>NC_064912.1:11869759-12487974 GCF_929443795.1 Astur gentilis
TCACTCAAACAACAACATTTGAATTTGCCTACAGCTCCATGATTTTGTTTCTGGCAAATTTCTGCCCCAATAGTGATGCAAAAGAAATATAAATTGGGTTAGATTTTATATCAGTATTTCACGTAGAATAACTGGTTTTAATATGAAAAATATGAATCTCCGTTACAACAAGGCCACTATTACCCAAATTTAAATTTCAGCTCACATTAGCCCTGTTGATTGTGCTATGACACAATAAACTTTACAAAATCAAGTATCTTGTTATCAGTTTTTACCTAAAAAAATTCAGTCTATACACTAGTAAATTTTACAAATTTAGCTGTATCAGAATAGTTATTTTAATAAAGCCTCCTCAGAGCACATACAGTTATACCTGTATTAGAGTGTTTATATGAAGCAAAGTAGCATAAGTGCCTTATAACAGTGTAGCTGTAGCTACATAAGGGCTTTTACCGACATAACTTTTTCATTAGAAAACATAACCTCCTTCATGGTGATATGACAGGCGTCATGGACTTGCAGGCAACATGCTTGTAAGTAAATGCAAGCAGCCTATCTTAGCAGCAAGAGATACAATTTCAGAAGTGAATTGCCAGAAAGACTTGGCAAGAAGATGTATTCCCTCCCTTTTCCAAAGAATAGAAAATGGTAAAAAGTGTCCAGTTCTCTACTTTTAGAATTATTTTCATCATTCATAGTTTAACCAACATTAAAAACATTGTTTCTAATTTTGATTAAACTCCTCCTGGAAAAGGCATAGATCTGACCTCAAGCATACATACTTCTATTTGGAATGACCCAGCCAGTGAATATATCTGTAGGTTTACAAGTAATAGATAAATGTAGAATTTGTCATCAGCAAAACAGAACCTGTCTTTTAACTTCAGTCAATTAGATAACTACTTGCCATAGTAATGTATTTTCTACCTGTAATATCATTCCTGCCTCCCCCAGGTGGACCCATAGCTGAAACAAGCAGCACATCTATGATATTAGTCTTGGATGTATCTTTCTTGTCATACCAGTGACCATGATCAATCCATTGTCTGAGAAGCTCTATAGGTGGCTGGGCTCCATACACTTCCTTTGCAGGCATGTTTAGGTCATCTATGGAGAACATAGACATTGAATAAAAAAACCTCAGTGTTTAGGAATTACAGTTTTCTTTCAAAGCTCAGAATTAAAAATAACTTGAACTAGAGGTAGAAAAAGGTTGTGTCTTGCTAGTCTTGCTTCCCATTAAACTAACCAGAATCAAATGACATTATACTTCACAGGCATATTTATAGGTGATGGTTTAACGTAGTGTGGTTGGTGATTTTGGTTTATTTTATTTCGTGTCACACTGCAACACTATGAACTATTCTGAAGACAACCACCACTTAAACAGTTAGAAACCTTTCACCAGGGGGCAGTGCTAATCCTTGTTTGGATGCCTGAAAAAAGCCAAAGAGCACTGAGGCAATCCAAAATTATCAGTGTCAGTGAAATCACTTCCTTTGCCTAAAGCCAGAATTAAAATGATATAAAAACGCTGAAAAAAGCTGTCTTACCCACAAATATTATAGCTTTTTTCCCCAAAGGAGGTCCAAATAATCCTTTTCTTCTTCTATCCAGCTTGGACAGAATAATATCCTGGGTTTGGTTAGCAGAAGTTCTTGCAGAGAAGTTGATGAAGCTTGGGATGTATTTTTGCTTTGGAAGCTGTAGTAGAAAATTGTTTGTTATAGCTGATTTTCCAGTGCCAGTGGGACCCACAAAAAGCAAAGGGACATCATGCTCCACATATGTTTTAAGAAAAAACATTTGTCTGGCAGTTTCCATTGTTGGAATGATCAGCTCAGATACCTGTTACACAGGAAAGTAAAATGGCACATGAAAATCAAACATCCAATACCTTAATCAACATGAATATTTGCAAGCAACTACAGGAAGCCTATAGGACAAATGCATTTTTTAAAAATTCTTTTCTCTGAAAACTTAGGCTATAACAAAGTTCTGGTAGATCATTTGGCCCCACTTCTTGTTCAGTGTTTACACAGTAAATAGCATAACTGGTATTATCTATATTATGGTTCATGGACACCAAATAAAGCCTGAAAGAAGAACTGCAGGGTTAAGTATGACTTAATTCTGTTCCTCTACTGTGCAAAGGGAAAGGAAAAGTGCTATCAAAAATTTTTTCTCTTCCTCATCTTCCACTTATCATTAGCAATTTTAGACAGCAGAATGAAATGTAATCTTACATCTCTCATGTACTTAATAGAGAAGACGGTCACAACTACAATGGAATAAAAAGCTGAACAAACATCACTTCATTTATCCTGAAATTTCATCTGCAGAATAGGTACTTTTTGGAGATCTCTGCTGTGCTACACTTCCCTTGAGTTCACAGCTGGCATCAAAATGTGAGTGACCCTATTTGGAAATGGAGGGGATCCAGGACTCTCAGTACTGCTCTCCATATCCCAAAGAAGTAGTAAGTCTCGTCAATTGCTTTCTCTGATTAGCTCATACTATATCATGATATCAACGACAGAAAACAAAAATGAAGGAATGGAAATTCAGGCTTTGTCTTTTTCCTACCGTGATTTCTCCAACATCAGATGCTATTACAGAGACAAAAGCAGAACCAAAATTTTAACCATCAGCCAACCTCAGGTCTCCATGTTCACCTGCAGTGCCAAACTTTCAATACTGATGGTACCAGAATTAAGACATAAGCATGAAAAGGAGCCTACAGAGATTAATGAAATGTTGCAGATCAAACATTAAACAGCCTGATATAGTAGAATCAAAGCTAGCTAACATAGTTGACTTATACCTCTAAATTATTTTGTCAAATAATTATTTTCTATAATGAAAGATATCAATGTGAACCTTAGCCCCTGGAGAGATAACTTGCTCTTCTTTTGTGATGTACTCCATCCACATGTTCCACTGCCCACTGCCATGCTTGTAAAAATAGAAGTCATAAACACTCCCTGTTAATTGAAAAACACAACATAGGAAAGCCCACTGATTAAAGAATAAAAATAAATTTCAATCATTTTAGTGTGAGACATCCAACACTGTGAGATCATGAAGGCTTTCTAGTACACAAGATACCCTTCCCCTGCTACTGCCATTATCATCACAAAATTATTTTAGGTCAGATTCAGGTACATGGTTTGAGTACAAAATGAGGCATATGCTACTCCTGGTTAAAAGAGCCAAGAAAGAGAACCCAACTGTGCAGCCCAAGGCTTGGCAGATGGTGGCTCTGCTGCAGACTTAACATCTGCCAAGCACTCTATCTCCCCTACAGCGCTGAGTTTTCCTATTGCTTTATAAAAGGCCAGGCAAGTACAGTTATGAAGAAGCACCTTTTTCTGGGAAGATATTGTTTCTGGTAAGCTTCACACTTTTAGGGCGTGGGTGTTCATTATTCATTCCCAGTAGCAAGTTGCGGTAAAACAAATCAAATTTCTTTCTGCTATCTGCATCGATGATCCCACCAACTGTCCAAACCAAAGCAAAAAGGAAAAGCCCCTGCAGCCACAAGATGATTTGCTGACTAGACATGCTTTCCTTCTCCTCTTCCTCTGATTGTTTTATTTCATCTAAAACACATATTTTGAATTTTAGTTAAATTCCAGTATTAACCATAAATCCCAATTCAAAATGCATTTTTGCAAAAGTATTTCGACACAAACTTGGAGCATTGGAACAAAGCCAAATCTACAGAGTGAGAATCTTGTCTGTGTAAAATACTGTTTACAAATAAAAATAATTGAGACAAAAATATTTACAAAAGGTCCTAATTCTTTTCTTTGGATGCTAGCAAACAGCAAGCAAAAGTATGGACTTACAAGATCATGTTCAGTTTTGTAATGACACCAGTGTCCAAATATGAAAGCTCTGTATGCTAGTCAAAGCACTATTATTAACACCAGTCAGTGAGAAAGGACTTGTGTTGTAGGATCTCAACAGTAAAGGAATTTCTTTGGTATTCCCTTGCATCTGATAATATGCATCTTGTTATGAGACTCAGCAGGAAAACAAGAAAAATTGAAATAAAAAGAATAAGGCTTAGGGTACTTACCAAGCAGACAAGTAAAGAGTTTCATCAAGCTGTAACTCAGATGAATAGACGATGTTTGTACAATGGCTTTGCAATGAAGGTGAATAAAATCTAAACAGGGCTGGACTAGCCACATAAACATGTCATTGACCTGCCAGGAGAAAAGGAAATGGCTTTAAAACTATACAGGAGTTGCCACATTTCCCACTGTCCCTCAATTCTCTCTCAATAAAACATAAGGCATCAGAAATTCTCCAAGTCTGCAGAGGGAGGATCAGGAAAGGACCTGTGTGAGGCAGTACTTAAGTGATCACAAAGTCACACCACCATTATCTGATAGTGAACACAAGTTGCTTCTGCAACAGAGCATTTCTCATGCTAAACTCTAGATGTCTTAGAAGAAGGATGAGTTCAAAACATTTTGAGTCTTTCAGTATTTCCCACATTCCATTCCTAGTACTCACAGCATCTCCAGCTCTCATGCACTTTCCTTGCAACAACATTTGACATTAATTGTTACAAACTAATTTACAACAGCCTCTAGATCTCGGACCCTCTAAATCATGAAAGTACTTCAAAAAGTTTGATTCTGCATTCCTGCCTACAAGCTGGCAAACTGTGAACATCACCTTAAAGTTAATCTTCTAAATTAGAGCTATGTAAAAAAATTAAGTCTCGCACCAGCTCTCGGTGTTCTTCCTGCAGGTTTGGAGGCAGTGTATTCATGTAGGAATCCTTCAGTGGCTTCCAACCTAACTGTTGTGGGTCCATATAGATCATACCACACCTGGAAAGAACAAACAACTATGGTACAGGAATCAATGTGCAAGGTGGGACAGTTCCAAGTTTGAATGCTTTCACATTACCTGCTGACCGTTGCTGGAGATGCTTCCTCTAAGTCTGCTGGCTCAAAGATTAAACTCATTTTTGAATTCATCTGTATTATTTCACCACTCATTAAGCATAACTAGAAGAAAAACATCATGTAAACATGATCTAGTCATGTCAGTGCTGATCATCCAGTCAAAGCAATGCCTGTCATAAAATCACTGAACACTCTACTTAGTGTCACTCCTCATTCACTCATTCATGTTCCCATAACTCTTATTTTCTGGCCTCGTCTCAACTTTTCCATGTGTTACTGTAATGGCTTGCAGTGACACAGAGAACAATGCTCTAACTTTAAATAATTCTGCAAGGAAAAGCAGTTATGACCTGCAGCTTTTTTTTAGTTAATTTATTCACTAAGTAATTTAAGCAAGTTCAGTTTGCAGTTACAGAACTGAGTTTACATATTTCAGTTTCCTAAAAGGGTCAATAAAAAAGCCTCACTGAGCAACCTCATTTCAATAAAGTAGGAGCAAGACAAGGCTTCTAGGGAGAAGTTATAGCTTAGTATCATCTACTAAACCAACTCATACAATTGGGGGGAAAAGCAATGCTTTTAAGCACATCAGCTTTTTCTCAGCCTCACACTTCCTTTGACTACCATAGTAAAAATATTGCTACTACTAAAATAAAGTATGTATATTCAAGGACAAGGTTACTGGCAAAAGTTAGGCTACCTTTTTATTATCATCCAGCACAGTGTTCATGTTCTCTATCCAAACTGCATCCACTGGACCATCAAAAATAATCCACTTCCGATCGTCTGTGGTAGAAGATGCTTGTTCTCTGAAGGCATTTGCAAGAACTCCATCTGTCCACTCATGGCTTACAGGATCAAAACTGCCATACAGCTGCCCCATAGTAATTGCTTTGGGGTTAATAACTTTGTATTCAACAGCAAATTCATCCATGGATTTTGCTGTGTAAAAAGACAAACAGATGAGCTTAAGAACAGTGAACATTGAACAACTGAAGTACATAACAAGAAGATTCCTGAGGATCCTACTTTAGCTGCCCAAGGCAAAAAAAACCCCACACATTTGGCATCGAGGTAGCAGTAAATAAGAACTTCTGTTACTTGTACAAGGAAAGTACAGAGTCCTATGTGCAAAAGCACATGAAAAAAAGAAAAAAAGCAGAGCAGAATAGATTTTATAAGTTTATGGGAGCTACTTACAATCTCCCTATCAGAGCTAGTTTTTTCAAGAATATTATGCACAAATACAATGCTTAACAAAATTCATAGAAGCATAAACAAATTAGTATGTTTTACTATTCCCGTAAATGCAGACAAAAATAATTCCAGACAAATATACCAGACAAAAATAGTTCAATGAACAGAAACCTTCTAGTTGAGAAAACAGAATATAAGACAATTAACATCCTGAGCATATCTCTGCAAAGGAAAAACTTTAGTCATAGAATTAACTTCATTGAGTGAGAAGTTTGTGGCTGAACAATGTTACCTGCGCACAAATCGCCAAGGGCTCCAGCTAGCACTTTGTATGCACAGGTCTTCCCACTCAACGGATCTCCAACAATCATGAAACCATGGCGCACCAGCATCATTTCGTATATCTGTACCAGTGACAAAACATTGACTCTTTAATACAGTACAAAAGCAAGCATTATGTGTATAAAACTAGAGGTATTTCTCCTGCACTCAGGTGCGACAGGACAAAATATCAGCCAAGTATCTGCACTCTATTAAGGCTGACCAAAGCATTAACCCAAATCAGAAGGCAGTCATATTATTATGGCAATTCTCGCTGATGTAATTTAATAAGTCATTGCCCCCAGACATCCCCCCTTCCTCCTTGCTAAATATCATCTCTCAGCTGTAACAGCATCATTGTACAGGGTGTGAGTGCACTAACCAGACACTGTAGACTACAGCCCAGTGTAAAAGCCTGAACTGAAATCAATGGTTACCAATGAAGCTAACACAAAGGGATTGAAACTACAGTTCTGAGGATCTGTCATATGACTGGGCCCACAGAGGCTGACGTTGAACTGCAAGGGTGGTAACTTCTTCAGCTATCCCACAAGATCTTGCCAGAACTCAAGTCAAAGCTTGCAAAGAGAACACCTTCAAATAGACCTGTAAGAAGAAGCCTTAAGAAGATTTTCTTTTTTTTTTAAATCTCAGGTAAGGCTGATATTTTCTGATTTAGCTTAAATTCCTAACCAGTTAATACTACCTCTATTTAAATGAAAGATAAAGCATGGATTGCAAACCAGCATAAGCAAAATCTGTACATAAGCCATAAAGTCTGAACTGCTGTTGGAGGGGTCCCTCATGATGCTGGCCCAGGCCATGCATTTTTGCCCTTGCCATTACACTGTCACTAGGCTGTACTACTCACAAGGAAAGAAAAAAGTTAAGCATTCTTTAAAAGGTCACTAATAGTAGTAAATAGGAGACAATGGGAACACAGAGCTGAATGTGAAGCATAAGCAAGGGTGAGAAATGTCACCCCTTTCAAGACTTCTCAAGCAGACTGTGGGCAGATCTGGGAAGAAAGCCTGATTTCCATTCCAGAGTTCTGTTCACTAGGCTACACTGCCTCAGCTAGTATAAGATTCAGTTTAATCTTTATCATGAACCATAAGACCTAAGACGTGGCTGCACAGGTTAGCTCCTTCACAGGCTGGCTGAATTAAAAAATCACTATGAGTAAAGCATGCTTCTACTCCATGACTTTTACTCAGTAAAAACATGCTGTTAGCAATATTCTATTAATTGATCATGGAAACTATTAGCTATTCATTCATGACACAGACAGACAATGAATGAAGAATGTTTCTGCTCCTATACTTTTCTTCCCCAGAAGTAAGTATGTGAAAATAAACCTGAGTAATTTTTCCAAGGAACCATGGAACTGGTTGAAGATCCATTTTTTTTATATTTTCAGTTAGTGCCTGGACAAGCAGGTCACAGTCAGGTGTAGGAAGAACCACTCCAGGAAACAGGTCAGATATGATGCCCTGTTAAGGAAAGACAGTATTTAAACACAGATTACGAAAGGGAAAACTTTTATGCCCAAAGCATAAAACTCTACAAGTAAACCAATATTCACACAGCTAACAGGAGCTTAAGAGGAAATGTCCTCAGCTGGACAAAACTAACTTCCAGGCAAACTGTAGCCATGAAAGTATTCTGTATGCATGTGACAAACGAGTGCCTGAATGTTTCATACACATACTGGTATTATAAAAGGAGGCTTAACCTGCTGCAAATTTTCCCCAAAAAGTATTACAGGAAAGGATGTGAAAGTGGTTGAAAGAATTTCAGTGATTAAATAGAAGGGTGTGTGTTCTGAAATTTCAGAGCAATGATTCTGTGTGTCCTTGTACCCTAGCTTTTAGGTCTTTAATATTGATTGCTCTGTAGTTTAGCATAGTCTTTATTTTCTGTTAAAGCAGTATGCAAACAGAAACTTCATTGTTTTCATTTTGACTTCAAATTTAGTTGTCCACATCTCTTTTACAACACAAAGCCAAAATGCAAACTTCAAAGAATGGTTTCCACAAATGAAACAGCTCAAGGTGACTTTTAGCAAGGTATCTTATAAAACATTTTACAGAATAACTTGAAAGCCACTACTGAAAGTTTGTTTTTCAAAATAACACTAACAGAACCAAAGAGTGCATCCAGATCAGTGGACTGAAATAACTCCACACTAATATGGCAGCATCTAGATCAAACTGTTCTAAATTAAGATAATGACCTGTTTCTGTAGGTTCTTATAACAGACCTCATCATCACAAAATTTAAACACACCAACATGATAACTTACCTGAAACAATGGCACATCCTGTGCCAAAAATTTGGCCAAGTTAACATCCAGCAAAGCCCGAAGTAACAATACGCTTTCATTTTCAGTTGGGTACTTCAGTTTTAAGTTTCCTGCTGCTGTCAGGGCAGATTTAACAGCACGCATTCCATAGTCATAGTGATGCTGAGATGACAGCTGCTCAGAGCACAAACGGTAAGTGGCAACAATTTTCTGGGCAAGACTGTGGGTATTAAAATATCACATGTAGAATGAAAATATCTCACCATGCAAGGAAAATAATTTAAGTACCTATATACAAAAAGTAACTGCAGTGATTGTCAGACATATCAGCTGATAAGATGGCCCAAAACACATAAGAAGCAAAACTGTAGATTATGCCATGCCAGAGAATGTGTGTGCCATTTTGAAATTCTGTTTGATATTACGATACATTTTCCAAATGATCCTGTGAAGAGGTGCCTATCTGTCAACATGACGTGGTAAATGATAATTTATGATAAAGCAGGAGGTTAAGAAGTACTTTCTGGAGAAACAGAACATGTACAGCCTTCCAGAATTATATGCCTCAAACACACATATACGACTTATAGAGGAATGAGGTATATCAGACTCAATTGAGGGAAAATTCAGCATGTCTTACCTCCGAGAGTCCAAAAATCCCATTGAATAAAGTGAAATTTCTCCAATCAAAGCATAATCTGGAACCATCATGGCAACTGTTCGAAACAGTGCCTGTAAGAAAAAAGGCAAGACATAAGCTTAGACTACAGAATATGGTAATAAACTTGCACTTGTTCTGTAAGAATAGTAACTCTCCATAAATTCATTAACTTCTGTACTCTGTATTCCATTTTCATTACTTTAGGAATCATCCGAAAGCTATGACACTGCATTAGAATTGTTACAGGAACTGTGATATTATCAATAGGTTCAATAGGTCTGTGCTAAGCACTATGGGAACAAATGTTTAGAAAGAGTCACAATCCTAAAGAACTATTAATAGAGGAAAAGGGACACGTCATTCACTCACTTTCATAATAGACAAAATAGCACATGGTGGGGTTAATGTCTTGTAAAAGGTCATGCAAAAAATTGTGGCAAATCTAGGAGAAGAAGTAGGACCACATCAGTCTCTCTGCAGTGTCTCAGCAACTTGCAAAGTTATAATAAATTTAAACTGGGATTTAGATCGCCAAGCCATCGTAAACCAGGAGAATTTCCACTTGGAGCACAGTTAAAGTTGTGAACTAGTATCAGTATGGTTAGACTGAGACCTTTCATCTGTGCATTTTGTATAATCCTAAACACTTACTAAAGCTTAGCAAAAAGCACAGCAGAATACACTTGAATGGGTTATCAGTATATTATTTGATTTCTGCCTTCCTTTTCTTATTACAGTAGACCAGAAGTTGCAAATTCTGTTTAATTTCTACAGGAAACCAGGATTTGAGATTTACCTTCAGATTATCAGGCAGCTCGGCCCGTCCAGCATACCCAGGATTCATCGTGATAAACACAGCACAGGCAGGATTAAGAGAGATCTCTGTCCCTTCAAAGATGAATTTTCTGAGTTTGCGAATAATAGCTTGCTGTATGCTAAGTATTTGTTGGGCAACTACAGATAATACTTCAACCTAATACAGACAGAACAGATTGGAAAACATAAGACACTAGGAGACAATATCAAATGTTTTTGTTTATATATTTTGATGGCTATATTTACATTCCTCCAGGTGAAAATCACCCTGTGTCTGATAACTGAGCCTAAATATTAGCTGTCTATTGAAGCAATCCTCTGGAAGTCAGTGCCACCATTCCCTATTCAACCAATGTAGACAGATCAGCAGAGGCTTCTAAAAACCTCCACAGGGAAATATCATCTACCTGAACGTAGACATGTAAGTTAGGTGGACAGGAACTCCCTCTGGAGGCCTCCAAAAGCACTTTCCTTTCACCTCAGATGACAAAGAATTTAGGCTCTTCAGAAAGACTGATTCAGCCTAGCGCCAATCCTCAGTGCTTCAAAGTATCAAGTTAACAGAATATTGGAAAACAAGAATGCTAACACTTGAATTCATTAAAAAACAAGTTACAGCACTAGTATTTACTTAAATCTAACTCCATCAAAATAACAATAAAACTTATCCAAAGTCATTAGTGACCAAATTAAAAAAAAATAAAATAATCAGAATAAGACCAAGGAGGGGATTAGATGTGTCTGGTTACACAGCTAGTTAACCAGGTCACTCAGTTAGCAACAGTCAGCTAGTCATCACAGGAATCCCTCCATGGGGATTTGTCTGTCTTGTGCTGAACATAGACAAATGCTGTCCCACAGCTGTAGTTTGATTTCTCAAGAAGAGAAGGACAGTTCTTTCCCAACAAATAAGTGTCACATACAAAAGAAAAAATTGCACAGGAACAATTTTTTCAGGTAAACTAATCCAGAACACAAGACTTCTGCAACATAGCACACATAGCATGTGCTCCTACAGCAGGCTGCTGAGTACCTATTTCTGTGTCAGTGATTATCAAAACAAAGAGGCTGTACCACAAATGAAAGTAGAAAATTGGCAATAATGCTGTCATGTCTAAATCTAAAACTTATTGTATCTTAAATTAAAGCTTTATCATTTTATTTGTCCAAGTTAAAATGTTACCTCAATTCTATTGAACTCATCAAAGCAGGACCATGCACCAGATTGTGCCAGCCCCTTAAAGAACTTGCCCATTGCCTTGTAATCGAGACCATCGGAGCAATTAAAGACCACACACTACAACAAAAACACACAGAGAGCATCTCTCAGTATTAACACAAAGTGCACTACAAAATTCTTAGCATCTAAAATTGGAAAGGATTATTATTGCTAATTTTGGATTACAACACCAGGATGCCATATAGACACAGTCCTAAATGTGTGCTTCTTACCAACAATTTCTGTGAATAACAAATAGGTACAGAACAAGCAGTACTTGCTTAAGAATGGCATTTCAAGAAGTATCTACATATCCAAACATAAACAATGCAAAGAAAAGAAGGTGGTATTTTGGCACCTGCTTAGCTAGTGCTTTTGCTAGATCTTTTGTTGTTTCTGTTTTGCCAGTACCAGCAGGTCCTTCTGGAGCACCACCAAGATTTAATTTCAAGGCACCCATTAATGTCCTATATAAACAAGAACACAGGCATTAGAAATAGTAATCTTTAATGGCAGATTGTTTCTGAAGGGGTGGATGAGTATTTTCCTATACAAGTTCCCCTGGAGACAATTTACTTGTTCCCTATTGACTTTGCAGATTGCCCTAAAAAAAACAGTATTGTCTCATAACCGATTCCCAATTGTGGAAGCTCACATTCACCTACTTGGCCTACAAGGAATGTCAAGGCTTTTTATTACATGCATCCATCCTGTATATCCTCAATTGCACAAGGAAATGCACAGTGCCATAAGCAAATGGCAGAGTTTGCAAAAACACACATTTTCATCAAGTGATACTCATGACAAGAGCTTGAAGCTGGCTTTATAAATGAAGTCAATCTTTAGAGATGGCTGAGAAAGCATAAAGGTTATTTCCATAAACCTGGAAATCACATTGCTCTCCAAGTGGTTTTCATACTAAAAATGAAATCCCTGTTAACACTGGAGTAATCTGATTATTTTACAAAAGCCTCATTCAAAGGCTTTGCCACCAAAAGCAGTTGTTAAGTTGTGCGGAGTAGAGTCTTATTGCTTGCACTGAAACTACATCTGGCACAGCTGACTGTACAGTTTTAGTTTAGATTGAGCTAATCCTAATGACAACAACCCCAGTTTACAGCTAATGCAGCAGCGATGTGGCTCTTTCAACACCACTGTGAATGCCAAAAGATTAAGCATTTGCCAGCATAGGCATTAACATAGGCACTTTACCACAAGTGCCTTCTACAAGATGGTGAGTTCACAGCTCAGTGCTGCAGTAAAATCTTTACATCCTCACCATATATTTGCCTGGAGATACTACAGAACAAAGTTCTTTAAACCTTAGAGCTAAAATTACCTGCTGAGATGACCTGTGTCTCCAGGGCTCACCAGAAGTGAAATACCAAATGTCTTTGAATATTTCAACCTTAGGGGATGAAGTGTTTCCATTTCCACCTCTTGCAAGCAAGCGGAGGAACATGAAGCTAACTGCATTCAAACATCGAAGGGCTTTATAATTACCTCATTTATTTTACAGGCAGGCATACCATTCCTGTATGTCTTATTTCAAAGAAATTAATGGACCAATGCTACTATAGAGTTCTTTACAGTTCCAGTACCATGAGTTGCCAGCTCTCTTCAGACGCACATTATTTGATACAACAGAGACTATTACTCTACTGGTGTAGAAACCTACGCATTGTAAATATTTTACCATATTTGGGCAAAGAAGCTATATAAGATTTGCCTCCAAAACCTACAAGAAAATCTTAGCTGCTGAGGTTCCTGCTATTAATCATAACAAATGAAAGTAAATGAAAAAAAAAAGAAAACTTTATTCATAGACAACATGGCTTTACCTATAACATCGATCTGTTAGTGGTGTTATAACCAGACGTGGAGAATTGCCCAGGTACTCATAACCATATTTGGCTTCTGTTGTTATCATTCGCACTATTACATCCTCCTCTTCCCAGTAGTATCTCAGCTGAGAAATCCACTGGAAGTCATTCAGATCTGTGATTTTGTCTTCAACCAATTTTGCAACCACATCACGAGCTGCAGAGTAAGAGACAGATTATCTGAAAAATCTAAACACTTCTACTGTGTTAGTTTACTTAAAACAAAGTATAAGTAAACTAACATTTACTTATAGCTATGTAAGAGTAAATCAACATTTAGAGTAGTAGGCTGGCTTTGATGTTAGAAAGGAATCTGCACCTGTTTTGCATAGGCAATCAGCTTAATTTGATCTAGATTCCAGTGCCTGCTCTAAGTAGACAGGAGAGAGTTGTGCAGGACTGAGCAATCTTCATTTGCCCAAAGACAATAACTCTGTAACTCTGTGCAATAACTCTGTAAAGATTGTCTGAAGTTAGAGAAAGCATTTTAGCTGCCTCTTTCAAGTAGTTCACCCAACTAACAATAGCAGCACTGCCCCAGATGTAACAAGAGTACCAGCAACTGCAGATTTACCATGCACATCAATGACAGTAAGAGCTCCAAGTGTCAGCCGGGCTCCACTAGACAGCTTTCCTCTCACTAACTCAACAATGTCCTCAATTTGTAGATTGCTCTTCTCCAAGAAATCCTGTCACAGGAACAGAACACAAGCACTAATGTAATACTGTAGCTAGCAGTTCCTAAGCTCCCATGGGTGCAGTCATTGGAGACAGATTTTCCAACAAAACATAATAATGGAAGTCTGGGTACTACACAAACATTTAAAATTCTCTTTCATATACTGGCATTTTATTTTACTATGAACACTTCAAAAAGCTTTATGGCCTGAAAGTAGCATAAGCATAAGTCTTAATCTTTCTTCCTAATAAAAATGACAGAATTCCACGATAGGACATGAGCAGATTCTCTCTGTTGGGTTAATTTGGATTAGATTTCGTCTGTAAATTAGTAGTAAGTTGTAAATTAATAAAACTAATAGAAATCTAAGATTCTCCTAAGTTTACTATAAACATTTTAAATTATATTCTCATTATTACATGAAAAAGTTTAATGAAATGAAAGATTAATGAAGTCTTCATTAGTGACTTAGACAACAGGACAGAGGGCACCCTCAGCAAGTTTGCAGATGATACAAAACTGGGAGGAGTGGTTGATAGACCAGATGGGTGTGCTGCCATTCAGATGGACTTCAACAAACCGGAGTAATAGGCCGACAGGAACCTCATGAAGTTCAACAAAGGGGAAAGTCCTGTATCTGGGAAGGAATAACCCCCATGTGCCAGTACACACTGGTAGCCAACCAGCTGGAAAGCAGCTCTGAAGAACAGGACCTGCTGGTGGACACCAAGCCAAACATAAGCCATCAATGTGTCCTTGAGGCAAAGAAGGGCAACAGCATCCTTGGCTGCATTAGGAAGAACATTACCAGCAGATCAAGGGAGGTGATCCTTCCCCTCTAGTCAGACACCACATCTGAAGTGCTGTGTCACTCTTCAGCTCCCCCATAGAAGAGAGGCATGGGCATACTGGAGCAAGTCCATTAGCAACCTGGTTTAGTTGGCCCTGCTTTAAACAGGATTGGACTACATGATGTCAAGAGGTCCCTTATATTCTGTGATCCACAGTTCTGTGATTCCTTCTAATTTTTCTTAATCTATGGATTGTTCAAGATATTTTGTTTGAAAGTATAAATATTTTCAGTTCTGACTGGATATGTGGCATAAGATCTTCAACTGGTATTAAACAACACAGGCAAGTTAAACCCAAGATATTCAGTAAGGATACAGAAACAGAGCTAATATTAAAATGTAGTATTTGATGTGATGTTTATTAGAACTTTTCTATTTCCACATATAAAAAGCAGCCCAAACACTGTTGGCAGAATGAATCCCCAAATAAATCCTCATCCACCTAGCTCAATTAGGATCAGACAAAAGCCCACTGAATTAATCAGAAATTATTTCCATTACTTGAGTATGCATTTGATTAGCCTCAGTGAAGTGATACTTAAAACTGTTGTGATGACAGAGGCACTACAAACATAAGAAAAGTCTCTTGTATGAAATAACAAACTTGGCTGCTGCACCTTTATCACCAGGAGAATCTAGTAATAACCAGACAAATAACTGCGCCATTCTGTAAGGGTAGATTCTGCCTGCACATTTCCCTGGGGCTTCACATGTAAAGACAGGAGTTAGAAATAAAAATACATAGTGTTTAACAACTGTCTGTGACTTTTTGTTTGGTACATTACACCAGTATCACCCATAAACAAATACAATTTCCTTCGGTGTGATTTCTTCTGATACACATCAAAGTAAACGAAAACAAGCCCCTGCTAAGACACAAGAAAAAAGGAAATAGAAAACAAAGCACACTGCATGAGTAAGTTGTAATATGTTGTTGACAGAGGATCTTCTTTGCTATAGAAGGAGCTTTTTATTAATTAATCAGAGTTTAGTGCTTAGAAATAGAATGGTAGAAGAAAATCTTACTAGTAAAGTTCCTTTCCTTATAGCCTCAGACACTTCTTCTGTCCAGTAAATGGATGAAACACAAATAACCACTTGTCCAGGCCACTGAAGTACCCATGTTTTCCGAGGAACCTTAAAAAAGAAGATCCATTCCAAACACAGGAAGTCATATAAACATATTATATTATGGCACTGATAACAATTGCTCTTCCCAAATTTCTTTCATCTCATGCTGTAAATAAATGAGAATCAGCATGGAAAGCTTTAATACTTTTTCTTCAAGAAATTCAGAGTTATAACTGCAGACTGGTACTACTGAACAAGGAGAGCTGGATTCCACTTAGCTTCAAACATGTTTCCCTGGTTAAGAACTTCAGCAACCTGTTCATGTACAGTTGCTTGTGAAATCTATTTTGTACTATAATTCAGGAAAAATTACCTTGTTATATCCTCTTATGCCATCTTGAATAACTTGTCTTAGACTGGCCAGCATAATTTCCTCTACTTGCAAAAGCCATTTTTCTACCATGCCCTTCAAAAAAGAAAAACAGTTAAGAGTCAATACACATTTCCCGATTATACTCCTCTTAAAGGACAAATTCTCTGAAATGTGTTAGACTTAAATATGCTTTCTTCTGATCTGGGTGTGGTATACAGGAGGAAGAAAGGTTGCAATTTCCCAAATTCTGACAGGCAATACTGCAGTTTAACACTGTCTGAAGGCAGGTATATCAAGCCAACTCTAAAGACAATCCAGCTGAAGAAACAGCTGTGTATGTTTCATATAAGCAAAAACAAAAAACGCAGATCACAGATTGCATTATCATTTAAGCTTGGTCATTTTAACACAGGGCATGTTTTGTTCCTGGATGATTAAGGGAAAAGGGGCATCTGTAACTCACAACATGCCACACCTTTCATCTCTTTTTGGTTACCATACAGCAATTCAGCTCCATACCTTCACATTGAGAATAGCAGAAAAAGATGGAACTGAGATACTTTTCAAAACTTGTAATGTTACTATTTCTACTCAGATCCCTTTTGAACTAATGCTCTGAGTCTTCACTGCCAGCCAATCATAACGTCCCTCATTCCTCTCTGTTTCAGCCATGCTGTGCAATGTTACATACATATGTATATAGAGAGCTTTATATAGGGGGGGTGGTGTGTGTAGCTCTCTCTCTCTCTCTTATCTATCTATCTACATCTTAAAAGTAGTAGAAACATAAAGCTGCAGAAAAGTGCCTAGAGAAACTTACCCCCAAATTGGTATGTATTACTCCTTTTTGTAGGAAATCCTTTTTGTTCTAGAATACCAGTCTGCACTCTCACTTCCTCAACACCTTTCATGATCTGATCCTAAATGTTTTAAACCTCATTCCCCCAAAAACATACACTTTAGGCAAAGTAATAATTTAATATCATATAGTTAAAAAAAATTACTTTTGCATTCACTGGATAGATTTTATCTATGAAAGGAACAATTTCTTTCTCTGAACTGATCATGCCTACGATCTCCAGATCTTCTGTGAACTCCAGTTCAGCAATTCCTTCAAAACACTTCTTTAAATGTGGTTGTACTCGAAGAGGATCCTTTGTTTCAGACAATATTTCAAGCAGCTCATCATTAGATAGGAAAAAGAATCTGTTAGAAAAATACAATTAATGAACATGCACTTTCCAATCATGAAAATTGTCATTAATAATCTATTAATGCAAGATAGATGTAATTGGTTTTAGTGTTGCTTAAGACACTAGTATAACAGAGAGGAAATTATTATCTGAAATCCCTTTTCATAAGTAATTTTTAACATTATAAAGCTTATCACACCTGCTTTTTCCAAATTTCATTATGACCATCCTTTTACGCAGACAAAGAAAGAAGCATTCTCAAACTCACGCAGGAAAGACCAGATATATCTATGAAGCCAATAAGTACCTTGTAAAAACATAGAATCCTGTTCATCATAATCATATATAACTCCTACGTATCACCCACGTCTGCACTACTGTAGAGGGTAGGGCAGAGACGAAATTGCAAGTCAGACAGACATGGGAAGGTAGCAAGTTCCTTCAAAAATGCCCTGTAAGTGATAATGTCTTTCTAATCATAAGTTTACACTGTGGTAGAAAGATTTTGCCTCCCCACCCCCTGGCACTGCAAATTTAACTGGAGCTGAAGAAAATTAATGATGTTTGGAGAAAAGAACAGGTTTTCATTTTTTGTTGCATGGGACTGTGCCCCATGTGTTTACAGAATGAGACTTTTCAGTTCAGTAGAAATGGTTTGAAAGACCTCATGGGTTTTTGTCTCTAACTTAAGCCTGTTTAATGAATTTACCTTGGGAAAAATAATCTTTTCTTCTCCAAGTAACTATTCAACCCCTTTTGAATGTCTTCTAAGAGAGTATTTGCTTCCTGAAGTCTGTCTAACATCATGGGTTGTTCAGTTGCTACAAGTACCTTTGTGTCTTTCACCTTTGTAAAAACAAAATACCACTAAAAGTTGCAATAGATTTGTACATCAAAATTGTTATCATCAATCACATACATTGCAGGAGGCTAAAAAGCTATATATTCTTCTCTGTATTGTGCCTTCCTGTTATTAAATACGCATGCATTATTTCATAGTTTTGCTTTTCAGACTATCAGTTTTACCAGTTTGAACTTTACAGACAATAATGCAACAAGGAAACATCCACACGAATTAAAATCTTTGGCACTTGCTCATGTGTCTTGAGCTTGCTACATTTTTTTCCATTCACAAATAAGTTCTGTCAAACAGAGCCATCACAACTATTCTCTGTTCTTGCCATCTAGGTGGCATCTTTTTCTTTCTGATAACACTCCTCTTAACTCAAAAGGATACGCCTATTTCAGAACAGGCTTAACGATTCAGAGTCTGAGCTGTTAGGACAGGTCTCAACTTCTATTTAGTTGTACTGATTATTTCAACACTTTTATCACACAATCACACGCTCCCAATGTTTTTGACAAACATCTCAGCTCACACTACCACTAAGTATCTGGCCTCTTACCCAACTTCTTAGTTATAGGGAACTGAACAGGATACCTAATTGCATTTACTACCCCCATTATCTTATCCTGACACACTACCATCCCAGTATGTATTCACCAAAGTTTTGAATAACCATGCCACCACATATTAGAGAACAATCATATGCAAAAAAAAACCATTTAGTTGCTCTAATAATGTGAGGCCTAAAGGCCTTAAAAGCCTAATGCAAAATCTAATTGTATCCAGAGAAGACTGTACAGACTGTCAGAGCACTTTGAAGCAGATCCTGAAGGCACAAATAAGTCATCTTTCTACCTAATTCTGAACATTTAACCATACAAAAGCCAGAAAATTTAGAATTAAAATGTTACTTGAGCTCTAATTCACCCTACAATATCCAGCCTTTACAGAAATCTCAAGAAATAATGATATAATTTACCACTTTTACTGCAAGAGTAGGTTTTGGTGGGCTTTAGTAAAGGATGTTCCACTCCATATTATACCTTCTTATGACTTAAATACAAATACCTAACTCCAGAAAAGTTAGCATATCTTCATGATAGTAGTAATTGTTACCAGATGTGCATAAAAATACATGATTTATTAAATATGAGCACTTACCACTTGTGCCATAATGTCCTTCCAGTATGAATCCACAATCCCAAACTTTCTGCCCTCTTCAGGCATTTGAGCTATAATGTCTTCTGAACTAAAAATTGGTTCTAAATACAACCACGTTGCCTGACATTTTAACCAGCTATCTAGAATATCTTGCATTAAACACAGCTTATTCTCCCAAGCCTGTAATGAAAACATTTAATATTTAAGCAAAATTATATCAAGAATTAATCTACACTGAGGAAAAGAGCATGAGTTGCTTGGCTTCGAAGAAAAGAAAAAAAATCCCCAAACCAGAAACAATTGAACAATTTTAAGAGAGGGAGAAACTTTATTTTAAAAAAAACAACACTAATAAACATCTGAATATTTCTTATAAACAACAGATGTATTCTTTCACTAGCGCTTTTTACAGCAACTTGTGAGAGAGCTGCCTAAGAAGTGCAGAGATGACTAGCACGACAATCCAGAATATCTTCTTTTAATTCTACTTGTGTACTTTCTATCTTATCATCAGTGAAAGGATAAAAGCTTAACAAGGTATTCAGCAGAATGAGTAAATGTCAGTTCACAGGCCCTATATGTAGTGAGTTCAATCTTTGGCCCACCAAAAAAGCTATTTCATGCAACTCTAGCAGTAGAAATCAGTTTTAAAACCAGAGAGAGATTCTTTTTGAATAAAGAATTTCAGATAGCATTGCTTTTGTGACTTTGGCAGTCTACAGTGTAAGGGTTATGCAAGGGAATGTATTGCAAGGAGAAAACACAGCCAGCCTGTATTGCTCATTATTGGGCAAGAGGTACATGGAGATTGTTAAGATAGCTCTACATTAATCATTCCCTTTCATTTCACCAGCTCTACTGGAAAGCAGAACTCAGCTTTACCTACAATTTGGCTAATGTCCTCAGGAAAGGATAGAATTTAGGTCTTAGCATTGCTTACAAATCATCACTATTAGGCCAGAAAATGTGATATTAAATACTGACGGGAGAGAAGTCTCTGCTTTCTGCATATCTTCCTATTAGAAATTCATCATCTTTAACAAAGATCACATCTTTACAAAGTAGTAGGACAGCTAACAAAAAGGACTTCGAAACCCTTATAGATCATGCCCGTACCAGAGAATTACAAAGAAATTCTCTCCCACAACTGACAGACCTATGTCTTTTTACACAATGCAGCAGAATTTGTTTAAATCAACTGACCCATTCCCAAGACATTCAACTAAAAACCCATGCTTATAACGACTAGATTAGCAATGCATTTACAATTTCCTTAGCTGTAAAGCAAGCCTTGCATAACTTTGTCTGGAAACCATTAATTCAAAGCTCTTGAAGAAAAATATGAATGTGTGTTCTTAGAAACAATTAAAAACTATATAACTTCTTATCATGCCAAAATATCTTAAAGCATTTAGGGAAAGCATATTATGAGACATGCAAGCTCAATCAAACCAGCTTTTCCTTACCCAGCATTCAGCTTCTATTGGTTTGATGAAGGGAGAGCCACGCATTGTCTGAGTCTTAACAATATGATCATCCAGCAAAAGCTGGATATCATCAATTGCTGACAGGATGCTGGTGTTCTGTAAATACATCACATTTTGATAAGGCAAATAGCAGTTGCTTTATTTGACCGTTCATCAACCTCACACTCATTGAGATTCCCGTTTCCCTCTTCTCTATGATGGTTGAAGGTACGAAAGTAGCAAGGCATTGAGAAATCCTGCAACATGTTTCAAGATACGAAACGGTATCTCAACAGTACATCTCTGTTTGTGAATGGCAAGCTAGCCAGGGGTGCTAGTGACTTCTGACTCAATCTTTTGCACTGTAATTCTTGTTTCTTCTGGGCAAATTAAAATTTCACTACTGTCCAGCTTTCCATACAACACTGGAGAAGCTCTCAGGCTTGCAGATTTGTTGGGATGAATATGTTGAGATCACAAGTTATCCAGATACTAAGGTCCAAATACAAAGATATATAATAATGGAGACATTTGCCTAGGCTCTGGGGTATGATACCACTTTCCATCATGCCACAATGAATGAGCAGTAACTTCCCTCTAATATTTCTCAACTGGTATTCAGAATCAAAGTAATTTTTTTCAACAATAAATATATATTGATTTGGTGTTTACTCACAGTATCCCTGTACTTCACCAGACTGAACTGCACATTGACCCACTCGAATTTCATTTTCTCTATTGATTTCTCTAAGGAATACTCCTTACTCGCAGCTGCTCCAATAGGTTCCAGCCTAAATTGAAATGAAACATATCTTTGAAATGTTTTTGCAACATAGCTGAAGAGAAAAAAAAAAACAGTTGTCGTTAGAGTTGCATGTCAGACTACCTTTCATATGAATTTGTTCATAATACTATAGACTCTTATTTCAAGGAATATTTTTGCACTTTCAGGCTTACCAAGTTACAGAGATTAATATTAATTTGAAGATAAACACAGACAGAAAATTCTGAATGTGCAAATTAAGTGGTTTAGGAATAAGACTCTGGTTTTTGGTGCCTTTGTGCTACAAGAACAACCAATAGTTCTACCCATAGCTTGATAAAACACAGCTGATTTTACAGCACATTCTAACAGCACACAAAAACCCCCAAACAAACTAATGTCTGGTGTCTGACATGAAATACAGTGACTGTCTAAAAAATGAGAATAAAGCTCCTTACTGATCAATATATTTTGAGAGTCCAAATTCCAATATGTTTTTAAGAGTAGTAGTTTCATCAGGCCTGATCTCACATCCTACGATTTCACTAATCTGAAAATAAAGTAAAAAATAAAATCTATTATCAAGAGGCATGTTTGTAACAGACTTCTCAAACAGCAAGAAATAAATGCTAAAGAACTATTAATGCAACCCCCTAATTTGCTCTTCTGCCATAATTAGTGATTCAAAGAAGCTCCTGCCTGTACCATTACAAATTTCAAAACTGGATCTATCACATGACAGGATAAAGGATGTTCTTACTGTGAAATACAGAACTATTACTGTATTTCACAGTATGAAATATATGGAGTAGTATATTGAACTGTCAGTTTCTGTGGTAGAATACTCCCACAGTTAAAGCACAGTTTAAAGTACCTGCTCCCAATGTCTCTCCTTCAGTCCACGATTGCAGGCAATTGACAGGACAGGAAGATGCTGTTTAAATTTATCAAGCTTATATTTAATAGTTTCTGCTAAGCCTCTAGGCCCAGCCAAATCTGGAAAACTCTTACTGAGTTTGTACATAGTCCTCCACATATTTCCAACTTCTTCAGTAATTTCATTAGCATTCAACACCTGGAGAGATCCTGAATACAACAGTATGAAAAAAAGCACAGCACACACATCAGCACAAGGAGATTCCCAGGGTGGTTTATTTACAGGTATTTATAAATATTCTCCTTTAACTGGAAATCCATTGTGTTACAAAAATGATCTTAATGCAAAATCCAAGTCAACAACTGTATTTTACATTGCTTAACAGCATTTATTTCTTCAAAATTATTTTCTCATAACTAATCAACCCTTTCATCTTCTACTTAATTAACTGAAAACTACACTTTTCATCAAATGAACACCAAAGCCTCACCATTCATCCATTCCTCAGATTTGGTATGGAAATTATACGCTGTTATCCAAAGTTGCTCAAAGGGTTGTTTGTTTGCAATTATAGTTTGCAGTAGAGGAAATTGACTCTTCTCCCGCTCAAGTAACTCCTCTTCTTTATTAATAGCCTTTAAGGAATAAATAAATAAATAACTAAAAAGTCTGATTTCCATCAAAGATTCCTACTGTTGCTTGAACTTTTAAATAGGTAATATTGAATACAATTGTTTTACATGTCATAAAGCCAGCCAGATTTTTAGATTTAGGCCTGTGGATTTTAGGTAAATAAGGAAACTGTGTTCTTTAAAATTCCCCTAGTTATTTGTTGGCATCTTTTGCTACTCAAATAATTTTTAAAATCTGTATTTATTTTAGAAATAGATAATGCACTATGGCATACAGTGAAACCAAGGCTCACAAGTTACCAACCCACTTTGAAACCTGGATGTAAGCTCCTCAGTCACATAGGCTTGTAGGAGGTTTTTTTACTTGTGCTTATTTTTTTCTATTACAGAAACATCTGGGAGCTCCAATCAAAACAGATACTAACTGCTGTGCTTATTCTTGTTAAGATTTTGGTTTTGTCCAAAAGAGCTTACAGTATAAATCCATGTGCAAAGATTTAGATTTAAAAAAAGTATTGCCTTCTTCATTTTACAGGTAGGGAGGTGAAGCACAGAGAAATGCTGTCTGAAATGCAGACACTGAATTCAGATTGAGTCCCAAGTCTGTGCTTTTACAATGCCAACAGACCTTCCATAAAACTTTTAATCATTCAGTGTGAGATGCAGGCAGAGAAACATAAAGATCCACATTCCAAGATAATTTTTAACTTCGTGTATTCACTAAGCTGATTGTCATGTCATTTATATTGTGTGCATACACCCCTCATTCTGATCATTTATTAAGAAACTTAAACTTAATTACTTATTCTGATCTACCTATAACAACGTATCAGTGCTGTTAACTCACACTAATTAAATATACTAGATGCCTTTAAATCAGATTAAGAGTATTGATAACGTAGGACCAGCAATTTATCTAAATCCTAAACTCATTTAATTGGTTCAATTTTCTCTTTTGAGTGGGAGTTAATTAAAATCTTGATCCTTAAGGCTCCATATATGCAGAAATCTCATTGTCTCACTGTGATTTAGAAGATTAATTAAGCGTCACAATGCCTGTGAAATCTCTCAAAGGTAACCATTCTCATTTCCCAGCAGAAGCACAGCTGAGACAAACTATTCAACCTAGAACCACACAGTACACTGGATGGAGAGCCCTGAATAGAATCTAGGAATCTTGGTCTTCGGTTTCCTTCTAGCACCTGACACTTCCCTTGCTGTGATATTACACATATTTAATGCCTATAGGCAAGTTCTGGAATGATACAAACAGCTAAAAAACATTTGATTTTAATTAGCGGACAAGGAGAGGGACTGAAAACACAGGTCCAGCAGCACAAACCGTGGTTCAGGGAAAATGCCACCTCCCTAATATTCTGCTCCTGCCAACTCTGCCAGAAGAATTCTGTTTTCCATGGATAGCATCATGCTACTATTGACTGCTTGGAAACACTGAAATTCAGTATTTCAACTCAGCAGTAGGGATGACTCAGCATACAGGGGCAAGAAGATATTTGCCCCATGTTTGTGAATTTGGAAATTTTAAAGGCATCTTGACAATATATGACCAGAACCCTGAAAAAAACAGGGACAGGAACCAAACTTTTGCTCATCCAGCACATTGCAACCCACTCCATACTTGACTAATAAATACTAACCTCTAATTCTGTTACTGCATTATCTAGATTCTTATTTAACTCTTTAAATTTCTCAGCGTTCTTCTTCATTTCTTCTATGGTCATGACATCCCGCTTTTTGTAGCTTTCTACTTCTCTATTATAACCTTCAAGAGTTTCCTCAAATTGAGAACACCTAAGATAAAGATAGCTAAGGTATTATGATGTTCTGTTTCATTCCTTTTCAGGTTTCATATTTTATTAACTATAACAGGCACTCTTAAATGAAATCTGATCTCAATACTAAAGTAAACATGGATGCCAGTGAAAACCCATTAATCAGTTATAGCAATACTATGCAGTTCACAGGATTAGAATTCAAGGTTCATTTTCAAACCTCCCAATTTATTTTGTTTACTTACATTTGCTGCTTTTACTACCTGGAGGAAATAAAGGAAGAGTGAAAACAACGTAACAAAACTATGTGTAATACTGTACTAAGCAATATAACAAGATAAAATTATGAATATTCTAGCAACATCCTTCATTCCTCCTTTCAGACCTGTTTAAGCATAGGAATATTCTAATCTACCCTCATCAACAGTATTTTTCTGAAATCTCCATAATACTATAAACCAGGTTTCTTCCTTACTTTCTCAGGTCCTTTCCAAGTTTTCCTTCTTTGACATTTTCTCCCTTTTACTGATAATGAGATTTTTCTTTTCTTTAAAAATACCCAGTGAAAGAAAATGTTTTAACACCATACCTTTCAAGCAAAACCATCTCTGCATGATTTCTCCTGTTACACAACTGATCTCTAGTGTTTTCAAAGATTATCTCAATCTGATCAGGCCAATGGAAAACAGTGCTATTCAGGTTTATGTCATCATCTAAAATAAAAAAATATATAGACATCTTTAAGAAAATACCTTTTAACCAATGATCTAATAGAATGGCTGTTGTGAAGAGTAAGCAAAATAGCTAAAACTACATTTAGGATTAAACTGTCTAAGAAGCTACATATTTCAAGCTGCTGGCTGAATTATCTTCACTGCAAAGAGAAGCATTCCCTAAAACAAGTTTGATAGCAAAACTCTAAAATCAAGTTAAGAATGTGAAATTCTCTGAATAAGATCTTAGCTAGGGAGAGAAAATTAGTAAGAACAGCTATTCCAGAATATCAATTCCGTTCAACTACACACAGAGACAGACAACTCCTAACTAAATATATATACCTACATAAGGTGGATAAAAGTAAAGTTTAAACCATTTTTAGTCCACAGCTAGACCATAACAACTACAATGAGCAGGCATCTCCATCTTCGTATTTGTCATTTTGTTCAGTGCACTTAGCTCGTTATAACTAACTGCAGGACACATTCTTACAAAACCAGCTAAAAAGAATATGTAATTATGAAATACTGTGCATGCAAACACTCCAGTCCAAAACATAACAGAAAGATGTCCTGGCTTCCATAGGCATCCTAATTTTTATCAGAAATAAATTCTAATAAACATGGCATATTCTAGTTATTTCTAGCACTGTCTGATCTGAAAGTGTATTCTGCTTAAGGAGAAAGGATCATCCTGCCACTAAAATGGGTAAGCTTTCATATAACTGCTCTTCATTTTTAGGTACAGTAAGTAACATACAGCATCTGTGAATGGCACATTTTTGCTTTAAATAGTGCAAACTAAAAGCAACTTCTACAGATGTTTCTTCCATCTTGGAGAACAGCCCTCCAAAAATAAAAAACAGCAAACCATGACAGCAAAACAACAAAAGGCCTCCACTGATCTAATACTCAACTGCAGAGATGCAAGTTCTCACATTCTCCAAAAGCTGTCATAGAGCCTTCATGACACGGCTTTTTAGTTTTTCACGGAAGACTTTTTATTGAATAATGTAGAGGTGTAACACTATTTGGCCAGATTACATGACATTAATCTGATAATGACTAAGACATTCACTAAAACACAGAAAAAAGCACTGTCGTGCTGTATGCCATTTCTCTAACCATTCCTTCCTGCACTGGTACATTTTAGCTTCTACTAAATTCTTTTTATTTCCTTTCTTTCTCTTTTGGAGCTTTCCATTAGCATTCTAGAAGATGAACATTTATGCATGCAGAGCCCAATATCTATATGTAAATATTTTCAGATGAAGACTTTTATATTCTGTAATTGAAACATACATGAAAGATCACCATAGTTCATGAGGAATTCCAGTCTATGTGCTGCTTCAGTGACCTCCTGTCTCAGTTTAAAAGCAGTAACTTCACTGGATGTCTTTAAATATGCATCAAATTCCACTAGCTCTTCAGTGTTCAGAGGCACCTCACTCATTCTCTTTGCAATTAAGTTATATTCATTGCAAATTCTACAATAAAAAGAAAACAGACATATCACTGGGATCATAAGTGAACAGAGATGCAAGATCTTGTTAGTCAAGTTTGTCTTTTAAACAAGAATATTAAATTGTTTCATAAATTAAGTATTCAGATTGAATATACACAGCAGACAGGCATTTATAAAGGATGCCTTTTTACTTTGCACAACCAGTTATATTGTCCTACTATCTTTACAAGAACTGATATATAATAGAATGATTGCTAAGTTGGTTCAAAATTACAGTTAACAGCATATTAACAGTTTCCTTCCTATAGGTTTAGAATTTCCTTTTCAAAACCCGATCTGCTGCAGAAAGAAATGTTTGAAAGCAGTAATCAAGAGCTCACTTAATCACCCCACAACAATAAAATCAAGTGCATGGTATGAAAAAAGTTATAAAGAGAAAAATATGAAACAATCAAGTTTATTTTACATTGTACATGGGAACAGAAAATGCAGAAAGGAAGAAATCCTGTTATTTTCCTTCTTCCCAGTGATACACTTTCTTGTGCAGATTCCAGTTCAGTACTGCAACTATCTATACAGACAGCAGGCATGCAACCGGCAACCATACACAAAGGATAGGTTCACTTAAAGCAATTCCAGCCTTCCAAATCTTGGGTCTTCAGCATAAGCTCGTTGTCTAGATCCCTTCCACAGTAAGTGGAGGCAGAGAGGTCCCTCTAGACTGTGTTTCTTCTCCACCTGGAGATGCTTCTTAGAAAAGTGGGTTACATAATTTATTTATGGCGATTGTCTCTCTCCATTCACTGTGGAAATATTCCACAGTGGGGGTGGGTTTTTTTTTTGGGGGGGGGGGGGGATTTTTGGTGTTTGTGGGGGGTGTGGGTGTTTTTAATTCACAGAAACAGGATTATCCCATTACATTGGAGTCAAATTATATTTTCAAGGTCCTTTTTTTTTTTCTTTCTTTAAACTTGCCAAGATATAACAACAGGACTACTACTTTCCGGGAGGGGGGTGGGGGAGAGCAAGAAAAATAAAAAGAAAATGAAAAAAAAGTCAGGGACAAGACAAATGCAGAACTGCATAGTACATTCTTCATGCTGATTTAGCTGGACACCAGCAGGGGAAGCAAGGACCTCAACCCAAATCCTAGAAGGTCAGTAAAGGAGGAAAGAACAAGGGCGTACTTTCAGTCTAATCTCTATGTACATGCTGTACAGACTAAATTAGATATTTATTTACAAGTATTTCTGTTCCTGTTAATTTTAAATACCCACTTTGGTGCCCTTACACATCTGGTCAGCACTAGAAAACCCAGCAGATGAATAAAAGTTATCTCATCCACAGATACACAGCATCAGTCCACACAGACAGCAAGAACCACACATACTAACAACACGTACCTTCTATTTAACTCTCTGTTTTCCATCACTTCAAATTCAATCAATCTATCTTTAAGATTTTGGGTCCGATTGCAGAGTTCCTCATTCAGTTGTACAGCATCCAGACAGAACATGGCCAGAGGGACAGTGACATGCATGGAAGCAATCTCTCTTTTCAGTTTTGTTAAGCTGTCAATCTTCTACAAATGGAAAATAATACATCGGTTATTTTTCCTTAAAATCTATAGATGAAAAATGTTAAAAAACAACTAATTAGTTCCCATCCAGCAAATGGATAATATATTCCAAATACAAGAAGGAACAGCTATTTTTTACCTTTCCAGAGCTCAGCTCCTATCCACAGATTCCAGGACTGAAAGCTTTGCACAGTAATGTGCCATATTAAGGAATACCACAAGTTGCCTAAAGAAGTATTTAGCCATAGGCTAACTCAGGAATGCAGAGAGAAAAGTAGACATGCCTGACTAAGGACAAGACAGTCAAAAGACCAGTAAGCTGCAGATTCACCAAATACTCTGGGCAGCCTTCCACTAGACTTAGCTACTAAGACCCAACAAAACCCATAGAAAGAGGCCATAAAAAAACCTCCTTCTACATTTGCACAGCAGCCCTACAGTAAGGGAGTATGTAAATTGAAATGGCTTCTCTAGTATTTATTCCCAAGGCTAAAACAAGTGATTTGAATAGGAGTTCTTTAGGTAATAAATTAGGAAGTCAAGTGTGATGTGTTAGCTGCTGTATGAACATGTAGCAGTTGTCAGTTACAAATTACCTCTGTAAAAGCTTCTAAAGAATGACCTTCCTTCAAGAAATCTGTGACATCTTGCTGTGCATTGTTGTTCAAAAGATTGCTGTATTTCCTGTACACGTTTAAATACCTTAAACACAGAAGATCACAGAAACAAACTTAAGATTCCAATGTGAAGATTCTCTACAATAAGAAACAATCAGCTCAAACTATTCGTTTGAGTCAAATGGATAGTGTTATTAATCTGAGGGTTTGGATAGGCAACAGAGTTAACAGCCAGAACTTACTTCTGGGGACCAAGTATGTTGCTCTCAAAGATCTTTTCAAGTTTGTTCACATACTCTGAAAACAATGATTCCTCTGGTTTGACTGTACTGAGAGTGAGATCATCTCTTTTTAATTCTGGAAATAGAAATCTTTCTACCTAAAAGGCACCATTGCAAATACTGTAATAACACATACAATAGAGAAAATAATGTATTCTATTACCCCTTCACCCACCACTTCAAAAAAATGTTTTATTGGCAAAAACACCACAATGTGAAAAGGCTCCGATTCATAATTAACACTTGGTTACACACATAGTTTGCTTTTGAAAACTATATGAAAATGAAGCCAGGGCTTTAATATAACTTGAATCTGAAAAAACACAATTCCTATGTTATCTTCTATAATTACAAAAGTTCACACAGTTTGTGATACATGACCATTATCTTTATCTTCTATTTGTCAGTTTTCTGCCTCATTCATAACTTTTTATATCATAGACAGTTTTTATCCATATTGTATTTTGTATGCAGCTGTAATTTATCCAGTACCTTTGGAAGTTCCTCAGCACCGTGCAGGATATCCCTGAAGCAATGACTGATTAAATCCCAACATTCTTCCAAAGGTGGCTCGAAGACAATCTTGGATTCTTCCACACTAAGTCTGACTGTTAGTATCTGGGGTACAAAGAACTGCATTTCTTCATACGGTTCTGTAAAATCACTTCCATCCTTAGGGAAAAGAAAGAAAATTATACATGCCAAAGAAATTGGCTATAACAATAATAATTTTTAAAAGATTCAAGCTCTCCAAAATCTCTTAACTACACAGCACCAATGGGATCTTCTTCCCTGATTTTTATTCAAAACACTGATATCCCAATACACAAGATTTTAAGGTGCCAAATCCTAAATGAATCTATAAAAGTTGGAATTAGGAAACTGGATTGAAGCCTAATTGCCTTGATTTCCCCTTAAGTAACAGAAGTAAAGCACTAATTACCATACAGAACAAAAGCTCTAAAAAAACCCCACCATAACGTCTATCAGAAACCTGATAGATCCTGGTCTTTTAATTGCCTTGTACGGTTGGTAAGAACTGCCCTACTCCCAAATTGCCTTTACAGTAATGGAGTCCTAATCCATGAATAGACTCCTAATGTAGATGCTATAATGATTTAAAAACAAACAAACAAACAACAAAAAACAACTGAAGAAAACACCAAACCCCAAGCAACCCACAGGACCAAAAAACTAAAAAAAAAAAGCCCCAACCATGAGCAACACCATCATCATTTGGATGCAAGGCTTAGCATAAGGTTTGACAGCATATTGTAGTAAGTGTGATCCTCTGGCGGCAATGCAGTATTTAATCTGCCACAATTATTCTGTTTAAATATGTTTCATTTTGTCTTATCATCCTGAGTGATCTGACATTTAAAGAACTCATTTCCACTAAGAGGAAACTTTATTGTAGCCAAAACAGTGGTAAAACCTCTCATTGTGTAATGCTTATTATTATAATGATGTGCATTACTTGAAATAATACAGGGCACTCATTTGGTGTAGACAGGGACACCACATCCATAAATTACCTCTGCAAAGGATTACATGCATGACTATGCACACTTTTGACTTCAAAGGGGATTATTCATGTGCTTTCAGAAAAAAACATTTAAGTGTTTTGCCTGGTTAAGGCCAAGAAAAATAAAACTAAAAATAAAATTTAAAAATGCACACACACTCAAAACAGAGTTGAAAACTCCGTAAACTGCTAGTTGTAACCCTAGGCCTGCAAAAAGATTATTCAAGTGAGCAGTTCTTGACCATACAAAAAAAAATATCCACTGAGTATGCACAACTGTTTGAAAGATCCAGCCATGTTTTATGGAGGCAAGAGCTATCTGGGATATTTTAGCCTTCAAAGAGCATTACATTTTATGGCTATATGAATTATTATCTCCATGTAACACTTGAAACCATAGATATACTTCACAGTGTATACCTTGTGGATCATAAAAAATGCAAGAAGATCTTCTAAGGAGTTAACAACCATCTCACGTAACTGTAATGACATTAGAGTTGCCACCGAATGAAAATAGCTTTCAACTAGCTGAGAGGAATCACAGTCATTTTCAGGAGCAAAATGAAGCCATTTCCTTTTCTTATCACGGAAAATGGATGCACAAGTTGGGATCCACCTACAATGAAATAATATGGGGACAAAGTTTTAAAAGCTTTAGTCTTACTTTGCTCCTTGCAATGAAATCTGAACTCAGAAATTACCCAAAGAATGAGCAAAATTCAAAGGGCTAGTAGAGCATTAACAACTAAATGTTAAATAAAACTGTACCTTCCAGGACTTAGAGGAAACCTGAGTTTTTAAGCTAAGGATTCTTGTTATAATGGGCCCCTACTATTAGTTTAAGTTAATATCAATAGACAAAATACTAGTGGCAATATTAAATTATTAGTCTTAAATGGAAAACTTGAGTGTGGAAGAGATCTCAGGTGGCAGAATGCAGTCACCTTATATTATGGGCTATTACCTCATATAATCTCTTTCTTACATTGATTGATTTCCATAATTTAAAAAGTTAGTCTTTCTGTCACCATTTTTATAGATTTAGACTCCACTCCTCTCATGGTTAGAAACCTTCTAATTTCTAGTCTACATTTATTCATAGTCAGTTTATTCCCATTTGCTTTTGCACATGCACGTTTGCAGTTTCAATAGGTCTTTCAGCATCCTGATGTTTATCCCTCTCTGCTAACTTTCCCTCTGTTTTGGCAGCCTTGTGGTTGGGACTAGTGTCATCTCAGTCTAAGATCTGTTTTAAAAAGGGAGCTTTATGTAAATCAGACCTTAAGATACCCTATTTATCTACTGTTACTACTGTGGTACTGACTTGTTCTGAAGAATATCATGAGCTTCCACACAGTGTCTTTGAATGACCTCCTCAAATTCAGTAGGCAACAGTGGCAGGTCTCTACAAAGCATTTCTTCAGTGCGAACAAACCTTAGATGACTATACCTATGGAAGTAAAACAAATAGTAGGTATTTTATGGAATTCTGTTTAAAAAAAAGAAATATAGCCAGGAAGGTCTCCTATGTATCTATAAACACTAATTTCACTGATGCATATCACTTCATTGCTAAGCTGTCCAACAAGCGCACTTCTAATGTTTGGGCTTGGGTATTTTTTGCTATCGGCAAATGTAAAAGGCTTCACAAACTTCATTTTGTACTTGTTATATTTAAAATTGTGTTAATTTTTTGCTAAAATGGTCAGAATAATTTCTTGTCCATTTCCTAGATTCATTAGCGTATCCAGGCATTAAAGTACATACAGAACGACATCTACTGCTTCTATTCTGTATTAATAGTAGTAAGTACCTATCCTGGCTACCCTGTGGGGAAAAAAATAAAATTTCATCAGCGTGGCGTATATCACAATCTGTAACATACAGGATCTTAAATTCCTGCAAATTTTACTTAAATGCAAAAAAAGTTCTCAGGATTACCAACTACCATACTTAACTCCATAAGAAAACTTAACTCAATTTTCGAAAGTCCCCAGAACAACTTCCAAGTATGGACATTTGAAAGAGACTCAATTTTAAGAGTTAATTTTGTTAATTTTCAGGAATCAAGATGACAATTCCAAATCACTATTTACTTGAGCATTGAATCTTAATTTAGGGAAAACATCTTTTAACAAAGGGGATGATCTTTTCATAGCATGAAGTTACCCATTCTTCACTGTGGACACATAGAACACGTTCATGCTTGCATTCAGAGTCTGCGGGAAACAATGATTTTACGTTGAAATTCTCACAGGCTCAGAAGAAAAAATTCTTTAGAAAACAGAACAGGTTTTGCCACCTTCTCTCTACTGACTCCACCAGGATGTCCATAGCATACAAAGAGAAGTCAGCAGATGCACTCTCTAACCAAGTCATAAAATAAAAACATTCTTGTAGGGTTTAGGGTTATTCCATGTGGGGCCCGGACGATAGAACACCAATATGATGATTAAAGTCGCCACTTTATTGAGCCTAGCTGATCATTCTTATACAATTCTCTGAGTTGCTTAGAAGCTTTGATTGGCTGCTGCATGCAAGCATTTGGTCTCCATGCATACAAGCATAAAATGTGATTGGTTGTATCGATACTGTCCACGTGCATAAACATAAGATACAGTTAGTTATACTCACTCTGTACACGCGCATAAACACAGGATATAATTGGCTATGTTAGCTAGAGCATGCGAAACTTGTCTCAGTCCAATTGGTCAAGGTAAGCCCCTGAATTGAGGTTGTTTGTGCCAAGTTCCTTTTATCATGGAATGTGCACCTGTGTTTTTCTAACTGGGCTCTTTCTTTTTCTATCTTCTTGTTTATTCTGTTCAAGGCCTTCTAAAGGCGTCTGGAACACTCTTGTGACCATGAGCTACTTTCAGGCCCAGTAACCAAGTTCCCTATAATTGACCCCTACACATTCTCAGTTTAATTAAGATCCTATGAACAAGACATCTTACTGAGAAAGCCAGAGCTGTTGCAAAGTGGGCATCAATGGATTCACTACGAATAGATTCTTTTCATTCCAGCTTTTTACTTCCTCATAAGAGCTGTGCCATGGGATTGGTGCACGGACAACCCTCCGGGGAAAAGGGCATGGGGTACTTCCAATGAACAGTCTCTCTCTCTCAGCTGGATCCATCAAGATGTAATCAACTAAAACAAATCATATATATCATGGTGAGACTACAGGTATGGTCAAAATCTACAGATGAAAATACAGTATCTCCATAGTTTAGGAAGTCATAGAATTCTGCACATTTAAAACTGATACACTGTCATATAGTTACTTGCATGTTTTTAGGATGAAATACAGGCCAATACTTAAATTACCAATATGACTATAAAATTATTTCAGAAAAAGAAAAGAAGAATTGGTCCTGGTTCTAAAAATGGGAGGGAGGAGAAACAGCTTTTCATTCTGTCTTTCCAGTTGAAGCACATTTATTTTGTGCTTCAATTCCTCATCCATAAACCAGGGGTGGCAATATCTCCCTTTCAAGAATGATTTTTAGAAGGCTTCTTAAATGTTTGTGAAACACAGAAATCTTATGAATCATATGTTGCATGTAGGAAGCACATGACATTGAAAGGGCTGATCTATGACCTGCTAAGTGCCAAAACTCACGTGCTACCAGTTCCATCGGACCAATGGCCTATTCCATATGAGATTAACAAAAGCTGGGAAGCTGACTTACTACCCCTTGTTGACATTAACATTACCACGAAAAGGGACCACAAACACTAAAATGGTGTCATTGATAAAAGGCAAATTAAAGGGTACTTAGAAAGATATCAGAGACTATACAAGGCAGAGTGAAAACTGTTTCATCTCTCCTTTTTATGTTGTCATGAATGAGAGGCCACACCTACTCGCTGGTCAACATAATTAAAAAAATTGAAAGGAATTATTTCGCATGTGGAAAACCCAAGAAAACCATCAGACTACTGGAAAGCAAATTAAAAAATCTCATGTTCTATGAAGTGTCTCTTTCACATTCACTTTCAGATGGGCATTTCAAGGATTGAAATGAATTTTGAGGATTGTGACATTCTTTTGTATTTATATATGATGGTCTTCTATTTGTTGAACATGAGCAGTGTAATCACGCACATTGATGTATCATCTAATTTTCCTTATTCCTGTGATGTCTTAAATGAAATTCTCTCAACATGTGACATGAGCACAGTGTAACATCTGCCTTCACTGCAGTTATGAGACAGATGAATTTGGCTGTTAATGGGTATCACCGACTTACTGCAGAATAACAAAAAAGTTAGTCTGGGAAGTATCTGTTAAAATAGCCTAGTTTACCCTCTCCCCACATCAGGATCAAATATACTTAGACTGCTGTTGACAGATACTTGTCTATCATGCACTTCAAAGCATCATTCATCACTGAATCAAAGCACATTCATCAACGAATAGTCTGCTCCAGTGATTCATGATCTTTATAGTCATAATGTCTTTCTAATTTAGAATCATAGAACCATTTCTTCTCTAATTTCTTTTGCTACAATTAAGATGATTACTCCTTGTCCACCACCATTTGGTCAACCTCCTCTTTATACATCTGATGAGATGATGCAGAATTATGCATTTTGAATGTGATTTGGATTTGAATTAGGAATGGGGAATTGTATAAGTATGGACAAAACGATTCTATGCACCCAGAGGTACTCAACTTGGACATGACTATATTTAAGTGATGGGATGTAGGGTTTAGTCAATAAATATTTGTTGAAACTAGAATGTTATGTAGCATGAGTTCTACTGACCTCAAAGGAATTCTCCATGGGTGCTAAGAATAGAATGCAGACTTGCTTTCAAAGTTCAATAAATGTCTACGTACTCTGAATTGCTAAGAGATTTTGAGTCTCACCAATGGCTTTCATGAGGCTGATACGATAGTCTGCATTAATCTCTTCTTTTAAACTTGCAAGTAAATTCTCCAGGTCTGGGTTAGCAAGAATGTGAGTTGGAATATGCTTTAAAATTACATTCATCACTTCTTTATTCTGAGGTGCCAGCATGTCTTCCTGCACTCCATTATGTATGTAGTAACAGTACCGCTGAAAAATAATGTTAAAAATATACGCTTACTGTATGAATTTTCTGACAGATAATGAATTACTACAAAATATTTTTAGCTCTTCTGTCACTTGAACATTTTCCGCAATTGAAAGGTGTTTGAATATAATGGATTTTGGCTATATATCTCGGTTCTTTTTAAAGCACTGCTGATGCCTGACATTTTTACAACACTTCCATCTGTTTTGATGTAAACATATATACCAGTAGAACTGAGTGCAGCATATTAAATTACTGATCTCTGAAGTACTAGCCAATTATGTGAGAGGTTAAGAATTTGGGAAGATACTTCTGCTTGCAAACCCATTAGAACAAAAATCAGACTGAGTAGCTAGAAAGAGAAACAAATGGGAAAGGAGTTGACAATATTTAACAGCAGTTTGCTATATTGAATATTCACATCTTCTAAACCTCATGTACTGCCTTCTTTTTTCAATTACTTTTAAGTAAATGGTTTACAGACATATATTGCAGATGATTACTGCTGCTACTTTTATCTTAAAAAGAAATTATATAAATACCTCTATATCATTTCTTGAAGGTGGCTTTTCTTGCTTACTTATCTCCTTCTCACGTAAGTGCATGACAACAAACTGTTCTTCTGGGGTCAGTGGTTGGCTGTCTGTATAATGTATGACATGTAATTGTGGCATATGAGCACGTGCACACAGTGAAATGGGATCCGAACTGTTTAAGAAATTCGATGTACTTCTGAAAAAAAAAATACAAATTTAGTGAATAAAGAAGCAGTAATGGATTCTTAAATCACTATGGACAAATTACAAGCATTATATAAATCAATTACACCGCACTGAGGACAAGTATGACCTATGAAGTATTTAAATTACTCATAAAAAACCCTCAGTAAATTGTATAACATAGCATACTACTTTAACAGAAAGAATACAATCATGTAAACCTTACAACTGCACACTATCACTCAGACAGGCAGTATCTTATAAGTAATTTTATCAGAGCCAGACCTACTAGTGCTATTATTTAGGTTGCCCAAGATCTCCACCTATTTTCAGGTGATTATCTTACCAAAACCTTAACAGTCTGAGCCAAAAGTTCAAATTGGCTCATTTGCATAAAAGTTACACTACAGACTTCATTATTATATGCTGTTTTCTATAGGGCCTTTGTCCACACTGCTCATGATGAACAATACTCAGCCAACAAGCTGTCACTTCATACTTGCTTTACTTCACATTATTAAGTCCTTAGTTGAAGGGAATTTAAATATCCCTTTTGCCTTTTTTATGGTACTCATCACCATGTTATCTTAACAAGGAGTAAGAAAGTTACTGTCATAGCAGTTCCAGAGAGGCTTACTTCCTTGCTTTACAGATGAAGAACACAAGCACAAAGAAGATAAAAAGAAATACTACAGCAGAGCACCCAATTTGACACAACTCTAGGAGCATTACAGAGCATTTAAGCACTAACAGCAAAACTGAGAGTTTCGCATACAATCTGCACCTCTATTAACTAAACTTTGGCTTCTCAAGCCAGTAATCATGAAAGGAAGACCTTTCCTTTAGCATGCCTAAAACTGAAATTCATCCTGCCACAAAGAAGCAGTTAAACATGCTTGCTTAGCACACCATGGAATTTCAGTCTTGATGCACATACATTTTTTTGTAGAGACTTAACATTTCATGCTTGGATGCTTAACATCCAAGAAATATTAAATCACAACTCAAATATCTAGACTGATTGTAACAATCTGTATCTTTATAACATTACAGTACATTACCTATTGGAATTCCATTGACTTCTTTGTGTAAGTTTGAGCTTTCTCCTAGAAGGATCGAATTCTTTTGAAGCTTTAAGGACCAGTTAAGAATATCACACACAGGAATATTTTTCAAATAAGATATTATTTCAGATTGGTGAAAAACAGAGCTAAGTCAATTGATCAGATAATGAAATAACAGAAACTACAATGTCACAAAGAAGGCTTTAGTTTTGACTTAGCATTTAGCAAGACATTAAAATGATGTGTTAAATAATCTTGCTGATTCTGGGACTATAAACTAGCTTCAGGAAAGCATTCAGCTCATGCTTAAGACTTCAGTGCTTACTTCCCTCCCTGGACAAACCATGTTTTCTGCACTGGGACTTTCTATTCTGAATGTAAAAGTACTTCTATAAGATGTATAGTTCCACCAAATACACTGCACACGAAAAATCTGAGAAGTACAAACTATTACCATGTGCTTTTCAGAGTACAAATGAACAGGTCTTTTAACAAAATTAATACATCATGCCTTCTCACCAAGGAAAGTACCATGACCTGCTTCCCACCTCCCACCCATGTACTGGAGAAGTACATGGTGTAGAAGAATCAGGTGTATGATAAAGAAACTGTTAAAGAGACCCTATGAACAAAACCAAACCCTTCTTAAATAGCATACAAGGGGACTAAGCAGATATTGAAGCTATTATGTCTCATCTATTCCAGGGAAACAAAACAATTTCTAACACTTCTGGGAAGCAAAGCAACAATGTAGGATGAGTATATTAACAGACGGTATGTAGAAAACTATAGTTTATGAATGTCTTGCTCTTGATACGGAGGACATTTAACTAGATAATTGAGAAATAAAGTTCATTAATAAATTACTTTGGAATTTTCAGACTAAGTAATGGAGTTAATTTGACACCTGCAACTGGTAAGACACTTATAGCCTTAAACAACTTGTTTTCCTAAAATGTTTGATATGTACATATTGGTAAACTTAAATAGCAAGAGTATTACAACTCTTAGCCTTATTTGCTTTATATCAGTGTCATGTTGAATCAACAGCATACAACATCTCATATTGTAGCATTTACACATGTATGCAGTTTGCTACCAAATACATCAGTTACATGGTTTAGACATAAACAGTGTATTAAGCAACATTTCTTGGATTTGACCCTCAGGTAAACGTTTTAATGCCTGTCCCCCACCTTGTTTTGCTATGCAAGACTCATGAATATGAACATAACAGGGGTGCACATTGAATTTGTTTCTGTTTTCCTGTTGGTACTTTTACTTCTAGCAATAACAAGAGCTAACTTGTATTTTGTTCATTTTCTGCTTTGCAAACAATTCCCTCCAAAATAATTGCACATGAATATTTGGAGGGATGAACCTAACTAATTAATCAGAAACTGGCCTTACCTTTATTAATGTATGCTTTTGGAAATTTGTCTATACTGACCCTGTGGTGATAAACTTGTAAGCATTTGTTAGGGATAAGTGATTTTTCCAGGAATGATGCTTTAACAGATAAGAAATTAGAGATAAAAATGTATAGAACAAGCAAGGCTAAACTTATAAACACATTCAAATATGGATACACAGTGAGGTTGTTCTCTGCTCTGCTGAACTCAGTGATGTCCCTGTCATTGAAGAGGACTTGAATTTGCACACATTTTTCAACTTTAAATCCCGTGCAGTGAGAGTATAGTTATTAGCTATGGAGTCACTTGGGCTTCGGTAGTAACTCTGTTCTTTGAACGGAGCTGCCAAAGTCCATGATGCTCGTTGCATCAAAGGAGGATAACAGCTGCTCTTAAGGACAAGCTGAAATTGACAAAAAAAGTAATAGTTTTACACAGCACAGTCATTTAAAGAGTCGTCTTAGAGCTAGAATAGAGTTGCAGATCAGTTCATATAAAGAGCTAATACATAAGTCTGACAGAGTCATTTGGTCAGCAATCTATTTTTAGATCCTGATGTTCCACACACGTGCAAGAATAATTTTACTAGCAGTTAATAGAGAAGAAAGAAAAATCACCTGGGAAAAATCTATTGCTTATGCGACACAAATTTCGGGACTGGCTAAATCAGCTCCCATGTCTTATATAAAACCTTAACACATCCTCAGAAGTCCAATTGATGAAAATAAAAATTTTTATCTAAAACTTCATTGAATAATTTTCACTTTTTTACCATTATTTTAGAGTATATGTCTCACTTAAAATTTCCTGTTTTCAAACAAAGTCCAAAATAACCCATTTTCCATCAGAAACTACTTCAATTTCTTAGCAATCAATATCTTTCTAAAGAAAGACATCTTAGATGAACTGAAGTGCTGACACAAACAAGCCAAATGAGCAACTGTGAGGCACTTATGGTGGGGAAAGCAAGCTCTCTCTTCTTCCTCCCCTTCAGTGTTGCCATATGTAATTTTTATTTGTGTTACACAGCAGAGGCTATAGTTGTGCAGCTGTACATGCTATCCATTCTGATCAATGCTGTACCTGTCAAGCTCTCAGCCGGTTTTGGAACAGCAGTCTAACTCAGGGGTTTTTGTGCTCTGTGATAAATTATTGGGGCTGGGGAGGAGAAATCATAATTTGTTTGGAAGAAAAATATTTTTACTATTTGCTTCCTTGCCCAGAAACTTAAACTCAAAATATTTAATCCAAAATTTAACAGCAAATAATAAACTATAAATTTAAAGAACAAATTTAAACTGCCAAGGTTTACTATCCAAATCATAATAGAAGTTGTAACAACACTTTTCTAAATAAAAGCAGCTCTAATGAAGTACCTGACAATCCGTTTAGTACTTTAACTTAGTAATTTAGTTTTTCCTAGTTTTACTTCATCTACCTATATTACCATCTGCCTGGTAATATATGATGCCTAAAATCATGCTAGCACATGTAATTTAATGTGTAACCTAACACAAGGGGAGAGAGCAACATACCTGATACAATTCTGAAGGTGCAGCTGAAGCAGAAGCAGGTAGGGGCGGTAATTCCGGTAACCGTTTTGCATGACTCATGTTATATACAGAATCATTTTCTGACTAGAGAGAAATGAAAAACAACTTCAAAGACATTTATGAAATACACTGTTTCAAAAAAGATACATTCAGAAGAACAGAGACTTTTAGTTTTCATTGGAAATGACATATTGCAACTTTTCTAAATTCAAGGAAACGGACATTCTGTGGAGCAGGTTCCTCAGCAAAACAGGTTTTCAGATTGCACAGTTCTTTGTAATCATTTGATAAAACTTCCAATCACCAATAAATGTCAGACTAAAAAAACCCAACCAAGCAAAAAAAACCCCGAACATTTTTATATCACTGAAAACAATTCAAATTGTTTAAAATATTTTTAGTTATACTAAAAACTCCACTTTGTGTGGAGTTTGTAATGGTATAAACATTGGATATTAAAATATTAAAGCCTACCAGACTGCCAAATTGACAGTGAAACAGCCCAAGCTGCGTGAGCCGCATTACTGGGGAGAAAAAGAACACCAGATTTTTTCATGTCTATAATGACCCAGTTCCAGAAGAAGCTATATTGCCAGGATGCCAGTGGAAGAACAGATTGCTCGCAATGACTCTGCAAAGTGTTCCAATACAAATAAGAGAATACCTAACATATCTTAGGACTATGTTCCATCTCCTCAAGGTGACCATACTTTGAGGTGGCCTTCCAGGACTTCATACAAAGTTCTCCAAGAATATTTTCCAGAATTATTTAGCTTCACAGTGGTTTAAGATTGTTTTGAATGGCAGCTTTCCTTAGCACAGGCCAAAACCTCACCCCTAGTCTGCTCTGAGTTTCCAAAATCAAATTTGTTTAGGAGATTCATGAAGAACAAATTCCCAAATATATAGTGACACTATCAGTAAAAGGAGGTTGAAGTATGTCGTATCTGAACGCCAGTGAATTAAATCTTCATAAAAGAGGATGCTATTACCCAATAAAATTATGTTTGAATAACATACCATCATTTTTACGTAATTTTTAATACATTTTTAGCACGTGGTTATTGCTTTCTGATCTATGACTGGAAAACTAGGCTGCTCAAACTTAGTTTTCCAGCAGACAAAGTTGTGCCCTCCTCAATAGCAAAGTAGAGACCATTTAGAAATAAAATTTGAGAAAGGACTGATCTGATTTACCTCCTTGGTATTCCCCAGCGTGTCTGCACACAGACACACGGAAATCAAGATATTATCACTGCCAGGCATATTTCACTACATACAGCATGAACTGCTCTTGATTAATGACTAAAGGATTGGGCCTTAGGGTACTTTAGAAATGAATAAACCATGTGGTTTATTAGGAGATTTGTTCCTTCTTAGAGGTACAAGAGTTATTAAGCAAGCCATTGTTCATTCTAAAGCAACTCTTCATTTATATGCCACCTAACCCTTCCAAAAGTTAAATAATTGAGCAAAGGAATTAATAAGAAGTGTATTATAAAGGCTTATGTCCAAAGAATATTCAACAAGAATGAGTGCCTTCAAATAAGAGTTCTTCCAATGTCAAACCACTAGCCACCAGTAATAGCCAATTTCATCTGAAGTTTTGAAAAAGTTATCCATTTTTCACAGTCACTGCAGAAAGAACTTACCCTCAGGAGCCTCGGGCTCTGTGTTGGCTTCATTTTGCTTTGGTTTTTTGTTTGCTTAGAAGTTTTTGGTCCTCCCCCTCAATATAAGCATCCTTGTCATTACAGCACTGGGAAAAGCATTAGACACTCATTTTAGGTACTACACAACGTGTCAAAACAGTCAGCTTCCTATCCCAGCTGCCAGGAAGAAAAATCCCAGCTCTCCCCTTACTTGTTTACAACACTAAGCTTTCTGCCTGTCCAATCCACAGGCTCTCTTTTTTTCCATTCCTCTTCAAGCTCACTTTTTACCTTAATCTTTCTAACTCTCTCCAGATGCCTTTCAAGCAACATTTTTTCCACCCTGCTCTTTCTACTTTCTCCAAAACTAGTTTCCGTGCCACTGCCTGTTCTCTTCTAATGTCCCAGGGACTCTGGGCCCCTAATTCCGGTTTACAGCAGACAGAGCCACACATTAATTGCCATGAGAAATGAGTACACATCAAAAGGAATGGGAAAAGAGAAAGACACAGATGCCCAGCACGCCTTACACATCCACCGAGTGCATAAGCAAGCAGGGTAAGAGCAGGTACTACCTGCAGGCACCCTTGTTACCAGTCCCTCTGCCTGTTCCAGCTTGATGAACTTCTCCAACACTCTGCCTTTCAGTCCTCAGCTTCGTCGCCCCAGTTACAGCATAGCTGGTGCTTGGAGACAGGAATTCCCTCCTCCCTCTCTTCCCCAAGTGGAGAGAAAACAGCCTCTTTCAGCACAGTGTTGCGCCAAGCTGTGGTCAGGGAGATTCAATTGTGGAACCAATGAGCAACTGTACAGGTTCATTTTACCTCTGAAAGCTACTGAAAATGTAGTCCTAAGACATCTCAGATATTCTGACATTTGTATGAAAACGCTGCACACAGCAAGGGAGCTCCCAGAGCAATAAAGGCTATATAAACACAAATTTTCTTAGGAAGAACTAGGAAAAAAAAAAAACATTAAAGATTCAAAATCTTGAACCCAAACATCTCTATCACTTTTCCACCATTCAGAATCAAACTCCCTGAAGATCCGAAGACAGCAGGTAGGATACTTCCACTCCTAATTCCTCTAAGTCTGCTTGTATGCATTTGCCTCCCACTCACAGTCATCACTATGTCCTGAAAAAGTCCTCCATCAACTTTCTTCACAAATGGGTATTATTACCATCCGAACTGAAATCTAGCACAGTCTCCTTATACTGACCCTCAAGAGGGCCCTTGTATGTGTTCTGCCAACACAGCGAAACTTCCATTTTAATTTAAACTCTTTCTCAACATCTTTGGATGTTATTTTTCATCCTGTTTTCTACAAACTGTAAGAATGGCTGATATCCCCGAGTTAACAGCACAGTTTTCCTTACATCTTAATGTAATACCAACTAGAAGTGGAACATTGTTCCTGCCTGGCCACATGTGAAAGTTCCTACCATAAACAAAGCTGCTCTTTAAACACAAGCCAGCAGTGTGGGGTACAGAACCGGTGCTGCTAATGGTGGAGCTGGCAAATGCTAGGCTAGTGTGTATGGTAACCCTCCAAATATTTCAGTGCTGCTTTGCAATGTGAGTATTTTCCTGCTAATTCGAGCTGATGCTGGCATGAAGACAAACTCAATTAAGCAGCAGTTATAGTAACTACTGTTCCTCTGTGCACAACAACTCAGATGCTTATATATGCATGTCCTTTGAGGTTAAATAAATTACTTGTGCTGCTTGGCAAACATTAAAACCAGTTACTTTATATAGAAAGAGATTATATGTGAATTTCTAGCAGAATAAATAATTATGCATACCAGGAAAATAATTCACTAAGATGTACAAGACTATCTCTAAAACCGCAGCTATGGCATGTTTCGAAAACAGCCAGAAATATAAAATCTCCAATATACTTCTAAACTCGGTGGAGCCATTAAACTTTATACTGCCATTATCACTGGATCATATCACACTATAATACCACGTTAGTTTTTCCCTATGCTCACTTTAAAAAAATTATACAAAATAAACAAATTGAAATTTAATTTTATATATATATAGTCTGCTAGGAATATCAATACACTACACACTTTAATAATATGAGATATAAATGCTTTAACTGTTCAAGCAAAATAAACTTGCCCTCACCATCCTCTTGCAGGTATCTTGCGTTGGGCTTTTAGAGCCCATGGTCCAAATATGCAAAACTCTCTTTTACTTCCTCTGTCTACACAGATCCTTGTATCTGCAGAACTCATTGAAATCAGCACCTCAAAGACACAGAGCTCTGACAGTCTGATAGGTTAAAACCCCCATACTTTATAAAACCTTGATAGAACTAGAAAGCCCCCGCTTAGCTCAAAATGTCTGTACGTGTCGATTGTCAACATATTGTTTTTCTCAGAACCAGATGTGTGTGCATACGATTCTGTATCAACCTCTCTTTGCGTTCTAAGACCAGCGCGCTCCAAATTAAACATGGTATTTATTTTGTTGCCTTTAAAAAATAATCATGAAACCATTAACGTTCAGTTTTGCAATACTCTCATGGGTGGCACCAATCAAAAACAGTGATTAAAGCATTCATGAGAAGCATGAATATTTTACTGATTTCTAACTGTAATTTACAGCATGAAAAATTCTATCTGTGTAGCAAAAGCTGGGAATTCACTGAAGCTTCGCGCTTGCCTGTAACACCATCGTGATGGCTCTGGAAAGCAGCCAGGCCAAATCATCGTGCAACACACCTCAGCGAGCGTAATTTCTGAGATGAACAGTCCCATCCAAATGCTGGGACACTGTAGAATGCACCGATCTTGCTGAAAACCCAGCTGAATTTTTCAAGTGATTATTCCTCACGTGGAGCATCTCCCCAAACAGGTTTGCCACGTGGCCACCCAAACACCCATGGAGACAGCAGGACAAGGTGGAAACGTGTGGGAACAAGTAACCAGAGATGGAGCAGGAGGTGAAGGCGGTTATGCCAGATGAAATGTTCCACAGCTCCCATTCCACTACACCACACAGCGTGACTGCCTCAACAGCCACAATCCACCTAAAGCTGCCTTCGTAGCCTCCCACCCGACGGCAGCAACCCCTCCGGCTGGGATGGTGGGATTACATCCCGCCGCTATCTGACCGGCTCTGGCACCGGGATCTAGATCTGACACCCTCAGCCAGCCGCTCCTCCCGCCCTGGCCCACCGCACCCCCAGTCTCTTGGGGCTGAGCATACCCCTGCACACAAAGGGGAACTGCAGGGCTATCGCAAATACCCTCATTTTCTACCCTTAATTCGAAAAAGCTCCTAAAGCCACACAAAACCCTGGCACGCTCCGAGGGTGCCCAGACCTGAGAGGCTGAGGCAGGGCCGGGAGGGGGGTGGTGTTGTGTGAAAGGCAGGACAGGCAGTGGGACATAAAAGGGCACAACAGGGAAACCAATAAAAGCCTCTAAGCCCCCGGGCGGCCTGTGGGAACCTCCCTAGTCCCTTCCTCGCTAAACACCCCGCCGCGGTGCCCCCGCCACGCCACGGGTGTCCCTGCCCCGCTGCTCCGGCCCTCTCCTCTCTTCAGCCTCCCCAAGCGCCGGGCCCTGCCCGCCGCGCCGCCGGCCCCCGCGGGGAGGAGACAGCGGCGGGAGGGCGGCGGCACCTCCCTCGGCCCCGGCAGGCCCAGCCCGGGCCGCGCCGGGCGTTGCAACCGGAGGGCGGGAGGGCGAGGCGCTGAGAGGGGCTGCGGCCCGGCGGGCAGCCGCCGCAGGTGAGACGGACGGCCCCGGCTTGGCGGGGAGGCGGCCCGTCAGCCCTAGACCGCCGCTCGGTCGCTAGCGGGAGGGTCGGCGCCAGCGGCGCGGCGCGGCGCAGCGCAGCCCTGCGGGAGCGGCAGCCGCGTTCCCCTTACCTCCCCCGGCTCGGGCGGGCGGCGGCCCCCAACCCACCGCGACGGGGCCTCCCAGCCGCCAGCGCCGAGCCCCTGCGGCGGGGCAGCGCGGCCCCTTCAGCCCTGCGCGGCCTCCGCCCGCACGCCCGCCCTGCTTGAGGCGGAGGGGGGCAGACCCGCGCTACGCCCCAGCGCTACAGGCCGGGGGAGGGCGGCCCAGGGCGCGGCGGCTGCTGCCCGGGGACCCGCTTGAAGGGCAGCGGCAGCGCGCCTCGGCGCTGGCAGCGGGGCGGGGTGGGATTAATCGGCTCCTCACCTCGAAGGTGTTAGGCCGCGGGTGGTGGCGTGAGGGAAAGGTAAAACGGTCGGGGCTCGGGCGCTGCCTGCCCCGGCGCGGGCGTTGTCGGTGGGGCGGCTTCCTCCGGCGGGAGCTGCTCCCCCACCGCGGTCGCTCTCCTCGCCGCTGCTGCGAGGAGCAAGGACTCGGGCGCTGCTGTGTGAAAAGGCCGTGTAAACAAAGGGAGGGAGCGCGTCCGGAGGCAGAGCGTGAAGTAGCAATACTGACGCGGTGACCGTTCGGGTTTACGAGCAGGGAAACACCTCTCTTAACCTTCCCCTGGGACGGGTCCTCCGGGCAACGACAGACTACGTTTTCGAGGGGGAAGGGAGATTTTTGTTGAGCTGATGTTGTCTTTAAACTGTCACAATTAAGTATGTTCAGAGCGTTTGGAAGCATTTCGCCTTTATACGCAGAGTTCTGAAGCTGTACAGGGTATGGCTGCAATTCTGAACGTGAGGCTACTTACGAAAACAAGTGTTATTAAGGTGTTACAAGCTTCCAGGACTACTAGCGATAAATTGTCCACGTGGATTGTTAGAATTGACCTTTTTACTGGTAATTCAATACCCTCACCGTTATATGTGGGGTTAATGTTATAAAGGAAGAAGGTGAGAGTCACCTTGTATCTTGATACTTGGGATTTCGGAGTCTCAGAAAAGCTTTCGGGGACTAGCCACCTACTTTAGATGTCCTTTTGTAAAAGTAATGTTTTAGACTCCGTGGATCACATTAACATCTGAAATCTACGTTCTCTGTTGTTGCAAACGAAATACTTCATTTTCAAAAAACATCTGTGTGAGCCTGTTACTAATTGTACCTTAATTTTAAGGAAAATTGGATGGCTGAGTGAGAACTGGTTGTTCAAAAGATTCACGCTCGTGGCTGAGGATTACAGCATGTCTAAAGAAATGCAAGAACTGCAGAAGCAATGGCACTCCGTGGTGCAGTCCATCCATAGCAACTCAAATGTGGGTCTGGATTATAATTTATAATATGTTTATAAAGATACTCCTTTCATAACTCTTGGAATATCTCACCCCAATTTATTTAAACGCAATTTCAGAACTTCTTTTGGGGGCTGGAGGGGAATGGGTACTCTCTTTTTAAGTGAATGCTGAGGAGCCTATGGGAAGGGCTGTCCTCCTACACCTTCAGCAATCAAGAAAGAGGGAAGGCTGTTCTGCATTTCTGTGTTTTACTGGTATAACCATTTGAGATAGTAGAGTGGCATTTTACTTAAATGGTTGTGCCGCTATAAAAAGAACTAAAACTGCAATACATATTTCCTTAAGGGACAGGAAATGTCTCTACTACAGTAAAGTTCTAGTGTGTAGGTATGACTGCATCTGTAAAGAGGATTTTTAAAAAATATTATAATTTTATATATATAATTTTATATTATAATTAGCAGACATGCCTGCACTGTACTTACGGTCAATATACGAGCAGGTTGCAGATATTACTGAGGCATGAAAAAAAGAAAAAATCATCATCATTTTTAAATGTTACAGTATCTTTTTTTCTTAACAAATACAGTTCTCTAGATCAAAATCATAGTGTTGAGACCCCACTGAAATACTGTGCAGCTAAACTGTGATTTGGGTTTTTTTAACTTGTTTTCTTACTTGTTTTCAGGTTCTTTGTTTTGTTTTGTTTTTTTTAATTTGTGCAGGAATGGAACTGGGAAGTCCAAGAGAAACATGTTTGTTCTTGGTAGAATTGTATTTGCTATGAAGTTATCTAAATTTGTAGTAAGTCTTCATGCTTTTGAAATACAGGGACAACAGCTGCCCTCTATTCAAGCTGCAGACTTACAAAAAGATGCTACCTGCAGTTCACTGAAGTAGCAGTGACCTTTAAAAGTTATCTATGACAAGATAAAAAAAAAATCTGAAATGTTTTTCTTTCATCCGCAGGTTGTTGCATTTATGAATTCTCGTGTTGGCCAGTATTTAGATGACCATCCTTTTGTTGCCTTATCGCTCCTGATGTTTATTGCAGTGTCTGCTATTCCCGTTGCATTTTTCCTGATTTTTGTTGTTACAACAGCCCTAATGGCCTGCGTTGGTGTAATAGTCATGGAAGGTATTATATGCCTGCATGTATGTACTTACTTATTCCCTTCTAAGGCATGATGTCTTGTCTTTTTTTAATTCTTCCTTCTGGAGACCCCAGTTCAGCAATTGAGGATTTCTGCATGTAGTCCTTGGGTCTCAGCCGTAGTGAAACTCTTAATACAAGAATAGTAATCGGATTAAGTGTAGTCTATACAGGGGAAATCCTATTTCCCTTTCTAATCATCTCAGCCACCAGGATATGCCTAAACCAGTTATCTTGATCATGCATAGCTTTTATAGAGGCCTGCTAGTTGATTGCAGAAGACTTGTTTTCCCAAATGGTTTGAAATTGGGGTTGTGGTAGAACGTCAGATGTTCTAATATACTTGTATATAAACTTGTTTAAATAACAACCTGATTTTCTTTTTCTAGGTGTTATAATAGCCATAGGTGGCATAGCCCTCCTCTGTGTGCTGTGTGGCCTGGGTGCACTTTCACTAGGAGTTTCTGGAGTACTTAGTGTTTGTTATGTCGTTTTTTCAACTCTGGTCAACTACTGGTATGCTTCAAGGTGAGTATTGATGTCTTGATCCATGCTTGGGTTTCAAACTCTGCAACTGTACTATTGCATTGATTACTTTATTCTACGTTAGCAACTGTTGCTTAGTTTAACAAATGTTTCTTGAATGCTAGAGCATTGTAGGGTTTAGGGTTATTCCATGCGGGGCCCGGACAACAGGACACCAATGTGATGATTAAAGTCGCCAGTTTATTGAGCCTAGCTGATCATTCTTATACAATTCTCTGAGTTGCTTAGAAGCTTTGATTGGCTGCTGCATGCAAGCATTTGGTGTCCACGCAAACAACATAAAATATCGATACTGTCCACGTGCATAAACATAAGATACAGTTAGTTATACTCACTCTGTACATGCGCGTAAACACAGGACATAATTGGCTATATTAACTAGAGCATGCAAAACTTGTCTGAGTCCAATTGGCCAAGATAAGCCCCTGAATTGAGGTTGCTTGTGCCAAGTTCCCTTTATCGTGGAATGCGCACCTGTGTTTTTCTAATTGGGATCTTTCTTTTTCTATCTTCTTGTTTATTCTGTTCAAGGCCTTCTAAAGGCATCTGGAATGCTCTTGCAACCATGAGCTACTTTCAGGCCCAGTAACTAAGTTCCATATAATTGACCCCAACAGAGCATCTCTGGCTACACTGGTGGCTTAATGTGCAGCATACAAGTTTCTAGTCACCAATATATATTTTAATGAGAGTTAGTACATGCCTTCTTGCCTATTTACAAAAGAGGACGTGTAAATAGTCTTTAAATGTGCATGTGCTAACACAACACGACATCAAGCAATAAAATACAACTTTGTGTCACTCAGAGTATTTGTTGCTTTAAATGTCATTAAAACACACTTCCAAATTGGACTTTGCCTAGAGGATGAACCGTTTGCAGTTTTTTCTGCATGATGACCCAGCTATGTCTGCTTACCTGCATTTGTAGAGTAAAGGACCAAGATTAGTTGTAGATTTGGAATAGGCAGAGGCATACTTAAAAGGGGCAGTGTGGCCAAAATAGAAATTACAGGTTTTACTTGATGCTGCACATGTGCTGCTTGCACATTATGTCTCCCCTATTTCACTCAGCATTGCCTTAGCCATGCTTCTTTGTACTGGCTAGGAGTAAGAGGCACTAGCTGGTTGTGCTGGAGTGCCACCTGTTGCCCGCTTAAATATCTACCAGGGAATGAATAATGATAATCACTTCTTAAACATAAGGGAGAGCAATAAGAAAAATTACAGCTGCTCCATCCTAGACTTCCTGAGTGTGCTCCTTCGTCACAGCTGTGGACACACAAAACTGCTTGTGGAGCCCATGATATTGTCAGGATGACAAGACCATGGTGCAAGGCCCAGTGTGCTTGCATTTGTTCCAAGGGTCCATAACACTCCTCCAGGATATGCTGCCAGGTCCATAAAATTGCCCACCAATTCCAGAAAAGACTTCTTTTTTTTTCATAGCATATCTGAATATGCAACCCAACCTACAGACCAGTCATATCAACTTGCAGCTCTGATGTTAAAACAGATAATACCTGCTCTTTTTGTGTTCCTGTGTCTTTTGAGAGAAGCTCTGGTACACCAGCAGTGGATGTTCCAGGAGTCTCAAGACAGGTTTACATATCATGTTGCTCATCTTTTTTGAGCGAAAAGTTAGAAGACCATAATCTTACAGAAGAACAGACTGTAAAAGCATTCTTTTCTCTTGTATACAGGGGTCAGATAAAGAAGCAGGAACTTAATGGAAGTTTGCCACAGAAGAGTCCATCTGTCTTGGATCTTTCTGCCAATAATGGAAAGAACGAATGAGTGGGTTTCTCCCCACTTCCTTCATAGGCACTTAACTGTACAACCCTGACCTTTGCAATATAACTGTTTACTCGTTGAGCATTCAACCACTCCTTATGGGAACTGATAAAATCAATATGCATCTTACATTGTCACTGTAAAACTAATAATAAGAATAACCATTAAGCAGCGGAGCATTGTGATATTAAGTCTGTGAGCATAACGGAATGTTCCACAGAATTTTGTAAAGGGATGTAATAATAACTGCTACTGTCAAGTCAGTGACAATTAGGTGAAAGAAAGGCTAGGTAGGTATTTGACTTCCCATTTGTTACTGGAGTTCTGGGTGTACTATCTTTTGAAATTTGTACGCAGCAGTCGGTCATTTTGATACATAAGTGTCAAAGCTCAGAACACCAGAAATGTCTTTTGAATGTTAAAAAAAAAATTTAAGCCTTAGCAGCCTTTGTTAAAATAGTATGAGCACACCATGCTAATACTTTATATTTATTATATGAGGAAAATTGGGGTTTATCATGTGTTAAGTAAGTCATGGTATCAGCTTTTATATAGCTTCAGATGTTGCATTATTCTGAAGGGATGTTTTCCTTGTTCTCATTGCCTCATCACATCAATGGTATGCAGTTAGGTCTTGCATTTTGTCATATTTATTTAGGTATTTAAATTGCCTGTTTTGCTTTTCAGTTGTAACTTCTTGTATGTTATTTAAACTTTTTTCATTTTTGCAAATGCTATAATATTTTTAAGCATTAAGAAAATATCTAACTATATTAGTTTAATACAGTGCTGTTTGTTTAACCAGGTTGTCTTGTTATTCTGTTTATTCTACAGTAAAAACAACTTTTCCAGACCTACTTGTAGGAAGGGCTACATTTGGAGCTGAATTTTTCTCCTCAGTTAACACTAAAAAGTACTTTGGCTGGCCAATATTGCTGAGCCCCAAACTGCAGATCACTCCCCTTCTCATGGAAATGCAGAAGCCTAAGGACTAAATTAGTGTAAAACTCGAGCTTTGCATGAGCCAACATGCTGTTTGACTCCAACGTGGAGTCAGTTTGTCTATCATCTGAGCTGTAATGTGTTCCACATAGTATTGGTGGTAACATTTTCAGCTGTAGTGATAAGCTGGCCCCACCCTTCAGCAGTAGAGTGAAGGCATCCTTAGCCTTATTCTCCATTACTGTCTGCAGGAGACACACAGGACCTGATGCTAGTTCATAAACTGCTCTAGTATTTACTAAATTCCAGTTAACTATGAAGGATTTACAGAATGGAGACCATAACAGGAGATTTCTTTCATAATTTACTAAGTAGATAAAAATGTTCGTTTTTTCAGGTGCTTCAAAGCTTTACTCCCAACCACGTATATTTTTTTTAACTTTTGGTTGATAGTAGTATACAAGTGGTAGGAAAGAAAAAAAGAAACAGGAAAAGTACTTTCTCTACTTTCCTTGTAAGAAAAGCTAGTGCTGTGATACTGTTTACATGACATACAGCCTGGAGAAATCCATCCAAAATGTGGAAAAAGATTTAACATGAATATATGTACATAGTTTTTTACATAGCTGGTATCATCGCTTTAGGATCAAATCTGCAGCTGCTGTTAATTACAATAGAGCTCTGCCAGTTCACAGCAGGTGAGGATCAGTGGGGGAAAAAAGTAGAATGCTGTTCTTAAGAACTGTGTGGTGCTGCACAGTGATGCACATCACAGCTGTAGGTAACGCAACCTAAAAGCAAATTGCCTAGTGCATACACTGGACTGCAAAAAACTGAAATATACTAGTGTTTGCAAATGAGGAGACTCCAGCTAGGTAGTATGGTGGGGGCATTGAGATGAAGGAGGCATTTTGCACTGGCTGGTAAGTGGAATACATTATCCCTTTTGCAAATGGACTGGTACCTGCTTTTAAGAGCACTGAAATAACTATTTCTAAGTGCTAGAAGTCCTTAAAACTAGCAAAAGGTGAGCCTTGAAATAGCATTCTAGTCATTACAGGATCCTGCCTTTCACCAGACTACTGGCCCCCATCATCAGGATACAGTTTGAGTCTAATCTTACTTTCCAAATCTTACTTTTTCTAGGCAGTAATGCCTTCAATCTAGGAGTTTACTGGCTACTAAGAGCAGACTAATGGTTGAGGGAAATAAGGCAATGATTAATGTGACTGATGATAACGCAAGTCACCACCTCATTTGTTTCCAGTGTTTTGCCTTTTTTACATGCTGAACTGCTGTAATTTCAAATACACCTAGAAAATAAATCCCTTGTTTATCTCCTATTCTCTTCTATCAGTCTGCCTACAATGACACGTACGTAGCTGTTACTGTGCTCAAGAGCTCAAAACAAATTGAAATGGAGAAAGCACTTCACAGGAAGGAAATAATGATGCTGTTTATCATCTGTGCTGCAACTTACCAGGAACAGCCAGAAAACACTAGCTTTCTGTGTACTTACACAGCTTGTACCTTTTCACTTCTAGGATGATCTTGCTTCAGAATCTAAAGAGACTATCCCCAATCTATATTTGCAAATCCTGCTGCAAACTTGACTTTAGATTAACATGGTTCTTTGCAGAATTATACGGAGATATTTATACTCAGATAGACCCTGAAAGCACTGTCCTCTCAGTGCTGGCTGCCCATCATTTTATTTAGAGGATTTTATTTACTTCAGGCCCCATTTGCCTCTCCAGAGCTCAAGTTCATTACTTAGTCTATCAGTGGATCCCAATCACTGCCTTCAGCACTAAAATGAAATTCTGCTCTCCCTGAAAGCGTATTTCCAGCACTCTGCTGCCAGTTTGGTGACAGGAGCTGCCTCATTACATCCTGGCATCACTTTTGCCTGGTGGTGGTGGTGGTGCAGGGAGCAGAGGAGCTGCTTTTTAATTTGCATTAACAGCCTCTGCTGATGCTTAGAGCAATGGCTTTCTGAGCAGCCCCACAGATCTCCAAGGAATGTGCAACCTTTATTCTTTCAACATGAAACGCTAACATCTTCAAGCTGCTGATAGGGACCAATTTTTCCTGAAGGATGGATTTTAAAACGAATCACACTAAGAGCTTGAACAGCTGCATCCCCAACAGCTCCAAGGCTGTTCAAAACTTTTCTCTGTCTCATAAGTGCAATAAACAGCTAAGTGAAAATATACATTAGTGTGTATAAACTATAATAGGTGTAGGGGGGGAATTAAAAAATCACTTATGTGAAATGGTTTTGAAGAAAGCCTGTATGTGGATATTGTTATCCAAACAGTTGAGCAATATGCGTGTCAGAAATATGAATATATGTATTGAAACATTTATTATATATGTATGCATTTGAAAGGGTCTAAATGCACATACATGGAATGATATACACACTGGTGCTCTTCCATTCTATTGTTAATATGTGCATACGTATGAAGGGAAGAGCAGGTGTATGCACATTTGATTAGAGACACATGTCTTAATGCATTCATTTGTGAAAGCTACTGAAAAAGCGCCTGTGTGTTGTTAGACACAACCACACACACACAAAACACTTCGTCATCTTACACGCGCCTAAGAAATCCGTTACTGTTTGCATTCAGAGCGCTCGCCGGCTGTTAGAAGCCAGAACATCCATAAGGCATGTTCTCACCAGCGGTCCTGGCACAGCTGGCTTTTTCCTGCCTACACTTGTCTCTGCGGGTGACCCCCGCAGGATGAGCTAGGGCAGCTTCATCATGCCCACCCAGTTTGGCATTACCTGCCTGTTGGCTGTTATTGGTAACAGCTTGGTTATCTGGACAGTTCTACAAAAATCTGGCCCTAGCCAGACATCATCCTCAGTCTTTCCATGGTGGACCTGCTTTTCCTCCTGGGCATGCCCTTCCTCATCCACCAGCTGCTGGGGAACAGAGCTTGGCACTTTGGAGAGACAATGTGCACCATCATCACTGCCCTAGGTGCCAACAGCCAGTTCACTAGCATCTATGTCCTCACTGCTATGTCTATCGACTGCTACCTGGCCACCATCCGCCCCTTCACCTCCCCTCCCCTCCAGAAGCCCCCGTGACAATCCTTGTCCTCTGCATGCTCTGGGACCTTCCCTTCCTCAGCATTATACCCCTGTGGCTGTATGCTCAGCTCATCCCTTTACCTGGAGGTCTACTAGGCTGTGGGATTCGTTTGCCAGACCCCCAGAGGGGCATTTATTGGTACACTCTCTACCAATTCTTCCTGGGTTTTCCCATCCCTTTTGCCCTCATCACAGTGGCTTACAGGAGGATCCTGCTCAAGACGGCCAGGTACTCAGAAGCGCTGGGGAGCCAAAGCTGCACCAGGGCTCAAACCAAGAGACTGACCCATGCAGCGATTGCTATTTGTACGGCCTTCTCCATTTTCTGGGCACCTTTCCACAGCCTGCAACTTGCCCAGCTCACCATGTCTTACTCCACCCTGCCTTTCTACTACACCTACAACACAGCTATCAGCCTGGGTTATGCCAATAGTTGTCTGAACCCCTTCATCTACATCTTGCTGGGCCAAAATTTCCAGAGGAAACTTGGGGTCCCTGTAAGGCCAGCAGCTGCAGGGCAGACTTCCCCAAATGGGAGCAAAAGCATTCGGGAGGATGCACTCAAGTCAGGGCAGCCACAGCTGCATTTGGGGTCCAGCTCTGGCAGGTAGCAAGACCCACAATAATTCAGGTATGCCCCCACAAGCCAGCCCCTCTTCTCTTCCAAAGAGACACAGGCAGGGGCAGGCAGGTGAGCACCATGCACCACATGTCCTATGGGATGGATCATTACTTGGCCTGAAGACAGTCAGGGTAGCATTTGGGCAGAAGCTCTATTTGACATCATATTCCTATTTACATCTTCCCCAACAGTTATGAATTATATGCTCTCCAGGCGATTAAAAGCTCTCAAGCCCTTTGTTAGATTACCCCACATACTAAAAAGAGTTTGGTGCAAACCCCCAGACAAGCAGTGACCCTCAGCCCAGGGCTGAGACACTGCCACGATTTGAAACTTGGGAATGTTCAAGTTTATTTCTTGCTTTAAGCTCAGTAAAGAGAAAGAAAGGTATTGACACTGTTCTGGATAATTTTTCTCCTGAAACATGGTTCAGGAGCATAAACACATTTCACAAAAATTTTAAATACAACAAGCAAGTTCTCATCTCCTTTCTAATGTACAAGCTCCATGACATGTTTAACAGTAGATGAGACAGTCATTTTTCTGTCGTTTTAAAGCCAACAAAACCACCCATTTTCCAGAATCAGCAATTGTCAAGAAGTCCCGTGAATATTCCTAAATATTTTTAAATTAAAACTAACCCTATTGATTTATTCCCAATCACTCCAAGACACAGTTCTGTACCATCTTGTTTGGGGACAACAGAAACCTGAGTTAAACAGGAGCTATCATTAAGTTACCAAGTTGCTTTGCAGTAGAAAGTAATGATTAGATCCTATCTACATAAAAGAAGAAAACAGAATAGTTTCTTGTCCTTGGCAGCATATCACGTGCACATGCATATCACTGTGGTATTTCCTCAGCTAGCAGCAAGCCTTTAGTAAATACATATATTGAAGCATATTGCTCAGGTTTTCAACCTGATTGTAGGTGTCTCAGTTTTCACGTGCCCATCTTGAGCAATTTTGAAAGGACTTGACAGTAGCAACCACTGAGCACCCATTCTCTGACAATCAAACATCTCTGCTGCACATGGCAACCAAAAATTACTGGGGTTTAGTTTTGAGACACTATTATTCTACTAATAGCAGGCATCCAGAAAAACAGGCAAAAGCAGAGGTTGTACACACTTTTGTTTTAAAGGAACATTTGCCTCTTTATCAAATTAAAGCTGCTTAAAAAGTGCTTTTATATTTCAAGAGAACATAAAGGCCAGACCAAATTCTTTATCAAGAATACTCAGTTGCTAGAACATACAACCTACTTTAATTTTAATAAATTAAAAGTTACAACCTTCATAACTAGCTTGATTTATTCCTACTCCTAAAAGTAACTAAACATCAGCACTGCAAATGAAGAAACATACCTATGATTATTTATGTCCTCCATAACATGGGAGATCTTTACCTCTTGATTTCCAGGAGCCGTTTATTTTATTTTAATAGCATGTTAGTTCAGCAAACAACTATTACAACACCACATAGCCAGCAATCCCTGAGGCAAGGCTGCCTCCAATAGCTTTTCAGGAGGCATTTCCATAGACAGAGCAATAGAACCATTACACCCATCTCAAGTGACAACACTCAAAAGCTTTAGACCCCAGCTCATATGTGGATACTCAGCTGAAGGGATTTAATCCTTTCCCCTGGATTTCCATTATACTCTCATCTTTTGTTGAAGGGAGCAGGCTTAATAAACTCAGACACTGAAGCAAGTGAACTTATTCCAGCTCAGAGTCTGGCTCCACATGAACCATTTCCTTCTGCATTTTAAATTGCTTTCTCATTATGTAATTCATTCTGTCATCAGCACTTATCTGGAGCTAAAGCTGTGAATGCTCAGTTACCAGCAGGTTACCATGGCACAGTTTCACTCCTGCTGCCGACCTTTGTGTGTTTATCAGTCACTGTCATTTCAAAGCTTCTCACCACGTCCTTTTAACATGATCTGCTTTCGGTCCTGTGCCATCACCACATTAGCATGGTTTTTGATAAAGATATGCTGAAGAAATAAAACTAGGGCAGCATAGACCACGTGTTTTTACTGGAGACAGTAAGGCCACCCCTCAACTGAGGGTGTAGGTTTTGTTGGGGTTTTTTTGTAGTTTGTTTGGGTTTTTTAATTATTAAACACTATGGTAGAGCTAAGAAGTCCTTAGCAAGGGAGGCTGGGGAGATAGTGCAGAGGCCCCATTTCCTCAGCTGTTCTCTTGTTTTCCTGCAGAACAGCACCAGCCTAGCAGGGAAACAGCAGGACCCTTTCCCATCCCAGTGGGACCATTCCCAACTAGGTACTCAGCCTACCCAGCCCCAAGGATCCAGTTCACCAGCCCTTACTTCAGACACAGACATGCCTCAACGGGCAGCCACTCCTGCAGCCCTACTCCCTGGGGGACCCAGAACATCCTAAGTCTTTCTAAGGAGAGTTAGGGCAAAGGTATTTTAAACACCCTCACTAATGCAGATCTCTAAATTCATATATGCAAGCTATAGGAGAAATATTTTAATTTATGGGGATGTTGACTAACATTTATCTTTCACAGCACATTCATATCAGCCAATATGTTATTTCATAAATTCTAACCATCTAGGAGCAAAGGTTCAAACTCCATCCAGCAATGAGACACAAGGAAACGCTTCTCTGCCTGAACAGGCACCAGCCTTTTCCCACACTTAGGAACAAGGAGAAAGATGGAGAGGGGGGAAATATTAAGAACATCGGCCTTGTTCAGCTCAGATGAGCTAAAAGCCCACACAGTTAAGTACAACATGCTGTCAAGTACACAAGCCCTCTTTGTCAAGTACCACTTGTCTAGCTTTTGCAGAAATACTTCATATTCCAAGTGCTAAGTCAATTGGACTTAAGTATAGTAGGTGGTTCGCTGGACAATAGCTTAAGTAATCATTTCAAACCTAACCCCTATCAGGTTGATAAATAGTAAAAGTGAGTTGCAAATAAATGGCTCCAGTGTGAAATTCATAATTTCATGGCACTTCTGTTGACACTGTAACTGTGACTAACAGCATAAGTCTTTCCTTATGATCATGTTATCAGTACTCCATGCTCTCCTTGCATGGAATTTACATTAATATTTAGAAAATGTACCCTGAAATCTGTTATATTAGAAGTAGCTCATTAATAAGTCTTAAGTGAAGTAGCAGATGAGTCCCCAGCCCTGTGCTATTTACACACAGCATGCTTGACAATTAGCATTAGCAAAGTCTGCCCACTGACTTCATCTGAAGCCCTGCATGCCCAAAGAACAGAGCTAGACACGTGATGGTCACTCTCCCCGTTTACACAAAGTTGCCAGACAATGTTTAACCTAAGGCTGTTACACTCATAGTGCAGCAGAGCATTTTCATCCCATTTCATTATCACATGCAATTGGATTTTTATGCTTCATTTCCTTGACTGTGTAAGGCAATGTGTACAGGATACAAGATTAAGAGCATAATTGCATAACAAACTGCCTTGCTTGAAATGAACTTGCACATCTACAGATGTCACTGTCTTTGTCTATACTGACAGCTGCAATGAACAACTACCATGACATTTCTAAAACATAGACTGACCTTTTAACAAAACACTCTTACTGTATTTCTTGCCCTACTGAAGTTCTGAGTGCAACCACCTTTCATGAAGAAAAGCCTTAGGCTTCATTTAGGTGATGGTAAAACTGAAGAGCTAAGATCTTTGTGTGCCTCAAGTGTGCAGCAAATATTTAGTGACTCAGTGCTTTTGCTCTGCTACCAGCTCTAGGATTGAGGGTTTCCAATATATTTGCTTTGGATGCAATTCCAAACGTTGATTTTTTAAGAGAAGTACAGCTGAACCTCACTAATCCCAGCACTTTAGAACTGTCACTATTTGGTTTAGTGCAGAAGAGTAACTGCTAATACAAGTCACATTCTTCACATGGCTACAGAAGTAGAGTTTCCCCTGAAAATTAGTGGTTTGGTATAAAACAAAAGCAAAGGAAATTGTACAAGTGAAGGCACTAAGCACAGAAGCTCGGATACTGGTGATGACAGCAGGAGTAGAAAGTGGTATAACAAGTTAACATTCAGTTTAACAGAGCTGTGTCAGTTATCAAGTCCTAGAGGAGTAGAGATCGGTTATTGTAACCTCACAGAACATAAGGAAACCACAGGTCAAATGGAATCTAATTAAGTGGTGTTGCACAACCAGTCTTCAAATGAGATGGCATTAATACAAAGGCAGCATTAGAACTCTCCATTCTCTTTGCCTGTAGGCTAAACATACTTGTTAAACCCTGCTGTTTGGCTGCCTGCAACCTAACAGTATTTAGTTTACATGGTTACATGGTAAATCCCTTTGAATTTGGAAAATATTCCTTTGAGAGAAGGGCAACATATCAAACCTAAAGTTTAACTTTTTGATAAGAAAGACTAATAGTGCAAAAAACACCAGAAGGTGACATGGGAAATTTTTTATAGCATCTTCTGGCACACTAAGAAATTGGAAAGTTTTCCAATTTTTGTACAGATTAGGAAGACTTGCATGTAAAGAAAACCTATTAGAAAGCTAACTGAAACTTATTGCTACATAGTTCCTTTGTCTTTAAGTTAAGAAGTGCCTCTTAAGCAGGGGGACAGGGGAAATGACAGGTATAAGTAGCTTCTCTTCCAAGCACCAACACAACTATTTTGCTTTAGTAATTATTACAGACAAAACAGCTTTATCTGTTACTCACAACCCTTTTTTCCTTTCAAAAACCACCTCTTTTTCCTCACTCCATTTTCAAAGACCCCCAAATTACATACTCCCTAGTGCTTCTATTAAGCAGTCATGGAACTTCTGGCCACAGAACATCAGCTCTGGCAGGAGGAAGAGTCCATTCCACTTTGTGGTTTTCCTAATATCCTTCTAGCCTGCTGTGTTCAGAAAAGGCAGGCTCCAGCTTTACTGTAAGTATTCCTCCAAAGACCTCTTCTAATTATCTGAATCATATAGTAAAGAGAAAGCTTTTTTACAGTAATGTTTTAAAACAAATGCTGAGTGTTGCCAACCGATTTAAATAAAGCCCAGGTTTTAATCCCCAGCTGCAGCACAGAGCTCACATTTACAAGGACAGCTAGAAGAGCTGCACATACTGCAGATGTTGGCACAACAAGGATTTTAAAAAAACACGACTGAATGGAATTACAATTGTGAACAAAAGCATTTGATAAGCATTTCAAAAAGGAAATTGGCTGCAAAGTTCAACAGGAATGTAACAGCAATAGGAGATTTCAGAACAAAGACAATCAGGAAATTCAGTATTTAGTCATTGTTAGAGCCAAATCTTCAGTGAGGGGATTTAAGAGGACTAGCAGTATTCAGTTTCATAAGTAGATGCAAGAGGGAATACACAATAGACAAATAATTACTAGTGTAAGAGTGCTGCACTGAATGCTCTCCACTAACAGGTAGTAGAAAGCCTCAAGAAAAGTAGAAGCAGCAAACCTGAAATGGATCCAATAAACAAGAAAACATTTTTCTACAAGCCGTAACTGGCCCAAAATATTTATTACGCAAGATGACAGGGAGGCTAAGAGTAGTAGAACCAGAAATAATTTGTTAGTAATGAGCAACAAACCTACTCATAAGCCTTTTAGGCCCTTGGTTTTAAACTATTTTCAAAGCACACCGTTATCCCTGGCTGACCACTACTGCAACACAGTATAATCTAGCAGAAAAAGTATTAGATCAAGACTCAAGAAGCCTGAGTTAACTTCCAAACTCTTAGCCTAAAATCCATTTATTTGCCTATTGATAATCATGAACAGGCTCCCTCTGTGTCCCTATTTCCCTAAAAACACTAGTAATTGTATTGCCTTTCTCTGTAGGGAAGCTTTGAGGCTTACAGATAGAGAGCAAGGTGATACTGGGGACTGTTCTTGCTCTCTTTAAATGGGCCACTTCGGAAAATTAACTGTTACCTAGTTACAATATAGATACCTCATTTATAAGCTGTTTAAGTGACAGAACATACAATCTGTTCCAGAGAGGGTGAGATTTTTCTACATCAGAGATAAGTTTGTTTTGTTATCAGCTGCTGGAAGCTCCAAAATAAGCCACTAACTGGTCTACAGAGAATAGAACAAGCAGATAAGGCATTAAAGAAACCTTCTAAGATACATTACTAACAGCGGTGTATCTGAAAATGAGGACCAGACCTACAAAGGTAGAAGCAGCCAAATGACAGAAACCAGTAGCTACAACAGAAGAGAAGGTAGCAATCAGCTGGCACATTTGCAGCATGCAATAGTTTCTTTCAAGAGCTTAGTACCAAATTAGAGGCAGATGCCAAGCACCTGCTGCTGAGTGAAACAACCAGAAATCCTGAAGCTGATGTTCAGTATGAAAGGACTGGACCAGGTTATCACTAGTTGCAGGTCCATCTCCTTCAGGTGCCCATGCCACAGGTGGGCTGTTGGCTGCCAAAAGCATAACTGAGTAGCCACAGCAGTCTAATGCAAGGGAAACACAGCCAGTAGAAGGGCAGCTGTACCCAACAGCAGCACACTGATGCCAGAGCAAAGGGAAACAGGGCTTTTAATCCAGAGGTACAGAAGGGCAGCCCCAGACCACAGCTGAACAGCCAGGGGTTTAACATACAACTGCTGAGCTTCATTCAGCCTCAAGAAGCTTGTGATCTTTGAACCAAGTGTAGTTAAAAATCAGCCACTTACTTTAGAAGCTATATTACAGAGTCTTCAGCTCCTCAGGTGCAGAGCTAGAGCACCAAAACCAATTTGAAGGCACAAACCAAGCAGATTAAGGGATGACTTTTTACATGGTCACTTTCTAGTCCTAGATCTACAAGTACCTAAACTTAAATTGTTCTAGGACAGCTTATCCATCACATTTAGTCCTCCCTGTCTGTAGCAGTGAGGCATGAAATAAAAAAATAATCACTGCTTCAAAGGGGTTTGCTATCATTAGAAACAGCATTCCTGAAGCTATACAGATAACAACATATTCCCTATCTCTATCAGCCAAGTCCTCTTTAGCCATCTCTATGTTGCCCTCAAGTTTCCCTTATGTGGAAGTTCATTTTATACATTGAAACTGAGCTTGAGTTTCAGGCAACTAAAGGTCTCCAAGCCCCTACTGCTAGAGCACATCAGTCTGTGCCAGAGGGCACTGCCTGAACACATTTTAAACTGAAAAGCAACAGAAGTCCAAAAAACTGGACTTAAGTCCAGAAACTTTGACAAACTGATATCACTCATTAATGCAGCAGCTGTCTTGGCCTTCAAAAGTTTCAGCAGGAAACTTGTCTTTTCTAGCCAGTTGATTCATTTCCACATTCACTAACAGTAATCTTAAGGCTAATTACAGGCTATAGCCTACACATGGCCCTCCTCACCCCTGCAATCCAGGCACTTGATTATGACAAGCCAGAACTAAGTGAAATTATGACTGACTTCACCTTGAAGAGCAATGTGGCATTGAGTACTGCTGCACAGACTGATCTTTAGCAATTAGAGTGAAGTTACTACCTGGAACATGTACTTTTACTTAAGGGCCAAAAAACATTCAGTGAGCAGCTATCATTTGCCCCTGTTAAAGCCTTATGTTCACCCAAGATTGAATCTAGAGTTTTTGTAGTCTAGGTGACTAACATGAAGTACAATTCACAGCTGGGCTTTGATTCTGCAGAGCAGGTGTCATGAAACACTGCTTGTTTTCATATAGCCCCAGCTAAACTAGTAGTAAGTTTATACAGAGTATTTGGTTACTGCTGTAAAGGGTCTAGGTGATACTGAGTTACCAACATCAGACCTAAATATCACTGCACAGTTCAGGAGCACTACTTCACCTTAAACTAATGTTTTTCTTCAGTTAAGTCCTCTCCTACAACCCTAAGAAAGGGCAGGAGAACTCTATGGAATCTTACTAAGGAGCCAGTTCTCACAGTATTAGAAGAAATTAATTAGTACCCTGTAACATGAACTAAGGAGGTGACAAAACCATCCAGCATAAGGGAAGCTGCCATTGTCACTTGAGTCTCACCCAAAAAGCTTGACCTTTTAAAAGCTTCAGTTCTAGTTTGTTAGAGCACTCTGACCAAAGCCATTGAGAGCAGTGCCACTGCTCAGCAAGACATTCATCCTTGTCCAGTCTAGTTCCTTCAATGCTGTATGGCAACAACTCCACAGCTACACAAGTCATCCAGAAGTCCTTTGCCATCACATTTCTACTCCAACTTTATTTGTAAAAACTACATTAACATGCCACATTTACCATGGATGCTCTCCTCTTTAGGCATTTAAGAAAAGCCAAAAATAGTAGCATTGTGGGCACCAGAAAGAGAATACCAGCAGCAGTCATTGTAATGCCAGCCCATGCCTCCTTGCTCAAGAGAGTGCTCCCTAGAAAGCAAGCAGAAAGATAGTTGGTGGAGACAGCTCTTCACTAAACCCAGGTAACATGCATTAGTACCACATGGGCTTAGTACCTTGGGTTGCAGACCATCCTTCTGGCACAAGGAGGACAGGACCCCGTAAACTCACCACCGCAGAGTTCACACCTGGCATCCCACTCTCTACAACAGTAACATAGTAGAGGTGAACCCCATAGCACAGTGCATTAGCTTGGATCACTACAGCCTAACATCTGCTTACTCATTACCTCGCTTGCTTCTAGATGGCCTTGGGCATCTTGTCATACACAAAGGGGAGTCTGGTTGAAAACGGTCACAGATCAGAACACTGCAGTGGAAGTATACCTAGGACAGAGAATGAGAGGTCCATTCATTTTGGGATAACTGCTTCTACTGACGGCTTTAAGTAGGAGACTGTCACCTACTAGGCCAGGGAGGGCTTTGTCACCAGACACAAAGGCAAAAGTCTTCACTTCCAGCCTTTGGCGATAGTTCGCATAGCTGACACTGTGCCCCACAGGATGAAACACAGTCCTGTAGCTGTCCAGGTCATACTCACACCTGCCAGTAGGTAAGAAGCAAGTTAGAACAGCAGGGTAGAGAAGGTTTGGTTGGTTTTTTTGTTTTTGTTTTTTTTTTTTTTTTTAAGCAGGCTGAAGTTCAGGGTAGAGGTGCTGCTATCTTTGTACAAATTCCAGCATACCAGTACAGTATACCTGGAAGGCCACCTCAAGTGAAGCCCTTGTACCTGGGGCTCTGTTCCTAAAGGGGAGGCAGGGGAGAATTATGGAATCCACACACCCACTGCCAAAAATGCTTCCATTTATCTAGCAGGGCACTCACCCATCAACAACAATATTCCACTGGGGAAGTGAGCTTGGATCTTGTGAAGCTGTTGCCCAACAGTCATCCAATACCAGATGGAGGTTGGGATCATTGCGGTTCAGGACCTGAACTTCTAGGAAGATGGGCTGCCGTAGGTACCTTACTATTGGGTACTGATCATCACGGTATGGCTGCCTGTACGAGTCCTCTGCAAGAACAAAAACCTTGTTAGATGAGAGAGTCCTGAAGAAACTCTGGTCTGGAGCTCTTCAACAGCACCTGGTCTACCAGCTGTAGTTTGTCCTAGAGTCACAGATTTAAGGCATTTGCCTCAGGTAGCATGGGTGTGAGGAGAGGAAGCATATCAGGTCATTAGAAGCCCATGCACCACAAGAGTTCACTCATACATCCTCCCCTCCACAAGCTCCAGCTGCTTCCCAGCCACCTGAGCCCAGAGTCAGCTTTACCTGGATAGCTTAGAAGAACTAAGGAGAGGGGACCTTGGTTCACTGAAGAAGCTGGAGGAGGAAGGTTGTCTACCTTTATAGTGAGGGATGCATCACCATTACTGAAGGAGCACAGGACTGTTAGCCTGTAACAAGGAAGGAGCAGCTGAGCCTTATGTTCATATATAGGATATCCAGGACTAAGTATTACCCAAAGAAGTTTCCAAACACACCTGAGTTCACTGTCCCTTGAGATCCTGCGCAGTGGAAGGTCTGCCCATAGGGCCCTCACCTCATTCTCATAAACAATCTTCTCCCCATCCAACTGCAGAGAAATAACAGCATTAGGGGGGCATTCCCAATGCACAAAGCCCTCCTCATCAATCCTGGCTACACACTTACCCAATACCTGGTCCCACATCCATTCAGTGGGACATGAAACCAAACTCTGTCATTCAAAGAAGACTTGAAGGCTGGCCGGCATGCAGGATCTCTGAGCCTAAGGGTATCCAAGTCTAGCAGCGGGGTGGTACTGTCAGCAAGGATTTCAAAATCCATGTACCCATCCTGGGTGCATACAGCAGCTGTAAGAGAGGTTCACATAAATTGGCATGCCAGTCACTGACAGCTCAGTCTGCCAAAAGCTGTCATGTTCCAGCTAGAGATGCCCTTTCCTGTGAAGGACTGGTTTAAGAACAAGCCATGCTGAAGGATTACCGTCTGACCAGCACACGAGCCACATCCATTGCAGAAGGCGGTCACTTACCTGTTGGTGCATGCTGGTCACAGGGGCACTCTGGGTGCATCACCATTGTCACAGTCTCCCCATGGAAGTGAAAAGCCAGTTCCAAAGAGGACATGTAGGACTGAAGTCCTGAGCAGCTCTCCCCACGTAGCTGAAAGACAAGAGTTGCTCTCCTGGTGTGTAACTACAAGAGCTCATTTGAACACATGCATGTGTTAGAGCCGTTTCCCTTGCCCTGAGGCCATGGTGCTCTTCACACTCAGCTAGTTTGTTCATTTGCATTGCTCCAGGCATGCCAAGTACCAACCTACTCCAAGAGGAATATTTTCACCTCCAGCTGTTTTTGCCAAGAGACTTCATAAAACCTAGATTACCTTTGAGTGATGCCTATGTATTATGAAGTCACTGTACATTCCTCATAATCGCAACTGCCCTCAGCCAGCCACAGGACACATGGCTGACTTGACAGGTGCTTACTGAGAATCAGAGCACAGTAGCTTTGACCTTGACTAAGCACCAAGGAGTTGTAATCAGACTTGAGGATCTTGTTCCTGTGACTTGAAGATCAGAACTCACCCTGGACTTCAGGACTTCCCTGCTAATATGCAGCTTGACCCCTGTCTTTGTGTCCAGAGCAATCCCATTTTCCTGAAGCTGGTCCATAGGGATGATCTTATCCTCTGCACCCACAGCCATAAGGGTCCCTGGGAAGGCTGGGATGGCAACAGTCATGTGTGTTGCATTACAGATTGCTGGACCTGCAACAACATCTTTGTTAAATATAACACCAGTTTCCTCAGGGCAGAAGCAGATCAGGTTCTTGCTCCATGCATTACCTGGTGCACAAAGCATTCTTGACTGCACAGTCAGTCTACGTTCAGGAGGGCCATACATGAGCTTGAGTGCCACGGTGTAGAGCACCTTATCATTGTGCTGACAAAGAAGATAGAGCTTTATTAGAGAGTGCTCAGCTCATGATCCATCATAAGACCAACCCTGCAGGGCCATATACTACATCTGGTTCAGGACTGCTGCTATTCATGTTTGCAACAGCAGTTTCTTCCCATCTCAACACCCTTTTGAAAGAGATCTGCTCACGAGACTGCCAGTCAGATGTTCACAAGCTAGGCTATAGCTAGAAGTCTGCTTATGTAGACACCCATCAGCTGTGCTGCTGAGGTGCACACTTTACTTCCCCCATTTTGTAGGGCTGGGTAGTTCAATGACAGCTACACAGGATCAAACAGCTTTGCTCACACCAGCTAGGCACAGCACTGCATCAGCCTGACATCAGCTCTGGCCATGACCTGGAAGTGCTTTCTGCAGGTCTACAGGAGGGAGATACCTAGCCTCTGTTAAAGCAGCACCATCTCCTCAGTGCCAACAATTTGTTCACCTACCTTGTAGGAGACAACTCCAGTGGCAGTAAAGGCTACCTGGAGGATCAGGTTGTGGCCATCAGCTAGAAAGTTATAACCTTGCTGCATGGCATGCCCAAGGCTTAGCTGGTGTATTCTGGTTCCATCATCAACTGACAGAGCCCAGGTCATTGGAGCTGCTGGAACCTGGCAAAGCAGGAGATCCTTGCTTAGGAAGGGAAGGACCAACCACACAGAAGCAGCAAGGCATTACACAGTTCTTCAGCCTGCAGAGCTGCCACATCACAGGCTTTACACTCAAGTTCCCTATATTGATAGCACAGAATCAAGCTTCCCAACAAGATGCAAGTACTTCAAAGAAAACTACTCCAGCTTGGAGATATCAGGCTCAGTTTAGGTCCAAACCCCAGGCACTCCTCCACTCCCCCCTTTGCAAGACAGAAGGCACTTACCATATGCTCATCACTGAAGCCTGGAATGAGTCTTGGGAAAGTAACCTGAAACACAGCACAAGGGTTAGACCACAGGAACAGACAGTGGTCAGAACCCTACAACTTCCTAATAAAAATATCTACTATAGTTTTCCAAAGCAGACAGCTGGCACCAGCATCCTGGTTTTCCCTGCAAATAGGGCTGAAGCCAAACCATGTGCATCATTAATAACCATTTGCAAACCAACTCTTCAAAGAGCTAGTGGTCACACTAAGATGAACATGAAGCCAACAGGCCTCCCTGAAGCTGGCTGGAGCTTTCCCCAGCTTTCTGCAGATCCCAGCCACACAGTTCCAGGAGACAGCCATCCGGCCTTGCAAGCCTCTAAGCGGGACCTATAGCACTCCCATTCCTCTACTTACTGCCATGAAGTCTTTTGTACAGTTTGTTGCACCAGCAAAGAAAGGAGTAATGATTTCATCTGCACGAACACTATGGCAGCGAGTGCTGTAAGTTACATTCTTCTCCTCTCCCATTGTGTCATTCACCATCAGCCTCAATCTTAGCAGGTGCTGACCATCCTATAGACAAGAGACATTAATTAGAAAGAGGCAGCAGTACTTACCACAGCAGGAGGACAACTAAAAGCCATTGAGGCCAAACTCTAGCTTCAGAATTATTTTAGGTGTTTGTACCAGTGCAAGGACAAGAAAAAAATGTTTAAAAGCCCTATGGAAGAGGAGATCTCTAGGAAAGCATGGGCTCACAAGGTTAGGTTGAAGAGCAGAAAATACTGAGAACTGTGGGAGTCAAGAAAAAAAACCAAGGACTAGCAGGTTGTAGTGCCAGCAAGTCAGCTGATCAAGAAACAAGTTAATAAATGCCAAAACCAAGAGTCTTGTGGTATTTCAAATACCTAAAAGCAACAGTTACCAGTAAAACCTGAGGCTAGTTTGGGTTGGCCTCCCACTTATTAGTCTACCTCAACAGCTATCAATGGCATGTGTTGTTAATTTCTCTACCAATACACATTGTGTAAATAGAGAAACTTTGAAACTCTTAAACCTGGTCCATCCCCCTACAAGATATCCTTTAAAGTAGCTCAATTCCTTTACAGGAGAACACATTTATGGCAGTGTCTAAGGGGGTTTAATCCACAATTGAAAGAACAAGTATTCTGGTAATTTTTTTCAACTTCTGGCATGAACTGCTCTTATAGAACTGTTTGAAATTATCAGAAGTGTAAGTATTTCCACTCCTGAAGAAAGTTAGAGCTAGAAACCCTATTAAACCCAATCCTGACCAGGAAAAAACCCACACGCCATCACAGCAGCTTCCAGAATGACAACCCCTTTACCTCCAGGCTAGTGCAGTTGACAAACAGGACACTGAGCAACAGCCTCTCATAATCTACGGTGGGGTCACAGGACACGATCTCCTCACCACTCACATCTAGGGAGAAAGTGGAAGATCAGCCCTGCAGGCAGGCACCCGCTTTCAGGCTACAGCAGAAAGGGCCAGGGCAGTAGCAATACATACCCTCAACAGACACATGCCAGGAGTAGTTGCCAAGCTCGCTTGAAAATTCAACTTCCATCCCATTCCTATGACAGGTCACACTCTCTGCAGAGGGAAGACCACCATCAGTTCCAGCATCACCCTCCCAGAGGCACACACCCTGCAAGTCCTCCAGCTCAGCAGCCCCACTTTAGAGCCTTCTTCCACACCAAGGCAGAGGGCAAACAGCTCTGGACAAACCTAAAGCCCCCATCCAAACCACTAGCAGCCCAGGGAGGCCTCATTACCCAAGAGATCCTGATCCCCCAGGCCATCAGCACAGGGGACTAAGGGCAGCAAAAAGCCAAACAGGAGCAGCAACCTGCAAGCAAGAGAGAACCAAATGAGAGACCAGCAAGGAAAGAACCCAGCTCCCCACCCCAAACCCCACTCACCACATCCTTGAGGTGCTCAAGCACTGCTGCTTCACAAGGAGCCCCATCTCCTCACTGCCACCACAAGCTTGCTCTTTGGCTGCCCAGGGAGGATTATATAGGACCCGGTTCAGGGTCCACACAGGTGCAGCCTCTCTGCTGCCCAGGGGACAGAGAGCTTTCACCTGCCCCTCCTTGAGATGCAGTCTCCTTGTCGGGAAGAGGAGGGCTCACAGGAGACCTTAAGGTGATAGTAAGTCTTTGGCACGGGTTGTTGTTTCCTTCTGTTGTGAAGGCATTTATTTCTTGCTCTGATAAGGTACTCCCTTTATTGCCTTGCCAGATGTTGCATAGAAAAATGCACATCTTTTTGGCAGTTATTTTTTTAGAAGGAGACTTCTGTGCCACTTTGATTTTCTGATGATTTAAAATTATTCTACCTGTAGATTTGAATGTGACTGAATATTTTGTTCCACTGTATGGGCAAATCTGCAATGCTGATATAGATCTAATTAGGAGGAAAACATGAATGGCAGGTTAAGGAAGAGAAGTCCTAGATCAGAGCTTTAGACTGGAAGATCTCTGGAGGCTTTGGTTGGACTGTCACTGTTCAGAGCTGTGGGGAAGAGGCCTGGAAAGAAAAAATCTCAGATTCGTGTTATCTTTCAGCTTCCCCAATGCTTCTGATTTCAGACAGATATATTGGGTTTGCATGGCAAGGTTTTGGTAGTGGGGGGGTGGGGTGTACTGGGTCTGGCTGAGATGGAGTTAATTCTCCCCGTGGCAGCCCTCGTAGTGCTGTGCTCTGCATTGGTAGCCAGAAAGGTGTTGATAATACACCAGTGTTTTGGCTACTGCTGAGCAGCGCTGGCACAGCTTCAAGGCTGTACCGCTAACATTCCCCCCCCCCCCCCATCAATGGCAGGCTGGGGCAGGGCAAGATCTTGGGAGGGTGTAGGGTTCAGTTATATGGAACTTAGTTATTGGGCCTGAAAATAGCTCATGGTCACAAGATTGTTCCAGGCACCTTTAGAAGGCCTTGAACAGAATAAATAAGAAGATAGAAGAAGAAAGATCCCAATTAGGAAAACACAGGTGCACATTCCACGATAAAGGGAACTTGGCACAAACAACCTCAATTCAGGGGCTTATCTTGACCAATTGGACTAAGACAAGTCTTGTATGCTTTAATTAACACAACCAATTATGTCTTGTGTTTGTGCGCGTGGACAGTACCGATGTCACCAATCACCGCTTATGCTTGTGCGTGTGGACACCAAGTGCTTGCATGTAGTAGCCAATCAAAGTCTCTCAACAACTTAGAGAACTGTATAAAAATTATTAGCTAAGCTCAATAAACTGGCGACTTTAATCATCACATTGGTGTTCCGTCATCCGGGCCCCGCACGGATTAATCCCTAAACCCTACAGGAGGGGACATAACCAGGACAGCTGACCTAACCTAAACTAACCAAACAGATATTCCATACCATATGACATCAGCTCAGATATAAAAGCTAAGTGAAGGGAGACGGAAGGGGGGTGCATATTGTCTTCCGGAGCAACCACTATGCACACCGAAGCCCTGCTTCCCGAGAAGCGGCTAGACATCACCTGCTGATGGGAAGTAGAGAATAACATTGTTTGTTTTTCTTTGCTTTTGCATGTGACCTTTGCTTTCACTTTATTAAACTGTCCTTATCTTGACCCACACGCCTTTTGTTATATTTTCTCCCCCCTGTCCAGCTGAGGAAGGGAAGTGATGGAGCGGCTTTGGTGGGCACCTGGTGCCCAGCCAGGGTCAACACACCACAGGGGGTTACAGGGGTGGCTTCTGAGAGAAGCTGCTGGAAGCTTCCCCTGTGTTTGAGAGACAGCGAGCCCATACCAGCCGGCTCTAAGACGGACCCGCTGCCGGCCAAGGTCGAGCCCATCAGCGATAGTGGTAAAGCCTCTGGGATAACATATTAGGAAGGAAAAAATGTGGGAGACACAGAAACGGCAGCTGGAGAGACGAGTGAGAACATGTGAGAGAACCTGCCCTGCAGACCCCCAGGTCAGTGCAGAAGGAGGGGAGGAGATGCTCCAGGCGCCGGAGCAGAGATTCCCCTGCAGCCCGTGGGGAAGACCATGGTGAGGCAGGCTGTCCCCCTGCAGTCCAGGGAGGTCCACGGTGGAGCAGATCTCCACCTGCAGCCCAGGGAGGACCCCACGCCGGAGCAGGTGGGTTCCCGAAGGAGGCTGTGACCCCGTGGGAACCCTGCGCTGGAGCAGGCTCCTGGCAGGACCTGCGGATCTGTGGAGAGAGGAGCCCACGCTGGAGCAGTCTGTGCCTGAAGGACTGCAGCCTGTGGGAAGGACACACGTTGGAGAAGTTCGTGGAGGACTGTCTCCCATGGGAGGGACCCCACGCTGGAGCAGGGGAAGAGTGTGATGAGTCCTGCCCCTGAGGAGGATGAAGGGGCAAAAATAATATTTGATGAACTGACCGTAAACCCCATTCCCCATACCCCTGCGCCGCTGGGGGCGGGGTTGGTAGAGAATCCAGGAGTGAAGTTGTGCCTGGGAAGAAGGGAGGGGTGGAGGGAAGGTGTTCTGAGATTTGGGTTTATTTCTCATTACCCTATTCTGCTTGATTGGTAATAAATAGAGTTAATTTTCCCCAAGTTGAGACTGTTTTGCCCGTGATGGTAATTGGTGAGTGATCTCTCTCCTGTCCTTATCTCGACCCACAAGCCCTTTGTTACATTTTTCTCTCCCCTGTCCAGCTGAGGAGGGGGGACTGATAGAACAGCTTTGGTGGGCACCTGGCATTCAGCCAGGGTCAACCCACCACAACAGACTTGTAAAAAAACCCAAAGACTCATATTTTTAGTAGTAATTGAATTCTTGAGATGTGAGAAAGAAAAAAAGATAGATCATAGCAAGAGAGGAAAATTAATAGTATGGATGGTAATATAAGGAATGGGACGTTAAACTGGGCTTCAGGGAGTAACAAATTTTGTATTAATGTACCATGTATTCATGTAATATATATTCATTTATATTTCTTTTTACAGTTAGAGACCTGTGCCTAGAGCAGATTTTAGAGTTTCCCAGCCCAAGTGACAGTAGCTTCAATTCTCTTAAAGTTGTGAGAAAGAGCTTGTCTGTCAACTGCTGGTAGGTACCAAAGTGCTGGAAACTTGGATGGGACAACAGCATGAGTGGAGGCAGCTAGCTGCAAAGTGTGTGATTGCCATCGGTGCACTGTGTAGCAAAGCAATATGATCCATACAGGCAGAGCAGATGAGTAGTGTAAGTAATTTAAAAATTTACATTCTTCAGAAGCATAACTAACTCTCATCCTTGTGAGAACATGGCAAATGCAGAGTTAAAGCTATTATGCAAGTGGGGATACCAAGTGTGCACAACGCCACTCATAGCAATAAGCAGGCATTAGCTCGGATCCGTAACCACACCAGAGTAAATAGCACCTGATGTTAGTAGCACAAAAAGAAATTGCACTTCTGCTTCTGCCATCAATAGCATTAGCATGTCACTAACCTTTAGCAAGAAATTAACTTCCCAGAGACTCCTGAATTCACAAACATACATCATGTACCTTTTTTTCCCCTCTCCCTTCTTTTATAATGAGATTCATTGTTTTCAAAAGCAGTGATTATACAGAAAACTAATGAAACGAACTCTGAAGCCATACACAAGTTTATTGTATTATGTATCTATTATTATTTAGCTTGGGTTTAACTAACACATTAGGGGGAAAAAAAATGTTTCCAGTATACATCCTTTAAAGAATTACACAAATGAGGTACTTTCAGGCAATCGAATCCAATGTAAAGTTAAACTTACTCGTCATTTCCCTGCCCCTGATTCCCAGATTCATTAAGTTGGTCGAAAAGCTGTGAGTCCCAGGGAGCTTTGGATCACGTTCCCGGAGTTTGGCTGACTCTGGGCTGGTAAAAGCTTGATCTTGCATCACACCAGAGTCATCCTGCTACTGCGGGGGACATCTGCAGAGACCTGAGCAGCGGCAGTGCACGGTCCTGCTGCAGAAGGACAGCCTGTCCTTGCCTGCTGGACTTAACTCAGGGTTTTGCCAACTCCCGAATGCCTCATAACGGGTTGTATATCTGAACAGTAATTTTGGGCCAGACAACATTTAACAGTTAGAGCCACACTATTGCCACAGTCACCACAAGCCGGTTTGCCCTGCGGTGTGTGTTAGCAGCTCCTAATACCGATCTTTAAGTAGGTAGGTGGGTTTGTAGGATGTAATTCATCAGGATGTGCTAAAATAATTAGTTGTTGCTTCACTTAATGCACCTGAATTTGCAACTTAAGCTACAGAGAAAGTGTGGCCATTCCCCTGTCCGAGCTGTTGAACCTGTAGTAATAACGATGGCCTGAGTCACAAGTAAACAGCTAATTCATGCCCTGAAACACAAAACTATCTCCATGGCTTGCTTTTTTTGTTTTTCTGCTGCAAAACCTACATTTTTTTCTTCTCTTCCAATTCTCTGCTTTTCTTTTATACTTGTTTGATTTTCTAACTTTTTTTAAAAAGGCATTGCCTAGAGCAGTGCTGAACACCCTCGAGCATCGGGCTGTTGCATACCATCTCTGGAGAGCACAGATCCCCTCAGCAGAGATGCACTTTCCTACGGGCTTTGGCTGTCCCTGTCCCTTACACACTGGCAGCAGGACAGCATTTGAGACACCAGTGAGCTCAACATGGCTTTACTTTGGACTGTTTGTAGCACTGCTGATGATATCATGGGAAAAAAACCCCCAAACCAAGAAAAAGGCTTTAGCAATGCAAAGAGCGTGAATGCCGGGTCAGGACTTCTACTTTTGAGCACTCCCAGCAAAAACACTTACTGCAAGTGTCACTATGAGACAACAGACAATGTCACTGCTTCTAGTCCTATAGAAGCCCCCCAGTCTACTTTTATGCGCCCAGTACGGACGGGCACCGAGGTGTGTGGGTGAGGAGAGACAGGGCTTTGGCAGAGTTGGCTTTATTGCCTTTCAATTTTATCTTTCCCTATCGATTAGGGCCTTGCTCCTGCAATGACGTGTGCAGGCAGACCGCGAGGGCTGCCCTCGGCCCCCCGACTCGGGCATGGATACACCTGAGCAATGACCACGTCCGGACGGGTCTCGGGCAGCGCCGGCACGGGTCACGCTCAACCCCGCTGTGGGAACGGGGCTGCTCAAGACGACATCCATCAACAGTGTCCTCGGGCACAGCAGTTTTGCCTCTCTGAGGAGTGAGGAAATAAGACTTTATTGTTGCTTAAATATTGTCGTCATCTCTGAATTGTGTAGCCACAATTACCCTGTGTGACTAATTTCATTCTTCTCGAAGCCCATTAGTTCCAAGGATCTCATTAGGCAAGCAGACACTTACTTGCCTCCCCTCGTATGGCCTTTACCATACCACGTTTGGTGCTTATAAAAGTTGCAATGAGGAAATGTTGTGCTGGATAACACCTCATGCAAAACAGATGGCACAACAACATCGCTGTTCAGACCGGGCTCCGAGTTATCTAGAACAATGTAACTAATGATGCTGTAGTCTTTCAATCTAAATAGTTTGTTTAACTGGTAATATTTTATTTAAGATAGCTCTCAAAGAAATACAGCAATAATTATAGATATAGCAAATCCAATAACAAATCAAAGCAGCTAGTTAAATAATTCATTAGCTTACAACAACACGTACCATCACAACAGAGTTTCTCCTGAGCCTGGTAAAACATTTCAATTGGAAGTGGAATGGTTCTGAAGTTCTTTTCAAATCCCAAAACAAAAGCTTCATTCTAACTACTCAGGGAGTTTACAAAGTTCACAATTTTGAGCTTTAGTCTCAAAAGAAAAATCTCCATTCAGCCTGAGAAATTTAGCTCATTTGATGTTGAATCATTTATTGCATTTTAAGTTGAGGTTTTGGGATGGGACAAAGATGACGAAATACCAGAAGTTTAGAAACAGATGGAGATTTTGTTTGCTCTTTTCTTTTTTCCTTCTTTTTTGTGATGCCCACTTTTGTGACATAAATAATAACAAAGCTTGCAAAGTCCCAGAGCTTCTCTCCAATTGACGTAGGTTTTGCTTTACCTCTACTTAATACCTCGAACAATAGTTTTCCACTTAGTATCGTACAGAGTAACTTTGTTTTAAAATCAATATTTTGAGATGTTAGATGATAAAAGTAACGCTGAATTACTTAACAGAAAAGGAAATGAATGTACTTCTGTAGAGGAATCAATAATGTTGAAAATGAAAAGGTCTCTTTTGTCACCAACTCACTTTCATGGGTGTAGCTAACAATGTGAAATACTGACATACAAGAAAAATGCTGTCTCCTCTCTTCTACCAGGCACTGGTGGTATATGCAGTACGTGCCTTGGTGATCATTTTACACTCTTGAGACTAAAAAAGCTTACACTACCCAGTAAAGGAAATAAAATTCCATGGCATCAAGAAACAGTTAATCTAATGTATATATATACATACATATATACATATTACTTTCCTTTGCTCTGCAACAGCTAGTTTTTTCTAGTAGCTGTTATTTAACTTGGTGCTGAGCCTGGTTAAATAGAAAATGGAATAAACAACTACATTTTTTATTAGAAAAGCATTAATGGCAATGCAGGGAACTCGAAAAAGGGCTGAGGGTAAAACTGCCTTCTAATGCGGAGATGGAGGTCGGCCTGGGTGAAGCGCAGCCCTTCCTCACTGCCCTGAGACGGCCGTGTCTGTGGAGGACATGACGGAAAACCAGGGCTTTGCTTTACTCCTACCTAGACTTGTTTATTCAAAGATTCAAACCTGTCACAGGATCTGACTGACTCTCCTTGTCCTCATGGAAGAAAAACGTTGGTACAAGTCTGTTCCTGATGAGCTCTTCAATCCGTGTCTGAAAAAATAATTAAGGGAGAAAGCCCATTTGGAGAGGTCTCCGGTGTATTGCATGGGTGGCATTATGGGAAGTAAATGAGGTGGCACTCCATTCAGTAATTGCACCAACTCTGGGCAATGAGCTGGTCTGCAATTGCTACTGCTTCTGTAACCGGGGCATAATAAGCAACAAAACCTCACTGCTAATTGCTGGGGGTAGATTCTCCAAAACATGGGTTAATTCCGTTAGACATAGAAAACAGCTTGACAAAAAAGTAACATTTATCTGGCAGCTGTTTCGAATGTGACCAGAATAACAGATAGCCTGCAGCATTTTATCAAGCAGCAGGTAGTCTCTTACTGATTTCCTCTCAGCCACTGTTTTAAAACTGACCTTTTACATGGTTTCCTCTTAGGAATTCTTTTGAACCTAAAAATTAGAATTACAGTCTAATTCTATAAGCTTCCGCTCATAGAGGTAGCCCTTAACACCACTGAAATCAGGGGAAATAATTTCTAAAGGAAGAAGTGGTTATGTGAGTTGGGGATCAGACCCATCTGTTCCCAGGCAGCGGCAGTGGGTGCAGCCCATCACGTTTCCATCCCTTGAACTCCCTGTTCTATCCTGAAGAGATCCTGCACATTTGTTGCATCTAAACCAGAGATTACAGTACCTGTTAGATGAATGTATATTTGCCAAGTGCCTTAAGATCCTACGATGGAATGCAATTTGTGGTTAAAGGGATTGTACACTAGGCTGTGGTTTTGCCTGCTGTGACTTGCGGACCCACTGGCTGTTTTATCCATCACCGCCCTGGTCCCGACAGGTCTGTTTCCATCCACACGCCGATCTGTGTACTCGAAACAGCTTCATGGATGTGCCAGGTTTGGCAGGGGAGAGGCTTGGTTTCAAATGCAGCAACCCAGTAAATGATAGATTACAAAGGGCTTCACCAGTAAAGGTAACCGCTTATGCACTTCATCCTATGAAATCTCAGAGATACTTTACTACTTAGGGTGAAACTTGGTCGTACCGACATTGATGGCCTGTTGAAGGTTTTTTGAAGTTTTTTAAGGTTTTTTTGAAGTTCAAGGTCTTTTCGAGTTTTTCCCAAAACAGTTAGGCAAAGACACAGAGCAGATGAATTAATGCCCTCTACATTTAAGTAGTCAAATATGCAACGAATAGTAAACAGCAGAGCCACCTTCCAGAAAATGAAAGCATTCACCACACCATTGCATTATTACCTATGCAGAGCTCTAGATAAGTTGCTAGGATGAACTTTGCCTCCTCATTTCCATCCTCACGGGGATGTCTCAACTTGTAATCATTAATGAACTATCCCTGTAATGGAAGGGTGACTGTACGGTCTGGATATCATTCAGAGCTGCTTTGGGAAACCAGAAGCTACTGAAAATGTCGAGCAGGTATCACAAAGCAGCGGCCGATGGCAACTTGGACCTCTTGAAAGAAGCCACTAGGAAAGACCTCAATACTTCAGATGAAGATGGGATGACCCCTACCCTTCTGGCAGCATACCACGGGTACCTAGAAGCTCTGGAAGTCATATGCCGGAGGGGGTAAGTGAATCAGCCTCCATTGCTTAAAGCTTGTGGCTCAAAACTCTAACTAGTTTCTAATGCCCCGATGACCTCAGACCCAAAAGACTGAAAATCCCGGTCATTTCTTCCAATGCATTGTCAAGAATTGTTTCTCTTAATTCACGTTAGTTTGGGCCCAGAACCTGCGATCAGGTCTGTACGTGCGGTCGGTGAAGCCGCATCAGCGGGACCATCTCGTATCTGGAGCCTGCAGGGAGCGGTTAGTAGGAGCAGGGCCCTGGGACCTTGCCTCGCTGTAATGGAGGAGAAGTTGGCCAACAACCTTCGATGACAACATGTCTTTGAAACAGGCTCTATAGAGAAATGCATTGATTGAAATATTTTTAGCAAAAAATCTCTCCCATTTGCTTCCAAAGTAGACAATTAGTAGACACACCTGTGAAGATTTAATGCTTTCCAGAGGAAGTCACAACTGAGTTTTGAAAGAGCAAATCTAAAACTGTTATTTCTCTGCTTTGTATAGTATTAGCAACTACCATCATGCTAAAAATTATAATACTGTTTCAGAAGCTGTGGTAGGATCCTTGTAATCCAGAAAAATAAAAAAAATAAAAAAAAAAATAAAAAGGAAAAGAAAGGAAGGTTTTCTACAGGTTTATTTTCTAATAGCAATATTTCTGTTTGGTATTACTTAAATGTACTACATGCTTAAAATCTTTTATTGAAATGGTAATTAACCCCCACCCTCCGCACTCTCTTGCTTAGAGCCTACCTTTTAAGCTGTGATTCTATAATAAGATCTAATAAAAGAAAATCTGCTCTTGTGTAGAGATACAGTTAATAAAATGTTCCTTCTGGGCTGAGATGAAGATTAAGTTGACCTGTATTTTCTGTCATAATAGTTTAGAGAAGATTGGAGGGAAAAGTTGAATAACTATTTGCATGTATCTGAGTTTTCTTTTATTAAAAATAGAATTGAAAATATGGAAATATGGAATAAAAATAGGTTTTTCATAATTTGCTTTATAGCTCATTGAACTCAGGTGTGGCTGCAATAACACAATAAAAAAGACCTTTGGACTGCATGGTTATTGCTCTGTCCTCAGGAGAAGCAAAACTAGATTGACAGTTCTTCAACTTGTATAATTAAGGCAGCTCCAAGGAAATATCTAGAGTCAATAAAGGTTTGTCCCTGAACACCTAGAAGACAGAACAACTAGCTAAGGAACAAATAGCAAAATATTTTTTTTCAAAATTTGAGTGAAAAATATGTCTTCTACCATATAAGCTGATAGAAGTCACAGTGGAGGAAGCAATGATCAGAATTTCTATGTATTTGTTATTTAATGTATTTCTAACTCTTTTTCTTAGTAGAGGACAGCTTTGGGACAGTATTGCCCTCAAAATCTTCCAACATATACATTCACCTCTATTTTAATCCAAGATTTCTTGTCACTATCAGCAAGCTGTGGCTGTCAGAGATACAGCTGTAGTCTCACTGGTTTTCTTGGGAGAAGCTGAATTTTGGAAGACGTTCAACTGTTCTGCAGTCAGTTAATGCTTTCTTGTGATAAAGTATTTTAATTATTTTTAACAAAGTCTTCCTTTCCTTGAAGAAGTTTCCTGACAAAGGCACTGAGATACAGGATGGTTTTCTTTAGAGTGGTTGCAGATTTTAGGACTCTGAAGCTTGCAACACATTCAGCCCTTGGAAAGTGTAGAATACTAACAATAAACCCCTTTCATCTTGAAATAGTTTATCTTCCCAGGCAGATGTTTTCTGTGCTTGCTTTGCAGGTACACGAATAAAGGCAAGACCAAGTAGCAGATCTGCTCTCTTTTGTGTGAGCCTCTTTCTTGGGAAAGCAGGGAAAAGAGGAGTATGAGAACCCAAAGTAGATGTCAACCCTTATCCAAAGTCCCACTGAGCTGGGAACACACACTCTAGTTTGTCGGTGGTTTGAGACTCAAAGGCTGGCAGGCTCCAGGGTGAAAAGAGACTGCAAACAGCTATGAAGGGGCCTTGGGGAGGATGGATGACCTGGCGCTCCCAAGGCTCGGGATAATGCAGCCTGTTTGCTAATGTGGGAATTCAGGAGTCTGGCACGGTCGGCCACAGTCAGGCAGTTCCCCAGGGCAGAGCCACAAAAGCAGAAATATGTACACATGGTTTCCATATGTCTAAGCGGAGAAACTTTGATCCTCAGCTGCCACCAAGTTGAGAAATGCCTGCGCTCTCGCACCCTGGCACGCTCAGATTTGCTCTTGTTTCTCAACGTGAGCAGCTCTGTGTCTGAGCTCTGCGAGGACCCCCAACCTCTCTCTTGCCTGTGGCATTTCACGCTGAAGGATGTTTTCAGATTTGGCCCTCATCAAATATGTTAGTGCTTTTCTTCACAGATACTCACAGCCAGAGATCAATGCCTGAAGGAGATTTTGTGATAGGATGTACCATTTTGTTCATAGTTCAGCTGCTGTGCAACAAATCTCCAAGGCATTGAAATGCTTAAACTCCCAAGTAGAAATGCTCCTTGTAAATTTGGCCCCTGGCTCCAAAGTTATTAAAGGTTTTGGGCTGCTGTGGCTGCCTTGGTTATTGGTCACGAGATGACTCAAGCTCTGTTCTGAACATTGCTAGTGTTGATCCTGCCAAATACGTATCAAAAGATTCAAGCTGATTCTCATCTGCAGGCAGCAGTTCAGTGTGAAGCTAGTGCAAGAATTACAAAGAAAGCAATACTTTTCACTGGCTTTAAATTCAATTGAAAAGATGTGGTATTTTATATTCAAATGAGCTTCTGCTTTTCAAACCCCATGAGCAAAAGCAGCTTAAGGAGAACAAAAGTGTTGAAGAAAAACAATGGCATCTATCTGAGCTTAATCTAACAGCAAAGGAAACAAATGTGTAACCAGGACTTTACTCCTAATCATTTACCTATTACCTACCAAAAAAGTTACTGCGTGGGCTCATTAAATACATATCACTGTGAGCAGTGGAGAATCCTCCCAATATTGGCCCTGCATTTGGCGTGCAAAAGGGTCGAGTCACCAAAAAGACTTTAAAATATTCCACGCAAAAGCTATCGAAACAGTTTTGCCATCAATTCCAATGAGCGTAAGTCGAAGCCCGAGCCCACTTTGAACTGTCAGCAGCAAAGCAGTCAGAGCTGCAGCCCCTCGCCCGCAGACGGGTGGCTGCTTATTTCTGCCCTACAGCAGGAGGCAGGCGAGACCAGCAGGGAGCAGAGCAAGCCCTGCCAGCAACCCCACCAGACCCTGGGATGACACGAAGGAAATACCCTGGCTCCGTTACGGGGAGTCGCGCGTCCAGTCGCACTCATCCTCAGCGAGCTTGCTTAATTCACAGACAGGCAGGAATCGGAGCTTATGCCACACATGCAGCCAAACTCGGTGCTCGTATAAGTAGGTGCAGCACCATTCTAGAGGATGGAGCTAAGCTGACTCCTTTTCACTGGGCTGTACTCCTCATAGCAAAGCTGAGCTAAACGTTTAGTACCTGTTTAATCCCCCTGCAGTTCTATGCTTGGGTACGTCCAGCTCACTGTATGCTATTTTCCTTCTCAGAGGCGATCCGGACAAATGTGACATCTGGGGGAACACACCTCTCCACCATGCCGCTTGCAATGGTCACATCCACTGTGTTTCTTTTTTGATCAACTTTGGTGCCAATATATTTGCTCTGGACAATGACCTCCGCACTCCCCTGGAGGTGGCTGCCAGCAGAGACCGCAATGAATGTGTCAGAATCCTGGACAAAGCTGCCACCGAGCAGAACATGCTGAACCCAAAGAAGGTCTCCAAACTGAAAGCGCAGGCCCAGAAGAATGTGGAGAAACAAATCAAGGAATGCGAGAAGCGCCAAGAGAAACACCAGCATGAAATGAACCGGAATTATATAAAAGAAAAGGTTGGCACAGTATATTCTTCCAGAGGGACACACTCCAGAGTAAAGGTGCCTAGTCTCTTTGCTTCAAATACAACAAGTTCCTTCTCCAAAAATCTGAAAGATACCTTAAAAATGAAGGCAAAAAAGACAGCTGACAGCACAAGAAGCCAGAAAACACAAAGCAATGACCAAGACAATAGTATGGGTAGGGGAACTGTGATGCATTTGTTCGATGAGAAAGAGGAAGATGACTTACTGAATGACCTCGGAGAGAAAAACTTTTCTGATCATGACAGTCAGTTCTCCATTTTTAAGCGGCCAGGTCTTGGCAAGATTGTATTTGGAAGGAATTTGGCTGCAGATGTAAATCCTGGAACTGTGTCTTCTGAGAAAGAAGGTATAAGTTTTAATATGTCCAGTGAGCTCTTTCAGTACAAAAATGCTGAGAACGGCAGGGAAGATGATGATGCTGAAAATGGTGCTGGTATCCCTTGGCATGAGGAAGAAGTCATTTGGGATGATGAAGAAGCAGAGAACACACCCCTTGAGGTATTTCTGGCATCACAGATGCTGGATGAGTTTTTTCCAGTCTTCATGAGGGAAAAAATTGATTTAGATGCCCTGATGCTATGTTCTGATGAAGATCTACAGAGCATTCAGATGGAGCTTGGGCCAAGAAAAAAAGTCCTGAATGCCATGAATAAAAGAAAACAAGCACTCAAGAACCCTGGAAGGACTGTAGATACTTGCTTATAAATTAACACACCTGTTGCTGTAACCTGCACACCAATTCATTCTTTTCCTCTTTCCAAAAAGCATGCAATTCTTTCCAGAAGTCTGCTAAAGCAAAAGGCAGAGAGGTTACCAATTGTTTTAGAAAGTACAGCAAGGACAAAGATTTCTCCCTCTGGATAGATGGCTCCAGCGCACAGGATATTAGTTCAAGTATATTCTGTCAAAAAGAAAGAATGCAAAGGTGAAAACCCAAAAGCTATAGATTTAAACCTTTTTCTCCTGGAACTGTTTATGGGGATTGGATTTCTTCTCATCAGAATAACTTAAAATATTAGTGAAGGCCAGCCACGCTACATTCCTTAATAAAGCCCTTCCCTTCTTCTCCAAAACCACGATGCAAAGAGCATTCCCAAAGCTTGAGAGCTTTGTTTTCTCCACTTGCTTTGTTAGATTGCTACAAACAACCTTTCCTAGTGCTGATGATATGTTAGAAGTAGCATCTGAATCTTGATTTCAGCTGTGGCTTGTTGACTTTAACCTCTGAATGAATGTAAATAAGACTAATTTACAGCAAGTTTTGTGTTCTTGTCAGTAAACTGTTTTGCTACTGTATTGATATTAATTTAAAAATATATGAAGTACCTTGCCAGGAGATGTTCAGTGTGAGTTGTATATTCTTTTCTTGTCTCATTAGGCTGGACCCAGTCCCCAGCACCCATCATGTCCTAAATGGCATCAAAACTGCAATACTTTTAACTACAAGAAGCTGAGGTTTTATTTTCAACATTTTTTTATCTGTTTTGCTACATCCTCAGCTTGGTTCCTATAGGGCGCATTTGCCACGTGAAGTCCCAGAAAGCAGGACTCTTATTGACCAGCATTTTCTGTTGGTTGTTGTTAGCCTCAGCCTGAAAACTGCATGTAACACACACACCCAGCTCATGAAAAGAGAAAGAAAATTAGACCATGCTTCTCTGAAAGCTCCTGTTCTTCACGGTCTATCTGGAGGCATTTACAGCAGGGTTCCCTTCATCTCTCTCAGGCCTGCTCCCTTGGGAAGACAGCACTATCCCCTATGAATTAATCACTCCTATTGAGTTTTGTGAATCTAGTAAGGTGCTTGTAGCAGTCTTGCTCTGGCTAAGATCTGATTTTAGAGGCACAATTATTACCAGGACTTTTATCTTTAAATCTTTTTATAGCTTTCCATTAGTCAGCTATCATTTTTTTTCCTTAGGGGTATACTGCATTTGTGGAGACTAATCATAATTAATAACCTATTTTTTCATGCTTCCTTATTTCCACATCTTCTTGTTACTTTGATTTTGTTGTGGTTTAACCCCAGCCAGCAACTAAGCACCACGCAGCCGCTCACTCACAAAGCATATTATAATTTCTTTTCTTGGCTGGACTTTATACTGCATTCTTTCCTCCTTGGACTCCGGTACTTCAGCAGGTTGATATTTTCTTCTACTAAGCAGTCCCATCAGAGTCCTGTTCTGCACAACTGTAAATGACTACTGTACTGAGCACAGTAATTAAATCACACAGCATCCCCCCAGACTCTGTATAATTAACCAGCTGGGTTGTTTTCATTTTAGCTAAGAAACTCCCAATCATTTAACAAAGCAAGAAGGAAATGATGAATCTTACACATTCAAGGGCATATGATGAGTGGATTTTGAAGGGTCAAATCCTACCAGTCACATAACTGATGTATTTGCTGGTGCTTTATCTGCCCAAATGCTTGTGACCTGCCCATAACACACCATCAAAACATCAGTGAGTGGTGTCACTCATGGAAGACCTGTCCAATAATGGCCATTATCACAGAACAGCTTCAGCAGTTCTGGGATAGGCCCCACATTTCTCTAAATTGCAATTGAAAATCTGCCTCTCTGCATACTCGTCTGTAAATCTGCCCAACTGCTGCGACCTCTGACAACCAGCATGCTTTGGTATGTCCTTAGGTATCCACAGTAACTCTATGGAACTAGCAGATACAGCACAAGATCTAGGAGGAGGAGCTCCTTGCCCTCCTGGAACTGCATCTAGAGACTGAACAAGAAGCCCCAGCGCACCCCACAACACTTATTTTTAGGCAACTGAATCAACCTTGATATATATTCCCCTTTAATATATATTTTTTTCAAAGTGGAATAGCACTAGTCCTTTTCTTGCAGGGTGGTCCTGGAAATTGGCCTCTGGTATAAAGCAGCCTGTGGAACAAGACAGGGGAGGCGTGTGGAAATAAAAACGAATACTCACATTTCAGTTTTTTCCACTTATGTGCTTTGCTGTTTTCCAAATTTTTTCAAACCCTTTGTTTCTTCTATTATTTGAACTATTTAAATTACTGAATCCCAAATCTGACTCCTTAGTCACATTTGTACAGCACAGTTCATTTGGAGACACTTTTTACGTATCACATGCAGTCTTATAACCCAATCCAAACCCAAAACATAAAACCATAGGATCTCACATAATCACAGCCCTGCCAAGTACAAGATTCTCCCTCCTTAAGGATTTAATGCTCTGCACTGGACAGACATCAAGAGGAAGGAATGTACAGCATGGGATAGTGACTGCAAAACTGCGTACCACAGTAGAATAGAGCAGTCTCAATTTATTTTCCCCTTTACATTCATTGATCACCTCTACTGAGAAAGTAGTCACTGCAACATCTTGAATACTTTCTTCCTCATCTTCAAAAAACCCCACAAAACAAAAAACCACAACCCAAAAAACCACCACACCCAAAACAAAAGTAATGGACAACAAAATGAAAGTCAAAGAACAGCAGTATCTATTTAATTTTAACATAAATGCAAGTTACACAATTTGACACTCCGATTTGTAAGAGAAGGAAACATGGAAGTTAAGGCTATTATTTTCCCTCAAAAAGAAAAATCTAAAGACAGCATCCAAGCAACTCCCATTGTAACTGGATCAAATCCTCTTCATGAATTCAGAGATACAATGCTGAAGCCAGGCTCCCAGAATCTCCTATTGCCAATGAAAGCTGAGAACACTGTGGGTTTTCAGAACCAGGTTTTTGGACTAGTTCCATCTACTTTTGAAGTGCAGTCTGTAGAAGAGTAGGTGTGAAAGTAAACTGTATTTGTCTTCTTCCCAAGACTATGTCTCACTTTAAATTACAAAACTTGTTTTACACAGGCACAGAACTGGAATAATATTGTCTTAAGTAGTAAGTGCAAGTTTCCACACAGTTCTTGAATTATGGAACATCAGTGGCTGTTATTTTTGTCTCAAGCTAGTGGAGTTCTCTATTGCTGAAGTAACAGGCTAAGTCAACACCCAGATTTCTGAATGCTTCAGAAATGACAAAGAAAAAAAGACATGTAAAAATAGAAGGGTAATTTTGCTACAATTAAAAAAATGTAAAAGCTTATAGAGAAATTTTTGTTCTTGTTTCTGCTGATATAAACAAGATCAATGGAGTTAGATTTCTATCCACATGAACACATCCTTTGGCCCTGTTCACTTACGGGTCTGGTACCCTTCCATGCTAAAAACTCTGCAAATTACAAACTCTGCCACTTACTACTTTTTTCCAACTAGTTTAAACCAGGCTTATAATTTGGAGTATTATTTATGTCACATCTGCACTGTATTCATTAACCTCTTCTAGACTTACTTATCCATCAAGGGTATACTTATACCATCAAGGGCTTTAATGCTAACCACCTCTGAACCTCCTTCCTGTTGCTCCACTGTATTCTACTGGCTTCAGTATAGAATGACTGTGTCATCTCATCCTTCCACAGAACAAAGAAACACTTAATAGCCTGTATGAAATAATATGCAAGAAGAAATAAAATTTCATAAGGCACAACTCTAGCCTGAGACAGGAATTTGTTTCCAGGGCAATGGCTATTTTTTCAGCAGATGCTCAATCTTTTGAAAGGCAGTTGCATAACAGCATAGAACTGGAACTTTTCCTTATGTAGAACATCACTGTGTTCGTCCGCCAAGAAACTATCATGGAAAATCCTGCCCCAACAAATACCCATCGAGTACAGCTGAGCCGAAAATATTTGCCTGTATACTTGAAGTTTACCCTACTGAAATCAACTTGCATGGTTCCAATCTTCAAGAAGCTTAGAAGAAGAATTTACAAACACCATAGATTAATAACATCTCCCTACAGAATAGATTAAAGTTAAATCAAAATACCCAAATGTGAGCACTAGAAATGTAACTCCTTGAAATGTGAAAATGACAACATCCCACCCAGGAACACACTAAGAGAAGTGTCAAGTACAGTTTCCTCCCAGTTTGCACTCTTTAAATCTTCCTGAGCCAGGTCTTTTACAAACCCAGACAGAAACATAACTGTATGGAGGCATCATCATTTACATAAACTCCCACTCAGGCGTATGCTCTTAAATGAAAAAAAAAAAAAAAAAATTGGGGCTGAGGGCAGGGAAGGGGTGAAAGTAAGTATGGTGACTTCTAGATCCCAGTCTGAGTTGGAAGGGAAGGGCTATGCAAGAGTCAGAGGTGGGCTGTAGTCCCAGGAGAGACTAGGTTACTGTCAGTATAGCACTGAAATCCACAGATGCCTTTAAAGTATCAAAGGTAAATATGGTGCCAGACTCCATTCTCCTAACTGATATATTTTACTCCAGTACATTTTACCTCTCTAAAAACACAAAATCTACCCACAGACTTCTACTACTAAATAATTAGGAAGGAAAGGCATTGATTGCAGAATTATACCAAAAATATGTAAAAATACCCTTGTTAGCATCACTGCAAACATCTAGTATTTGCCATTACATCAGATGCATTTATTAGTCATACTGCAGGTATCTAATACTTGCCATTAGAAAACTGTAAAAATTAGTCATTGCTGAGATTTTACTTTTCATTCTTGAATGTTCTAAAAGGCACCAATCCTCTCTGAATGTGGCCCTTCTTGTTAACAAAAGATCCAAGGAAACTTAGTGCAAACAATTTTCTTGGCCTCGTTGGCATTGTAGACTTCTCTCTTTAGTTACCAGCTGACCACGAGTCATAAACAAATTTTGCTGCTACTGTATCTTCAACTGCCATCCCTAAAAGAGAATTAAAGTCACCTTCAAACAATTCTTCAGCTGTACAAAATAATTTAGCTTCGGAAGGGAATAAGAGGACTCGGGAAGTTATCTAACTTGACAGAAACAGAAATTCTCCATCCCAAACACCTACAGTGTTACGTTCAAAGTTTAGAGCCATCATATAAGTGTTAGGTGTACTATATGAAGTTAATGCAACAGCATGAACCTAGTTTTCAGTGTTCATATCACATCTTGGCCCTTTCAGGCATGTCACTCAGCTCAGAGCACTGCAATCCATCACCGCTTCCGCTCTTTCCCCCAAACATCAACTCCAACCCCACAGTACACTGTCACATTGTCTGTAGGTCACACAGACTCCAGGGGCATAACAGCAGGGCATTCAGGTTGGAGCTGTATTAATGAACACTGCAGTCATGTGTTGAAAAACTGAAATGGAAAATGTACTTCTTCCTATTGTTTGTTTGCTTTCCTATCACTTTTTGTTACATCAGTCCTGCTAGATAAAAAGGGAAATGAAAAGGAAAAATGCAAATCACAGTCTAGTTTCTTGTGGACAGTGCATTGCCACAGCAGTTTTGAAGATGATCAGCAGCTTTCCCACGCATGGGGGGACTTAATAAATAACAAGGCATTGTTTTCTGTCAGACTTGTACACAGGAGGGGTTGTTCTTACCCAGTGATTTAAACACTGTTGTTTTCTCAGGCAGGGCTGGTTTTGTACCCTTCACTACCTCTCCCAGCTCAGCAAAAATCTCTGCCTGTGAAACAAACACATATTTTATACAAAAACATAATATCCATACATATGTTAAGAGAAAAAACTTTTTTTGAGTGACTTCAAAAGAATAAACTCCTCCAGTTCTGCTATCTCAGCACTGACTCCTTTCCATGGTGTAGCCGATCAGTGTTCAGACAAATAATAGAGAAACTGGACAGAAATCACAGAGGAATGGTTTTCAGAGAAAAACAGCTGACAGACTTTCCTCAGTCAATAAGGTGGTTTTTTGTTTGGTGGTTTTTTTGTTTGTTTTGTGTGGGTTTTGTTTTGTTTTTGTTTTTTTGTTTGGTTTTTTTTTTTTACAGTGGATAGCTTGTTACTTATCCAACAAAACACATGGGATTCCACACATCTTACCGTATCTGGACCTCTTATGTTAAACCTCAAAAGTGGAAATCAATTGTTCTGCAAAAACATTAAAAGAGAAAAATAAAACTCCATTAAACCTAAAAGAGTCCCTGCTGTCAAATTTCTGCCGATCACAGACTGTCTGCTTGGCTTCTGTTGTCCATTCTCTAGAGGCCTGATGTGTGTCAATCACACTGAAATCTTATGGGAAGAAAGTTACAGGTTTTAATAAATAGATTTGAAAAATATTTAACATAACTACCAAACACTGCAGGAAATGTAGGTCTTTCAAAAACAATACGTTATTGTACACAAAGGCCAATGCTGGAAACATGCTACTGTAATATGGTGCCATGTAATGGCCAACACAGAAGTTACATGGTTTTGGCAGAGACATATAAAAGTCTCAGTTTGAAACCAGTTTATCTTTCAGCCTGTGCCTGGAACATGTTAACAACTACATCTGATGCTCTAAGAGGTTTCAGTGCAGCACATCATCGGTTTCATATACAAGCCAATTGCCACAAAAATAAAGTTCATAATTTAAGTCTTACCCCTGATAATATAACATCTCCCGATTCCGTAAGAGCAGCCTCTCTGGAATCCACAAACAGAACAGAATTCTTCATCAGTTCATCATCCAGTTCTCTCCAGTCTGGTCTGCTTGCTCCAACAGCTAAGACAACAGAACTGATGAACTTGGGAGGAATGTTTGAAACAAATTCAAACCGTATTTTGTCCAAAAGACATATGTGAACTAACAATAGACATTATTGTGCAAATGCAATACACAAACAATCTGATGTTAGCACTGGAGACATGCTGAATGATAGAACAACAAAAAAACAGAATGTGCCTTAGCAACTCAGAAAAAGCCTGGATGTCTCTCAACCTGGCCTCAGCTGTAATGCTGACATATAGATGGCTGGTTTCTGTAAAGTGCTAACCCCCTAAATTTCCACCGATGTCAATGAAGGATGACATTGGGTCCAACTCCCCAAATTACAGCTCATTAAAATGTACAGCATCCTTGACCTCTAGACATGCAGATGCTGCTGGCAACAAAAGTCTTATATTCCCCATAAGCACAGCCAGAACAACCGGAATCATTGGCCTTTGCATTTCAACCTGCTAGAGCATTGAACTGCAACTCCTCAGAAAGCAGAGTGAGATTCTTTGCTGACACTGTTTCCACCTCTTTGGTACACTAGTCAAACTGCTTCTTCCAAATAATGCTGACAGAATAGAAGGGGAGGTAGCCCTGCTTAGCCCTTCATCATCTCTTACTAATACAAGAAATGGAAAGATATATGTAACTATGTATAGCTACAAAACAAACAAACCTTTGCTAGGAGCCTTGAAAGTGACACCAGTATGTAAGTGTGACATAATTATTCTGTTCTGCTTACAGAAGGCACTGTTAGAATAAATTTTGATCATTTGGTGATTCAGCTCTGGGAAAATAATCTTAAGCTCATACAGACTACAACTCTTCCACAGACAAACAGTAGCCAGTTTCTGAACTGCAAATTAACAGGGTTTTGTTGCTTTTTATTTTTTAAATAGAGTTAACGAACACCTAATACAGCTCCTCTAAAACATTCAACAACTGATTTGTCAGTAGAATTTCATTGTCAGCAGTCTCTGGGTAGCTGAGGCATAAGAAAATCATCTCCCTTTGTCCATTATCTCTTGTACCCTTGTCTTTCATCAGATCATTACCAAATGCCCTGAATTTTATAGTCCTTTCATTTGATCCAGACTGTGTTTGCTATGTGTCTATAAAGAAAAATAAGATTTGAAGAATCCCTCAATTATCCTGGACAGATGAGAACCAAAGTATTGTGCAGCAAAGACTTGGACATGCAGACAGAGTTCAATGTTACTAATTAGGATTTTTAAACCTATAGCCTTCTATTATTTCCTTGTAACTTTATAAGCAGTACAAATTGAGCAGGTTATGGATTTTTACTTATCTGGAGAAACTGAAAACAAATAAAGGAGCTTAACTTTTTAAATATAGCAAGACAACTATAAACTTGTTATGGGCTAAAAGAAAAACCAAAACACAATTATACTGTAGTCAAATGTTTGTTAAAAGTGTCCAACTGTTACAGAATAATAAATTCCATGTTGCCTGAATGCCTCTTCAGCAGCAAAAATGCCTTGATGGAGAGAGGAGAAAAAAAAAAAAAAGGAGGCAAAGAAAGGAGAGAGGTCTTTGTGTATGTGTCGCCTCAGGGACTGTAGACCTTAATTCATTTGGGTTGTACTTCTGGCTTCAAATCCATGACATAACACAGACAACAACATTCAATGACAAAGGACTAAATTGAGTTTGAAAAATTGGTAGGATGCTACTGGAATGTGGGACCTTCCTTTAAATTGTTTCCTTTGACAAGTTGCTTTTGTCTTATTACCATGCCATTTGGAAAGTGCACAAGGTCATCTGAACCAGGCCCACAATTAATAAAATAGGCAAATGCTGGCATGTCCAGAGACTCCAAACAATAGCGTGGCAACATCAACACAAGGCTGGGGGGGGAAGGGAGGGGGAAAGCCCCCCAAACCTCACTGTAGAGGACAAATTGTGAAGTTCAACTCAAGTAAAAAAAAACAAAACCAAAACTAAACAAACAAAAAACTCCACCTCAACATTATCAGCCCAAAAAGGAACAAAAGAGGAACTTACAAAATTGGGTGAAAAAAAGACGATATGTACCAGGGAAACAGTAGAATGAGCAGGAATCGCTTTGGAAATAACACGTTTGTATGGGTTATTTAAATGAAGAGCAAGGCGAGCATCAAGTGACAGCATGGTAGCAAAGATGATGCACCACCAGGGAAAAAGCATATCCCATGCTCTAGCAAACATCCAATGCTGGAATATGCAGGAGTTCCGGCTCCAGACAACCAGGAAGACAGGAGTGGAAAAAGTGGTCCTCACTATATGGGAAAAGTCAAACTGGAAAGAACACTCATTCTGAGAAGCAGAGAGTACTGCTTTTCAACAGTTTCTGATGCTAAACAATGTAATAATAAATGCATCCTTTAAACAATGAGAACATAGCATACCATTGATATGGGCACCTGGTTTTACCCAGTCTCCAAATAAAATTGGTGTTGTTGCCATAGTGACTGTTATAATCACATCAGCCCCAGTAACTGCCTCCTGAGCAGAAGAACAAACCCTCACTGGACCATTAACTGAATTAGCAAACTTCACCGCTTTCTCTTTGGTGCGATTCCATATCCTGACCTTCAAGGAGAAAAAAAAAAAAGACAAACAGATTAGCTTGGAGAATTTCTCCTTGCTGAAGCAAAACATCATTTCAGTTTTCAGTAGATAATTACATGTATCTAAACGTGGGGCTTTTTTACCCCTTTAATGTTCTTGTCATGCAAGTGACTAAATCGTATGTGTGGGCAACTACATTTGAATGACTGCTTTGTAATACCAGAATAACAGCTCCTTGTAGAGATGTATTTATAAAGTACAAATATTTCCAATAAATATATTTAAGGGAAAGTCACAGAAAGCTCATCCAAGTATGGCACACATGGTAGGAGTTTCTCAGACAGAGAGAAAAAGCCATCTGAAACTTGACTTTGTTTCCAACGCCTGCCTCCCCTTTTTTTTTTAAAAAAAAAAACCAACATTTGAGTAAGAAATTCTACAGCTGTTCAGAGTATTCTTAGGTTCTGTAAAAACAAAACCAAAATATGATTAATCCCTTAACTTCATTGGCTGTAGTATGATTTATTTATATTAAGTGCTCCTGAAACATAATAGAGAAAAATAGATGCATCCTGTTAAGATGTGTCCATTACCTCTTTAAATGTGAACAGCTCTGTGAAGATATCATAATGGCTATATGCTTGAACACCAGCTCCCAAAATGCACAGCACTTCTGCAAAAGCTGGCATTAACAACTAAACAGTATCAAATATTAAAAAAAGAATATGTAAGGACAATATATTAACAGATATGACAAATATATATCAAAATACTATAAAAGAAAGTATCTTTAGTCCTTTTAAACAAACAAAAAATACTTTTATGCAAAAGCTAGTATTGATTCATACTAATATAAAACAATATTCAACTACCACTACATTTTATTTTTTTTTTTAAATACAAAAGCTAGTATCAATAGCACCAAAGTACATCATGGCTTGATTCTGGTTTTGAATTCTCTGACACTTGAAATTTAGACCTAACGTGCAACAGCATGAGCCAATGCAAATTCTGGGGCCTCAGCACACTCCAGTATTAGTATAATACATCACACCTAGGTGACTAAGTGTAAAACTATAGTATTGATGTTCTGCACTGGTTGAAAACAGGGCTTATAATACCAAAAACTATCAGTCCTGAAAGCTGTAGCTGTGTGGGTAAAGCTGGTCCTGGTAGCCCTAAACTAAACTTCTTATTTCAATTCACTGAAGCCATGAAGCCATAAATCACACTACAAGCAAACTTTGCCAATGTAAGAGCCATGAAACATATGCATCAGGTATTGTAAAAATAGAGATGGTTCTGAGGAACAAATATTAAAATTCAGTTCTATAATTGCTTTTGGTTTTCTAGTGTAGTTCTTGCCTGTGATTCACCAGTACTTGGCAAAGGTGAAGAGAGGGCTGCTGGAGTGCAGCCCAAAGCTATCCTTGTGTCTCATTCATGCATTTTCTGTGGCCACTCACTTCTGTACAAAAAGCTTTAGAATTGTCTAGGCTTTCAACACTTCTGCTGCAAATAAATTGAAAAAAAAATAATCTCATTGATCCCATTCTTTCAGTAGCAAGAACTCTTTTTAATGTTCCTTTCAAAGATTCTGAAGCACTGATTTCAAAGGTTCCTTGCATAAAAGCATGGATCTTTGAAAAGCAAATGCCATAAAGAGGACAAGATGACAACTATGAGCTAAACTCAAACACTCCTGAAAATTTCCCAAAACAGCAGATGACAATGAAGGATCTGATCTTGAAGTCCCTTCAGCAGCCAAGCTCCTTTGAGGCCAGCACAGCCTTGACAGTGTAAAAACTGTCAGAACTGCCTAAGTATAGAATGGCTGAGAAGAATGAGGTCCTATAACCTCATGTCCAAGGAATCCATTGTAAATTGTTCGGTCCCTTGCTTGAGCGGAAGCTCTTGGGGACAGGTTCTTCTCTCCAATTTTATGTCAGTTTAGCTCTATTGCCATAGATAGAGTCACGCTGGCATGAAGACTGCCACTAATGAAGTGGTGAGATCAGCCTTCAGTCTGATGCAAAGCTGATGGGTGAAAAACAGAGCACTGGCCCTCTTCTTATTGCCTCATGCTTTGAGGTGAAGACCAAAACCCCACTGTGCAATGAAAGGTGACTTGCTCTCCTCCCACTATTAGCAGCCCAGCCAAATATAGTTTAAAAAAAAAAAAAGAATTCAAAACCAAAAATTTACAACTGAAATTGAAATGATGTAAAGCAACATATAGCAAGATATACCTCACCTGTCTTCAGACACTGAAGTTTATGGCTGTAGTCAGGGATAGTCATCTGGACATCTTCCAGTGACAGAGAAACTGACAGCCACCCAGCCACCTCTGGACAAGACACCCATCTATCCTGGGCATCACCTATCTTAAGAGGACCCACATTGCCCCCTGGAAGTGTGCATTTTTCCTCTTTCTCCAGCTCGAGTAAAACCCATTTGTCCTGGCCCGACAGCAGAAAGTGTACATCTAAATAAAACTGAATTTATCACCACAGCTACATCACCATAAAGGAGTAAGTTAAGACAAGCACGAAAGAAAGAAAAAAATCACAGAGGAAGACACCTCAGTAAATTCCCAGAAGAGCATGCAGAATGAGCCACAAAAACATAGCTCAGACTCCTTCTCCAATCACACATAAAATGTTAAAGCCAGACATGACTCACTCAAAAGAGAAAACTCTGCTTTTAAGTTTTCCCTGAAGGTACATATGTTATCATAAATCTAATTTAAAGCTGTATTGATGAAAATTCACATACACTGAAAGCCATTTACATCATTCCTTCTAGTTATTTTATATATAACACCACTAAATTTGTCCCAATTTAGGAAACGGAAGACATACCTTGGTAGCAATTGCAGAAACTGCAGCTGTTCGTTTTGCTGTAATCACACTGCCATCTAGGACCTTGTGAAAAAAAAAAGGTTCAGACAGACTTAAATAAAAACTGAAAATATGATTAAATACCAAACATTTTCATCCAACTTGTGAATTATGTGATATTACAGAGCAGGGATGAAAATATAAAAGTTGGTAATTACTATTATACCAACCACAAACCATATAAAAATCACATGTTAAAACTGGGCAGATTCTCTATTCCAGTTCTTCCATATCATTCCACCAGCACAAACGGAGTGAAAGCTGGTCAGAGCTGAGCCACCCCTAACACACAGCTCTTCATGCACTGCACTTCCCTGGCTCTCCAACACAGGGAATAGATAGATATAACTGCAATACTCTGCACTCCAGTAAGACCAGGGACCAGTGTGGGCTGGCAGTGGTTCACGAGTCTGCACTGTCTTTCTTGGTCTGTACGAGATGACAGTAAAACATAGAATTACTTTAGCGCATATCATACACAGTGGGGCAGTCCTGCCTCAATGTATATTAGCTGCTGTGTACAATTGAATTAAGGGGCTTAAACTGACATGTTTTCTGATACAGTTTAGGAATAAAAGCCCAATATAGTTTTCCTGACCACTTTTGGCCCATTAATAATCATTATTACTAAAGCGTCATGAAAATGGTCAATATTCTTAAAAAATTCTTAAATTCTTTAAACAAAAACCAAATCAGACTCCAAATACTATTCCCTGTTATACCACTTGTAAATCTCTTTAGATTTAACTTAAGATGGTTCAAGATCAATTCTTTATTCAGCCAGGTTTTTTTCTCTTTCAAACACAAGGTAAGCTTTTCTTGATCATTTCTCTCTTCCAGCTACCCCGTCAGCCAACAGATTCCCTTCACATCACAAGCAGCAGTACAGAGCAGACAGAGTACACTTTAACACATATGCAACATATGAGGCTTTATGCCAAATCCTCCTTCGGCACAAACACATTTTCACTGATGACGTAGGTAAACTCAGGCCAATTCAGACCAGCTCCAGCTTCTGAGAATCAGAAGGGAGAACTGACAGAGCATTAACAGGGGAGAATGCAGGATGCATGAAACTCACAGCTTTTAAGGAGCCATTTCTTGGGTCAAATAAGAGGACTGTCGCTTGGTGAGAAGGGACAGAGGAATCCTTCTTGTGCTCATAAAAAGTCACCAACTTGGTTGTCAGCGCATCGTCTGCAGCACTGTAAGCAGGCATGACCCCTAGGAACCTTGTAAGAGAATTACTTATATTACTCGTGTACCTTTAGCATGGGAGCCTCCAGCCACAGGCGCGGTTAACATCAAACGGCTACTGACCAGCTAACCAGTAACTCAGTACCAGCGGCCTTTTCCGATGCTCTAATCCCTTCCGCCCCGTCCCTTCCTCGCCGCAGACCCGGGCCCCCGTCCCCCACTCCGGCGGGGGCGCGGGCAGCACTCCCCCACCGCCCGTGTCCGTCCCGCCCCCCCCACACACCCACACTCCGCCAGTCCGCCCTCTCGCCGTCCCGGGGCCGGGAAGGGGGCCGCGGAGCCCTCCCGCCTCACCCGCCGTGCCGCTGCACCGGCACCACGGCGCGCAGGGGCTGCACGACGCCTCCCGCCGCGCCGGCCGAGAAGTTGGCCAGGGCGGCCTCCAGCGCCGGGAGGAGGAGGCTGGCGCGGCGCAGGTGCTTCTCCACCTCCTCGGCGCCGATGAAGACGGGCGGAGACGAGCCCATGGCGAGCACCGGGCGGACGAGACGAGACCGCGGTACCCCACACCGCCCCGCACCGCCGCTAAGTACCCGCCGGGCCGCCCCCGCCCCCCGGCCCGGCCCCGCTCCCCCGGCGGCACCGCCCCGCGGCCCGCCCCGGTCCCCTCAGGGGCACGGCGGACACCCCCGTCAGAACCGCTAAGGGCCGCGGCGCGGCTGGAGGCGGGAACGGCCGCGTCCTCTCAGGCGCCGCCGGTCGGCGCCGCCGCCACCCCTCCCTCAGGCGCCGCCGTGGGGAAAGGCGGCTGCGAACGACGCGGGTCTGCTGTGGGGGGTTTACGGCTCGCCATAGCCCCGAGGGGTGGGACAGGCCCGCCCGGTGACCGGGAGGCGGCGGCACTCTGCGCATGCGCGCAGCCGCCGCGGAAGCCCGGGAGGTGTCGCTCTATCCTCAAGGCGTGATTCTAAGCACGAGCAGTAGAGTTTGGGTATTCCCTCGCTAGAAAGTCAAAGCGGCGCAGGGCGTGCCGGGAAGGCAGAGTCTTCCTCAGAGACAGCCATCTTCTACTCGCCGGGGCCGAGCTGAGGGGCGCGGAAGGATGAAGGGGTTCCCGGTGGTCGCGCGTTCCCTCTCGGTGAGGGCGGCCTGGAGGTGTTGTGCGCGGTGGGGGAGAGGCATAGACGGCGGCGATGGCGGTTGTCCGGGCCCCGGGGGCTGCGGGCGGGCCTGACCCCAGCCAGCCCCGGGGCGGCGAGCCGGGCTGGCGGGCAGTAGGCGGGCGAGCGGGCGGGCGAGCCAGCTGCCTTCGTGCCTGTGGGGCTGTCAGCGGGGGAGGGCCGGGGCCGGGGCCGGGGTCGAGACGGCCCGGCGGATGGCGGAGCGGGACGGAGGGGCTGAAGGTCAGGCAGGCCGCGGGCCGGGCCCGGGGCGGCCTGCGCGCAGCTCTGTGGCTGGCAGCTCCTGCCGGGGCGAGGGGCTCCCCGGGGGCTTCCCCCGAGGCCTCTCCCGGGAGCGGCCGACGAGGCAGCGCCGCTGGTATGGCCGGAGAGAGGTCTCAGGGATCCGATCTCGCTTGTGGCAAGGTGGTGCCCTTGGCAAGCGGGACTGGGCTGGTCCCGGAGGCCTGGAGGGGGCAGGGGGCCTGTTCTGCTGCAGAAGGTCTTGTGGAGCCGGCGGACAGCTGGAATATAACTTGTGTTAGGTCTCTGCTGGAAATGCTCTTTTGAATAGGATGGCGAAGGACTCCTGAGTCACAGTATGTTTGTGAGTCAATTTTAGATGTGCAGTAGGAATTCAGAAATGAGTAGACTTCGAAGTTAAAACTAGGTGTCTTCACAAATTTGTGGTGGGGGAAGAAAGGAGTTTTTCCTAGACTCAAAATACATTGAACAGAGCCCGTGGCAAAGCAAGGGGAGTTACGTCATTGGTATCCCTACAACTGAGCGCAGCAGTGCTTCTGTCGCTCAGTTTTTACTTTAAGATGTAGGAGAATTAAGTTACTTTTTTAATGTGAAAGGAAGAGTAATAAACAAATTTATTTTACAAGTATGAGAAAATTCCAGAAAGGGTGGAAGAGAATAGCATTTCAGATTCTAAATCGATAGTCTTGTAATTTCTGTTGCCAGCTGCTGACGGGAAGGCTCTTGCGATGTTCACCCCTGCAGTTTAAAGACCCGCTTCTGGTTATTACTGTGCAGTCTGGGGACTTGCATACATGTCCTCTTTGTATGCAGCAGTCAGTGTAGATAGGTTGGTGTTCTGAGAGGTGACCTTAGGAGCTGAACTGCCTACACCTAATAAAGTTATCTCCAAAGGTGTGTTCTGCATATGTGGATTGCTGTAATGGTTTGTTCAGTTAATTGCTATACAGTGGTCCTACAAATATATGGTATCAGTAGAGATTCCCACTGCACAACAGCAAAGGGGGGGGAAGCTTTCTTAGAGTGCTATTTCTTGAACTTCCAGAGACCCCATGTTAGTCATTGCACAGGTTCCAGCAGTGATGTAAAAAACAAACAGAGGAATTACAAGGGAATCACTTTTTTACTCTGGGTTTGAAGTAATTCATTGTCTTTCTACTTTAAAATTAGTTGTTTTTTCGGTACGTAATGGAACATGTGATGAATTAATTCAGGAAATCCATTTTCTTATGCTTTCTCCTCTAGAAGAGACTTTATTCACTTAAAGTAGCTCCTAAAGTTGCAACCTCAGCAACTGCAGAACGAGTGAAATTATCTCCAGAGTCTGAGGATCTTGAGGTCAGTATGAAGACTGGTATTTGTTTCCGTCTCCTTTTTATTGATCTTTTAGAACTCGGTCAAAGCAGAACTGTGACAGTACTGCCAGTGGATAACTAAACCAAATTTTTTTCTTTTTAACACAGATCACAAAATTACCAAATGGCTTAGTTATTGCATCTCTGGAAAACTTTTCTCCAGCTTCAAGAATTGGTGTGTTTATTAAAGCAGGCAGCAGATATGAAACCGCTAGTAACTTGGGAACCGCTCACTTGCTTCGTCTTGCATCTAATTTAGTAGGTGTTTATTCTCTTTGTTATTGTGTTGGCAGTAAATGAAATGGTGGAAGGTTTACGATCACAAAAAACCCCAATACGATAAAATTTAATGTAAGAGATGTTATAAAGTGGAAAACAATGTACATTGATTCTTGGTTACCTGGTTCAAGTGCAGGAGAAATGTCATTTTATCATGGAAGACAGGCAGTGATATTTATTTAGAATTATACTCTCCAGTGGTGTCTTAAACTATATGTGTATGTATATATATAAGATTTATCTATATCAAGCTATGCACATAACTCTTTTTATTTAAGCTGCAGTAAAAGTTAATTTAGGTGGCTGATAGAAACTGAGTTTGCGTGTGTGTAATATTTCTGAATAGTTTTTCTTACTACTGCCATCAGAATATTTTAAGCAACTTGTTTTCCCTTCCTGTTTTATGTCTAGCTTCAGTTATATAAGATGCTATGGGGGCAGGTACTTATCAGCAGGTTCAAAAAAGAATCAAATTCATCGATTGCAGGTCCTTAAACAGTTGCTAAAAGGAATAACTCCTGTAGGTACTGCAGGAATATCACTGAATGGGTTGTGGGATGTTATATTTAAACAGCCTTTTCTGTTGCCACTGTCAGGTCCAGAATGTTGGGCTAGATGTCCCATGGGCTTGACCCACTCTGGCTGCTACCCTTGGTGCTGTTTATCTCAATTGCTGTCTGGCTCTAGCTGCAGGTGTAAACATGGCCTCTCTTGCACACCAGCTAGGTTGTGATGATTAGAGCTACACAGTGCCACTGAAGTGTGTCTGACTGCTGTTGTATGGGTTCAATCCACATCAGTTTCAGGCAGAAAAAAAAACAAAAAAACATCCCAGCTGCTTATTACCTCTTTCCCACCTGCTGCCTGAAGTTACTTTCCCCAGACAGCTGTCAGCATAGTAGTATGTGTAGGCATTCCTTGCCCTGGTTTTGTCAAGCTTACCTAATTCAAAGAATCCTATTAATTGTTCAAGCAAACCTGGATCATTCTAGAATGGAACTGGGGAGCAAATATGTGAGCAATTATGGTGAAAAATCGGAGAAATGATTGGGAGTAGGGCTGCAGTAAGCTGGCTCAACTTTTCAAAATAGCTTGGGTATAAATGAATAAACAGATACTGTTTCAACTTTGCGTGAGCACTGAACAGCCTTAGGCAAATGTGTTCTTAAAATAGGTAGAATTTCAAGTTGTGCTTTTTTTTTTTTTAAATAGACTACTAAAGGAGCATCTTCTTTCCGGATTACTCGTGGCATTGAAGCTGTTGGGGGCAGCCTGAGGTTTGTAACCACATACAAAGATAATGTATCTTGGTAAGATGCAAACAAGCTGAATGACTAAAGGAAACTTAAAACAGTAAGCGTAATAGTATGTAGGTGGATAAGCTCAGTGTGGTAATAGTACTTGAATGCTGAACGTTGACAAGGAACGTCTTTTGTACTTCTTGTTCTGTTGAGGTTCAAGAGCGCACCCATGACTTGTATTTTAAAAATACCTTTCATTTAACAAAATATAAATGTTATGTACCTGGAAGAAATATAATTTGTCCAGAAAACTTAATGTTCTTTCTACCTTTTCAGGCTTCGAGATTAAATTTCCTAAAGTCAGTAGATGTTTGGGTTTTTCTCCATCTTTTGTGAATAGATACCACTCATCATACTGCAATTTTGGGAACAATTCAGACAGTAGTTGGCTTTTGTGATTTGAGAGTTTAAAACCTAGGAAATAAACCTAAGAGAAATAAAAGAGGGATCTTGCTGTGACTGTTTCTTGCAATGTATCTTGAGTGCATCCAGTAAGATTGTTTTATATAGAATTTGGTTAAAAGCAGCGTTCTATATAACTTGAGACTCTACCCTTTTTTGTTCCTGTTAATCACAACTGTGTTGAAGCAAGTGGAAAAGACCAACTATGTTTTCTGCCCAAAGAGAATAATTTCTAAATTGCCTTGTTTAATATGTTAACACATTTTTCTTCAAGTTTTGCTATTCAGCCTTATTTGTTGTTTTACCTTGAATTGTCATGGTATCTTAAATTCTGATGGTGACAAGACACTTGTTATTACTTGAATACTTAGGATAGGAATTTTAGTTATGTCTGTTTCTGCTGTGTGTGTATTATCGCTCCTTTAAAAAGGCATCTCAAGCAGATTTAAGGTTAACTAGATATTCTAGTCAGTATCTTGCTGATGAATTCAGTCAATGGGGAATATGTGTGAAAATCCACTTTTATGTTCTCTGCTGAAACGGATTTTGTATTTTTTCTCATTTAGCGTGTACTCAACAAGGGAGAAAATGACTTACTCTGTTGAATGCCTGCGTGACTATGTGTAGGTATCTAGATACACTGTAAACTTGAGTTACTGCATTCTTTACAAACTGCTCTGTAGTAAAGTAGAAACCTATCATTTTATAGGGTAGGCGTAATACCTGTTTTCATGTCTTTGTAATAAATCAATAAATTACTGTATTAATATTCAGCTTCTTTATCATGCTATTGAGCATACGAATGCTACAGAACTGAAGTTGAATTCTTGTACTTTGTATAGCAGTGGTAATAACTACTCTCTCGAGTGACATATTTTGTTGTTAATGTGTTGCTTACAGATTAGTTTGAATTGCTTTCAACTTCAGAAGAAATTCATGCCACTTCTATTGTGTTTAATGCCTTTGTAACTTTTTTTTATCTAGTGATACAGTAATGGAGTACCTTCTTAATGTCACCACAGCACCAGAGTTCAGACCATGGGAAGTAACTGATCTTCAGCCACGATTAAAAGTTGACAAAGCAATTGCATTTCAGAATCCTCAAGTTGGTAAGTGTATTTTTTGATCCACTGCATTGGCTTCATGGCAGTTTATTCAAAATTAAAAACTTTGGAAAAGAATAGTTTCCCTTTTGCTCTGTCACTTGACCATTTCATTCTTCATCTTTTCCCTGTTGATAGGTATGGTCTTTCTGTTGTTACAGAACTTTTTTTGTAAATCCACAAGTTTTTCCTGCCTGTGCATAACAATGTTTAGCAAGTAACATGCTAAAGACAGCTTACACCATTCTCCTTGACAGCTTCCATTTCACCTTTTTAATTTTTTTGAAGTACAGCCAAAGAACGTGCAAGTCGTGACTGTTGACAATATATGTGCAGCAGCTTGTGTTCTGAAACAATATTTAGGTATTACTTGTTGATATGGAAACAGTATTCTACAAAAGACTTCTTGAATTTTTTGGGTTATTTTGGTATAAAAACAATATATATTTTCATTACACTGAAAATGGATTCCAGTTTTAGGTTTATAAATTTAGGTTTGTGGGTTAAAAAAGAAAAAAACACAAAAAAGTAAACACAAAGCCTCAGCCAAATGAAGCCTATTCCAATAGATCTTGTGTTACTTTAGTCAACCAAGTTCACTTATGTAGTTCTGCACAATAAACATCATTTGTACTATGTGAAGCATGCTTACCTTCATAACCCATTGAAGATGACAACACAGTGTTGGGCTTTGGAAATCTCTGGCTTACATTGAAGTGCTACTGTATTTTTTAATTGGAACCAAGAATAATCTTTGTTTTTTAAACTTTTATCAACTACAGGTTGGTCTCATAGTAACTTAATATTTTCAGTTACAGTTCAGAATCAGAACTATGAAGAAAGGAGTGTCATCCTTCTCTTGAGAACATTTTGAGAATATCAAATAGGAATGAGTAGAATGTTATTGGATGTAAGAAAAAACTAATGAGGAGGGACTTGAAGATGCTAGCATCCTTCACCCAAATAGGGAGATAGATGAGACATCACACAAAGTATTATAAACAGCATGTTCTTTCTCAAGCTTGAGAACAAGGGATGCTTTCAGTGAAGATTATGATGATTCTGAAATGAATTAAAAGGATGTTGGGGTTTGTTGTTGTTTTCTACTGCTCCCCCTCCCCTAAACACTGATGGCATTTATAGCTTGCTGTTGAGGCCAAAAAGTATTGAGCACAGGCAAGTTGTTAGGGGTTTTTTTGTGGTTTTTTTTTTAAATAAGATACAAAAGAATAGAAGCTCTCAGACCAGATTCTGTTGCCTGAGGATTTGGATGAAACTTCCATGTATATTGGATTATTCCAGACCTGCTTTTGCAGATCTTGTGGTCCTTAAAGTGGACCACAGCTCTGTTTCACTGGGGTAACATTTAGTTTTGTTCATAATCCTCGTTAAAAGTGGCTCTTAAGTTAATCATTACCACTGAAACTTTGTTCCTCTTAGGAGTGCTGGAAAACTTGCATGCTGCAGCTTATAAGAATGCTCTGGCAAACCCCTTATATTGCCCAGATTACACAATTGGAAAAATTACTTCTGAGCAGGTAGGATTATTTGTGTTCTGTTATAAACCTGTTTCAGTTTCTTTATCAAGGATAGATGAGAGAGAATATTAATTTAGTAAATACACAGTCAGTATTTACTACCATATTAGTCTGGTGTTAAAATAATTTATTTCAGTGCAACTTTTAGTATTGGGTACAGAACTTATTCACATTTAGAGAGGTGGTTAATGTCAGTGGCTTTTTGTTGATAGGAAGGCTGTCAATGAAATGGAAGTATTCTTGTATAAAAGGGTTTTGTAGTTGTTACTGGAGAATGCATAAAATGCTATTCTGTAGGCAGTTCCTTTTGGAAGCATTGGAGTTTGCTGCGTTAAGAAGTATAAGGCTGAACAGTGGATGTCAGAAACACACTTGCCGTTTTTGTCCTTTATACAAAATACCCTAAAATGTGAATTTACTGTTGCAGCTTCACCATTTTGTACAGAACAATTTCACAAGTGCAAGAATGGCTCTTGTAGGAATAGGTATGTACGTTCTTTAATGGACACCGCAATTTGTAAGGGAAAACTACTGTAGACATTTAAGTTCTCTGTAGAAGTAAAATGTTACAGTACACTTAAAACACTTCTATGTAACTGCTGTAGCTTTTCAATGCAGTTAACATTACTTGGAATAAACTATTGTATTGCAGGTGTAAAACACTCTGACTTAAAGCAAGTTGCAGAGCACTTTCTAAATATCCGAAGTGGAGCTGGTATTTCTAGTGCAAAGGCTGTCTATCGAGGGGGTAAGTGTGTTTCTTTTATCTGTTCTGAATGACTGACTTTCTGATTATTATAAATGTAGTATTATTCAAAGTTGCAACTGAAAACTATATGGTTGTACTAAATGCTGTACATGGGAAGTGACACTTCAGACACAACTCCCACCTAAATAAGCAGAGGATTATTCCCTGCCATGGAAAGTTCTGGGGTAAAACTGAACCTATACCTCCAACAAAGCTTTACCTGCAAGATCATTTGTTCCATAAAATGAAAAACAAGCTGCCATATGGTTTCTCTTGGCATTTTTTGGAAGATTCCCTTAAGAATAGGTTAAGGACTGCCTTGAAGTGGTGGTAGGCTTTCTCTTTAGGGAAGATCTGTTGGAATGTCATTAAGTCCTTTGTAAAAGACAAAACAACGCTTAGCTCTTTCAGAGCAGTATCTTGTACTAATACCAATAGCCATTCTTTATTTGGGGTATCAAATCACTCTGTAAACAAATGGGAAAAAATAGGAAGTTTCCAACATTTAATATTTGACTGGAATAACTTCAGTTTCTGTAAAATAGGATAAATATTCTTATGAACAGAAGGTACACTACTTTTCTGGATATTTATTATCTGAAGACTCACTGAGTTTTATCATCTCATATTATGTGTGGTTTAGGATCAGGTTCAAATAAGGCATAGTAAGGTACTTGGGTTTGTCCTTGCAAGAAATTTTTTTAATGTGAAGGACTTCTGAATGCTTTTTTTAAATTGCTATATATATAGTATGCTAGATACATAGTATACATATACTATGTATATTTCTTTTTAATAAGAGTTAGGAGTAACCTCTGAGGATTGTAAGTATAAAGGGGTCTAATGATTAGGAAGCTACAGTGTGACCTACAGCCTACTAACAGTTTCTTGCTGTCTTCCTGAGTGGACATGCAATAACTTCACACCCTGGCTTTTCTCTCATGAAACTTAACTCCTGGCTAGAAATGTTTGCTTTCCATACCTCTGAACATACAGTAGTTTCTAACTGAATGCTGCATTACCTTCTACACTGTTGTATTTTTAGGAGAAATCAGAGAACAGAATGGCGATAGCCTTGTCCATGCTGCCATTGTAACAGAAGGAGCTGCTGTTGGGAGTGCAGAAGCAAACGCGTTCAGTGTTCTTCAGCATGTTTTAGGTGCTGGACCCCTTATCAAGAGGGGAAGCAATGTTACCAGCAAGCTGTCCCAGGGTATTGCTAAAGCAACTAGCCAGCCATTTGATGTAAGTTCAAAGGGTTACTGCACTCTGATATTTTAAGTGCAATGCATGCTATCCTTTGAGAGGTTACTACCTCCAGTGAGAATCTCCAGTAGTTCATTCTTGCACAAGTTAACAGTATTTCGGAGAAGGTCTTCCAGTCTGATCTCTCCTCTGCACAGATGGAGTTTAGCTTCCTGAATTACAGTATTTCAGATCCTAATAGTAATTATTTTCCTATGCTTGATACTAAGTTGTTCTGATACTTGAAACAGTTGATAATAATGTTTGTTTTGCAGGCTTCCGCATTTAATGTTAATTACTCTGATTCTGGGCTTTTTGGGTTCTATACCATATCCCAGGCTCCAAATGCTGGGGAGGTGAGTTGCTGATTAGAATTCAGGTATTAACAACATAACCCTCAAACTAGTGTTTTGATTTGAAATAGTGACTGATTCATCTGAAAAAAAAGTTGATTCATCAGTTCATCTGGTTTCTTGTATAAGAATGCTGCATGTTCAGTTATGACTTAGCTCTGTAAGCTGAGAATGAGACTTGCTTTCTGCAAAGTATAAATACCTAATACGAACTAGAGCTAGTAAAATACCTTGAATTGCTGACTGTAATTGCTGATTTACATGTGTAAGCCTAAGTGCATCACAAGGAACATGCTGGCTCTTGAAGCTGGCAGAACTGAATACTCTAATGAAAAATGGTGAGACAATGCAAATTAATGTGGTATTGTAAGTTAAATCCATGCTGGTTTTTGTGTCTCACTTTGGTATTTATTACAGTGGTTTTAGTTTTGTTCTAAAGCTGTACAGCATTGAGTTCAGGCTAACAATCCTAGCACTGTCAGCTGCTCATTCCTGAAGTTTTTAAGTTGTCAGATAATAGAAATACCATGCTGAAACTTAATGCTGGAAGAAGTCTTAAATGATTTAATTTTCCTCAGGTCATTAAAGCTGCTTTGAACCAGATAAAGGCAGTTGCTCAGGGTGGCATCACCGATGATGATGTCGCAAAGGCAAAGTAAGTGAGTAAAGAACTGTCTTGTTTGTTTTAAAGAGAAGTTTCTTAACATGTAGCTACTTGTCACTTAGACTATTCGGTACAGCAGAGCTTATTGTTGTCCTGTAATTATTTCCTTGGAGAACTGCTCACTTTCCTGACTTAAAACTGAAGCACTGTCAATACTCCTTTTTTTTCAAAGCTATACTGATTCTCTGCTAGTGGTATTTCCTAATAAAAGCTTGTTAGGTAAGTGTTAATGTTTTCTGAAAACTGTTTCAGTGTAAGAAATAGCAAGTATCAGCAGATGCTGTCATTTTAATCATACTCTGTAGTATTAAGATGTATTTAAATTAGAATCCTAAATTGCATTACTTAGGTAATTCCCTTTACAGTCACACTGCAGCAATTCCCAAAACAATTATATTAAGCAATCTTCTGCATCTTCAAAGAACAGTAGTAATGACGGTCTGGAAGTGTAAAGCACTGAATTAGTGATGTTACATCCAAGTGCTTGAAATATGTGCCCCTAGGAATATTTGAGATGGGGGAAAATTACTATTAGAGATGCAGTAACATCAACAAAGTTTGGAATTTCTAATTTATAGAGGGTTGTGCATATTAGTTGGTGCTTGATCTCCAAGTAGCGTTAAACTGCACTGAGCCTCTAAAACTGTGGTCGTGCAATACAACAATATAGTACAGATTGACTCAAGTAGCAAAATGAAAATATTGTCTGTTGCATATATAAAATACTTACAAGACTCCACATAAGGCTTGATTACACAGAACATGATAACTTAGACATGGTTGGTTGTGCCTTAGTCACTAGTAGCTAAATGGTAAATTCTGGACCTTTATACTTGGCATATATTTTGTGTGTTGGGTTTTTTATTTTGTTTTGTGTTTTTTTGTGTGGGTTTCTTTTTTTTGTAACAAAGTTGCCTAGTATTAGGGAGTTACACTTACACACAGTGCTGTGGCTTCCCTTCTGGAATGGCTTCACATATTTTCTCTATTGCTCTTTGTCCTTTAGTGACACACACACACAAAAAACCCACCCCAAAAAACAAATTCAAGGTCAGTGATATTTGCAAAGTCTTGGAATTCAGTCAAAAATACCAAGCTACTTAATAATATTCTATTGGAATAAACCATTTTCTGCTGTTGACTTTTAAAAAAGAATAGGACTAGCTTATAGAAATAAGATTTTTGTATGTAGCAGTGAGACTGCATGAAACAGAAAAAACAGTATCAACCTGCTGTGTTTTAACAGAACATGGAACTATTGCACAAGGAGCCTAACCATTTACATTTGTTGCTTCTTTGTCATTTACAACAAAATTGCTCTGCATACATCTGTTCTTGATGAGAAACTGGAATCAATTTTAAACCTACTTTTTAAATTTGATAGATTAGTTTGTCTAATTCCTGGGGTACCTTTAGTTTAGGTAGCATTAGTTACTTCAAACAGAAACAAATTCTGAGCTAGAGATCTTCTGACTCTGCGGGGTGGTTGATCATTCCAAGGCAGTAGGTGTTCAAGTACCCTGTCATTTTCATACTTGGACTGTTTGTGGTGCCTTTTTCCTAACTACAGAACCCTTTCATACTTGAAAAGGAAAACCTTTCAAAATGGAGAGGAATCTTGAAAACTTAAAAAGCACCAAAAACTCATTGCACTTACGGGTGCGGTGGGGAAGGTGATAACAGGACTTACATGCTCACTCATCCTTAATGCTTGCTTTGATGGCAGAAATCAGCTGAAAGCCACCTATCTGATGTCAGTGGAGACTGCAGAAGGCTTACTGAATGAAATTGGCTCCGAGTCATTGGTTTCTGGCACACACACATCACCATCTGTTGTTGCTCAAAAAATTGACTCTGTAGCCACTGCTGATGTTGTGAATGTAAGTATGGGTTGGCATCTACAGGTGTTCCTTAATCACTGCATAAGTGTTTTTTAATACAAAACTGGTGCTCATTTGTGTGTGTTTATAAACACACACATATACTATCTTTAAAATAAAAAAGCAACTCATTTTTAAATCCCAGCTGGCTATCTTACGATGTGTTTACTTACATTATGAACAGAAGACCCTTTAATCCAATACACTGTAAAACTAGCGTAGCTGGGAGTATGTGAAATTCTCATTTACTTCACTTAAATTTACCAAAACTACCAACTGGTATTCATGGAAGTCTTGGTAGTAGTTCCAGCACAGGGACTTCGGTGTCAAGGCTTTTAGGATTCCTCAGTCTAGAATATTTGGTGCGCTTAATAAAACAGTTAGGCTTTCAATGATAAACTGATGTAACTGCATTGGTATTCCAAATTATCTCATTGCTTATACTTGAAGGAAACTTCAGAAATCCATCAGAAAGAGAAATTCTAAGACAGAAAATCTTTGTTTTCAGTCATGGCTAATTTGTGTTGCAGTAGCAACCAGCAATAGCTGTAGTAGTAAGGAGGGATCTACTGTATCTTGTGGTGTAATAATTATTCTAGGAATAACCATTTTCAGAGAGTTTACACCTTTTATATCCAACTGTCATTCTGCCATTCCTGTAATGTAATGAGGAGCTGGATTAGAAGCAAATAAGTTTAGACAACAAAATGAAAATTGTTTACTTGATGACATACTATAGTAGTGTTGGGATTTGTTGTTTGTTTTAATAACTTGAAGCTGAGGCTATGAACAGCAAGATAAACTCTGTTGTAGCAAATACTTCCTTATATCCATCTTTCTGGTTTGTTTCCAGGCTGCAAAGAAGTTTGTCAATGGGAAGAAATCAATGGCAGCTAGTGGGGATTTGGGAAATACTCCGTTTCTTGAGGAGTTGTAAAAACAAAACTGAGACGCAGATTCAAGATGGACCTGAGCTCTATGTCACCTATGTTCTAAATAAATTACTACTAACTTGTTATTTATGAATTCAGTTCTTTCAGAAAGTTAATCTGGAGCAGTTGAGGGCTCGCACTCATCAAATAAAGTGCTGAGTTCATACATCTTGTGTTTAGTTTTTTTCCACTGAAAATGATAGCTAAAATGCTGATAAGTCTGGCTTTGTACACTGAAGGTAAAACTACAGTGAGAAAATAAGGTGACTTTTAGTCAATGTAAAAAATAGTTATATCAAAAATTATTACTGTGATGCAGACAAATACTGTAATTGCCACTAGTTGTCCATGTATTCTTGTACGTTCAGGAAGTTCTTGATAAATTAACTCCATGATCCTTAGATCAAGTAAATGAAGAAACTTACCTTCAAACAAAGATGAATATAAGACCTTCTTAGAGCTTGCAACTGCTAACTTGTCTGGGGCTAGCAGAGCTCATGTTTCTGAATGTCTTCTCTACAAGTAGCATTGATAGACATCTTTGAGGGGTGGGAAGGCATTGCTAAAACAGCTTTATATAGCTAATATATGATTTCAAATATCTTAGGACATTTAGATTTTTTTGAAGTTTAGGCATATATTAAAAGAAAACAGATAAAACTTCAGAAATCTAGGTTTTGAAGAAGTTTTGAGCTATTCTGAAACAAAGGCAAATCCTTCCAAATAGGATGTATCTGATACAGAAGGGCAGGGGGAAGAGGAACTGGTCTCATTGTTTTCCATAGCCCGGTATGAAGGAGGTCTAACACCACTAGCATCAAACTTACGATTGCACAATGCGTCAACATCATCATGAAGTACAGCATCACAAACAGTGTCTGTGCCTACTCTAAGTGTCTGGCCTGTATCGGATATCTGCCAAATTTTGGGTATTGATGGTAACTTATGAGTGAACTCACAACAGTATGGCTGGGAAGATTTATAGTGAAAAGTTTCCAAGTCTACGTCATCATCGCTATTGGACCCGGTGTCATCTTCGTCCCCAGTGTCTTCGCTCGTGCTGAAAATACACAGCATGGTATTACTTTAATGTGCAATAATTCCCATAGCCATTTAGTTAACTAATCGTGGAGCCTTAAGTTTTTTTCAAATACTTGTTCTAAAGCCAGGTTCATCAGTTCTGAAACTCCTCTAATATCAAACTAATGCTATTGTCCATAGTCCTTTGCACACTATTTCCTTTGGACTCTAAAGTAATAGCTAAGTTGTCATTTGGTCAACATAAAAGCAAGCTATCCTTTTTCTGTTCCTTCAGAATAGCAAATAATTTGATTTATTGAAACATAAGCCGAGAGGTTTAATCTCTTGGAAAGCCCCTTGCTGTGTGAGCTTCCTTTCTGCTGTTCTAGCCTAATTATCTCCTTTTAATACTTCTGTTCCTTCCCCTACCTCTGAGGTCTCTTTTATATTAGAACTTTGTGCCTCAGGAAAACTTGTAACTGCCTTGTATCCCATCTAGATTAATTATCCTTACTGTATGAGCTACCTTTAGAATTGAGAGCAATATATTTTTAAAAGCTTCTGTATGCAGTAGTTCTCACAAGAAGAGATTATTTTTCCTGAAGTTTAATTTTAAAAGTCATAATCATTAACCACTGTCAATAGTTAGACTGATTAAGAAACAGGTAAGCTTTTTACATGGTTGTAGCAAGACCTCCATCTTGGTATTATCAGCTACTTGTAATTGTCTAGATCCTTGGCTATTGCAAATCAACAAGGCCCCTTTGCTATTATTGCCAGCCAGACTTTTTATGCTCAGTGTGGAGGCAGGAGGGGCCATATCTAAAATTAATTTTGGTCCTGACCCTGTCTTCACTCAAATTAGAAAAGTAGACTTTTCTTTTGGTATTTGTTAATTTCTATTTCAGAAAAGTAAATGAAAGTAAATCTTTAGATTAACATTTTATCCTAAAATGTAAAAGCTATTACACTATTTCTTGTTTCTTGCTAGAATAATATGCACGGTGTTAAATTCTATGTACAGTACTTATTTCTTACTCTGCTGTCATCACAGGAAGCTTTACTTCAGGAATCAATTCAACTGCACTTTGCCAGTGTTGAGGTACTTCAATAAAATCTCTGTAAACTCTGATTTGTAGAGTAGTTCCTATAGGAATATTGTGCAGGAGTTGCCTAAGCTCTCGCAGAGTCCATCCTAAAACATTAGCATGTCCAATTTTTATTAGAACATCACCTGTCAAGGAAGAAAATGGACAACAATCAGTTTAAGAGACTTTTTCAATTTTTTAATGTTTGTGTTACAAAATATGTAGTCTTAACCACTACACTTTCACATTTTTATGTAAAAGCATGTGTTAACAGCTTTTCAACTGGATGCAATTGTGGTTTTTTTTCTATTTTAATGAAAGTTTTTTAGCTCTGTTAAGAGCTAATGTTTTAACAACACTAAGGAAAGCTGCAGTTCACTTGTTTAGTTTGGGATTTTTTCTGAGTGAACACACTAAACTTTAGATTGCCTATTCAGTACTACCCTCCATTTCTGTGGGGTTTTTTAGGCAAGATAAAGGTACAATGGTGAATGCTCTGATCAGGACCACTACTTGGGACCAGACAGACTCCAGCAAGGTTGAGCTGAGGTTACATAGCTGCACTCGAAACAGTTCTGCTGGCATCTTTCCACTGCTCCCCTGTACCTTTTCACAGCTGGAATACCCTGTCTATACATATCTGCTGCCTACCCTTGTATGTCACCTTGCTGTTTATGTGTTGGTATGGAGCCAAGCATACCCCTTCCTCCACAGTGGCTAAGTTTATCTAGGTGGACACTGGAGTATCCGTGTAACAGCTGTGTCACTTTGTGCCTTTCTGGCCCCCTGGACATTTCCAGGGCTTGACTCCCCTCGGTGGCTGATGCCTGTCCCTCCACTCTGAAAACCAACATGTGGTCCCATTGCAAGACAATGTCAAGCGAGGCCGGGGAGAAGTAGGAGGTGCCCACAAGAGCTGGTGCAGAATCTAACTGAGGAGTTCCAGCAGAAAGCGGTGGTGATGGTTTTTGTGTTTGTTTGTTTCAAGGGATAAGGCTGCAAATAATGTTTGTATTACCTGCTGCCAGTGGAAAGCACTGAGCTGCAGTTTTACAAAAAGCAGTACTGCATCCAAGAACAACAGAGTACAGAAGCCCCAGCACCTGTAGATACCACAGGGTATAAACAAGATGGGCTTCAAGGGACTGGAGGGAGTTGCAATTACTGTGTAAACCTGTAATTTTGGAGATTGCAAAAGGCAAGCAGAATCAATCTGCAGCAGACTATACAGCTCTATCAGCAGCCTGGCAGAAACAGTTGCGCAGAGGACCAGTATTGGTAAACTTTACATACTGAACTGCAAGAGAACAGCATACGGGATTTAAACAAGCTGTACAGCTGTCTGCTGCCATATTAGGCAGAGCAAGGAGCCTCTCTCCATCTGCTCAATTTTCTTCTTAACCCTTTTGGGTTAAAAATGCCTGTAGCAAAAATTTACAGGCTTTAAAACTGTTTACCTGAACTACGGACTACCATTTTTTCATTCACTTTTTCCACTAACTACTCCTACTCCATCATCATCACACCCTCTATCCACGCTAGCTTATCACAAGATACTGGTTCTACTGGGGTGTAAACAAGAAGTTCTAGAACAAGTACCAGGGTAGCAGATACCAAAAAAGCAACAGAAAACATTTTACCAACAGTTTTATGTAAGTTCTCAGCCTCAAACAGAAAGATAAGTCACCCAAATTATGTGTTTCAAAATGCATAGACATAAATGCACTCATGCTTTAAAATATCTGCAAGACGCTCTCAGCTTTTAATAGATTCCTTTAGAATCTGTTTTTTTCTGCCCATACTGTCCTGATAATACTGTTGTGGCAAGTCAGAGCCATCTCTGAACTGCAGACGTGGATAATTTTGCTTCTCTGCTCCAGCATCTAGAGTCTGAACCACCCAGCCTTTCAGTTCACCTGTCAGTTTTGTGGTTGATAACCTTCAGTGGCCACTGAAGATTTATGTGGAGATAACCTCTTGCACTATGAAGGTATTTTGAGGAAACACACATAGTAAGCAGCCCTGTTTCTTCTTGCTGGCATGGAGAATAGGGCATGCATACATACATATGAGTTTGGTGAGTCTAACTGTAGGATTTTAACACATTAGTGCCTCCCACTACCTCTGCTAATTTCGACCTCCTCCCCATTAAAGTCAGCAGGATGGCACAAGATCTTTCAAGCTATAAGCAGTAATAAAATCGTTCTTTTAGGTTCCAGTTTGAAATTACAGATAATACTCATCTTAATTGACTCAAAAAATAAGTCCATAAAGATAAAATTTAATTCACTGAACCCCCCCCCCCCCCAAGCAGTGCATTCGTGCATCATATTTTTCTCAAGCCCCATGCTCTCTGTACATTGGTATTAATGCCAAAATAAGTGTGCTGCCTGTGGTATCATTAAGAGACAGGGCTTCTACAAAATACTGTCTTTTCTGCAAAATTTTACAGCTTTGGTCATAAATACAAAGTTTTTGTAAGTTCACTCTAAACATGAACTGAACAAATTCAGCTGTTTGCTTTTTTTGTGTGTGTGGAATGTGCTGAGTTAGATCCAGGTGCTCCATGAATGATGCTCAAATTGTTCATTTTTGCTCCAAAAACTAAGATCAGCTGCAAAGGGACAATGTTTGTTATCAGTCCTCAACCCCCTTTAAACTGTTCAATACTTGCTGCAGTAAATCAAACACATCATGTGCCATAAACAATTTGACTCCTTGTTCTTGTAGGTTTTATTAAAATGCTTTTGGAGCTGACCTTTTTCCAGTTATTGCAAATAGAACTACTTAGTTTCAGTGATTAATATTCTGTATTTTTTACCTTATAGATATAAAGAAGCCCCAAACAAACCAACAACCAAATCAGTATCATATATATGCTTTTGTATACCGTAGGGGTTTTTTTAGGTAATAGATGAAAGCTATCAGCTCCTACGATAATAATAATAATAAAGTACTTAATTCAAATCCAAATCAAATTCTATTTCATGCTCAGGATTTTTCCACTGATTTTTATATTCGAATCAAAGGTGCAAAGCCTTTTCTAAAAAGAGGTTAAGAACTCCACTCAATGTTTTTTATTTCATCAAATAAGTAGATCTTTCTTCCTAGTGCTTGCAAATCCAATTCTCTCTGAAAGGTGCGAGAAGAAAGGAGTGCCCAAACTATAAAGGCAATGCTGGGGAAATTGTTCTAATTTAAAGATATGCATTTTCACTGTACAGCCAGTAAATTTCTAAATTACTTTGTTACGGTCAAGTCTTAGCTTCATAGATTTCTGTGTTAGAGACAATTTAATACTTGGTAATAACATAGCACGCTATCGTCCCCAAACTGTAGTTTATGAGTCTAATGTAATTGGTCTAGGGACCCATGTGAAGCAGTCAAATTTATGAAGCTTTCAATTACAAGCTTAATATAGGTGTCTGATGTTCCACAAGAAACTTTAATAACTAGTAATAGTCTGTTAGTACTAATATGGCACATTTCAGGTTTAAAGCATTTGGCAAACGAACACCTGCATGGATTGTTAGAGCACAGAGATTAGTCCATTGCTACTTTGTAACTATTCTGTATAATAAAGAGAAAGAAAAAGCAAACAATAAGGCAAATTAATTTCAAGCCTTCAGGAAGTTTTGTGTTACTTGTAGAGTGAAATTACTTGAACAATAATGGACTGAACAAAGAATGATATTATTCAATTTTAGTTGCTATATAAATGTAATAGTCAAACTATTTTTGGACAAACCTGCTGATGAATAGGAAATCTGTTTTTGCTGGAGAACAAGATATATACTTAAATCTTGATCTGATTATGAAACAGTCACCCATATCGGCTATTTTAAGATCACAGGTATTTCATTACAGTGGAATGTTGGCACTGAGCTTTATACAGTTTGTGCTGGTTTCTTTTCTCTGTAATTTTAAATTGAGTTTCTTTTGATCTGTGTAAGTGTAAATAAATCAGAGACGGGCTCAAAGCATAATTGCAGAACAAGAATATTTTCAGTGCTATTAAATTTGAATATCACTGTTGGTTCTTTTTTACCTGGTTTCAGCTTTCCATTGTTAGCTGCAGAACTTTTCTCAACAAGGCTTGTTATCTGGAGATATGGCCCATTCTGTATGATTATGAGACCCAATCCTTGTTCACCCATCCTAATATTTGCCTTCAATGCTGCAATCAATGTGTGCTGAGAGATGTTTTCCAGCGCTGGCAACTGCCCTTTGAAAAGTGAGAGTAAAATTTTACTAGTTCAAAGTGTGATATCATTCTTTAGTAAAAGGTTTAAGGAGACATTTGAGCAGGCACTGTACCCGTTCTTAATTGTCCAAACAGTTAAGCCCCTCACCCTTAATTGCTTCTCTAGATAGGCATTGCCTGCTGAGTTGCTGCCAAAAAGCCGTAATAGCAATACTTATAAAAAGTTAGTGTACACCATAAACTAGCTTTCTGCAAATAAATATACTGCAAGTAGTTTCTACTTAGAAACTTATTTCTTAAAAAGTCACACATTTTACCAAGAGAAAAAGGAATTCTGCTGTTACTTAGGTATTCATTACTAGTGGCGATATATTCAGGAAAGGTAGAGAACAGGGTACAGAATAACAGAACAGAGGAGCTGTCAGCTGTAAAGGACTTCCAGAAAAGATTGAATTCCTATAAAAAATGGATTTTTCAAATCAATATTTATAAAGGAGATTAATTTCTAAATTTCCAGCAGATTGGTTCCATACCCTCTGCTGACATGAGGGAAGGGACTGTACTTGCCATATTTAGCACTTACAGAAATAAAATACTCTTGAGCATCCGCTATCCATTAAAACGCACAATACAAGTAATACAATATGAATGACATTATCCCAGTGTCTTCAGCAAGAAACATAATAGGATAATAAAGAAATCCTCCACCTCTCAAGCCTGTTCTCCTCACTGAGAGCCAGGAAAAGTTAAGACTGTCACACTAGTGCTTGAGACTCCTGAAACACACTGTATTCTGTTAAAAATTACTTTTTCTGTCTCTTTTAAGATCTAATCTCTAAATGTAACTTCTGACAGTAGAGTAGCAATAACTTAACTCTTGAGACTGTCTCCAGTGGTCTGGAATCACTTAATGAAAATTCCTACCACTTTACCCCTCTTTAAAATACAGAAACTTGGTCATCTTCCTAATGGCTTCAGTGAAGCTTTGGATCAGGCTCTAAATGACAGCACAGAATGTCTATAATAGAATTAAGATTGAAAGTACAGAAATGTGAACATTTGACTTGTCAGTTTGGCTGCTGAACTGAAAAACAGAGAAGGAAGCAGGAATGGTTTGAATATTTTGTTTCTTCTCAATGAAAAATGCAGGATTTTTTTTGTTGCTGAGTAGAATACTACATTTCATTTGGATTAAATACTTAATTTTCATGGTCATGCAAGAAAAACAAAGGAAGACTCACTCTGGAACCCACTTCCATCTGTTGATAATTCTGAGAGGTTGAATGTCTGAGCTGCTACTGTTTTTCCAGCTCCACTTATGCAAAGTGGAACAGGATCAGTAGAACGGATTGAAACCTTTCCTATGGTGTTCTTGGTCACTTTTCAATGTGTGTTTCAATCTTTTTCAGCCAGAAGAGGGAACTGAATCCTAGTTTCCTACTTCCAGAATGAGTACTTAACTCCCAGGCCAATAAATGTAAACAGATGATAAGAAGTAAGGCTACTTTATATTATTTTCTAGCCAAAATTATTCAGCAAATTCCATTAAAATTCATGACCAGTTGTAGGTCATCAAATGATCAGCAGTGAAACAACAAACAAAAAATGCTAATAATAAATCTAGCTAACTTTAATTAGAAGCCAGAATCCTGATTTTAAGCATCTTCTTATTGCATGAAGTTATCTTGCTGGACATGAAAGCCTTAAGACCATGAAAGCTGTGACTAATCCAAAGCCTTCAAAACATTTAGGACAAATGCTAACATTCACACTTTTAGATGAGACTCTTGTCTTTTTACTATACCTGATATCAGTCTATATAGTCTCCAAGGAAGGTGGATTTTCAATTTGTTCTGTGCTACAGAAAGTTTAGACACTTGACAGAACTTACATTACAGTTCCCCTGACACTGTCCTGATTTTCTCCAAGTTCACCCTTCAATTCTGCAGTTTCTGCAGGCAGCAGCACAGGATCTCATCCAATCCTCTTCTGCTGAAGAAACGTCCTTTTCCTATTGTCATCTGCCTACAATTCCATTCCAAACACTCAGCCTCAAGAGCAGGAATGCCTCTTGATACTAAGAAAATTTGGGGCACTGGGGGCTCTGTGAAAAAAATAAACTGACTGGTAGCAGAAGGACTTAAGAAGTTTGAGCTGAAAGACAGGACTGGAAGAGTAGTTCTGGGGCAGAAGTGAGGAAATGGAAATGAACAGAAGAAGAAATGACCAAAAGAGATGGAAACTCACTCTTAGTTTCATCCCCAGCTGCTGGTGAAGACTGTGTATGTTCCATCGAGTCCAGACGAAGAGCTTTTTCTATGGAGCCAAAACTCCTAGGCAGGTGTGTCCGAGGTGAGCATCTTGGAAATGTGCCACTGCTCCATGATGGCCTGTAGAGGAAGAGTCTACAAGCAAGTGAGGAGGTGACAACGCCCAGCAACTGCTCAGAACGCTGGGGCAGGTGGGTTCTGAGTTCCCCCAGCACCACACAAGTAATGCGGGCATAGGGAAGTCTGGCGTTGGGCAGAATCTAGTGCATTGTTTCAGTCCAAGAGGAGTAATTAGATTTAGGCTGCCTGTCTGTCAATACCGCAGCTCTGCCTGAGGCCCCAAAGCTTTCTGGAGAACCTATAGCTGGTGGTGTCCTCCCACACGGCATCCTTAGGCATGTACTCATCTCCTAATAAACCTGAGAAAGATTAAATAACTGACCACATAGCCTGCAGGGTATGAAGACTGGATTCTGTCACTATTTCTGACTTCATATTTGCCTGCATAGCAAAAGCCAATGAAAACCATATCTTCCCTTTGTACACCCTCTCCATCCCTCCTTCCTTTATTCCTTCTGCCACAAAGCTGACTTATTTGGAGACAAGCTCATTTTGAGGCAGACTTCTACATAATGCTTGTATTAAAAGCTACTTAAATACCACTTAAAGCCAATTTATAGGATAGTTGCAGATGATTCTTGGAAATAACTTATTTTCAAGGCTGCTAGATTCCCATTGTTAGTGCAATATAATTTTTAAATCTTTTAAATAAAAAATCAATTGCCCCATTTCTTCCACATACCAATTGTTCCCTGTTTAAAGGGAATAATTTGAGCTGGTTTTCATCAAAAGTTTTACTATTTTCTCCAACCTTAAAATCTGTCAAGAATAGGTGATTTCAATAGAACCTGAGTACGGCTCTTGTCCTCCAAATAATAAGTACTACTGATTGCTGTTGAACACTTTAAGATTACTTTACTAATATCTCCATTTTGTTTGTATAGTCTCCCATCGACATAAAAGACTTACATAAAAATAAACAGCACAGACAATTGCCTGCTTGGCTTCCCGATATGTTCTGTATAGACCACTTATGCTGCTCTGGAAAAAACAGGTGGGTCTTCACTGTTAGAAGGAAAAAAACCCATATGTAAGATGTTAGATGTTTTTCAAGTACCTGTAGATGTGGGGGCTGCTAGACTAATTTAGTTCAGCATTCCCATCCCAGAATGACAGTATCGATAGCACAGTTACTGTGTCCAAAACCAGGCTGGTTTCCCACATTTGGTGCACTGTTCATTTATTGGCTACAGATACCCCTACGCTTCAATATAGCTGAATCCACGGAAAAGCACGTCATTAAAAATCGCTGCATTTGGTTGAGATTTCCAGTCAAGATTAATTAGGTTTTCTTCCAAACACACAGCACGGACAGCAACGCAATGTAGCGCTTTGGTGGTGCTCCACAGCCGTGTAACATCTGGAGGAACCTCCATGAATCGGTCCTTCCACTTCCCGTTTTTACCATTGCTACAGAAGCAACTCTGAAATTTAAGCTAATGCTCAACATTTCGAAGGGGTAGAGAGTGACAGTGACTAGCGAAACACGGGGGGAGTTTTTGCGGTGAAGACAGGCCTACGATCGTTCCTCAGGCCCCTTTACACGGTGCTGACCGAGTCGCTCGCTCCCGTCTCTCTGTGCACCGTTTCCCGTGGGGGAAGGCAGGCCCTGCCGCTGAGGAGGGGGAGGCCCCGGCTGCGCCCAGCCTGAGGCCTCCGGGCCGGGGCAGGGAGAAGGGAGGGATCCCCGTGTGCCCGGTTGAAAAGCGAACACCTTTGGGGGTAGGGATGCGGGCGGGCAGCGAAGGACCGGGACGCGGGGCAGGTGTTGGGGCCCATCCGGGGCGAAGCTGTGAGGGGACGAGGAGGAGCCGAGGCCCCGGGTACGGGCCGCCCCTCACCGGACACCCGCTGTGAGGCGACGGCCGCCCGTCCCCTCTCTCCGCAGCCCCGCGCGCACCGCCCGCCGGCAGCGCCCCCCGCAGGCCCCGAGGCGGCGGCATGCCCCGCCCCCTCCCGTAGGCCCCGCCCACCAGCGGCATTCCGCTCCGCCCCTCGCCCCTCTTTCAACCCACCTCCGCGCCCAGCCACCTGCCGCCCCTTTAGGGCCAGCCCCGCCTCACGCCCCGCCCACCAGCGGCAAGCCCCGCCTCGCCGCGCACCGCTCCCTGGAGAAAGCCGGCCGCGGCCTCGGGCGTTCCCCCGCCCCGTTGCGGCGGCGGCCCCGCCCCCCCCGCGGCAAGCTCCGCCCTACCCGGGAGAGAACGCCGGGGAGAGTGGGTTTCCCTTCCGGAGTAACCGCCGCCCCCCCGCCCGCCGGGTTCGCTTCCGGCTCCGTCCGGGGGGCCCGTTCCTGGCGCCGCTGCCGAGGGGAGCGCGGGGCCCATGGAGCCGCGGCTGTGAGGCGCCCCCGGCCCGGGCCCGCTGCGGGAGCCGGGCGGAGGCCGGAGCCGGGAGCCGCCGGAGCCGGAGGAGATGGACAAACTGACCATCATCTCAGGATGCCTGTTCCTGGCCGCCGACATCTTCGCCATCGCCAGCCTGGCGAACCCGGACTGGATCAACACCGGCGAGTCCGCGGGTGAGGGGGGCCGGCGGCGGGGACCCGCCGGGGGGGAACACACAGGTGGCTCGGGGACCGGGGGAGGGGGCTCGGGGGCGCTCGGCGTGCGGGGCCCGAGGCGGCGGTGGGGGCCGGGGAGGCTCCCCCCGAGGGGCCGCTCCCCTTGAGGGGCCGCTCCCCCTCTCAGGCGGCGGCCGCGGGCCCTGGCGCGGTCGCGGCGGGGCCGGCGTGAGGCGCCGGGGCGAGGAAAGCCCGGGGGGCCGGCTGGCCGCCGGGCGGGAGGGGCGGCCGGGCCGGGGCCCCCCGGGGCTGCGGGGAGCTCCCGGGGTCGGCCCCCCGGCGCGGAGAAGGGCGAAGCGCCCGGTCGGAGCTGGCGGGAGCCTCCTGCCCGGGCAGAGCCGCGGGTGGTCCGCGGTGCGCCCCGGCTGCTGTCCCCGGGCGCGGCGGGGGGGGACGGGGACGGGCTCTGCGGAGCCCTGTCTCCCCAGGGGTCCTGCTGAAGCCCATAAACCCTCTTTGCGCTCTGTAGAGCCGGAGGGCGAGGGCGGCATCCTCGGCTGCGTCTCCCCTGTTCAGTCACCTTGGACAGGGAATTTAGATCAGTCTCTCTGCGTAGTTTGTGGCAGGTTTTGAATCTTTCGTACTATGCAGACGTTTCCTTTGTTGCAGGGAAGATCTTGCTTTCCTTCGTCTTTTTTTTTTTTCTTTCCAGAGTATTTCCTGCATGCTGATTTTTATCAGGTTTTAAGCCTAGGTCCCGTGTGTTTTTTATTTTAAAATCTGTCGTTGTTTTCTTTAAAAGAACAAGGGTTTGTGCATCTGTCTTTTTGCTAATGATGTAATTGTGTGAACAATTTATTTCAGCCTGTTGATAAGGACCTGCATGTTCTGATGAGTGGAGCAGGGAGAGATAAAAGGAGGAGGGCTGCTCTTTGATCTCATGTCCCAGAGAAACCCCAATCTCCTTGTCAGGAAAGGAAGCCATCCTTACTACAAACAGATGAAACTAACTTAACCACCTTTTCCTAAACTTACAATTTCCAGGCAAACCACAGGTATAGAATTTCTATGAGAAAAGGGGTCTTGGGGTAAAGGCTTCTGTCATAAATTCTTGAAGAGGATTTAAAAAAATTGTCTTAGTCTGCCTTGCGTTTTCCATGCCTAATATTTGGTGCGTGTAAGAGGATTGAACTGGTTCGAATGGAGTCGTATTTCCTTTATCCTGATGAAGTAGAGTATTAAAAACGTTGGCTATTAGGGATTGATGACTGGGCATTCCCTCTGACCAGGCTATCTCTATGGTTTCTTTGAATTGCTTCTAGTTACCTAGTCTAGAACCTGGCCTGTGCTATGTGGTCCAGAGGAGAGGAATGAGTCTCCTTCCTGAAGTGCAGCATTCAGGAACTCCCTAGATGAATTCACCGTTCCTCCTTTAGCTAATTGTGATGATCTTCCTGCCTGTGGCTACATAAAGTAGTTGGTTCTTTCATCTTACAATTCCACCCAGCAGCAGTGCTGCAGTAATGAGCCCTTCTTCAGGGGTGTAAAGTCAAATAAAATAATCTTCATTTAAATATTTAAGTATGTCATTCTTAAGTCGTGCCTCATGTTAACAGATCCTATGCAAAGTGTAAGATGTTGGATTCTCTCTGCCTGTATAGAAATGAGATAACAAAAACTATTCTGAAGAAATTGCTGATGGAAGGAAAGGTCTTTTGGGACCTAAGCACAGTCCATTACATTCTTTGTTAAAGAAAAATGTTTCCTGAAATATTATACCTAGAATTCATTAATTCTTAGTTACTTGATGGATGATTACTTAAGAATCATCTGCCATTTCTGTGCCGTACTTCTTTTACAGGTGCAAATAAGAGTTTTAATTAGGCTGGCAAACATGAGATCTGTGTGGATTTTTATGAAGGACTTCAGTAGTCAAATAATGTTTTGACAGACCTAAGCCTCTTTTTTTTTTTTTTTTTACTATATTTTGAATCTGAACAAATTGTTGACTTGATAAAATTGTAAAGGAGAGCTAGCTGTCATCTACCCTTAATGACTCTCTTGTAGATTTTTATTGATATGGGATTCAATGCACTCTGTTGTAAAGTTTCTGGTTAAAAGCAATATAAATGTATATTTCGAGTACTTAGACCTTCTAAAATGAGCCTTTTGCCCAAACTGTAAAGAAAGGAAGCATGAGGATGCCCATTGAATCAAGGACTTCCTGTAGCAAACACTGTAGTATTGAATTATGAGAGAAGTGCTTTTATGAGTGCCATTCATTATGCAGAGACTGCTGTGGAGAAGTATGGCATAGGAGGACACAGCCCTGATGGTAAACCCTGTCCCAGCTGCTAGTGAGATTCAGGCACTCTCAGCAGACTACCGTACTTGGACTACATTCAAGCCATCCAGCTTCCATATGTGCCACTAAGAAGTGGGGGTTTTTTGAAGCATCTTGCTCTCAGCTGGTAAAAGAAACTATTTATTTGCTTTACCTCTGTGTTCGATGGTTCATCTCCTATAGGAATTATTCTAGATTCTGCTTCTACAAGTCAGCCTAGTACCAAGGAGAAGGGGGAGTAATACTGTTTCTCCACTTGGCTGCTGTCCTCGGGGTTCTGAAAGGCAGCGTGGAACAGCCTGGTCTTCTCAATACTGCAGCTGTTTGAGAATTGCATAGAGCAGAAGTCTCGGCAAACCTTGGAGGGCAGCACTGCATTGGCTCATTCAGAGCTGTTTACAGCCATTAAGGTTGGGAACCTGGGCTTACGTTTCAGGAAAAAAAAAATCTGTTCTGATTTGAATGCTAAACAACATGTACATCTTGCTCCAGAGATAATGATGATTTTCTGCTAAAGTGGATAGCAAAATAAATCAGTGGCTTTAATGTTTTTCTGAAAAATCTAGCTTGTTTTTAATATTTTTTTTAAAAGGAGCTTATGTTCTGGGGAAATCGATATAGGGGAAGGGCTGATTAGTCTCCTAAATCTTACCCTTAAGTTAAGTTTTACAGTCATTTGAAAAATGTTGGCTATAAAAATTCCTCTCCAGCATTGTAATTATGAGCAAAGGATTGCAACTGAGGTCATTGAAGGTTTCAGATGCTTATCTGTCTTTAGGCTAGAGGAGCCACACCTCTGTGGATGTGGGTCCAAGTGTCCATTGGGTGCTTTTTCTTTATGCAGTTTTGTAACTTGGTTTCAGGTACTTCATACATCTTTAAGATTATAAAGGAAAGATGAAAATTAAATGGATTTTTCTTTCAGAGAGTTCTCAGTGAGGTTTAGTTCTCAAAAACAGTGGCTTCTCAGTATTCTTGCACTGACATCCTTTTCTTATCAAACTGATATTCTACGTAAGAAATAAGGAGAGAGTTGGCTTTAATTTAAGGCAATGCCTAAGTTCCCACTGATTTCAATAGTAATGAATTTTGTTCCTGTATTTCTATACTTCTGCGATCAACTTTAAAAGCTGATAGTTTTGTCTCCATATGTTCCTTTTTTTGTGTGGGAGGGCCTTTAATGATTTTGGTATTTTGTCTTCAGTAGGGAAGGAGGGAGGATAGAAGTTGCTCTAGCTTCAGCTCTCAACCCTTTTGTGGGGAAAATGGTATGAATAGTATGCACAGTTGAAATTAGACCTGTTAAAAGCTGTGCATGTTGGGGAGGGTTGACAATTTGAAATGCTTTTAGGATAAGTGAAATAATTCAAGGGGTTAATTTAATCAAATAAAATCCCCCTTCAGAAAGCTAAGCTATCGGTTTGTTTATGTGACTTAGTCATCCCTTCCTATGTAGCATGATTGTTCATTCGATTCCAATTTACAGAACAACATGTACCTTTTTTTATAGTAGTCATTAAGTTAATATGGATGTCAGAATTTAAGGCTGCTAAACTCTGATGGGTAACTTCTAAAGCAAATATTTATCGCATCCTCTTATGTTGATACATATATCACAATGGGACACACAGTATAATGTTATGGCCAGGCCACTCAGCATATGCACAGCAGTGCTGACTCGGGTGATATGAGTGTTCGGCAGACCTTCCAATTTCATCTTGCATCTGTGACATAAGCATCAAGGTCACTTATGTCAGGAATTATACTTTTCATTTAAACTGCCTTCTGTACCATGCTGTGCAGTAACAGTATGATGGTACATTGTGAATCTACAACATGCCACTTACTTTAAATTGTCTGTCTTGTTTACAAATGCTGCCTTTCCATGTATCTTCCAAAGTATTATGTGTAGTTCTTGGTTTTGCGTACTCAGTTGCTTTTTTATTTGTGAAGTATGATTCCAGATTCAGTGGTATGTATGGTCTTTATAGAAGAGCCAGCTATACCCAGCAGGCCATCCCTCCTGAGGCAGTTAACTCCCTGCTCATGTGAAATAAGCTGTCTAGTACTAAGTGGCAAATTACTGCTATTCAGTGTTATTCCTCTGCACGTGATAGCTCTTCCTGAGGAATTTAGCTCCACAGTTCCAACAGGAGCTCTAGCTTTGTTGGGATCAGCTTAATGAATTATCACAGGTGATATGACCAAGCAGTGATTCCTGGCTCTTGCTGAGTTTGAGACCACATTGCCACTGAAATATTTTTCTCTACTTGGAGCACTGACTGTACATGGAATAAACTCAAGACCACATGAAGGTACTTGAATGAACCAGTATTTCTAAATAGAATAGAGTAGATGATAGAATAAATAAAGCATTAACAACTTAAGAGGGTGTAAACTTGAGTTCCAGCTAGCACTGTTGTTCTAAATGCAGTTGTCTGCTCAGAAAGTAGTGATACGTAAAAATCAGTATGGCACATTACCGCTTATTTCTGCCCTTTAGGGCCTGTGCTGAGAAACTGTTAATGTACAGTGGTCCTCTGTGGAGGAATTGTGGTATAGGGCAATCATTGTGCTGAAGTAGATAGTGTTTTGGTTTGTTTCTTTGATGTATGGGTAGTTGGCTTTTCAAAAACTGTCCATAAAAAGATTCTGGTGATCGTTTGTTAAGCATCTTGCAGTATACTCAAAACACAGCATGCTTCTCCCAGTTCTTTTCAGCAGAGAATGATGGGATATGATAGGAAGCAATTCTACAACATTACTTTTTCCTAATTTTTTTTATACTCTATCATGTAGTGACTGTGACAGGAGAAGTTATTTGCCCTTTCATGAACCTGTTTGGATTGCATGCTGAGAATTAAAAAAAAAAAAAAAAGGGGGGGGGGGGAGGGGGGTGATGATGATACAGAGAATGGAAAATTATGTGCCATTATGCCCTAGAAAGAAGTGACTGCTGAAAAGCAGTCTCTAAAGCCATCTGAACATCAGAGTGTTAAAATTAGGTTCTGCAACATAATTTCTAGGAAAACACTTTCCTTTTGGTAGATGCTCCCATGTGCATGAGCAAGAAGGGAAAGGTAGTGTTCTGTGATACGTTGCTGATCTGGACAATGAGGTGATTAGGACTTGCTGTAAGATGCAGGCACTGCTAACAGTACTTGCATTTTAGAGCTGTTGACGGTGTCTTAAAAACAACAGTACAAAAGCCAAATAAGAACTAGTAAGGACTGGCAAAGAATCTAAACCCCATATAATCTGAATACTCGAACAAGAGCAGTCTGTTAATAGGTGTGCCTGGACTGGGAGCATCAGTGCCATCTTTAAAATGAACATTTCCATTCCACTTCGTGACTGTAGATGTCTCTCAAGTGGATGTAAAAATCTTGACAAAGCAGAGTGTTTGAATTGTGCTTGGGTACTGTAATTGACCAGGCCTTAAGGCACAGAAAAATTAATAGTAAGGCATTGTTGTAATGAATTAATTTTGTGCTTGCCCAATCACTCAACATTTAAACATATGGAACTATTTTATATGTAGGAAGAATCTCATGAAAGAGAACTGTGTCAGCCTGGTTATTTGAGCCTGCCAGAGCAGAGATGAGAGAGCCAATTGTTTTTGTCCATAGAGGAACTGATGTTTTACATCTGCTTTTTAACAAATACAAATTAATACTGTTTCTGTTAGGTGAATGTTTTGTTTTCTCTTTAGTGTGCGGAGGAAGTTTGCCTCCCACCAAATCCTGTTGAATCCCTCATTCTTTAATTAGTGTTAAAGAACTAGATAAGAAATACCTGATTATAGAGTACGGATCTGGCAGCCAGTAACTTTTATTTACCTTTCAAATCTAGCATCTGGCACGACTGACTTCAGATGTTGGAAAGTTACTGTGGTAGTACCTCAGTTTCTTCCTCTGTAAAATAGAGGTGGTGTCTTTATCACAGGAACTTCTGTTGGCATTAGCAGCAAAGCTTTAATTTGATGATTTTTTTTAACCTTTGTTTCCTATCACAGTTTTATTCTAATAAACAGAGGAAAAAAAAAATCTAAGAATAACAGGTATTTCATTTGTCTTTTCTGATCGTAGGTGTTTTTGCTAAAGTGCTTGAGTTACAGGTATTTGGAATAACTTTTTTTTCTTTAAAATATTTACTTCGTAGCGGTATGTACAGTTACTATAGAACTAAATTATATGCAGTATGTGCAGATACAGATTTGTTTTCTCTCTATCCTATGCTTTACTCCAGAAGTATGTAGTTGTAAATCTGCTTTATAGACAGTACATACTGCGGGAAAGGTACCTTGTTGAGATGACAGCTTTGTGTCTTCAGGAGCTATCTGTGTTTCACTAATAGCGATGATTTTTTTAAATCAACTTAGAGCTGATTTTAGGTGTGTGTATTACATTTATTGCCACAATACGTCACTGAGATTAACACAAGAGTGTCTTAAATATATGAACTTTAAAAGTAAGGGTTTAGTAATATGTACTGCAAAACCAAAGATTTAAAACTGTCTGGGAAAAAAAAAAAAAAAAAGGAATCCTGTTAGTGACCTAGGCTTATTAAAAACATTTGTATCATTTAGTTTCCAGCCAGCACTTACATGTGAGCAACATTATGTAAACTCCATTTGTACTTTTGCCAAGGCAAAGAAGATCAGTAGGTCAAACTTTTAAGCTTGACCTACTTTTTTACAGGTACCTCACAACAGCTCAACTTTTTCCTACTTATTTTCTTGCTAGTGTTGAAACAAAGTAGAGAGAACTAACTTTTCTTGTCTGCTGCAATACAGCTGCAGTATGTAGGATTTTAATCTGAAGCAGGAGTTCTCTGCCTAGTTCTTGAATCCTTTTCCAGCAATGGTTGATACCTGTGTATTTCAGAAGAAGGTAACTAAAGTGAGTCATGGATGAGGAGGAATATTGACATTTGAAGAGGTTAAATGCTGCTATCTATTTTAAAATCAAATACAAAATGATGTTTGTAGTATGGTGTAACAAATACAATATGGAGGTGATTTTTATTTCTTGTACAAAGTAATTTGGGAAAATTATATGTTGTTATAAATCTATAGTTTATACAATTTTAAATGAAACAATTTCTTATTACATAATTAAACCTGTTATAATTTACAGTGTCTACAAATTTAGTGATGGACAGAGCTGGTTTTTGGTTTTTTTTTTATTGAGGACTATATGCAGGAAAAAAGTTCTGTGGTAATTTTGCAGCAATCCCCTTATGTGTGCTCCAGCTGCTTTGCTCAATCTCATTTTTCTTCCCCAAGCCTCTGACTGATGGAGATATACACAGACCTGAAAAACTGGAGATATGGCCAAGAGGAGGATCTCTGCAGGGTACATGTCTATTTTAAGGAGAGGGGAAACAAGCTAGAGCATTTGACTGGCAAAGCACTTATATTGGCCTAATTCCATAAGAATCTATATGGAATTAACAGTCAGAGGTCATATCCTTTCTGAGGGTGAAGCTTTTGGTTTCTTCCTATTATATTTGATTTCCTATTTGATATATTATCTTGTATATGCTTTTTCAATTTTGTAAATAGAGTTGATTACAAGAGTTTGGTCTCTCTTGGGTACTTTAGGAAACAGTCTGATTGTGATGGTTTGTCTGCAGGATGAGCTAATGAAGTATGAAACACTAGCTGCTAAGAGTTAGAGGTTCAAAATTCCACAGAGTATGTAGAGTCTAGTTCCTCTCTTTGAGCAAAACATACTCAGTCTATTATGTCTGGGTCCTTGGGATGAACTAAAATGCTCCCTTGTGAAGGCATCAAATGCCTCCCAGGGTTTTACTGCAGCATCAGAAGCCAGCATTTCCTATCCATGCAACGTAGTGTGATAAGCAACAGCTGGCTGCTACCCAAGAGCCTCATGGTAGCTGCAGTTCTGTGCCATAAATTACAAAGCACTTTGGGATTATTAAGCATGACAGTCTCTCAAGGTGTAATGATTAATAACCCACTTAGATGTTTAAATATTTGTCCAGTTGAAGACAGTTCACGTTAGGCCTTGAACTTGACCAATTGTTTGTGCAGTTTGGACACTGCATTAGTAGGGCTGAGCTGTCTCTGTGCTTGGTACATCCAAGAATTTAATAATCAAATGACAGTGTTCATAGGCAGTAAAGTCAAGTAGTTTACTTTTGTAGCGCTCATCATTGAGCTAACTTCCCAGTTTATAGTTTTGCAGTTCTTGCTCCTGGATTTCCTGTTCTCTTGCTCTCCAGTCATTGTCCAGGTTATTCTTGCCTTGTTTCCACTTCTCTTGCTGTGACTGCTTCCAGCTATTGGCACAGCAATGTAATCTGAAATTTAGTTGTATTTTAATGAATAGGTATGGAATCGGAGTAAGAGAGAATCGGACACCTGATTGTTCAGTGTGCCTCAGAACTGCTTTGCTGTGAATACTTCAAAAGAGCAGCTTTGAATCTAGATTCTTTCTACACTTCTCAAATTGATGACATATACTAATGTTATTAGGATATCTCAGTGAAACTGCTTGCTTTCTGCAATAAAATCTTTGTATACATCTGAAATGGGATGGATCCTGACCTCCGTGATAGGCAGGGCAAATGTACAAGTAAGGGGGAATGGTTTTATCTGTAACTTTATCAGTATGAGCTTAATGCGTCAAACATACCCAACTTTTAATTGTAATGTCTATACCAAAACAAAGTGAAGAAAACTGATAAGAGGTTGTGATGGACCTCAAGTTTCTTGAAGGTTGACTTTTGTGTAGAAGGTGATTTGTTAGACTTGAAATTTGCTTTAATGTTCAGTCTTCTCTGTACAAAACAGAGATATTATAAATTGAAGCATTAAGAGATGCCTTTTCTTAAGCATAGACAGTGACCAACAGTATTCCCACAGTCAGTGGAAGTGTCAGCTCCAGAACTGCCACAGTGGAAGATTCTGATCTCCTTTCTTGTAGAGGAGAAAATGCAGTACATCATCTGTGCTTGTTGATGTGAGGAGGGTTGTAGGCATTGCATGCTGTTGGGGAAGAGAAGTCACAGGGGTGAAGAAAGAACTTTTTTTTTTCCTTAGGTTGAATTCCATTCTAAAACTAATTATGCACCTAAATTCATGTGTTAATGATGTAGTTATCCATTGTGGAAACTCATGTGGGAAGAAGCATGTTTCACTTTGTTTTTTAAACCTACACTTAATTCAATTTAAAAACTATGCAACAAGATTGTACAGGAAACCTGAAAAGATTGAATGGCCAAGAATTTCTAATGTGGTCTCGTAAATTCTTTCAGTGGAATATTATTGGGTCACTCAGCAATTACAAGAAGCACCCTGAAGGTTAATACATGAAAAATGGTGAAATAAAGAGAGTAAAGGCTAGAAGTAGTAGTTGCTGTTTTACAAACAGAAGTCTGTTGACTTATGCCCAATGTAATCTGAAGTAAATGCTCTCTGTAAGTATATGTTCACTAAGATGAAGTTGGCGATAAAGACAGAGCATTTCTTGGCTGTTTATATTGAATCTAAAATTAGAAAGAATTCTGTTTCAGAATGTCAGTATAACAACTGTATAAACATATGTTAACAGATATGCTCTTCAGAGCACTATATAACATCTGATTGCTTTTTAAGAATAGTCCCACTTGTTCAGAAAGGACTGAGCCCTCCTGTTAAGATAAAGTCGTATTTTATTTCAGTAAAGTGCAAATTTAACTGTTCAGGAGTGGTCTGTCTTATTCTAGCCAAAAAAAAGGCTCTAGTCTATTTTTGTAGATGCTGATTTGTGATAAGGGAGGAAGTGTTATCACCGCACAGACAGCACCTGTTAATTGCCTAAATAATTCAGGCTTAAATTATGCAGGCTTCTAAAACAAGGACTTGCCCTGGTGTCGTGGTTTAACCCCAGCCAACAACTAAGTACTGCACAGCCACTTGCTCACTCCCCCCCCACAGTGGGATGGGGGAGAGAGAATCGGAAGGGTAAAACTGAGAAAACTCATGGGTTGAGATAAAGACAGTTTAATAGGTAAAGCAGAAGCAGTGCAGGCAAACAAAGCAAAACAAGGAATTCATTCACTTCTTCCCATCAGCAGGCAGGTGTTCAGCCATCTCCAGGAAGGCAGGGCTCCATCATGCATAATGGTTCCTTGGGAAGACAAATGCCATCGCTCCAAACGTCCCCCCCTTCCTTCTCTTTCCCCCAGCTTTATATGCCGAGCATGACCTCACATGGTCTGGAATATCCCTTTGGTCAGTTGGGGTCAGCTGTCCCGGCTGTGTCCCCTCCAACTCCTTGTGCCCCCCCAGTCTCCTCGCTGGTGGGATGGGGTGGGGTGAGGAGCAGAAAAGGCCTTGACTCTGTGTGAGCACTGCTCAGCAGTAACTAAAACATCCCTGTCTTACCGACACTGTTTTCAGCACAAATCCAAAACATAGCCCCATACTAGCTCCTGTGAAGAAAACTAACTCTATCCCAGCCAAAACCTGCACACCTAGCAAAAGGCTTAAGAAAATAGAACTTCAGGATAAATCCTGATTATGCTCCCTGCCTTCCTATTTTTCTTTTAGTGGTTTTGTTGTGGTGGGAACTAGTACATGCTTGAATTTGAGAATTACTACTGAAGAAGAAGGTTGGGTGGTTTGTTTTGTTTTTCTAATTTGCCTGAAAAGTTGAAGTTACCTTTTATACTGAGGGGTCTTAAAATATTAACCAGCCAGGAAACTGTGCTGGCTGTCCTTGAGGACGGATTGTATGTAGTTAAGCTATACGTCAGTCTGTCTTTCAGCACATGAAGCGTTACTTATACAGAATAAATTCTTTGTTGGCCCGGTACCTAATCTCTATGTAAAGTGCAGTTTAACCTGTATTGCCAGTTGTTACAAGCATGTCATACACAGCTTTGGCAACAGTTAAAAAGTGCCTTTAGGAATAAAAACTAATGTTAGGTTTTATTCTACTTGAAATATTACTCTAGTTGCAATGAAATATGTCTTGGGACTTTCAGGTGCCATTCTTCAATTGACAAAGGTGCCTTATGGAATAAAGCATGTCTAGTAGATGTAGATAGTATCTTTTATATCCCCAGTTAGTGGAGTGGGGGAAACTTACGTGTCCAAGGAAGGGCTTGCAAGACCAGAAATGTGCTTAATCTTTCCAATTATTCTAGTTGTTCTAAGAAAAGGTATTACTTCTACCTGCAAACTTCCGTTCTCATGTCCTCATTGCTATAAATACAATCCTGCCATCAGTTACATGATTTAAAGAAATTGCTGCCAGATTGTTAGCACACTTTATTTGCTTTTTAAATATTTTTTCTTTATTTAGTAGGTCTGCTGTACTTTTGGGCAGTCTGGGCCTAAAATTTGCTTTCAGCAGTGGACCAGGAGAAAGTTAGGCTCAGCTGTAAGAAAGCATTCAAGCACATAAGGTATATTTAGGCTGAGTGTTTGCAGAGCAGACACCTAAAATTTGCAGATATGTTTCTAACCATATAAATGCCAAAACACATTTCAACACTTCTCTTTTCACCTTACGCCACTGGGTGATTCATAAGGCCGTGGAAGAGCCAGATCAGTGGGTGTCCTTGGCCCGTGTCTGACACAAGCCGAGATCAGCTCAAAGCACAACAGTTAACAGCTGACAGAGGAAGATGATCCTTATTCCTCCTGAATTTCATTTGATAAAATGTACAAGCAATCTTGAGGACAGGGCCAGACTCTGAATTTTCTCCCTACCCTTGAACGCCCTTGTCACTAGGCTGGAGAAATTGCTTTAGACTGTAACCAGGAAGGTTGACAGATATTTCATCTTCAGGAATGGAGAACAACAGGATTCTTTACTCGGTGTGATTTGGGGGTTTTGGTGTATCTGTTCTGATCAGCTTGGACATCTATTCAGTTTGAAACACAACTGACTTGGTGAAATGGTGTTTTTAGATATGCAGGAGTTAAAAATGGAGAGTTCAGAAGTCCAGTTATTGCCAGCCTGTGAACAGACCACCTTATAAGACACTTAATGTGGGAAGTGATCCACTGAACTGTGAAGATCCAGAATTTCTGTGTTCTAGCTGGTTATGTTGTGTTCATACCACGTGGCAAATTCTGGTGCTGCAATTACTGACCCAGCCTGGTCACCTCGCATCACTGGCTGCTGTAGATGATGGCCAGCCTCAAAGAGCCTGCATGTCAACCATATGATTGTGAAGTGATTAGTGGACCATTTCTGAGAAGGCTGGGATAGAGTTGTGTGGTGTATTGGAGAAGGAGGTATCATTTTACAACTCTGAAGCCAAATATAACTCTGTTAAAAAGAACACAAGCTCATCAGATGTTAAAGGGCAGAACAGCTGTAGGTGTCATAGCTTCTGGCTTTCAGCTGAACATACAGCATAAAGCTGGTGTAGCTGACTAGAAAAATCACTTTTAAATATTGACACTGCCTTTGATCTTCTTTTAGGCAGTGAATTTTGTCAACTTTGAGTAGCTCTATTTTGGTTGAGGGAAAAACGGAAGTAACTATGGATTTTTTTGTTTTTTAAGCTAAATGTAAAAAAAACCAACCCAACAAAACAAAACTTCAAACATTAAGTTCTTTCTTTTTTCCAGGCCCTTGCCACTTCAGAAACTGTAAAGATTCTAGTCGCTGACAACATTATCCTATTGTGAAAATGCTTGTAGTGTCAGAAAAACAACCAGAAGGATGCAACTTTAATTAGAGATCCTGTTTACCAACATTTAATTAATGCTGTCTTCTGAAATGGAAAAGAATACCTTCAGCATGGGCAGATTTCTTGGCTCCGATATGTGAGAACACACAGAGCCTTTGTTATGTCCTCAGGAGAGCTGTTCCTGCATTGTTGCCTGAGGATAGCTCTTTCAGTGTGTGGTGGTCCATCTCTTTTTTTAAAAAAAAAAAAAAAGAGAGAGAGAGAACAAAACCCAAATATTAAATAAAACCCCACACCAATACACAAGCAGCATGGCATTGAAATTTGTATGTTGGAATTCAGAAATAAACTTGGTTTTTATTGGTCCAAATGTCTGCAATTTAAACATTGCTTCCAATTTATATATCATAATGATTGTCATCTGTAGTAATAAACTTTTCTAAGTTATAAGGATCTTTCCCAATAGCTGGCCTGTGATTTTTTTTTTTTTTTTTTTTTTTCCTCTTTGGGTGTGGGAGGAGGGAGGGATAAGACTGTGTGGTTTTTGTTGGAGGGGGTATTTGGTTTGAATTAGGCATGATACAAACACTGAATTGAAAACTTTTGCGAGAACTCAAGCACCAGATGGTCTTCAGCAGCAAGGCAGGCTTGTCTGCTAATATACCACAACTCTTTTAACATTGAGTTTAGACTTAAAAAATGAGAATTCTTCTGTTTAAAAGCCAGTAAGCTTCGGAGTTCTAAAGAGTGCCAAAATGGTACCTCATAAATTAAATTCTCTGGACGTTAGATTGTTAAATAGAATTCAGTTTGTAGGTTCCTCATAGGTAGCATAAGCTGGGTTTGAAGCTAGGGATGTTACCTAACCTACTGTTGCCAATATGAGTATTTCTAAGAAAGGCACTTAGTTCCTGAAACAAGGAAACACCTTTACATCTCTAGAGCAAGAAGGAAGGTGCATTTCAAAGTTGGTTTGAAAGGGAGTGTTCTGATTTCAGAGAAGGGAATAAATGGAGAAGAGAAATAGCAGCTTGTATAATAACGTGCTCTATCTTGCAATATTGTCTTGAATTGCTCTTAAAAGATACACTCTAGAGATAGCAAGGACTTTGCAAGTAAACCTAGGTCTTTATTAAAACTGATCTTTTAACATTGTATAAATACTTTTTAGGTGTTTGTTTCATACCAATAAATATGAATTGATCTTCCATCTAGTCTGCTTCACAGTGAGACACTCCAGAGCTTTTCCTCCAAGGTTACAATACCTATTAGATGATTTGAGAGACAAATCGGAGTGAATGCCAAAACCAAGATGGCATACAAAGGACAGGAAAGATAATTCATAATCCCTTTGTTTTGAACTCCTGTGTTCTGTGCCTTTGCAGTTAATCCTCTGTTATTCTTTTAAGTCTTCCCCTAGATCATCCTTTAACATTCATAAATCTTACTTTAAGTCTGAACTTGGTTGCCTCTTAATCTACTAACTGAACAACATACTGGAACATCCGCAATAAAAGAATCAATCTGTCGTGCCACATCCTGAATACTGTACTTGCAGGGTAACCTCGAAGTTATTTTAGTGACCTAAGTGCTAAAGAGCATCTATTTAAACTACCCCCATCCTTTAAAAAAGAAGTAATTATTTATGTAAGAACAGTAACAGATATGGTATTCTCATACTTGATTGGAAACTGGCAGTTGATCCTATCTTATATTTTGATCCTTTTATATAGTCTGTGTAGTTATTTAGGTATAATCCAGTTATTGTATTGTCCTACAACAGTGACCTAAGAAAAAAAGTGGAGGAAAGGGTGTTCGACTTGATTATGGTTACTTAGCTGCAGTTAATTATGTGTATGTGCTATTTTACAAAATGTTCCGATATGACATTATTTGAGGCTGTAAACATTTTTAAATTGCTTTAATGGGTCAATGGCTGAAAATTTAGGTGAGGACTGACTATGTTTCCTTTTACAAGGCTATAATTCTGAGCAGCTGTAGATACAAAAAAATTCTATGAGCTGTGCATGTGTGTGTCATTCAGTGCGACCTTACATACAGAGACCCTGTGATTCTGTTTAACTGTTACAACATGGACCATGCCTTTTAGAATCAAGAGGTCTTTCCCAGCATTGTTAATCCTTTTTTCCTCCCCGGTTTTAAAGTGCTTTGCAAACCAGCAGGATACTGTATCTTTTTCCTTTTCACACCAGAGTTGGTGCATATCCTGCAAAAGCATAGCTTTTTCCCTAACCTTCTGCATTGCTTACTCTAAGCATGACAAAGCTCCTCATAAGAGAGAGTATGGGGCCTGATTTCTGGTTGAGTTTTACCCTGGAATAAGTAGAACTAACTATGTGCACCCTTGAGTATGTCGCAGGCTATGGTACGGGAGGATCAGCAGTGTCAGTTCCCTGGATTTTGGGAAAGGCAGAAGGGAGAGTACTCTGTTTCCAAGGAACTAATACCTGGAATTTAGAATTAACAGAAACTTTCCCCAAAACAAAATACATATAAATAAACCTAAATAAGTCATTCTTTCTTCCCCCTTTGTATAGTAACATCACTTAAAGTGCTCATTGTGGGAAAATAAATTCCATATGTAAGACTGGGAAACATCCCACTTAAACTGCCAAATTCCTTGGATGACTTTGAAAAATTTTCTTCTTGGAAATACCTCCTCCTTGTTTGCTGTTACAGGCAGTTGCATTGAAACTATTCTTACCATGCTCTGTTGTTTGTTCCTCTCAGGAATTCCTTGGTTATGTTTCACTCACTTTGAAAGTGGTCTTCTGTCAGAGAGGCTTGGTCGCAGGCAAGGAGCAGCAGACATATTAAAGGCAAGGTGGCCGAAGTCAACTTGATGGTTATCCTTAATGTTGGTACAAGGAATTAGTCTGCCATGACGAAATCATTGCATTCTCTTTAGACCTTTAAAGTTTCCACTTGGATTTGGTAGCAAGCTATAGCTGTGCACTAGTCAGCTGCAGCCTGTTCCTCCTCTTAGATGGACCTAGACCTTTTTCCATTCAAGTTTATTAATTGGATAGAACTTAGAAACTTTCCAAGAACAACTTCATTTCCTCTTGGTCTTGTCTGTGGCCCAATAATTATTACAGCGAATGGTTTAACTGAGCTGCCCTTATTTTACATATGTTGTTCTCTGGCATGTGACTGTTACCTAACCAGCAGCAATGAATGTTTTAGTGTGCCCAAATAACGTAGCTCCATGCACTGTGCTCATTACTAAAACATAAAATTTATCAGTGTCCTTGCCACATTGGCGGTGCTCTAAGATTTACGTCACCAGCACCTCATTAGGAACTCTGTAAACTGTGCTCTTCACTTTGCAAAGATGGTTTAACAAGTCCACAGTACACTAAAGAAAAGTATCTTGTTTGAGCAGAAATTGTCTGGCAGTCACAACTGGCGTTTCTAGCAGAACCACGCCATCTCATCAGGACAGAGAGGGAGGGATGGTGGGTGGGCTGTCTGGGAGCAGCTGGAGGTTTTAACCTCCTCACTAGGCATATTGGCCTGTAATATTTATTTAATGTTAGTAATAGGCATTTTGCTAAGGATGTGGTTGATACGTGGAAGATAAAGTGAGGAAGCTGTTGTCAGGGAATATGAAGGGTAGCAAATGCATTTAAACCCAAGGAATAGCATTTTCTCTTAAATGATGGGAAATAGTCAGGACATTTTCAAGTGGGGACAGTAGTGGAGGACAGAGGAGGAGCAGGTACCCCAAGCTGTATGAGCAGGAACAGTTCTGGGGATTTGTGGGTTTTATGTTCAGGAGACAGCATAGCTGCTGAGCTCTGTGACCTTTTAACATTTGATCCCCACCTCGTTCACTGCATCGTGCTTTTACCATATTAGTTGCTCTTTATGCTATGGTAAGCTCTTCACGGCGGTGGCATCTCCCCTGTGTCTATCTGGCATGCTTGATCCCACGTGTTCTGGCAATCAAGTAATAGATGAACAGCGAACATCTGAATAGCTGCTGTTATGCTACTGCTTTCCAGCTGCGGTATCGCTGTGCTACTTTTAATAATTCAGAAGTGATGGAGTGGTAGGGGAGTGAAAGGGCTGCAGCAATCTTTGTTTCTCTCCATAGCTTGTGATTCCTCCTTGGTGGCTCTGTAGTTACCACGGAAACGGGAGAGGAATGGCACAGCACTGGCAGGGCTGGAGTGGGACTTGTGGGTGGGCTCTGTGGCAGCCGCACATCTGCACAATGGGGAAAAATGAGGGCTTGCCTTTCTTTGGTTTGGTGCCTTTTCCCCTCTTTCCCTCAACGGCTTTGTGAAACTTAATTGTTAAACAGGTGATGCTCCCAAATGTTGGTGTATTTGTTAAAGAGTCTTTTTATTAGTGATTCTAGTGAAAATATGTGAGAGCATTACTGGTGGTCTGGAGGAGTTGGGTGAGGTAGTGTAGCAATATGATCATGAAATCTTTTCACTGGTATAAACTGGAATCTTGGTTATGGTCAAACTGTCACTACTGGAAGGTTGTTTAATGTTTTTGAAATGCACCAGCACTTTAGGGAATAGATTTACTGGAAAAGACTAAGGACCACTTCACTGACGTGCTCAGTGCAGCATTTTCTATTTTGATCAAGGCTGTATCTCAGTTTTAGTAATTAGAAATATATATCCTAATCACCTCTCACACTAGCTGTACTGACCTGCATAATGCCAGTCTCGGAAAATACAGAGGGAGAGGCATATGAGAGAAAGGGAGCAGCCCCCTGCATCTCCAGGTTGTTGTTACAGCTCCGGATGGCTGTGCAGTGCGGGCATTCGAAGGTGGAGGATGGGCAGGCATGGTTACGCCACTGCACATGTTTTAGGGCTGTATCCATCTTTAAGCTGCCTAACCTACTAGCATTAGCTGTGCTCTTTGTTTTATAACTGTGTTAGGTGCTTAGATTTTCAGTGATTATGCTGGAATTGTTCTGAGGGAACAACTAAAAACCTCTTTTACTTGGGGGTCAGAGTGGAACTTGGTGACTGGCTTGAGATGGACTGTTAGGCTCTGACTACAGGCAGAAGGAGACTGTTCAATTCAGTATCTATGTCCCTCCTTTCAATGATAGACTAGACAAGGTTAAACACGATTTTCCGGGGCAAGTTTTTGGCAGCTGCCTGGCTACTGTTTGCTTGATTGCTTAAGAAGGGGACCAAGACAATAAAATACATGTAAACCCACTGTTCTTTTGAATTTTGTTGCAAATAAATACTTCTTTTGAAGTCTGCGTTCAGCAGGAGCTTTGTCACTATGGGAGCAAGCTATGAGGTTCAATTTCCTTCTGCACAGTTTATGTACGTAAGTAAGGTATTCCTGTATAGTGAACTTAAACTTGAACTAAATATATAAGCACATAATGAGGTTGTTTCTCCCAGTTACCTTTGTGGAACCTTTGGAAATAGCTTACAAACCTTCTTTTGCTCTCCATTTGCCTCCACAGAGTTTGCAGACTCAAGGTTCAAAACCTTGAATATGGAGTATATCTACTTCCAATTTGTAGTCCATGAAGCAGAGTTAAGAGAAAATACTAAGTATGTGCTAACAAAAGCTTAACCATAAAGTAATGTTTGTATTTTTCCTCCAAAAAGGCAGATCCTGAAGTTTAATTGCTGACACTTCAAAACTCTGATGTAAAAAAAAAAAAAAAAAAAAAAGTTGAACAACACACTTGGGCACTGGAAGTGATGTTTAGGAAACCCTGCTCTGAGTAGTTTCTTGCCACCTATCCTTGTGTCTTCAAAAGGGATGGTACCCTGGTACTGGCAATTGAGAGATTTTTGTGCTCTCTTTTTTCATATTCAGTTGTGGGTTTGGTGGTGGGGGGGGGTGGTGGTGTTGAGAAAATCAGCCTTTGGACAAGTAGATGCTGACAGCAAAAAAAATTGCACTGGAAAATAGTAGTTCAAGAAGGAGTTCTCCTCTTTCCTTTGGATATGGCACTGCTGGGCTCAGCTTTGGTCCTGTCTGAATCTGACATGTTAAATGTGCTCTTGTTATTTGAAAAATGTCTTCAATATAAATGGCAAATTGCATCTGAAAGATGAGTTGTCTCTTTCCAATACATGCTCATCTATAGCAACTGTTCTTCAGTTTCAGTTAATGCACAAAATGGAATGGAGTCCAGCATAGTGGTTCTTATCACTGTTGCTTTTGCCAAAGTTAAAAATGCACTAAATTATTGCCACTGAATTCAGGAGAGTTTTCTGAATTCAGAAAACATCTATTGAGTGTGTGATGTCATTTTTATGAAGTCATTCTTTAGATGAGAATTGCAGTTTAGAAAAAACTGACTTCTACTGTAAGTATAGTAAAACTCTTGTTAAGTCCTAGTCTTGCAGAGTGCTTGAGATTAATTTCCTGTTCTATGATACGGCAGTGAATAGCCTCTTTATCCCCAAACTACAGGAAACTATTTAGTGTTTTGTATGAGGTTCTGCAATGTGTGTGTGTTTCAGGGAGCTTGACTTTTAAGGACACGTGCATATCTCCCCTCTGCCCCAGCAGCTGATGTAAAATGAAAACATTGCAGGCTATGAAAAGCAACTGAGAAGCAGTTCATGTAAAACTGTGTACTTTGCAGGTATGTGAACTGTGCAAGGTTGCGTGTGTAATTCTGGCTCAGTTTTGTATAATCCTGGGGCACAGCAACGGTGTGATTGCTGTATACCTGGAGTAGAAAATGCCAATTTTGTTGGTTTTGTAACTGACACTTTTAAAAAGGATTTTACTTCAGCTTTTAGCTGAAAAGTTATCTCCGATTCTTTCAGTTGATGAATATGTAATTAAAAGGATGTATTTGAATAGGGCTGAAAATTTGTAGTCTAAACAAAGGTTACAGGAATGCTTCAACAGAACTAATTCAGTAAAGTTTTTGCTCTTGGTTCTCGTCCTCTAGGAGTGTATCAGAAGCACTACATCTAATAAAACATTATATTCTGCGTGCTAATTGCAAAACCTGCGATTCTAAGCTCAGAAGCTGATTCTGGTGGTACTCATTGCTGAGGTGTAAGCAGACAGGATCTGAACACTTGCAGAAACTGGCCCCAGGGTGCTAGGACGTGCATGCTAGGACTGGTTACCCTTTTGACTATTGACTTATTGCTTTGTTTCATGCTTTTTTCAAAAAGAAGCTAAAAAGTATGACAGTTGTTTCTCCCTCCAAAAGACATGCAAAACCTAAGCTTCCAAATCTTACTGTAATTGTTTCTAAGTTGCCCTCTTTTTATTTAAACAGGTCAACTAACTATAACCATATTTACTTACAACAATTTGTGGAGGAAGATGTTGACTCTAATATTATCCACTGTTGTTTTTCTTCCTCAGTTAGATAAAGTGCAGTTGTGATTATTTAGAAAAACAGTTCAGAAGAAGAGACAAAATTGAGAAATATAGGATTTAATGTTTAAGAGACACTGGAAGAAATGGATTTTAATCTTGCATGTTAATTTTGGGTTAAAATTTTCCAAATAAAGAGAATTTCACTCTTAAAGCTTACTAAAAGCTTCTTTATGAGTCTCAAAAGCACTGAATTGGATTTTAAATTGGATTTTTTTTTTATTTAACAGGAAATGCCTCATTTTGTGTAAAACTTTATGGTTCTTGTACCAGTCTTGTCCTTTTTCTAGGATCTTTTTGATAGATCTTTTGTGTAGATATCCCAGTTTGTGTGTGTAGTAACTCTTGTTAGCTGTCAAAAGAATTGACCAGTCTCTTGCATAGAGGGACTCTTCCAGAGTTATTGTCAAGAAGTGGTTTGTGTTTTTTTTTTTAAATCTTCTTAAGAATCTTGGTATGAATTAAATGTAGTTTCTGCTGCAAGACTTTGAGGATTAAAGCTGTATTTACAGATGGTGGAAAAAAGGCATTGGACAATTAAAGGCATTTTAGGGGGCTGCAGCTCATTTTGTTAGATTATAAAAGTATTTCATCTTGCACAGATGAGGGAGTGATCCTCTGTACATCTCAGCTACTACTTCAGCTGCTATTGGCAGGCTTTATAGGAGTGCTTTATCCCTTTGATTAGACCTTGATTGCCACTCAAGAACCAGATACCGCTTGCAGCCATCTCACTTCAACTTGTGCAAGCGTGTGATGAAAGAACGTGAAGACAGATGTTTAAAGCATGCCCCCCCCATCCCCTGTGTTTGAAAGGCTTATTAATGTTCATTGAAGAAAGGATCCCTTAGTTTTGGACGATTCTGAGCTTTGGTTTGCAATTGAGCGCCCCTCAGAGAGGATTTTGAAAGTTTATTTGCCTCTCTGCTGTGTATTTTCAGGTGCTCTCACAGTTGGCCTTGTGCGACAGTGTCAAACCATCCATGGACGTGACAGGACCTGTATTCCTCCACGGCTGCCTCCTGAGTGGGTCACTACGTTATTTTTCATCATTATGGGAATCATTTCACTAACTGTCACATGTGGTTTGCTGGTGGCTTCCCACTGGCGAAGAGAAGCTACTAAATATGCCCGCTGGATAGCTTTCACTGGAAGTAAGTGACCTCAACTACACAGTTGACCTGTATGCAGGATAAACTGATGGAGTCTAAAATAACAGTACAGTGTTGTCAAGGAGAAGTGCTTAGGACTCTTACTATACAAAACATTCCTTCTCTTTAAATACTATCTCTGAGAGAAAAATAAAATTCTTCAAAAATTCAGGGGTTGATATTTTAAGTGACTGTAATTGAGAGGGATTAATAGTCTGTGGGCCCAAGGTAAGCAAAAGGAAGGGCTGACCCCTTTACTTTCCTTGGGCAGTGCTATTAACTGACCTAAGAAAATGAGCAGGGACAGAAGAGGTCAGTCCTGAATTGTGTGTCTGGTAGTCTTTCATACATCCCCACTCCCATATATCCAGGACTTGCTCCTTGCAGAATGGAATGACTGAAATTGCTTCCCCTGGGAAGAGGAGGCATCTGAGACTTACTGCAGTCTGAAATCCATCCCTACTTCAGGTGTCTCATGAATACCTTATTCAGGGTTGATGCCGATTCAGTCCTGCTTCATGCTCACAGCGGGTGTTTTATTCAGAATATCTGCATCCTAATTGGCTATGCAGGAGGATTTCCCACTGCAGAGCATCTGCTGTGCTTCACAGCACTGAGACTTTTGCTTCCATAAGTGACCCGCTTTAGCTGAAGGGAGGAGTACCAGTGTTTTTTCTGTCTCCCTTGATTCTGCTCTGTATGAGTACCAGTGTAACTCCTCACAGCTGAGCCTTGTCTAGCAGTCCTTTGTTTCCGCACAGGGAAACATATCTTATGGTTACTTCAGTGCAAAAGAAAAACAGTTATAATGAGTAAGGGGAATAACTTTCAAACTTCCTTTTCTTGGTGTGTGTTACAGGCTTAGCCCAACTGTGAAATGGTGCCTTAATGGTGGGGATGACAGCATGAAAAAACTCAAAACCTGAGGGCTTTTAAATTGACTTGAATTATGACATACCACTAAAGGTAGTGTGAACACTAACTAGAAAATGCAAGTTTGTGGTTGACACAGGCATAAATAAGGTTTAATGGAACTCTGACAACTAATGATACCTAATATGAATGAGATTTAACCTTGTTTTGGGGAAGGGAATAATACAAAAAAGCGCTCAGCTTCAACAAAGGTGCTTCACCGAGGCACTTGTACAATCAAAGCCATCCTTCTGACAACTTTGCTGCACAGCGTATTAAATTAATAGTGCAGCTTTTGCAGACAATGGAGCTATTGAAATGCTGTAGCCATTGTGATTGCCTTTTATTTATTTTCCAGTGAATGATTAAAATAGCAGACATGAGTATTACTGAATATTCCATCCCAACTTTTCCAGCACCCTTGTTTATCTATACATATTTCATGTATATCTAATGTATGCAGGGAGGGTTTAAACTCAAAATGCCATATCAAATTAAGATGCTTACAGTAAGCTGAAGTCAAAGCTATAGTGGAAAGAGGGATTTTGAAGTACTATATGTTAATAGTTGATACCACAATTTATTTACTGAGGTTTTTCTCTTAATTCAGAGCTTCTATTTTGGGCTTTACATGTTTTAATATTTTTTTAAATATCTCAGATCATCACATCCCTCCATCTTTAGTTTCCTACAACTGTGATGGTTAGTTCAGCCAAAAAAACTGATACCCTAAAGCTGGTTTTTTTCTGTATATTTCTTTAGGCTTGCAACAGGTCCATTATTAGAAGTCTAAATATAGAAGGACAATCTTTTATTTCAGCACTTCCCTTTTTGTTATGAGATGTTTAATAATGAAACATACTAATTTGTTCTTTTGCAAGTCAGAATTATTAATAATGCTATTAAGACATGATCGCTGCGTTGCCGAAATTTTAAAATTCAGCGTCTTTGGTATTTTATCTCCAATATGTATGACTCTGTGACCTTTGCATTCCTTTAACAATGATAGAAAATTGTATTGCTTAGCTCACTTGTAAGAAAAATTACTTTTGAAAAAAAGAAGTGAATGGGAGGTAGAGTTCTGCATTTTTCAAAAAGCTGATGAGAGTGACTTCTGTGGTTCATTGGATGGCAACACAAATGAGTAGCCTATTTGTAGATTAGTATTAGGAAACACGTAGCCAAATGGAATCAGCTTGGAATACCATGAACAGGCCTTTCCTGTGAAGTGCCAGTGCTGTAAGTTGAAAACGTGTGTAACTCATTAGAACAGGGTAAGGAAAACTTCATAGTTGTATTGCATCTCTTCTGCAAGCAATTTAAAGACTCGGTGGCGTAGTACAGGCTGTTAGCAGATATTCTTCTCACAGAACTTTCTGAACACAACATAGGACATGCTATCCTAGCCAGGCAGGGAAGTCTGCTGGGCCTGCCGAGGGCAGCTCAGGGACTGGCAGCTCCATTCTCTTAAAATGCAAGGGGGTCTAGAGTAAATCATCTAAGGGGAAAGGAGTCCTCTTGCTCAGCCCTTCCCTTACAACTCTGACAGCAGATAGTATCAAAACTATCATTCTTGTTTGAGTCCTGTTAACTGTAGTACCAAATTCATACAATGTAATGGAGAGTAGATTCCATCTTGGTGTTCGTTTGTGCGCTGTCCAGGTCTTTGTGTGCCTCTTCAGTGAATGAGGTATTGCAAACTCATGGGTGTGCCTTGTGTGTTGATAGCAGTCAAAGATCTGATCAGCTATTCCTTTGCATGGTATTATTTACTGGTTGCTCAAGTGTGAGCTAACTGTCTATTACCATCCCAGCTTCTATACCACTTCATCACTAATTATGCCCTGTGACATAGTGGCATAAGTTGGTAGCAAAAAAGTAACCTGGCTTTGGTATTGTTCCTTTTATCTCTGAAACTTCTCCTTTTTTGCTAGCCCGACTTCAAATTTATGTAAACGCCTTGCCTTTTCAGGGTGCTCATTATGCCATCTTCTGGTTTAGAAGATAGGATGTGGTAAACCTATGCTACATCTCAAACATTGTAATTTCCATGGTCCTTGGGACAGATAGTGTTAGGTTCCGTAATTAGAAACAACATCCAGAGCTTATTCTCTGCAGAGGCAACCTTGGTGGTCTTATGTATATTATATCAATCTTGGCTATTGCAGGAATTCACAGAGCTCCCACAAGATCTGTTTACATCTTATACAGAGTCAGGTCTCTTGCCATCTGCTACAACTAGAAAGGGAATTAATTCTGTGTCTGCTGCCACTGAATTGGGTGCTTCTCTGAGATGTATCAAGGGAGGAGATGCTGGACAGAAAAAAATCATATTTCTACCTTTTTTTTCCCAGCAGTTCTGTTATTCTTTTTGCCAGAGGATTTAAATGCTCATGAGTATAATGGACTCGCTTTTTGGAATGCAAGTAAAAATGGGGCAGGATAATCACATTCTTAACAAACAGTAGCTATCCTGCAAACATCTGTCCCTTGTGTTCCCCAGTGAATAAAGTGCTTCTTGAGTTATTAAAGATTTGTACCAGGTGCTGCTTTCTATGTTATGCATCTCTAAAGAGGCAAGCAGGTATTACAATGAGCCCTCTGAAGACTAGACCATAGCTTTTTCCTTCTTTTAATTCTCTGCATCCTGGATTTTTTGAAGTTGTCATTGGATGCTCAAAACAATTTCAAGCTAAAGAATTAGAGGAACTCAATCTTTTTTTGACTGCCACCATTCAGAACCAGACTAGAGATGATTGTCTTTTGTTACCTAATTATTTTTGTTAGAGAAATTAAGTGTCTTTTCTGCAAATTTTCCTATCCAAGGAAGAATTTGAAATCAAAAGCAAGTACTCTTGAGGGAGAAGTTCTTTATGGGTTGCTGGAAATTCACTGAGTTAATACTACCAGATACAGAGAGTTATGTTTGGGCTACTGTTTGTATAAGAAATTCCTATCCTCTAGCTTACAAATCTCCTTCTAAAAGAATACACTTACTTAAGTATTAAGAATACTTAAGTTAAATGAGCACTTCATATATTGGATTTTCTCCTTAGTGTCTTCTTTTTTAAAAAATAAATTTATCATGCAGTCTTTTCTTAATCACTTCTCAAAACTTTGCCATAATTCCTTTGCCAGGCTTCCTAATCTGACAGAGACTTTGATGAATCTGGTTTTTATTTGCTATTTCAGACCACACTGACACCCTCACAGCAGAACATGTACACTGTGTGTATGCACAGTGGAAGAGAAGATGGCTGGTTACTTCCGTAGTAAACGTTTGAAATGTGTATGTGCATCAGCATTCTGTGCACTAGCTGCACAGGCAGAATTTTATGGGTTTTTTTCCTGCTGTGAACTGAGGGAGAGTTGACGTACCTGCACCCTTCTGTCCTTGGGCAAGAACACAAAGAGACGCTGGGCATGCACTCCACTTGGCGGTACCATGCCACTAGCAGGTCTCAGACCTAGGAGCACTGGTGCATGTATGTACAACACACCTCAAAGAACAGTGGTTTAGTAGAGACGGATAAAGATCTATTCTTCAACCATATCCATGAGGCCATCAGAACTTTTCCACATGTGTAGTTCTTGAATATAATAAAGGAGATTTAATCTTGAAAGTGCAGGTCGTTTTCAGAATCCTAAAGCTATTTCCTGTAAGTGTATTATTGTTAAAATACAACAGAAGTTTTATAAGTAACTGGAATGCTTGTCAGGGACAAACTGGATGTAATAGGAAGTGTGCTGAGTTATGATAATGTGACTTGTCCTCATAATATTGTTTAAACTGTTACTAATTGTATGTTGCGTTACTAATCACACATCAACCACTGTTTTCTGGACCACTTGGGTATAGAGTTTTTCTACGCTTACACAGATCTGCTCAAGAAACACATACCCAAGCTTTCTCTCCTCAGATGGACCACGTGTTTGTTAAGATACAATTTAAAAAAGGGAAGCATTCTTTAAGGATTAGATTGTGTAGTGTAGAAATACATGGACCAATAATCATGTAGATTAAAACCTTCTGATTATTTAATGTTTAACATCTGGTTGCTGGTTCTTTGGTTTTAATAGATGGCCTCACGAGGTAGCACTGAGCAGGAATGTAGTAACTATGCAGCTGCCAGATGTTTTTTGTTTGTGCTTTTTTTATTTCCCTTTAAAAAATAATTCACCGGTGCTGTTACATTAAAAGTGAGACACGAGCTCCCGCTAGTGGAACATTACGGTTTTTTCCTGCTCAGTATTGTCAGCTGAAAGAAAGGCTGATCCTAGTGGTAGCTGCTCTTCACTCAAGGTGTTGTAAAAGCTGCTTCGTGTGTTTGGGAAAGCAAGGAGCAGCTGATGTTCTGATATGGATCGCGGTTTATGAAACTGTCGTTTTTAATTTATGCCCAAATCCTGCTTGGACGCTTTTTGAATTCAGATTCATTATGCCCATAACTAGTCTCTTCTATAGAACATGAATGTGTTTTCCTCAAAGCTGAGACCTGTGCTATGCAAATCATAAGCTTTGAGCATTAAGATATAAAATATGTGATAAACTATTTGTCTGGGATAAACATGGAGTCTATTTAAAAAAAAAAAGTTTTTAGTATGGGCATGTGACACTGTATCTGGATAAACTGAAGCATGTGTATTTAGTTAGGAAGAGCAGTAGTGAAGTTACATTAAAAAATATTGAGGCTGTTCCAGCTCATCTTTTCTTCATTCTGAAAGACTAGAGACTTTGTCCTGGTGAAGCCAAAGGGGACAGGCAATCTCCTGAATTTGTTTAATGTACCTTTGGAAACAAGAACAGCTGCAGCACTGCTGACTTCCACAGGAACCAGTGATAAAAGTGATGATGACTATTACTGTTGCCAATGTTTTTTACTGTTGCTTGTTTGACTTGGGGGGAAGCTCAAGCAGGGAACAGCATCCCCAGAGTTTGTTCTGTCTTTTAGTGGTGGAGAAGAGAAAGGGGAGACAAGGACAGCCCCCGTGTCCCTTACCAACAAACAAAAAGCAGCAGTCTGTGTTAACTGAGAGAAAACTGAAAAAATTGGCATGTAATGCACTTTATTCAGGCAGGAACACTGTGCTTGAATATTCTTTTTCATGTGACCAAGTTTATAGGTAGACTTTGAGGACTAGGAGGGGCTTCAGTGTTAGCTGTACATCATGTTAGGAGATGGTGGTATGTAGCTTTGTAGGGTTGGTGGGATATCTCTCTCCCCAGATATAATTTAGATTTGGCTGAATGGGTGTTGGGATGCCATGTTCCACTTCAAATAAATAATGTTTGAAACAAAGCTGAAATACATAGAAGTGAAGTAAGAGTAAAGCTCTAAGAGTTGACTGAACTGGTAGAACCAGATAAAATTCTGTGTTATTCTAATACTGATAAAAAACCTAATTGCATATTCTTGCATATGCAATCAAACCAATTCAAAAGCTAAGCCTTTTTATTGTGAAGAATGTCTTGCCTCTTGGAGGAGCTATATTTGGAAGTCATTCCCTTGATCGAGACAGTAGAGCCCTGCATATTGCTATGTTCAAACGAAACAGGGTTACTTATCCAAAGGTATGTTACAGGAACACTGACTTTGTCATCTGGGAAAGATTACAACACTGGATGTTCTCTCCTGGATTTGACCAGTGTACTGAAATGTGCTGAGAGGAATGTTGGCCACTATTGATACCTTAAGGCCTGTGAAATCCATAATATAATTCTAATGAATGGCTTTAATAGGAGTTCTGGTTTCTTTTTTGTACATTCACACAGAGTCAGTTGTAAGCACAAACCACATACATTAAGTCTAACTGTTCAGGTGAAATAAAAAGCCTTATTGCTTGGTCCTCTTTGTTCATGGAGTCTGAATTTGAAGTTTTTCACTAAGAAGCTTAGATTAAACTGACTCGGAAAACTTTCTTTGTATTCCAATAGAAAATCTTAAGGCTATTTCATTACTTCAGGAAACATTCATATAACTTTAGGAAACTTGTACATTTTAATCTAAAAGAATCTGTAATGACAATATATGTGTTTTCTATTTTTAGCAAAACTTTTACAGAAAAGGAATTTATGTGGAAGAATGGGAGAGGGCAACTACGGCTGGAAAAAGACAACTCTGATAATAGAAAAGGAGTTTCTTCAATGTTGAATGTTAGTTTGTCTTGACTTTGGGGAAAAATTACTCTAAAATAACTGGAGAAGTAATGAACTCTGTGATGAAACTCATGGATGGTGGTAGAAGTAAATCTACCAAATTTTTAATCTGTGAAGACAGTTCATGGTCTAGTGAGCAGGACTGAAATTACAGTCAAAATGGGGGACTTTCAGTCTTTCTTGGAAGTAGATGAGGAATGTTTTGAAAGCAAGATAAAGCCTACTTGGTCATTTCAATCAAGTTAGGTACTGGAATATCTTAGCTCTTCAGTTTAGTCAGAATACTTGCTTGCTTTTCTGGACTGCTCTATGAACTGGTAAATATTATGACTTTAACTCAGCAATGACTGTTTTTTCTTTTCTCTTTTCTTTGCAGTGATTCTATTCTGTATGGCAGCCCTAATATTTCCAATAGGATTTTACATCAATGAAGTTGGAGGTCAACCATATAAATTACCCAATAACACAGTGGTTGGGTCTTCGTATGTACTGTTTGTCTTATCCATTTTCTTTACAATAGTGGGACTTCTATTTGCTGGCAAAGTTTGTTTACCTGGCTGATGAATGTCTGAACTGCAGGACTTTATTTTGGAAAAGAGCAAGCAAGACATCAGAATTGCATTCTCAGGAGGATGCCTAGATCAGACTATCAAACACTTACTGAAAAGAGGAATGCTTTGACTTGTTCTCACTATGCACTTTGGATGAAAAAAAGGAGAGCCTTTCCCATAACCAAATACAGACAACGTTGACTAATCTCCTGAGCATATTTAATGCAGTCAGGTCTGCACTGTGATAGGAACTAGTGAAGAATGCTTTACACTGAGAAGCATAATGCCCCATGTTACTGTACTGTTCCTGTTTTTAATGTCTAATGATTTGGAAGTCAAAGTATTTATGAACTTTGTGGTAGACCAGAGGGTTGCAGAGGAATTCAAGTGAGGCTGGCCTCGCTGTTTAGGAGATTAGTATTTTACATCTTCCTTCTGATGAGCAAAGCCTTTGGCACCAACGTGGATCAATCTTGCATTACTGCACCAAGAAGCCAATAGATCAAAACATGTTCTCTAAATGTATGTAACAGCAAGGAGACATACATCCCCTCCCCCATAAGCTCTACAAAAACACTAAGGAACGTTTTAGAGGGGGATTTCTTCCTTATATTTATATAAATATATATATAAATATATATATATTTTGCTGATGCAGTATACAGTGTGTGTGTATGTGTGTGTGTATATACACACATATATATATGCGTGTGTGTGTATATACACACAAATGGTTCCTGGAAAAGAACTCAGAACGCTTTGCTAGCAAAACACTGTGGTGTGCAAAACTAGAACTCAATAGAAAAAAGCCATTTCTCTGAAGGCCACATAGCTGAGAGTCTTCAGTTTACCTCATTCTTTGTAGCAGCCCTTGATTTTAACAGTTTTTGTAATAGGTACAAACGATCCCATGCCTTTCTAGGTGCAATTTTAAGTTAAGCTAAAATTGTTTTTATGGTAATTTATTTGTATATGAGGGTAGAAGGTGAGATCATGTCATACCTTAAAGTTAAAAACCTAATTTTGGGAAACTGACACTATTTAAATTATTAGCAACTGTTGTACAGAAAGTCTCTTTTTCTACTGCATTGTTATATTAGCATTCATACATGTTCAAGCACAGCATTTTACCATAGATAAGCATTTCTCTAGCACATGTAAAATGCAACGTTTAAAGTAATGCAAACACTATTCCACTGCAAAGATGGATGAACTTATTTTCATTTGAGTATAAATTCATCTTTACCAAAAAAATGAGCAATATAATTGTTTAAATAATATATGCCTTGTTTACTAAAGTTGTTATTTTAGATCTGGACTTAAGGGCCACCCAAATTTGGAGTAAATATTCCTCACTAAAGGTAGTTTTATTTTTCAACGCAAGAATCAACCTTTCAATCCATAGATGTCATAATTCACTACGCAATCTAACCTTGCAGGAAGTACAATTTAGTGTCCAAGGAAAGCTGCCTGAACGATCAGTATTTATTTTCCAGGTAATATGTGGTTTACCTGAGATTCATTATGAAAACAAAAACATTGTATGTTTCAAGTGCTGTTTCACTGAGCTTATTAGAAGAACTGCATTGCTAAATAGACATTTTTCTAAAATGTTAGTGAAAGTGTATTTTAGAATGAGGTGGTTGTTAAAATATAATCAGCAGTTTCCAGAATAATCACTTATCATATAAGCTAAAGTGTTTGAAAATAAGACAATTTGCACGATTCTTTTGAACTGTGTGCCATTCAGACCCTAGTGGGTCCTTGTCCTCTTCCTCTTCCTCCTCCCTCTCCACCTCTTCCCTCTCCCCCCTCACAACATATTTTAATATGAAACTGTTATTTGCTGAATTAAGTATTTTTTCTTTTGACATTTTTGAACAAACTTGTCACTGGAATGGTCTATAAGTGACTTTTTTTCCAGTCAGCTCAGTCACAGGTAGAAGGGAGTGTTTATAGAACACTAAATTTTTCTAAAGTATACTAATCTGTAAATACAGCCAGGCACCTGCTTGGAAGTAATGGTTTAAATATGATTTGGTTCCTAATTTAAGCCTTCATCTGCATGGGTAGTCCGAGGTCCCCAAAGATGTTGGTGGAGATAAAACGCAGGGTTCAGCTGCTGGATGTGTGTCTAAATTTTTGGTGTTATCACTGCTGTATCCTAAGCTGATGTATTCGCTAAAACTTAGATCATAAATTACGTTGGGGAAAAAAAAAAAGCTCTTCTGTTTTTTTCAGAAATCTCGCTCTTGTAAATAGTTCTAGGAGATTTTTGTAACTGGAAGACAGGTGGGGGGGAGTTTCTTAGCTGCTGAGATTTCTGCCCATCCCACTTACTTATTTCAGTTATAGTAACATCATGTATACAGTGGATTTACGCTTAGATTAAATGGATCATCATTTAATAAAAAAATATAAACAGTTAGAGCATACCCAGTCTGTGGCTGGCTGGCTGGAAATTTATCTGATCTGCCAGTGCCATTGCTATGAATTATTAAATGATAGCAGAGATTTAACTAGCAGATTGTTTGTTTAAATATTTGAGCATTTTAAGTCCAGAAAGAGATGCAGCTATCTGCATTTAAAAAAATCCCACCCAGTAATTGAAGAGACAGCTGTCAACAGTTGCTTTTAATAAGGTCACTAAGTACTATATAGTACAGTATTAATTTATAGCAGAAAATCATATCTTGTAAACTGTATATAAAACACTGTTTTATGGTGCAATCATTTGTCAAACTTATGTCTGTTACTTTTGTTTTAAAGTTGTGTGTATTCTTTTCATACCTAAGAGCATCACTGTAAAATCTGCTGAAGACTATTTATAGGTTTTATTTGCACAAGGTTTTGTTTAAATCTACAGGAAGTTCGTACTGAACATGCCTAAACATCTGTAGACTTTTTCAGTTCATGAAAAGAGAATGTTTCCATATGAATCTTCTCCAAAGGTAATCCCGCATTTGTGTTGAGTGTTTACATAAACTTTTCTGATTCTGCCAGCCATTATATTTAACTTTTTGAAGGACAGCTCATTTCATGTGTCACTAGGGATTCTTAATTTAGTCTTTTGCTTCAAAATTCCCCCAAAAGTTTGATGTCCCATCATAATGTAATTTGTGCTCATTTATTTGGCTAAGAAAATGTAAGACAAAAAACTTAAAATACCTTCAGAAGGAAAACTAGATAATTTGTCTGTATAAATCTTGTCATTGAGCTCAGCTGAAATAATCACCTGGAAGCCGTTTGTCTCAGACCCGGTCAGGATGTGTTTCCCTGAACACACCAGTCTAACCATTTACCATTGTTTTCCGTTGTTAATCTTGCTGGCAAGTGATATCCGTTTCTTGAAGATGCTGGTAGTGTGCAACACCACCTGAGCCCCTTCCTCTGGCTGAAGTACAGCTGCTGGATTAGAGCCTTCCTGTCATACCTGTGTTTCAGAGCTGTTGTTTAACCACTTCAGAACACAACTGTAGATTACTGTTTGCCCCAACACACACACACACACACACACACACACACACACACAAAGAAAAAAGAAAGCTGTCCTTTAAAACCTTTGTGAAGGATGAAAATAATGAAGGAAATGGTGTCTGCAGGCGGGCTGTCCTGCCTGGGCGTCGTGTCGCTCCCCGCTCCAGGCCTGACCGTCTGTGTCCCCCGCCCCGGCCTTTACTGAGGATTGTTTTCTAATTGGTTAGAACATTTTTCAATTAATGATTTCCGAACAAATGTTAATACAAACTGTATAAAGTGAACATAATTTTCTTCACTTGTATTTTTGTTATTGAGCAAGTTTATCAAAATAAATTGTCTACTAAAGCGACTGGCCCCGGCTGCGCTGACTGGAACCGGCCCCTCCCTTCCCCTCGCGCGCAGGTGTCTCCTCAGCCCCAGCGGCGTGTCCCCCCCCCCGCGCGCGCCGCCCGCCCACCACCGCCCTCCGGCGGCGGGAAGCGGCGCCGCCGCCTCTCGCTGCGCGGCCGCTGGGGCCGGCCCGTCTCCACCGGCAACGCCGTAACACGGCGGGCCCGCCGCTCCGAGCGGGGCGTGGGGGTGGGCTGCTCCCGGCACCCGCACGGGGGAAGGGTCGGGTGAGCGCCGGCAGGTGCCTTGGCCTGACGATGCTGAGGTGGCTTGGGGGATCTCTGTCACCGGCGCGGTGGCCGCCCAGGCTTTCGGGACGTGCCCGGGGCGGGTGGGGGGGTGTTGGAAGGGGGAAGCCTTTCCTCCGGTGAGGTGAGTCTCTGGGGACGGGAGGGCGCGGGGTCGGGGGAGCTGAGGGGCCTTTCCCCAGGAGGTGAGGAGAGTCTCGGGGGACGGGAGGGCGCGGGGAGAGCGCTGCTCCGGCACCCGCTGCTGAGCGGGAGGGCACGGCTGGCTGGGGACGGAGTGAGTGAGGCGGCGGAGCCCAGCGAAGCGACAAGCGGGGCGTGGCGGTGGCTTTTCCTCCGGTCTTTCTGCGCCTGAACCCGAGGGGCAGCTCGCCCGCACGCCGCCGTCCCCGCGGCTGGCGGCCCGGCTGTCCCCAGCCGGCTGCCCCCCTGCTCCTGCGGCGGCGCACACGGGCCCGTAGAGCTCTGGGCTTCGCTTTGGTTAGTCTTTTTGTCCCGTTGAGCGGTGTAGCTAGTCTCCCAGCAGCTGTGCGTACGTGTAATTAACTGCATAAAATCCCTTAACAAATAGCTCTGGCAGAACAGTTCCTAAATGTGTTTTCTATGGACGGATAATTGTAACTTCTCTTTCAGCTGTCTTTTAATTTGCTGTTGTCCCACATGCAATGTAATTATCATACAAGTTGCTGACAGTACCTTTTTTAACAGTGTTTATTCCTGAGGATTTCACCTTCTTACTCTAATACTTTGTCTTTTTTCTTTTTTTAACAAGGTTATGTCTATTCATATAGTGGATACTCACATCAGGAAAATGGCACAGTTGTTGGACAATGATCAGTTTTTGGAAAAAGTTGGGTGAGAATACCGTTACAAAATCTTGTTAGGGCTTCATATGTAGGTATAGAGTAAATAACTGTACTTCATATATACTATGTCCCTTCAAAACATTTATCATATATCAAATGGAATGTGTAAACAAATGTTGACGTATAAAACAGTTCCTACAGAAAAAAAACTGTAAAAACTTTATAACAATACAGGAATATTATGGGTAATTAAGTCATCCCATAAAATTCGTTGTCTTGTAGGGTGACCACAAAATCCAGTCTACGGGGTGATCACGCACTGCGGCAAGATTTTACTATGTCTCATGTAGGACAAGATAATGGATTGCTGGTAACACATATCAAGAAGACACAAGATCTGCTGGTAGGCAAGTTTTCCTGTTAAATGGAGCAACTAGAAAAGTAACACATACCTAGTATAAATAGAGAGTGGGGGATAAATAAGCTGATAGACAACTGATGTTTCGTGACATGTGTTTGCATATACAAACAGACAATTTGATAGATATAATCACTGTAGTCATGAAACTACATATAGTTTCTCTGCAGAGATGAATCAGATTGTGAAAAAATCGGGCAAAACAATAAATGTAAATCAGCTGCAGAAGACAATATATAACACTTCAAATTCTGTGAGGCAGGTTTTGGAGATGCTTAATTTTTCTTCCTCTCTGGTAAATCACTGTGGTACTTCTTCTAATTCTTTTACTAAACTCTCCTATTTCTTGTCTTCCTTCCTGTCTCCTCCAAACTAAGCTTTCCCTTCCCTTCCTTTAGCTCACAGCCTGGGGGTGTTCTGAAAGCTGCTTTTCTTTTGCATCCCACATCCAAAAGAGTGTGCCAGTACCTAAAATTATGTTGTTCTTGGATATGCACTGTCAACCAGCAGCTATCCTTAGAACCTGTATTTTTGTCACACTTGAACAGCACATTTTGTTTCTCATGCTGCATTTTTTTTTCTTATTTGATCTATAGAGAGTACAAATGAAGAAAATACAGTCTAAAAAGGTGCAAACCACAGAAGAATGGCTAAGAAACTACAGTTTAGAATCCTTGCAATTAACATTAGAGCATCTGATAAATGAAGGCAATATTATTTTGTAAGTGCAACACTGCCCTTTCTTTAGTCAGTCCTAATTCGTGTGCATCTCTGATGCTAATTATGCATAGTGTTCCAGGAATTCAAGAAATGGTGTCAAAGAGATAGAGTTTACAGAAGAGACTGTTACGGATTTTGAGTCCAGACTTTCTGAGTAGGTATCCATTTTGTTTATGATTTTGATGCGTAATTGATTCTATATCCCCATCCCCCATGGTTACAGGTACTGCCTTAAATCTTAATTTGTTATCTCTGGGAACTTCAGAGTATCTCAGCATTAAATCCTTTCTGCTGAGATTTATGGCAGGTGATAATTATATGTCACTACAGCTGAAGTTTTTTTATTTTTTTAATGAAGATTCTTATCAACCCGGATTTGAACTGAAGCACTTGGCTCATTTTAGAAAGGCAGCTAGTGAATGGTTGGGTTTCACAGGTAATACTGTGTATTTGTGGGTTATGTTTACTGTAACTTGGATTAGTTTCAAGTCATGGATCTAGGCATGGTATGTGGAAGTTAAAAGTTTTCTAAGTGAATTTTAAATGTATAAAATCAAGGAAACTTAAATTGAGGAAAACATTTAATGAGTAGTTTCAGTAAGCTGTAGAGTAATCATAATGGTTTTGCTGGTCTTCACAATACTTGTTAGACTGTTCCTAGGAGTGCCACTACTTCAGCATACCTCACCATGTCAGTCATGAAGATCCAGAATCTTCAGAAGGTCCACCTTCAGCACTTGGGCCCTGTGCCATCTAAACAAACCATCTGCAAATCTGGTTTTAAAAAGAAGTAGCTTTTGTGTTTTGAAAAAGCAGAAAAATTTTCCCCCTTTGAAATGTTGATTTAAACTTCCTGTTTGTCAAATTCTAAAAACTGTGCATATGGTATTAAAAATAAGTTGGTCGAAGTAGAACAATTTTGGAGGACAGCTAGCACTTTATTTTACTTCAAGTTATACCTATTTTGAAATGAAACTGTTGAAAGTTGTGCTGCAGTTAGTCCGGCACTTCAGTGAGTGTGCTGCCTTTCAATCACAAGGTTGTATTTCATGAGCGTCTTAAGCAATAGCACAGTTCATATTAAATGCATCTCCTGACAATAACCTATGTGTAGTGAGCTAAGCTCAGTTTAGCCTGAGCTTCTGTTGTTCGCACATACACACGGTGAGTACCCCTCTCCTATCTCTGAACAGAATAAGCCAGCAACTGATCAGAAAACATTTCAGTGATCCAGTTTTTCAGACAGCTACATAATCTAGGCAGTCAAACAGCTTTAGGGGAAGAAGTGTTTAAATGGCTAGCCCTGCAGCCACCAGTTGTATGAGAACACTGAAAACAGTATTTTTAAAAGGTGATTTTGCATTTGTGAGAAAAAGGATGTGATGAAGACAAATGGTTGAATGTTACATTGATACACAATGCAAAAGAATGCCTTAGCTAAATGTGTGCTATGCCTTTTGTCAGAGTGATTGAACTTTATCAGCAGAGAATTCAGTGGCTGTTGCAGGACAGCAGAAAGGTAACTAACTTTGCAGTATATTTTTAGAATGGAACTGTATACAGCATTAAAGAATAAATTAACTTTTGAATACTAGTGAAAAGTGGCTTCCAGAAAGCTTATCTATTTTCATTATTTACTGTGAGTTATACATCATGTGCAGTGATATTTACCTTGACAATAGATTGTTTTTCTTGATCTTTCAGTGGTATGTGGTTTTCTGCTTTCTAGATCTAGTCTTTTTCTTTCTCTTAGCAATCTTAATCATCAGGACCTCTCAGCACTCTGACTGGAGTGGAGCTGTCTTGTAGTCCATTGTGCCCTCTCTTGCACAGCTGGTTAATCATCTATTGTGCCTAGCAGTGCTAATGCTCAGGAATGGGAAAGGGACATAACTCCTTCTTGAAGGGGATAGAGAAAGAAGCAGCATTCCAAAATCTGGCTTCCACTAAGTTGCTTGATTTAACCTGAAGAAGACACTGTAGACAGAGTTATTTTTTTATCCTCTCAAATAATGAATAGGTTGTCATGGGAAGGAGTGAATATGACTTACTGGTAAGGATAAACTGGGAGCCAGTAGTCCTCTCTCTTTTTTTTTTTTTTTTTTTTTTTTTTTTTTCCTTCTTCTTCCCCTTGGCTTTGTCACTGTGTCATCTTTATGCTAAAAAGCTTAAAGTGAAAATAAATACCTAATATTTGATTTTAAAATGGTATTGTATGGAATAAACAGTAACATTTTTAAACTTTAGATAAGCTTGGTATTTACAATGACTTTTCTCTTTTAAGGTGTTTGGCCTTATAAAAGGAACCAAAGTTGGACTTGTGGTTGATGTGTCTGGTATGAGTTATGGATGTAGACTACTGGATTTTCAGAAGGACCTTTTGGTAAGTAATAATGAAACAGACTTTGGCAATTATAACATATGAATCAAGCTTTCGTATAACTACAAGCCAGGAACTAAGTAGAAAAAAAATCTGCTTAAATTGATAATGGACAATACAATAGAAGTTTTGTGATGTAGAAAAGTATGTTTGAAATGTCTGAAAGTGTAGTCTCTTTGTTAATGTCTAGATCCAGACAAACTCCAGTATGTACCATAATAATAATACTTTTCATATTAATACTTAGAAGTTTCTCAATTCTTGTACCAGCATTCTCTATGGAATAAACTTGCCTAACAGAAACAGCTGTAAGAGCTAGAAACAAGTTCTACATAGAGCTATTTATAGTTTCCTTATGTCTTTATGTTTTGTCACAACAAGGCACACTTCACAATTTCGGTCAGAACCTTGGTGAGTTAATCACTTCCTGAAGTCCCAAAAGAAACTTGTCATTTATTGTGCTTTTTATTTTTATAAAACGTTTGTGGTAAGGAAGAAAGATACAGTGTGGCTGGTTTACTGTCTAACTTTGAAACTTTGTACAACGTCATTTCCTGCATTCAGGAATTATTTAAATTTTATTTATATTATCTGCATTTTTCATTTGTGTGTTTTAAATAAAACTACTTCAAGAAGACACAAGTTCCACATAGTGTGGTTGGTTTAGCCTTAATACCTGAACTATTGTTTAGTCCTATCCATGAATATGTATTAAACATTTTTTAGTAATTGCTTGATGGGTGAATATGCCGATTCTAGATCAGTATGTTGTTTCATGTGCTCATCAGCTGAAGGGAAAAACTGATACCAGTACAACAAATATTCCCTGCCTCCTGCCCTATTGACAAATTGGCTGGATTACCATAGGTTTGCAGGTTCTGTCTCTGTACTCCTTACCAAATATTTGAATCTGTATGACTTTTCCTTGGAAGCTTTTCTCTGTAGTAGCTGAAAATAATGCTGTCAACTATTTTTAGGAAATTACTATTTTTATTCTTTTATGTAATAACCCTACTAGAAACAGCATGGATAGTAATGCATTAACAATTGTTTATTTATTAGTGCTTAATAGATGAACAGCTATGTTATAAGAAGCAATTGTACTGCCTCTCGTTCAGTACAGAAATTTCACCTCTGTGGGAGAGTCCAAAAAACATCAATGTTCATGTGTAAGTAAGTTCATTTCTCTGAAAAATAAAGGCATTTCAAACAAGATCTCCATTTAATTAGAGGAATCTCTTGCAGATAATAAATAGTGTTTTTCATTGTTTGCCTGCAGTGATTTGTAAGAGGGGGGAAAAAGCAGTGAATTTTAAGCACCGTCAGTGATTTCAAGCTGGTTGTTCATGCATAAAATACATTGTAGCAGCTCCTGTGGTTTGTAGTAATCTTCATGATCTATCTTATTTAGTGCCTGCATGTTAAGCATACATATTCTTTTTTTTTTTTTTTTTTTCCCCTCCCCCTAGGCTGCATGAAGCAAGACAGTGGATACAACAGCTGGAGCCTGGTCGAGGCTGCAATTTGCTGAAAGCCTTAAAACATGTCCTTACGATGAAAGAACTGAATTCTCTGGTTCTTATTGTAGGAAGCTGGTAAATGCTTTATCCTTCTTAACCAGCTTTAACTTGGATACAGAATTGGTTCAAGAATCTGAACTTGATACAAAAATAAATAGAAAATTTAAGATCCAGGTTTTATGTATTTTTAGTTCATACCACTGAATTCCTTTATTTCTTCCCTTTTTTACTATTTATAAATCTTCTCTTTTCTGATACAAAGCTATGTCTTTCCTTTGCAGATCAGTTACCGGAGTAATCCATTGAGGGTCTGTTAGCATTAATGTTACATCAATAAAAATCCTTCAGCATCATTAAGGATGTCACTGAAAGGGTCCACACCTCTGGGAAGATTAGATGATAAGCTAGATTTTGCTGTAAAATAGCATTAAGCATTCAAAGATAGTCTTCTCTCTGATCTTGGTTCTGATGGAAAATTTAAAATGTCTGATTAAATAAATGAAACCAGGCTGAGATTAGATAAATTATGGACTTAAATTCTGCAGTTCAACTGTCATAATTTGAAAACTTGCAGTACTGGAGCCAGGATTACAAGAAAAAGACTACAGTAAGGGTTCTGGGAGTGTTAGTGTACTCCTAATTTATTAATTGTATTAATTTTAAATGTGCGAAAAAAGGGATGGTGTAAGCTTGCAACCTTGATATTTAGGGTGATTGAGATTACATTTCAGCTAACTTACTGAACACACAGTGTTCAGTTACAAGGTTCCAAGTTTTGCTTAGGTCTGCTTTGAACAGAAAGCAAAAGTTTTTAGTATGTGCAAGTGAAAACTTGCTTAATTTCTGTCCCTGACAGAAGTTTAGCTGTAAGGAAGGGTTTTTACTAGCCATGAAGAACCATCAAAACTCAGAGCATGAAAGCTGTGTGGGTCGCTAAGTTCTAAACACAAAGCTAAGTTTTACTTTCTTTGGTGCCTTTGGAAGACAATGGACATCCTTAAATACAGTTGAAGATCTGAGTTGAAAACTTTTCTGTCACAGTTTGTCACGGAGTAAAACCACAATTCCTGATTTTTAGCTTCCAGGGCTAGCAAGGAATAATTTAGAACATTTCACCTACATGCTGTTATCAACTGGAATAGAATCTTAGTACTTTTATTATCATTCAGGTTTTCAGGACAGAAGCAAACCCCAGTAGTGGTACCTCAGTAACTGTTGAAAGAGGGAGAGGAGATCACGTTATGCTAAATGGCTGAATTACATTCCCATTATTTATTATTTCTTTCCCACTTAGTTTTCTTCCCTGTCTTCTTTAGTATGGCCTTTTTTCACCATTTGATTACTGCCGTTGTTAATATCTTTTTTTTCCTTATGTATTTATTTATATCAGTCCTGATCAGTCTTTGGAAATATTGTCTGACTATGCTCAGCAGTGTATGGTGGGGAGAAAACTGCAGACTCATACTGTTACATATGATTGCAGCAATCCTGCTTCTCTTGTAAGTAATTGTGTTAATACTTACTTCCATAAGTGTCCTGCCATTTGTTCCATATTCAGCTGCAATGTCTTCCCTCATAAACTTCTGGGGAAGCTAACTTACTCATTAAAGAGTTCTTGATCTAGAGTTGTATTTTCTTTAGAGCAGATTTGCACACATGAAAAAATTTGTTTGAAGCATTCATCTTGGTCCATACCAAAGCCAGAAGTGGCAACCAAGTGGTGTTGGCAGGCTTGGCAGCTGAAGGGGAGCAGTTATTTCCAGATAATCATCCTGTGTATTCAGAGAAGACTTTGGGGCTAAGAGCTCTTCTGCAGGTGAAAGCAGAAAAATAGGGGATTTCAGGTAGGCAATACTGCAGTAAGGACAAGTGGGTGGGGAGAGGGATCATAGGAGAAAGGCAGGGACTTGGGAGTGAGATCATATGAGTATGGCAGTCTCTGGAATAGTGTCGTGGTTTAACCCCAGCCAGCACCAAAGCACCACACAGCTGCTCACTCACTCCCCCCCTCCCCCCCCCCCACCAGTGGGATGGGGGAGAAAATCAGGAAAGAAGAAGTAAAACTTGTGGGTTGAGATAAGAATGGTTTAACAGAATATAAAAAGAAGAAACTAATAATGATAGTGATAAGACTAATAAAGTGACTGCAGTAATGATAAAAGTATTGGAATATACAAATGATGCGCAGTGCAATTGCTCACCACCCGCTGATCAACACCCAGCTAGTCTCCGAGCGGCGATTCCCCCCGCCCCCACTCCCCCCAGTTTATATACTAGATGTGACGTCACATGGTATGGAATACCGCTTTGGACAGTTTGGGTCAGCTGCCCTGGCTGTGTCCTGTGCCAACTTCTTGTGCCTCTCCAGCTTTCTTGCTGGCTGGGCATGAGAAGCTGAAAAATTATTGACTTTAGATTAAACATTACTTAGTAGCAACTGAAAACATCAGTATTATCAACATTCTTTGCATACTGAACTCAAAACATAGCACTGTACCAGCTTCTAGGAAGACAATTAACTCTATCCCAGATGAAACCAGGACAGATAGGAATATTTTTGTATGGCATAGCATCAGTGCAAGACCTAGCAGCCTTGCTCAAATTATAGTATTGATCATGAGCAATTGTTTGGATGTTAGCAGTGACTGCCTGAAGGAAGAGGAGGACAGAAGGATAAGGAGTTACTTTTGATTGGCTTCTGCACAGAAACTTGGGTTTAGGTGTTGATTGCTTGTTTTAGCTTATCCCTAAGGCATGCAGTGACTTAAGTGGTAGGGCAGACTGTTGAAATCCTGGTTTGAAGAAAAGATTGGATGCAGTAAGGGTATTGCAGTTGTGGGAAAAGGATTGCAGTGGTAGATGATAGGAGAGAAGGAGATGGGAGAGGTGAAAAAAGCAGCAAAGGATTTAAGAGGTATTTGTGGGCAGGGGAAGGATAGCCTAATATTTATATTTGTAAGCTTCAGTGATACGCCTTTGATCTCACTAGCATAAGCCTGCCTTCAAAGGAAGAGAGAATGACTGGTATTATAACACAAGGTGAATGAACTTGACCCTTATTGCCTATTTTGTAAATTTCTTTACTGAGTTAGTTTTTCAGCCATATTAAAATAAGACTGGTAAGAAAACAATGGAAACATAATTACTTTGGCTTTCTCACTACGTGTACGTCAAAGATTCTCTCTAATCAAGAATTGAATACCAACAACCTATGTTATCAAAAGAGACTACTAAATCAAAGTAACTATTTTTCTTCCTATTTATATATGTAGGCAGTTCTAAAGAACCTTGCAGAAGCTGTAAGAGGCCGTTATCATTGCTACTCTTCAAAGGGAGAGGTAGGTGACAGCTAGAGAGGCAATGCATTTTGCTATCTTTTTGATCATTCTTCACTTTTAGAAGGTAAAGTAATTATCATCTGAGTAGAAGTTTATAGCAAGACCTGGTGCTGAAAATTGCTGTCATAGAAGTGCTGAGGATGTGCTCAATAAACCTGTAGTTAATTCTTTCTGCAACTGGAAATGCTTTCCTAAAAGCACAATAAATTTTGCAGATATTGTTCACTGGCTTAAAGCTGATGAATAGGATGAAATCAGTGGCTTATTGTAGACTGATTCAAAATAATAAAATGGTATCTTGTTTATAAAATAATTAATAACTTATATGCAGTGCATTAGATACATTTACACTCAATTCTGCTATGCCAGGCAGTCTTGTATAGATGTGTGCGTGTCAAAGTAAGAAAGCTATGTTTGGTTGGTATTTGAATAGTACTTAACTTATTTTTTCCCCCTTTGTTTTTATATGTACAGAATTTTGATAGCAGCGATGTTCACCTGCTACTTCAGGAATCCCAGATAGCTAAGGACCTACTCAAGAACATCAAGCAGACTTTTCGAAGAAGAATTCATAGCTCATTTATTAGTAGAATAGCACATGTACGTATCTTTTTTTTTTTTTTTTCAGATACACTTTGAAGTATCAGGGTAGAAGTTTTTAGTGTTCACAATGTGAAAAAAAATCTGTATGATCAATCAAGTATTTTGATAAGTGAACTTTGAATATTAGCTATTGGCCATCCATTTTAAGAACAAATTAAGGCCAAAACCAATAAAGGAGACATTTTGCTAGACATTCTCCAAAATGCAGCAAGTTTTATAAACCAACCAAATGCGATGAAAAGACCATTGTACCATGATCATAATGGAAATCTAAGAGAATTGCTAGCCTAACTGCATGCATGGTCATTTAAATGAAGTTCCAACAGTTTTTTAAGTAAAAAAGATACTTACTCCTAACTGATTAAGGTGGACACATAAATCAGTTGCAAAATCGTGAGGGCTTGTCTACATCCATTATTAGTGTTGAAGTTAGGAAGCTACAGTCTGTCTGTTACACATCTGTCTCTGTGTTGGTCCTGTCTTATTGGCACTATTTGTTCTGTAACAATTGTCTTCATAATGTTTCTATTTTTATGCCTTATTTGACCAGCATACCAGAAGTTCTTATCTTGTTTGTCTTTTCTCCAATAAAGTAACTTCTAAGTGCTCTCGCTGAAATATGGATGAGGAAGCAAAAGACTCTCCTGTGCTTTTTTCTTTTTTCTGTGGAGTGTTTGGATAATTTCTGGTTCTGCTTTTATTTCGTAGAGAGATTATTTACTCATGTCTTTCTTTCACCTTGTGCAGATAGTCTTAAGAGGAAATACGTATCTCTCTTTTGCCTTATGCTGATATCTGTACTTTCTAGGAGACTGGAAGTTTAGAAAGTGGCTGAATTCCCCTATGGTTGCTAAACTTTAATGCTAAAAATTTGGCAGCACTGTTTTACAAATCTCTGAGGAATTTTTTGTTAAAAAAATAATCCATTCACTGTCACAGCTACTGTAGGCAGTTGTGTGAGGTGGACAAATCTGATCTGAAAAAGGGACTGAAAGCTTCCATTAGGTATCCTTGCATATCTGGTCATCTGACCTGAGACATTCCAGACTGGTTATTTGTGCATAATATTTCTAATTCTGTTTCCCCTCATCCTCCCTATTCCATATATATATAGAATTCTCTTCCAACCTCATATTTGCTAAGGACCATGCAGAGTACATATGGAGCAGAAGTCACCCTGAAATGATTTAGACGGTCCTATATCCCCAAATAAAAGCATGTCATTACAGAGACTTACTGGTCAAACCTTATGTATAAAAAAGCACCTCCACAAACTTCTGTCCATTCATAAAACAAAGGTCTCTTACCCCTTTCAAAATAAAGGAATTCTAGTGCCCCATAGGAGTTTTTGTTGACTTGTTTCCATTGGTGTGAAAGAAGGTAGAATGTGGTTCATTTGACTTGTTACAGATAGAAGACGGAGAAGCTGAGATTTGATCTGTGTGTAACAAAGATCCTCTTCCTAGTTTTTTTTCTTAGAGAAATGATAGGCTGTTTTCATGCCAGTATGTATAACCATGATGTTTTAATTTCCCTGTGAGTTTTGCATTGTGGCAAACACAGTGAAGTTAATGGAACAGTGTCCCACAAACCCCATTTTTAGGAGGACTTTTGATAGCTGTTTTCAAAGTATATTGCTTGTTGAAATCCCAGCACTTTGGTCAACGTAACTAAAACTAACATTCAATGCTGGATATTTTTGATTGAGGGTAAAAAAAAATTATGCTGAAACTTGCAGGAGTTTTTCTTAAAATCTGTTTTAGGTTTCCACAGAATTTGCAAATATGGCACCTTCTAACTTCTTACCAAAGCCTCCAAAGTACAAAGGACCATTAGTTATTCAAACACCGTGTGTCCTGGCCAAAACCTCAACAGACTGGTTAAAGACAAATGGATTGAAAGGTAGCACAGAAAGAAAAGCTTAACAGGTACGAAACATGAATTCAAGATAGAGCATATGTTTTATTTAATTTCTTTGTTCCTTGCTATAGCTAAAAAGCTAGACCTTTATCAAGTTTTGGCTCCCAATGCCTTCTCTCCCGTGGAAGAATTTGTACCCATTCTTAAAAAAACAGTATCATCAACTCTACATGAGGTAAGTGATAAAGACCCTTTCTTTTTCTTGTTGTTTTTTTTTTTTCTATTGCTACATTTTTCTAATTAAAATCAGTACTTTATAAGTTAGTGAAATTCTACAGGCTTTAACTGAAATTTGAGTCATAGATTCAAATCAGATAGTTATGCCATTCTTAAGAATGATTCGGGAATTAATTCCATGTTAGTGGAGCTCATATAGGCTTCTGTAAACACATAACTGTATTATTTATCCTTCTAGAAAGCAATGATGCAGTTTGAATGGTATGATGGAACTGTGAAAAATATCCACGTTGACCTGCCAGTATTATACAACTATCAGGTAAGTTGTCTATAGTGATGTGGCCTTGTCAGGGCTAGATTGCCATCTAATTATTCCACATTAATTGTCCTGTTACATAAGTACTGCAGGGATTCCTGTGCAGACAGCTGTCCATGTAAGTCTGCAGTGATCTGGTTGGGCTTTAGACCCAAATTCTTATGGTAGTGAGGAAGGAGGCTAAGTAAAAGAATGAGTCCATCAGTGCTGCTCATAATACAGCAATGTGCATTTTGCAATCTATGTGTAAGAATGTATTTACATTATTTTACCCACGTATGTATGAATCCTTTAGCCTGTACATTGAAAGGACACAACACAATAAAGTACTCCTGCTTGCCTGAACATAACTGTCCCATTTAATCTTGGTTTAACTATTAAAAAAAAAAGTTCTGTATTTTGTTTTATTTCTTTGAAAGTCAAACCAGTTTTATGAAGAAGAACATGTAATTGTTACTAGGTAGACCAGGAAAGACTCAAGGTGTAGCAGGAACATTCGAGGAAGTAGTGTAGGAGCAAGCTTGGATGATTGTTGCATGACTTGAAAGACATTGTGTGATATGAAAGCATGTGCAAAGGCACGTAACATAGCAGCAAACAAGAGCCTCTTCCTGTCATAGCAGCCTAGTCCCTCAGATGTGTAGGAAAGAGAATCAGGGCAAGGGATTATTCTGAGATAAAAGTTTGATCTTAAACTATCAAATAATCCAGAAGACTGGTTGAACAAGGCATTAAAATATTATACTGTGCCATGGGTTTCTTTGGTAGGTGAGCTTCTCTCAGCTCCGTGGATGGATGGGAGATGGGGAGAATGGTGAATTAAGGGGAGTGATGAAAGAAGACACAGTATTCCAGATCAGCGATGTTGATTTCTGTGTGTGGGGAAGGTGGCAGAAGCATATGAAAGTCTGCATTATGAAGAAAGCCACAGGAATAAAATTAGGTTGCCTTGATCATGATCTTGCATTAGTCAATATTCTCTCTTTGGATAATGTGTACATACACATGAGTTTTTCTCCTGTATAGTTTGGGGTAGATCCTACAGCATCCAGCACCCACTTTCCTTCTGTTTGAAATCCTGCTATAATACCTTAAGACCAGTAATGTAGTACAGTCAATATGGAGAGTCCTGTAGGATTTGAAGATAGAGTTTATATTCTGAATTCAGCACCTGACCCGTACTTTCAGAGACATCACATTAGCCTTTTCATTGTGAATCCTTCACCTTTTCCACATGGGAAGTAGCTAGTTGTCTCCATTGTAAAATGATGACGTCCAAATCTAGTAAATTCTACAGAATTGCCAAATGGTAACTTTGCCAACTGCCAAATTCTGCAGATGGTCACATCAGATGTAATTCACTCTGAACTTACTCTTTTACCAAGAGTAGCATTTTAGCCTTGACAATGTTCCTGCAACACTCTTGCCATGCATTTAGACAGAATATATTTTTGCTAATGTGACTGTCAAGGACAACTGATTTCAATGGGTTTTCAGCATAACCAACCTTTTTTTAAAAGTCAGAAAACAGAATTTATCTCTGCTTACTTTATAGAAGGTTGTCATACTTTTGCTTTACTCTAAAGTGTCAGAGGAAGCTGGGTATTTGCATTTCATGTTTTAGGATATGCTCAATTGTTCTTTATGCTTAATGTGAACTCTGAAAATTGTGGCAGCATAGCACTGCAAACCACATTCTCCTAAATTATTCTAGTTTACCCCCTTCATCTGCAGCTTGGATGGAGGTTTGGGTTTTTTTCTCTTTCTTCCAATGTGAGTGTGGTATGAGGAAACTACACTCTTCAGGCTTAGCTGGGCATGTGTGGACAGTGGATACTGCAGCTTTGGTTTTGCACCTTTATCTGCAAGGTAAAATACTGTGGAGGGATTTGACTCCTGGGAAGAACAAGAGGATTGTGTCATTGTGCAGCATGGTATGATGAGCAGAGGCACCTAGTGCTTTCAGATCTAGAGCCCCACATTCTACACTGCAGGCAAGACAAGAACTGTTATCATCCTGGGGCAAAAAGTAGCAATCACGAAATGGAAGCTTTTAAGCCTTGTTTGCTATTAGTTAGCAGGAAATTAGTGGGAAACTATTTTTATGAAAGAGTTCAAGAGTTAAGAAGGTTGAGTACACCCTGTTATTTAGGCTCAGAAAGCTGGCTAGAGTTCAGAAAAAAAGTAGGTTTGTCCAATGATACCAACTGCCCCATTCAGTTTGAGAAACTCCATGCCTTCCAGTCTGTAACCATGTGTATAAAGGCTGTTTCTCAATAGTCTTTCAGGCCTTTAGGAATATCAGTAATTTCCATAGCAAGCATGTGGAGTTTGCCTTGGAGTCAGTGACAATGCTTTAATAAGACTACAAGTAGAAAAAACATCCAGCTATGTACTCTGGCCCACCCTTGAGACAGAGGGAGATGTTGGTGATAAATACAGTGGATGGCAAGTAGGGCAGGGAACCATTTCTTTTGTGTAGCATGTGTGGTGATCTCTAAATTGTAATCAAGTGGCAGGCAGAACAAAGTAATATCTCTGTGGCTGAGTCTCTGGTAATGTAAGTGAATTTTTCATTGGGTAACTTTCTAGCAAGTAAATGATTTTTGAACTATGCGGGTAGCATTGGCTTTGGTGTCTGTCTAAAGGGAAGCTTTAAAAGAGAGCTTGCAAACAGTATTGTAGATGGTGTCACTAGTGAATTCAATAAGAACAGTTAAATACCTTATAGATAATAATTTTATGTTAAGTATTGATTGCATCATCTCAAGTTAGAGCAGCTCTATATTCCAAGATATGTTCATTTGTGTTAAGCACACAAATTATGTGTTGTTTTTTCTTTTCTGTCTTCCTTCTTCTAGCAGCCCTGACAAAGGGGTATGGGAATGTTTCCAGGCAGGGAAAATATTTATTTAAAATGGAAGAGGGATGAGAAATCTATAGAACTCTATAGTCAGACCTTAAAGGAGAGTGTAAAGTTTAACTGGCAGACATGAAAGCAGCTTCTGGCTCCTTGATCATCAGTAGATGCTTGTGTTTTGTGCTCCAAAAGCTGCTACCTTATAGGTTTATTTCTGTGTTTCTTGCTTGATTTGCCCTCATACATATAATGCATACATATGCTTGCAAAGGTCATGTTCTATAGAGTTTGGATAAATTGCCTTAAAGTCTTCAAATTGATACTGTTTTCAAGAACGGTATGTGTTTGAAAATATTGTGTTTATTTTAAATGATGTGTTTTGTTATGAACACTGCCTGAAATTGCTATTGAAGAAATGGTAAGCTTGTAAAAACTGTGTTTTGAAACTTTTTTTTTTTTTTTTTTAATGTACTTGACCACTATTTGGGGACATGATAGCAAGAGGAGATATGAAGAGACGAGTTTAGACCTTTAGAACCTTTTTTGGTTTTTTTATCATTGTATGTTTTTCTCATGGACTGTATTCTCTTATCTTTAGTAAGAATGAAATGCTGCTGTTAAAATGAATGAAAATAATTTTTTTCATCACTATGCTGTATTAAGCATTTGGCAATAAAAGACTTACTTGAACTTTTTATTTTCAACTTAAAATTTCTATATTTTTATCCATAGAAACTCCTTGCTAAAATGGTAAAAATCTATGAGAAACGAATTGACTGGCTATCTGTTGCTAGCAGAAGAATATGGGGAAGTGTTTGTGAAAGGAGGTATCGTACTTTGATAACCCTTTTTTTGTGTATTGGTAATGATTCTAGTTTGCCAGCCTTTGCTTTGTGTGTAAGTCAGCACCAAGGAACACAGGGCAGAAAATAGTCAGATTTAGAAACAACAGTTGAAAATATGACCAGTGTAAGCAATCCACTTTCAAAAACAGATATTGATATTCAGCTTTTTTAATGATCCAGTGAATTTACTGAATCCAGTGATGATTAGTCAACACAAAACTGCAATTTCCATGAGACAGGATGAGACTCTTCAATTTGATTTATCTAGCAAGTAAGCCTTTGGGGAATGTTCTGTCTTAAACCACACAAAAACAGAACCTGATATTTCTGGCCAAAGGTAGGGTTTACAGTCAGCTTTTCAAACCCATGCTATTAGTATTTATGCCTAGAGTTTTTTCTGCACAGCCTGTCATGGGTTCTTATGAGAAGATGAGAATTCAACCTACCAACTACCTTCTGCCTCCACCACTTGTTGAAGTGCATTCTAGTGCCAAATGACAAATGTCCGTGTAGGTATACTCAAAAACCTAAGATTATTTTTTTTTTCCCCTGTGTGAAGTTTGAGGTCTTCATCTGATTATGTATTTGAGGATTATGTTTATTTACAGTGTGTGTGAGGCCTTACCCAACCTCAATTGCACAGTTGCTCCTTTTGTCCTGTTTACGAACCTTGAATATGAAGTTTCAGACAAAAGGAAGGTAGCTGAGGCCACTGTTAACTAGTTCATTGATCAAGGATTGAATTAGCTCATCTGGCCACTGTAATGTGTTGGGAACTCGCGTCCCACTGTCTATCACATCTGTGATTCTTTTCATAACCACTGATCCCAAGATATCCCCTGTCCATTAACTGTAACCATCCTCCATTGTCTCTACAAGCAAGACTTAATACTGACCATACTGAAGAAGGCCATCATTAACACTTTTTCTCAAAACAGGTAACGTGACAGTTAACATCAGTCCATACCTGAGCAACCACTCTGTCACTGACTTGCTGGGAGAAAACTTACCATTTATATTTGGAATCATACTACATACATTCCTGGAATTATGGCTGGGGAAAGGACAATGAACTATCCAGCAACTCTTCTCGTTGGATAACATCCACACATTTTAGGCGTGTTTCGGATATTCAAGTACAGAGAAGAAAGAGGACCTGTTTTGGGTTCAACAGCCATTATGGCACTACATGTGCCAGTAGCCTGATTATTGCATAGCTTAAGAAATACAGCATTTTCCATTGTTGCTTTTTTTTTAAAATCTTACCTTATATTTTGCAGGTTATTTTTTTAATATAGATTCAGTGTTTATACATCTTGTTACATAGCTGGAAGATACTTTCCCTGGCAAGTTAGAGTACAGTGAAGATAAAAATATGTAATTAAATAAGATTTTTTTTTTCTTTTCTTTGATGAATACCATATTTCTTGTATAGGGTGGTTATACTTGTTGATGTATCAGTGACGAACTCTATGTACATCATCCATATCCAGCATTCTTTGCGACTTTTACTTGAGGAACAAATGTCAAATAAGGATTACTTCAATATTATAGCGTAAGCAACCATTTAAGATTCTTTTAAAAGAATTGTAACACATTGCAATGAAAGAAGTATGCTGAGAGATTGATGGACATATTTTAGATTTTTTAGTTGTATTTAGTGTTTTATGATTAAGTACTTGCAAGAGTAACACTGCTTTGTTGTTATTGGATAGGTGCATGGCTCAGATGTACGGAGACCAGATTAGTAATTAAAAATCACTGTTTTGGGTGAGGCTCACTGGAACTCATTGTATCATACCTGTAACAAATTATCTTCCTGCTATATTGTTCATAACAATATTAATTCACATGTCAGAAACTTTTACTGGAAGAGGATTTTGGTGTCTCAGGTACCATAATTGAGAATGCCCTTTAAATTTTATAGTAACTCCAGTACTTTTTAAAAACGTAATAGTACTAAAATTCCATACTCAACACTGGTAGTCAGAAATGTATGGCACAGCTGCTGAAGAGCACCTGGGCAGGCTTCTGAATGGGAGGTAAAAAAAAGCAGGAGACAGCAGCTTATGGAGTTCCAAACCTGAAAGAAAAGAGCCCTTACCTCATAAGAGATACAGGCAGCATCTGAGGGTTGGGGGTTTTTTTGCTGCAATCTTTCCACTGAGCTTTTACCAGCTCACTTAAGATCCTGTTCAGGAAATAAAAATGTAGTCTGGCCCACTACCTTGAAAATCCAACAACCCCTGAGTGATGGATAAGTGTGAATAATTAAATGGTTTGAAATAGAAAATAGTTAGCATCAGGCAATTTTACATCTGTAATATCCCAAATGAGATTTTTCTTTTTTAGTGAATTTATTCTGTCTTTTTGTATGCTGCTCTAAAGCTTAATCTGAAAATTAATTGCTGTTATCTTTCCATGAAAGATTCGGGAGTGACATTATGCCTTGGCAGCTGGAACTGGTTCCTTCCCAACCAGAAAATTTACAAAATGCTTGGAGGTAGGATCAAGTAACTTTCCTGTACATCTGAATTAAGTGATCGTAGGTACCACAAAACAGATAAAACAGAGAAACAGATTTAAACAGCATTTTGAACAATTTAGAAAATGGATAAATTTATCATATTACAAAAATAGTTTGTCATGAACTGTTCTACATTGATTGTTTGTGATGGTTTGTTGTGAAAACAGCATTATAAAGTCTACTATGTCCTAGTGACTTTGTATTTCATATGTATACAGAATATATATGTGCGCAAATATAGAAGTGTCTGTGTAAGAAATGCACAGGTTACATGAAGAATTGAAAACTGCTTCAAATTCAACTGGGATGTGAAAGCTAAACTACGTTTTTTCCCCACATACACTCGAAACAAATCCCAGGTTTCTGTTTATGGAGTTACACCTTCAGTGGTTTCAATATACCTCTGTGGTTTCATTTCTATTCCTGTAAGTTCTACTATATTACAATTTTTCTACATAAGAGAGAATTGTTTTATCTCTACGCTCTCAATCTTATCTTAAAAAGTAGCTTGCCATGGTGCCATGGTACAGAAACCAGAAGAAATAATTTGGGTCATTCTGTAATCTGGTTTTGCTGTCTGTCATTGTCAAAAATTTTAGACTCTAGTGCAGTGTTACTTAAGATTCTTAGTTCTCTTTATTGCTTTAAGCAGAAACAAAAGGTTTTGTTGCTTCATTCTTTGAACTGTAAATATCATCTTTTAGATGGGTGTTGAACTTGCAGTGCAAAGGGAGTAGAAATTTCATGAGTGCTCTCAGGAGAGCTGTGGAAGTGGACTTCAAAGACAAAGATAAACACAAATCACAAGGACTTTACCTGCTGACTACAGGAATACCTGATCAGGAAACAGTAAGTATCATCACAGGTTTTGCAACTCTTCCGTAAGTTCCTATCAGAATTAATCTCAACTTTAATTTTCTCTCTTCTTTTTTTTTTCCTTTCTTTTGGCTAGTCACCATACCTTGTTGGCAGAATACTTCTCCTTAACATATCTAAGCCAGCACAACTGTCACGATCTCAAACTTCCATGTCTGCAGTTGCTATTCATGTGTTGGAGGTAGTAATTATTAATCATGTGTGAATCATAGAAGATTCAAGAGGTGGTTTTAGGATTCCTTTCCCACTCCAGCTCCGGCCATCATTTCACAGCAAATTTCTGGGTTTGAACAAACCAACTCCAATTTTTCTTATGATACCATTTCCTTATAACTCACAGGAACAAAGCCACAAATAATTTTATGGTGGAACACCATAGTATGCTATGTAGAGACAACTCCTATTTTTAGTAACAGTAATCTGTTGCTTGGATATATGTTCATAGTGCATGGGCTCTGTGGCTGTTAAGCCACATGCACAGCCGAGAGTTTCTGAACGTATGGTAATCCAACTGGAATAACCGTGCATGTACAGTAGAGTGTCTCTTGCTTTTGTTACCAAACTTCTGGAAATTCTGGGCAAACCTAAGAAATCATTAGAAGCCAGTGTGGATAACAAGAAAACAAAGGATGTGTACAAAACAGCAAATGAATAGTTCCATCCCTACTACTTTGCTTCAGTGCATGGCTACCTTGAAGTCCATGACCTGTGTCTTTGATTCCCATAGCTACCCTGATGCTGTTGCCATTGTCGCTAATAATAGCGACAGTTTTTGTGTGTATACATGAATTGAGGGAGGCATTCAGCTACTCAGGGTATGTTCCTGTACTGAATTGCTGAGGTTGGGAGTGTTTGTACATTGGTTTAGGAACCAGTGGAGTGGATGGAAGCTCATCTGAGGTAGAGGATCACTACTGATTTTTTTTTTCCCCCTTTTTTTTCTTTTTTTTTCTTTTCCCCTTCTCTGTCTTCCAGCATGCAGTCAGTGCATATATGGCTGAAGTTTGCAGAGGTTTTGATTTGCAGCTTCATGTCTGTTTGTTCAGTGTAATGGAGGTCATTGACTCCAATAGGATTATGCCAGCCCGCTATGCTAACCCAACTGAAACTGCCATTGCTTTTAAAGAAATAGTACAGGCAGCCAATGGGAGATTTCATTGGTTTGGAGAAGCAGGTATGTGAAAAGGAAAGTCAGCATGTACTTCTTTTTCATTAATTAAATAATATTTATTAACGCTTCCCCCCCACAGTCAAGTTGTTTACTTTTTTAGGATGTGATAATGCTATACTAGCACTGAGATATAAACAGAGGACCTAGTTTGATTGAGGCTTTCAGTTGTATTGCAGAATATTATAATTGCAGCCTTAATGCAGGAATTTTATTTTTATTTATTTATTTATTTTCTATTTGAATTCACTATTTTCTGCTAGATATTTTAAAGATGCGCATTTAAAATATAGTTTCTGATGTGGTAGGTCCAGACTGCCTGGCTTACAGGAAACAAAGGCTTTTTGATTCTTTCAATTGATACTACATGGTCTACACATTGTTGTACACTTAAAAAAAAAGATACATTTTGTACACTTAAAAAACCCACACTGATTAGCATGTATTTGGTTATCAGGTATTTTTGAAAGTGATGATATCACTATTATTGTGTCTGAAATGGAAAAAGCAAACAACTACTCCCAAAAGGTATGAATTATATGTATCTTTTTAAGTTACATTTTTCTTCAGAAAGAAGTTCAACAGTGTTTGTTCAGCTGACAATGCAGAAGATTGGACAAAAATAAAGTCCTTGTAATATGGGCAGGAGTGCTCTAGAGTGTGAGAATAGTCACTGTAGAGTAACTATGGACTAGAAAGCAGTTGTACAATAGCACTGCAGTGATTGGTGTTGGAGTGGCCGTGATTCCTTATCAAATACAAGGAGTTTACAATTGAAGTGATTCTCCTTTTTGTTGCCAGTCCTATAATCCTATGATTAATTTTTCTCAAGTGTAATTAATTGTCCATTATAATTATATATATATAAATATATTTAAAAGTTTTATATATTATATAACAAATATATAATATTATGTTACTGTAAGTCACAGTGGAGGGAGGGGTTGTCATTGGCACAATACATTTGTTCAATTCTAAAACAATTGTTTTCTGAAGTGTAATGAAGGTGTAGAACTAGACCATATCTCTTCATATTACATACATATGAGTTTTTCCAAAGATATCTAACAGAGTGACTGATGCAGTACAGACAGCCTGGCAGTACAGTGGTTGTTTTCTTACAAAAGTGTGATTAGAAAGATATATGCAGTGAGATATTTGTCCAGAGATCTGAGCACCTTGTTACATGCAAGTCTGATTCACAGAAGTAATTTTAAAAAGAAGAGTTGGTGGATATTCAATGGGATCTTAAAATATTTTGTTACTATTTAATAGTTGCATATACTTGGTTCATCTTCTTCCAATTTGTTCTGGTTTTGGTATGCATACTGTTGCCTTTTCTTTTAGAATGTTTGCTCAGAGCAGGGAGGATTTCACTCTTACGTTGTTTGAGCAAGCACAGCATGAAGGGGTTCGTATTCAGTTAGAGGTGTTAAGCATTACCAGATTAATAAATTTGGTATGAATTTTATTTATTAGTAAAGTGATAAATATAGAATACCTGTCTTTGAAATGTCATTTACTTAAATTTCACATATATGAATTACTAAACAATGTGAACTTCCATTGCAGTGTGCCTTCCTAGTGGAATCCTTAAAGCAACGTTCAATGAATCAGTCTGTTAATCCATTTGTACCCAAAGGAGACTCAAATGCGCTTATGAACAAAGAGAAAAGAAGGCCGCAGAAGTTGTCATCTCCTAAACCCACAGCTCTCAGTCTGGCTAGAATGGTTTGAAATGGTCCTATTTTTAAGATTCTGTCTGTTTTAATTAGAGATCCTACCCAACTATCAGGTGCTGCTTTTTGTGAAGGAAGTGCTTAGGCTGAAAATTTGAAGGAAGTGAAACAGCACTGTGATAGTACTCTGAATTTACATTTTAATTTGCATTCAAAGTGCTACATAAACAAAAAAGTACATCTTATTAACTCCTGCTAAGTAATTCATTATAATGGAACCACACTGTAGTGTCTAAAATTGTCTAAATAATTCCTCCTCTGAGCTTAAAAATTTAGTGTTTAATGAAAGTAAAGGCAAAGCAGAAATGTGCTTTATTAAGTTATGTCAGTTTTACAAGTCCTTCTAGCAAGTACTGAATTTTATGGTATCCTGCTCATTTACAGATGAGAGAGCTGCAGCTGAGTAACATGCTTTTGGCCACACAGAGAACCAGCATAAAACAAGAAATACAATTCAGGATTTGTTTCCTGCCCGCTGTGCTTATTTCCATGGAGTTACGCTAATGTTTTCCTTGCTAATTTTGACTGTGTGTGCATCTGTTTTGAGTGGGCGTGCAAATCTCTGATATACATAAATGGCCAGTGCCAGTGCTTACCAGTTTGGTGTATAAATGACTAGATACAGAACTGCCTATTGCAAAGGATGTACTTAACTTTTGACCTTACATTTTCATGTCTCATGTTTGAAATGGGAATGGCACTCTTAAGTGCAGGTGTGTTCATGTTGCAAAGACTTTTGTAGGTAAGCTCAGACAGGTCTTCCATGCTATTTTATCAAAACCAGTATATTGTCAACAGCTCTTCACAAATCCAGGAAAAAAGTAATCACTCAGAGATATGACTACATAGCATAGTTTTACAGGGATTAAACTTGTAGAAAACTGATACAGGTTTGTCTGTAGATGTTTGGTGGTATTAATAGTAGGGCTGTATGTTAAATTAGATGCCAGTTACTTGAAGGCTCTGTGTCACAGCAAAAGTCTGATCCTACAGTAGGTTAAATGAGGGTTCATGTTGTTTAGTAGACTGCTCAGCCCCTAGAGGGTTGAGCCATACCTAAAGGAAAAATTACTGTTGTCAGCACTAGGTTTCCAATATTCAATAAAATTCTGAGGAGAATAGTATTTTCTATAAAACAGTGCCATTACCATATTAGACTGCTCCTTTAGGTGGCAAAAATAGTCCAAACTCATCTGCCTGTAGATGTTAGTCTTTAGCTTTATGGCAGCAGATGAAATTGGCAAGATAATTAAAACAGAGCGATTAGAGTTACTTAACCTAGCAAGAAATCGCAAATTAACAAGTCATCATGGCAATCTGCTGACTTTTTAGAAGAGCCAGAGTAAAACAGGAATTAGAGAATAATGAAGGATAGTTCCAGTTTTGATTAATGCAGTTATGATCCAACTGAAATACTTTTAAAGTTTTTTTAATTATATGTGCTTATAGTATATTAAAGACAATCATGGTGCAGAGAGAAGTACTTCCATAAACATACTGGCATGGCGTCCTACTAGTGCCAAAGCAGGAATTCCACCAGGTGTGTACAGATTAGAGGCTTTTTGTCTTCACTTTCTTTGGGTTAAAATAAAATACTAAATTAGAGCTTTAATTTAAAGTTTAGAAATACTTGCAATTTTAATCTTTAATCAGACTGATAGGAAACTTTGCAGTTGTTTTGAAATTACTTTGGTATGAGTTCTAGCTGTATTGTATCTAGCTTTCTTTTAGATTGTGAGCAGAAGGAACATTGCACAGCTGTATAGCTATTTCCAGGTCATATGATTGAACATCCATCCAATATCAGGAAATGTCAAATGTGTGTGGTGGAAAGTAGAGCCCTGCTTTGTCTCATGCCTGAAACCATAATTAGAACCTTGCTTCTCTTGGTTTTCAATTCATACTACTTTTTTTTTTCAAAGGCTCAACAATTCAGAGATTTACTATGTTATTAGTTCAATATATATATATTTCTGCTAATACTGTTAGATCCCATCATAATTAATATGCTGTTCCACTTGATTTATTTATGATCCAGTAATGAAGAAAAAAACCCACAAATGTCGGGTTATCTGAAGTGCTGACTCTTGCAACTGCTCCTGATATATGAAGCAGCTCTTAAATTAATTCCAGTCACTGTTGGTCCCTTAAAGTCCAATTCCTTTCTCCTCCATTTTTGTAATTTTCCTCTATATCTTTGCTAACATTTGCAATTTTTTTTTTTTCATTAATTTGAGTCTTGAAATCTACTGATTTGTTGAAATGAGATTGTTGATATGTAGCAGTGTTTACAAATCCGGATTCATATTTGCATACGAGGTACTTTGTACAATGTTAATTGGCTTTTCCAGCAAATACTATGTTTATTGTAAACCCCTAATCTTTTCAAATTATGCCCTGTGACATTCTTCCTGATGGTAATTTATAAATTTGTAAAAGTTTTGGTTCCATTTCTATGAAAGTAGCATAAGTAGTTCTATAATACGGATTTTTCTTAATCAGTATCTAAAAATTAAGTATTTATAATTGTGGTAATAGGAAGTTATGAACTGAAGAATAGGGTTGCATGTAAGAGTTTTATCTAGCTGAAGTAAGCCAACATTTTTTTATATTTTTATTAATTTGTAGCCCAAACAATAAAAGAATGGCCTCAGACTAACAATAAAAGAAAGCATAAACCAAGGAAGCAGCCAGAGTTTTCTGTGTCAGTATTTTATACTGATAAAGGAAGAAATGTGGGTACGTCTTACCAGGATATGATGGTGAAGTCTTTTTATTATCAGCATCTTTATTATAAAACTGTTAGGATATTAAGTCACTGATAATCAGTGTGCTTTAAACAGTGAGTGGAAGTGAGTTTCACTTATCAAATAGTGGGGGGGGGTTTTGGTTTGATGTTTGGTTTGGGAGGGGTTGACTCTCTTTGGGTGTTTTGTTGGGTGTTTTGGATTTGTTTGGGGGTGTTTTTGGTAAAGTCCTTTGGGATCTTTTGGTCAAAGATGCTCTAAGGAAAAATGCTGTTATCATGGTTTAGATGATTACAGAAGACTTGGTTTGGAATGTTTTGAAGGTGACAATTTTTTAAAATAAGTGATTTTTTTTTAAAGTACTTCAGTATATCAAACTCGGCTTTTTTTTCAAATGTGGAATTGTGTCTGAAATACTAGTCTGGGTTTTGGGGTGGTTTTGGGGTTTGTTTGGGTTTTTTAATAAACAGATTCAAAAGGGCTATGATTTAAACCTAAGGTTCCCAATATTACTTTGTTCATTTTCTTAACTAGGTACAGTATACCGAAAGTGTCCAAAGATAATGTGCGTAAGAAAGTCTGTTCCCTCTGTTACATTGCCAAAAAAAGAGGAAATCTGTTCAAGCAAAGAGGTATTTTGCTCCTTACTAGGAAATTGCCATTTTAGAATTATCCATATGAATTAATGTGAACATGTTAGTTGTGATTCTGTACAATGTATTATTACTTAAACTGTCTAATATTTACTAACAACCAATTGCTCCATTTGTTTGTCTTACAAGTGGCTGACCAAGTACAGTATTAAAAAGCTTAAACTGGAATTGCCCCGACTGATGTTTGGTCCAGGCTGTACTCACCAGAAGAAAACCGTGGAGTCTCTGCACAAGAAAGTATCGGCAAAATACTGTACTATCTTCCCTAGTGTAGAAATCAATGTAAGCTTTTGCAGATGTCATATACCTACAACATTGAAAGGCTTTGTATTTGTTTAAGACAATGCATGTCGATCAATGTTTGTGGCTTGGCAGTGTGATGTTCCCTCCACTATTCCCTGTTCTTCTTTCTAAATGACCTTTCTATTAGAAAGCTAGAGGTCTTTTATTCACCACAAAAAATATTTAGTATGTTTGAAGTGCAAACTGCATGGGATCTTTACAACATATGGCATCTCCTCTGATCATACAGTGTGAAAAATAATTTTAAAATTTTAAGTAAAGCTTTTAAAAATTATATGTGAGTCGAAACTGGGAAAATGTTCGATCTTGACTGTTTGGGTTTGTGCAATGACTGGAGAGAAGCATAGAAAGTTAAGTCCAGGATATTATTGCATTTTTATATCTATAAAACTGTCAGAAATAATGCAACCGATGCACCTGTCCAGTCAAATTATATGATTTTGTTGCCCAGCACAGCTGGCTGAGATGAGAACTAGGCTTTCCTAATTTGGGTAAACCAGTTATTTAGTAGCAACAGAGTCGCAAAAATTTTCTTACGCTATTTCATAGAGGTAAAGACAAAAAAACTAATCTCCTTGATTTGTAATGCAGACATTGCATATATAGCAGCTGAGCTCAAATCTCTTGAAGTAAAATGCTTTTGTACAAACTGAATTTTTTTCAGGGGGTTGTCAAACATCTGCAGTTTCAATCTAAAGAACTGGAAACCTACACTGAACAACTGGAGAAAGTATTGCAGCGCTATATACAAAGAATACAGTGGCTTCTGTCAGGTATTGGTGTGCATCCGTTTTTCTACAAAGCACAACTTAAACATATGTTAAATATTCTTGTCTACTATTTCTAATAGAATAAATCTGAACATAAATCTGGACCTCAAATATGAATAAAGATCATTGTTTTGCATTTCACTGAAATTTTAAAATGTATCTTTATGACAATAAAATAAGAATGCAAGAGAGTTCAGCATCTGTGTAGCTGATGAACATCTAGCTTGCTGTGAAATAATTAGGGCTGTGATGCAAGTTTTTCTTTTTTGTATGTCATGTTCATGAATACATGGTGTCAGAAGCTTTCTATCAACAGAATATATACAATCACATATACAAGCAAAATTAGCTTTTCTGTTTCTTCTGCTAAGAATGTGCCCTATTTAGAAGTTCAGCATCACTGCTGGTGAAAAGTACTTTGATCCCTCTGTTGCTTATAAAGATCTTTGTTGGGAAACAATTTAATTTTTTGCTGGATTGTAAAGTAGGAGTTACAAATTATTTAATGCAAGTTGCTACAATTGGCTAGTAATTAATGCTTGAAAGTGCTAGATTTGAAATGGCAAAGGGTTTTTCTATTATTAAACTTTGAACTACCTCATTTCCACACAGATTAGAATTTATTATGTAGAAATATGCCCAGAATAACCCCTAAAGACTGAAGATTTTACAGTATGCTCAATAAAATAATATGTTCAATAAAAAAAGCCTGTGTAATGACACTTAATTAGTTTTAATGTTCTGGCCCAGGAAGCCGAAGATTGTTTGGTACCATTTTAGAAGCAAATGTCTGTGTTTTGATTGATACATCCGGTTCCATGGACCCATATTTGCCACATATCACAAAAGAACTTACCTCTCTTATCTGGGAACAGCTGAGAAAAAATGAAGTCAGGTATGATGAACTACTGATAAAGACTGAAATCTGCACTACTTATTATTACATAATAAGGCTACTTAATAATTACAAATAATACAGTACTGAAACACAGTACAAGTAATGATTATATGTTAGTGCATAATATGCATGTGACATGAACTGCTTTTTCTGTTCTTTTTAACCAGTTTTTAATTCTGAGCTCTTTAAGATTTGAGCCTCATTTGCCATAGGCTGATGCTGTTTATCCTTTTGGGCTCAGCATTCCCATAGATTTTGTGTTCCTGCAGAGTGAGACATGCTTTCTGACTCTTCCAAAGCTGAAGACCTTAATCCAATACTAGGTCTTGGTTTTGGTTTTTTGGTTGCTTCTGGTTTTGTTTTGGGTTTTTTTATTGGATTTGGGCTTGTGTTTGTTTTTTTGTTTTGTTTTGGTTTTTTATTTCAAAACAGGCTTATCTGAAGTGACTGATAGTATTGGTTAGGGTTACATGTGGGCCATCTTTCTCCTCAGGTTTAATCTGCTGAGATTTGCAGAAAACACAGAGAGTTGGAAGGAGTGTCTTGTAGAGGCAAATGATCACACATGTCATGATGCTGTGCAGTGGGTATCCAAATTCCATGCTCATGGTAATACATGCATCCTTATGGCTTTACAGGTTAGTAAATTGTGTACCATATTTTGGAGAAGACATTGTGTCTTGTGATAAAACACTTCCATCTGACTGATAATATTTTAGGAAAATTACTTGGTCAAAGCATACAACATTTTTATATGCAAAACACTGAACAGATCTGGAATCAAGCTACTGTTCCTGTCCCCAGGGCTCATAGATACTAGAATTCATTGCTCATACTGAGTATAAGAAAAATGTGAAATATCAATAGTTGCATTAATGTTTGTGTTCAAAGAATACTGGAGAGAGAAAATATCCAGTTGCTCAAAATTCTGTTTATGTACAACTGTGGCTGTGATATATTTGCTTTGGGCCAAACAGGGATTTTGAAGAAGCAGTGTTTGTTGGAATCACATGGGCATTGAGTGTAATTCTTGAACTTCAGTAACAGGTGAAGAAACCTTTCTCCTATAAAAGTTCTCAGTGTAGAAATCAACTAGTAATAATAATTTAAAACAGAGACTGAAAGAACTTGCAATTTCATGAGATTTAAAATTTGAATAAAAAAATAAATATTGCCTTAAATGAATGGTTCTTCTTCCAGACATCCTTGCAGAATCTCTTTATAAATTTTATGTAATTCATCATGAATTAAGTTCAGTAGAACTATAAGGCATGTCTGTATTACAAAGATGTCCACTAAGTCAATTACCATAGCAAGTTTTCATAATAGAAAAAGGCCAAGTCCTAGTGAGCCTGATTTTCAGACATTAAGCATCTTCAACTACCACAAACTATGATGTAAAAATCTTCTGTCAGCAGTTCTCCAAAACCAGTTAATTTGGTTATTTCAGTGAGTCAGGTTTTGGTGATGCCCTGCTTATGATTGTATTACCTTATGCTACAAATTATCTACATGTTTATTTTTCAAAATTATATCCTTGATCTCTTTCATATTTAGTGAAAAGCAAAAGACAATAATAACTTGATTAATGATGTAGTAAATATAAAACTACCTTAAATAATTGGAATAGTGTTTTCATTCTTAAGTATAACTCTTCATATAAATGTACTAATTATTTAAGCTTATTTTCTGCTTTTCAGAAGGCTCTCAGTTTCAAAGGTATAGAGGCACTGTACATATTGACTGATGGAAAACCTGACACCAGTTGCAGTCTGATTTTGAAAGAAATTGAAAGATTGAGAAAGAAACAAGATATTAAAATCCACACCATTTCTTTTAGCTGTACAGACAGGTATATGATACTTTGCAAGAACAACAACAAAAAAAACTTTAAAATTACTGGTTTATTTGTTGTCAAAAGGCTGTGTTACCAAAATGGGCCACGTGCTCAGTTCACTGAACACCAGAATTGAGCTAGACATTCATGCATATGGGAACTGGGAAGGCTGTTCTGACACAGGTAATTGCCACGTGGCCTTCATCTCCCACAGCTTATGTCCTTGAGAGAGTTACCTCCACACACACAAAGAAGTGATATGCATCACTAGTCTGCAATACTGAGGTCATTCCTGTAGTTCTATCATTAGTCTATCATACACACATCCCTATAGAGGCATAAGAAGTTAATACACCGACCTGGACTGGAATCAGGAGAACTGGGAAAGTGCTAAAGCCAGCCATAGTGGGTTGTTGGTTAAAGATAGATCTCTAGATGTTCCTTTTCGGGGGTCTTTGCATGGTCCAGAATTGGGAACCATGATATGATATCAAAAAGTATGCATTCCTCTAGATTTTAATTCATGGCTGGCTGTGCCTGTGTGATGCAGGGAGCAGATAGCCAAACAGGCCACCAGTTCTTTCTAGAATTGGTACATGTCCACATTGCCTCCTCAAAATGCAGTAGTTGTCTAAGGTCTTCAGGAACTCAGCCTTGCCTGCCAGCCGTCCTGTCCCAGTGGCAGTCATGGGGTTAACTTCTGGGTAATGCCTTTGGGTTATCCAGCTGCCATGAGAAATTTTTTACCCTCTCATAGCACAAACTGACAAGCAGTGCTGTTTCTGTTAGGTCCTAGGTTGCATCCTGCTGACGTGTGAGGTGGATGTTGCCAGAGCAGTGGAAAAGAGCTGTAAAAAGACATTAAAAAGCATAAGAAATAAAAGGTTCAGGAAGGTGAACATGCAACAGAAAATATGGTCATAGGAAAGGCAAAAAATTTCAAAGCAGGAGTGAGGATGGATGAGGAAAGACCAGCAGGATTTCAAGGAAAGCTGAGAGATGATAGTCATGAGAAAATAGGGCACACACGATGGTTGGGCCATTCTGTAGCACTTCAGGGTGTTCTCAGAGCTCTGGATGGTTCAGGAGTCATCTGTGGGCATGCCTGCTGGGTGTACACTGGATAATGTTGTGCTAGTACAACCACACTAATACCTGATAAAATGTTGAAAGCATATGTGCACTGGAGTTTCTAGATTAGTCTCCTGCTAAAGTAGTATAGTTTGCACACAACAGAGCTACTGAGATAGCTAAATCAACATGTGACAGACAAAAATAATTGGGGGATTTGCTTCAAAACTCCATTACTGTTCCAAATTAAATTGCCCAGATCCTATACTGCTGTGGTAGCTAATAGACCTTAAAGCTAAATCCCTCAAAAGATGACAGTTTGGATGTCATTCTTCAAGCCATTAAGGGGAGAAGTAGTGGACTTCTTCATACATAGTCTGTGACCTTTGTGATTTTGGAAGTGAGGTTTGACAGGAAGAGTGTTACTTTATAAGCTTCTATATATCTTCCTTCCTGGTAAAAACTTTGAATTAAGGGCCCTAAGTTGAGAAAGCCACTTTAAGTATTTATGAAAAGTCTTTTAATTCTGAATATTTTGAGTTAATTTATTTGCATATCACTTGGTTAACTGGTCAGTAGCCAATAATTGTCTGTTAAGGAAATCTGCTTATATAATAATGGAGATAATAATTTATAATAATGGAAATAATAATTTATAATCCTTTATAAATAAGGCAGAAAGATGTCACTTCTGACTATGTGTTACTCTGAAACAAAATCTGCTGCTTCCTTTCAAAAAAAATCTAGTTATTTGTGGAGATTTTAGTGTCCAGAATGGAATCAATCCTTACAGCTTACTTGAAATTAATGGACATATGACTATTTTTGACTTTGCAAGGCTAGTACTTGGGAGACAGGACTCTAAAATGATGTATAAATGTCAGTAAAAGTGTGTGATTTAGCATACTTGCAATAAGAATACAATAACAACTAACAACAACTAGTTATCCTAATGGTTCTCATTGGACAATGAGAAGTAATAGAGGCTGGGGCAAGAGAATAAAATATGGGACATGCACAAAATGTTCATTCCCTTTATGGAGTCTCCTAGCTTTTGGTTTTTTTCCCATGTGTAAAATATTACTGCCCTTTACCTGCTAGCCTGGCTTCTGGATTTCTTGGTTTAGTTTCTTTTCTTGGTTCTGTTGCTACACTGAACCTATTGTCCAAAAATAGCCTGCCTTTGGAGGTTATGACAGCTAAGCAGTTTATATTCTTCATGAGCAATTGACAGATAGAAACTATACAGAAGTTTATAATCATGTCCTCCAAACTATTTGTTTTGATGTAATATTCTTTGAGGAATTCTTAGAAATTCTTCTTCTATTGTTGTTGCTTTCAGGGAAATAATTTTCATAAGTAACTTACTACTTTGTTGTTAACAGAGGAGCTAATGAATTTCTGAAGAAGCTTGCTTCCCAAACAGGAGGGCGCTACCATTGCAGTTTTGGAGATGTGGATGGACAATTAGCAGCACACAGAATGTTGACAGAGGGGCTTGATGTTGAAGATGTATGTTAAATAGATTGGTTTTGTTGGGTTTGGGTTTGTTTCATTTCAACTTAGTTCTTCATCAGTAGTCAAACTTCATTTAAAAAAGAAAAATCATGAGAAAAATAAATGCAAGACTCCTGAGATAACTTCACATTGAAACCAAAAGGAGAAATTTTAATACATGGCTTTGCCTCTCTGCTAGCTGGCTTGGTCAGGTGACCAAACCCATGAAACAAGCATACAATGGAATACAGTTTTTGAAAGAGAAGCAAAAAAAATCTTGTATCTGGACACTGGACACTGTGGGTTTTAAGCTGACTTTATCTTTTGCTGTGCCCTCTTACCCTTACCATCTTTTATTTTATTTATGTAATTGTAAAATCCTCATACAGTGTTCAGCATGTGAATGCTCCAGCAGGAAATCGCAGGGATTGCCACAGTAGAAAAATACATTAATGAACAGAACCATATTCAATACAGAGTTGCTCTGCTCTCCCCTGGTAAGATCAAGACCTTCTCTGCAAGTAGATAGGAGTAGGGAGATTTAGAGTTTAGGCTCAGTTAGTTAAGTTGGTAGAAATTGAAAATAGTAAGTAGGTGCAGGTTAAAGTAGAATATTTAAATTCTGTTTTCAGGATCCAGTTTTCCCATACTTTGAAGGAGATGATTTAAAGAAACTTATTCAAGAAGTAGCAAAAGCTAGAAGTTTCTTGAAACAGGCAAAATCTTTGAGGTGAGTATTTATTAAGAATCTTTCAATAATTGCTTTTTTATTTCATGAAAGGACGACAAGAATAACTGGCTTCCAGTGTCTGCTATGTAAAAAAGAATTGCTGTTTCTTTCCTTGTACTGTCAAACTTAGTGGTTTTTTGAGGCTTGGAAAATGACATGCAAGCCACCTGCTTCAGAGGGATTTACTTTTAAGGTCTTACACAATTAGCTACCATCTGTAGTAAAGGATCTGAGCAGATTCTAACAATGTGTTAAACTTTAGGGCTGTTGTTTTCTCTCAGTTGTTGTCCCTCCATTTCTTACATCAAAGAGAAATTACATTAAGTTGTTCCTCTCCTTGTTGAGTTCTGTCATCTGCCAAGCTGATGTATTTCTCTTGGTATATATTGTTAAAAGAGAAAATTGACTCTTGTTAATGTGATGCAATGTTCTTTTTAGTACCTATTCCTTTAGTATGACTTCTTACTCAGAAATGCAAATTACTTTTATTTTCTAAAATCTGTATAGGCTGCTTCTATCCTACCTCATCCTGATTTCTCTAACTGCATCACCATCCATTCTCTGTCTGCTAGAATTATGTTCTCTGCATGGAATAATGTGAGATTTTTCTTCTGTTCTCAAGCAATCTCATCTCAAACCCAAGGGAAAAAAAACTTCATCTTGAGGGAGGATGTGGAAGAGAAAAAGAGAGACCAACCTGAAGAGTGTTGGCAGAGCATTCATATTCTATGGAAAGAGAAGGAAGCTGAAAATTACAGTGAGGAAGGAAAGAGAGGAAGACACAGGACAAACTCTGGTGGCCCCAAGACTTAATAGGGAAAGGAAAAAGATTAAAAGTCAAATTAATTAGGAAAGCAGAAAAAGACTGACATTGAGAGATGAGATCTTTGAGAGGAGAATGATTTTGTCAGACCCTGGGGTAAATCAGGAAATGTAAGAAGAGTTAAGAGGAAGGCTTAGGGAATCTTCCCAGAAAAAGGCTAGTAGAAACTTTACAGGTCTTTAGTAGCAAAGAGAAAGGGAGATTGATAGTAATTTGAAAAGTAGAGCAGCGTATCCCTTTTGGCACTGCATGCCATCTGTATCTGAGTAGACTGAATTGGCTCGAGTGGCATACCATTCCATGGTGCTTCTGGTATCATTCAGAGCTGGCTTTGATACCTGCCTAGAACAGGAGTGAAGAACAGTTAAATTGTATTGATTGTTATGTTTCTTCATTGTTACACTTCCTAACTGCCAATCCAGAACCAGAAGGTGGCATTTCAGTAGCAACAGTGGACAAAAGTACTTGCAAAGAGACTTAAAATGCATTATACCTCCTCAATTAAAAGATTTCTGTTGCACAAGGACATGGCTAAACAGAGATACAAAGCTACTATATGTCTCCATGAAAAGCTGCTGTAATTCTTTGGGGTTTGTTTCTCTTTCAAACAGGTTATTACTACAAAAATGGAATATAAAGCAAAAGGACAATAATGGCTTTAAAAAAAGTGCTCAGGTAAATATTCACCACAAATAGATCATAGTTTATATATCGTTCATATGTTAGCATAGAAGAATAACACTTCATAAGCCTAACATAAAATATGTTAATTTCCAGCAGTGGAAACTTTTTTTCCCAAGTTGAAAACATTTGTAATGTTTAGTTCTTAGCAGAGCTAGTCCACAAAGAACAGAGCTATACACAAAGAACAGTTCAAAGAGAACTTTGGATATTTGGCGTGAAAGGAGCAAGGCAGACGTGTATTTGTAGTTATTAATGGTTTAGCTCTTTCTAAGAGCAGACAGCTAAACACATCAGAGGGTTAGGACCAGTTACAATGGCTGTAATAACAATTGCTACATGGACTGCATGATTTATCAGTTAAATGAACAAGGCTGACTGAAAAAAGACCCTGCTAATAGTAAGGACAGCCTCAGCAAACACTGGATTATTGTTACAAAGTTGTGGGAGAGGCAGCTGGACAAACTAAACCTCTGGCAGAGCCAACCTGCTGCTTTTATATTGGCAAAGTGAAAATTACAGGAAAAGAGAAATTGCTGGGTGGAAGTACATTTTCAGGGTTAAGCAGTACAGAAGCATTTGTCACAGAGCTGTTTGAGGGGCGAAAAAGTGGACATGCAGACAACTGCAGAGAGTTGCACTAGAGAACTTAGGCCTGCCAAGATATTCCTCAAGGAATTGTGTAAGGCAGATAGATACATAGTGAGACTGTTTTTTAAATCCTTGTTTCTATAGCTGTAGTTTGTATTTTGGTTTACAAACATTGGCGAGTCATTCAAAGAGAAGAAAAAAAAAAATCCAGTCAGATCCGCTGGTTAAGAATGCTTGCTTCATGGAGAATGGAACCTGGGGTCTGGTCAAGTATGTGCAGATGTGCAGAGTTCAGCATGTAAAGGCTGATGACTAAAGAGAGAAATGCTTGATGAGGAAACAGATATATAACCATCCTGTAGTAGCAAGAAAGTTGTTACAGGCATGTAGAGACAGAGGCTAGTGTTCCACAACCATCTGTCTGTATAAGTAAACTGTATTGTTTGTAAAGTGTATAGGAAGAGGCATTCCTGTTAATGTACTTCAGAAAGTACATAGCATTGTAACACGATTAAACACATAAGTGAGGAAAATTGAAAGTTAATCAAGTTAATTTATATTGGTTTTCCATTACCATTTTGTCAAGGGTGATGGTGAGCCTATGCAGTTTATATATTTTGAATTGTATTTTTAAAACTATTCATGTGCTTGACTTCTAGGATTAAATTTTAGACCAAGAAAAGACACTGAAGAGGTTTGGAGTGGTTCCACTCGCCTGCTTCTTTTCAGAGTGTGCTTAAAGCTTCAAGCTTCAAGGAAAGAGGGAAGATGTATTCTTCATTGTCTCTGAACTTCTGGCAAGAGAAGAAGTTACAGATGATAAGTGCTGTTGACTTATTCCACTTGCAGACTTTACAGGACTCAAAGTAAATCAAGCCCTGAACTCTCCAAAGTTTAAACATAAGTAGAGGATATTTCTCAATATAGCTAATACAAATTTTAAGTGTCATGTATTTCTAATACAATGAGTAGTTATACAGGGTCACAACTTTTGTTTCTCTTCTATTCTACTGCATTATACTAATAATTGCTTCAATCAGTTGGTGGTATGTCCAAGATGTCTTTTTTGGCAGTTGGTTTGAGACTTGTTTGCCGGTGCTTATTATAGCTAACAGATGGGACAGATGGCTGTGATACTAGAAAGAGAATTCTTTAGCCAGTTTCACAGAAAACAAAGCTTGGAATGAATGTTTTTGCCAAAAGAAGTTTGCTAATAATTATTTCCACTCTTTGCTTTTTTTCTTGGCAGTAGAGGATATAGAGACATGCAAACAAGTAATATTGTGTTGCTCATAAAGCCTGGTTATATTTGTGTAACCAGACACTGCCAAACTTCTAAGTAATTCTGTTAAGTTCTTAGCTGTTTCCTATCCTAGAAAGATTAAAAATATGTTTGCCAGTACTGTGTAAGAAAATCCAGTTTAAGCTAACTGCAGTATTGAGGCATATATTTTTCCAGTTGATTTATGAAATAATTTTTTTTTTTTTAACGAAGAACTCTGCAATAACAGCTCATTAGTATTTTTTAGGTGTTTACTGTTGTCTTTCAGAGGGTTAGGAATTCATCTCAGGTGTTTAATATATGTAATATTTAATGAAAATGGATTCAGACTGCAAAATTCAGATACTTGATCTGAGTTTATTCAGGAACTATTTGCATCTCCAGAGTGCCAGCTGATGGGAGTGATTAGATATAAGTTGATATGGGAGATACTATCTTTTCTGTCCCTCCATCTGTTTTATCTCCATAAAGAATTAAAAATTATTTCTATCATAAAAGTCTCTTTTTAGTGTTGTATGCTCTGCAGCAGCTGACTCCTGCCTTCAATGTTAGTACCAGCCTACTGTGGAATACTGCAGTTAAAATGGTGCTTTGTGCTAGGCATCACTTTCTCTGATTTTATTAGTATGTGCATTGGTATGTGTGTAACTGCTGAGATGCTTTGATATGAAAATGTTAATTGTAAATTAATAGGATTAGTTACATTTTTATTTGGGGTGTATAAATATTAGATTATAATCTCTGATAAAATGAGTGGATTTGTACTAATGGAAATGTTAAAACAGTAAATCTTGGTAGAAAGGATGAGGTTTCTGTATTGCCAAAAAGGGATTCTTATTTATTCCTTGGAGGATTTAAGAAATGTCACAATACTGTAGCATAGATTCTGATACTCTTATAAAGGTCCTTTAAAAGAATCTTAAAAGGAAATATACCCATGCAGGTATGTTAAATGATATCAAAGACTTTTTGTGAAATAAGATAGTAATGCACATGTCAGATTTTGCAAATGTGGATAAGCATCAGAATATTTCAGTGTGTTGTGTTAGGTTGCAATCTGTCACACCTCCCATTTACAGCCTCTATTTTTAGACTGATTGTCAATGGATCTGTGTAATCCCAAGTTCACAGCAACCTACACTAATACTCATCTCTTCACTCGGTTGTTTGTTTGGTTTAGACGGATCATTTGTTTCTGTGGGCAGAGCATAGCAAGTTTCTCTGGTTCTCTTGAGTATCCTCCCAGACTTAAAGTAGGTGTTAGGAATTCAGGAGTCTTCTCTTTGCTGGTGGTATGAGCTAAGGGTTTCCAAATCTCCTGCTGAAGACAAATGCAACTGAAAACTAAGGAACAAATGTTGATGTTAGAATTTTTGTAACCGCAGAAGCTATAAAATAGTTGGGTGTTACAGTATTTAGCCATTGCATCCCATCCAACTTCACTTCTTTTGTAAGCGTTTTCAAGCTGTAGCCTCTCCATGCTTCTGAAGCCTTCTTGTCTTGCAGGCTGGTCAGTCCTGCTATCTACTCAGAGCAGCTTCTTCCTTTAAAATCTAGTTTCTGTCTCCTGCCTATCACCTACCTGGAAACTCTCATCCTACCTGCTTCCATCAATCTGAGGGCTAATTTGTCAGGAAAACATTTTAAGGAGATGATTCAGCTGTGATGGCCTGATTAATGGAGTGCTCTGTTAATGGCTTTTCAATGTTGATCTGTCATGTATATGTCATTTGCTTTCCTGGTTTATGCTTCCTGGAATGCAATTCCCTGTATTCAAGACATAATAAAAGAGGAGTTTTATAATTGACAAATATGTGTATTTTTCTGCCAGCTTGTTTGTAAGTCATGTCATTGCTGTGACTCACTGAATATGTTTCTTTGAATGCAATGAATTGAAGAAAAATGGCTAAACCAGTTGCTACCTTGAAGTACATGTTCTGCTCCCTATCAGAGGAGTGCTGGTTTTGCAGCAAGAGTGGGTAACTTCTGTATGGAGCGGCTCATGTACTGCCATAATTTACACTCAACTTCCAGCTGCTGTGCTACAGTTAACTGGTGCAGATGTTCATAAAAGCTTAGTGTGGACTGGCAGTTCAGGAACTCCTTTCTGCATGGTTCAGCCATTCTGGCTTCAGGGGACAACAACCTTCAGAAGAAGGGTGGGACTGCTAGGGATAGTAACAAATTAATCCATCTAAATATGCCTGAATTTGAGTCAACCCCAGGAAGATCATGCTGCTTCTAAGGAAGACAACAGCCATAAGTGTGTGTTGTGCTGTGTCCTTTAGAATTCTGTCCAGTAAGAATTTCTCTGTGCTTTGTAAGCATGCTATCTACTATTAGTGCATATCTAGATTTGTAACTATAAAGTTCCAAGACTTTAGGTACCCAAACATGTTAATACAACCAAGTCACAAGAATTTTCATGGAATCATTTTAATGCATCTCAACCAGTTAGATGGATATAGGGTACTTTCATTGAACTTCAGGCCTCTGTGAAACCGTCTCAAACAGATCCTTATTAGATGTTTGCTTTCTGAATAGTTTAACAAAACAGAGAGGAAGAAGGGAAAATCCAATTCCAGGAAACCTGCCAGCATCAGAAAACACAGGAATATAAGTTTTAGGTAATTATATTGAACGTACTGGTGGAACTACCATATGAGGAGATTGATAGTCCCTGACTCATATCATGTGAGACTTCATCAATTAGAATCTTAAATTCTATTCAGAGTTTGATAGGTAGATTAGGCCAACCCTGTAAACTGCAAGTTTACATGCTTTTAGTGATATGGTCTGCCTCTGTCATTGTGGCCACATTTAATGTGGTACTGAGACTCAGTAGAGTAATAACTAGCAAATAACAAACTTAATCTCTGTTAGAGGGTTTTTCTTTTTTCCTTTCCTGCTTGGAAAATTCTGCAGTTTATGTTACAATTTCTGGGTTAATAACAGCAATAGAAGTGAATGAAACTTTGTAAATGAAACTTAGTAGAAGTTATGATAAGGTTTTAAATTATATCTGACTGGCATAGTGCAAAACATCCATCCTAAGACACCTCCCATGCCCTTGTCACTCCTCCAATGCTTTTTGGTACGAAAACAAACCATGTAGTAGTAATGATGATCTGTATTTCTCTCTTCCAGTGATGACCATTAGAAAACTTTTGAATTAAGAGGAAACCTATTAGGATTGGTCTTCAATAATCTTTTTAAAACCTGTGGGGTTTTTTTGTTTTCTCTGTGATTCCTATATGTAAGAAGCCAAGCTGTCATCCCTGCTCATGCCTTTATTCAGTACAATGCAGTATTTTTATTTATGATGCATTTGTATTCCTTCTCTTCAAATATTGCATAAACTGTCCCCATTTCTAACAAGACCTAAGAGCTGATAAAGGGCATGTTCACTGTTGCTATTAGAAGTTGCTTTTTTTTTCTTCCTGTAATTCTACCCTGACTTGGCAATGTAGTCTTAAAGTTATCATTTCATTTGACCTGTAAATCAACCTGTGTAGCATGCAAAGTAAACGAGAACAACATAACTTGAAAAGCATTTTATATGACAAATTCCAGGGCTGTGCTTTGAAGTATTTATGTGTGCTTTATTCCTTTTATTCTTTTGCTGTTATTAGCCCTTTGGTTTAATAACAGGAATAAGGATCTGCATCTTCTTTTCCCTTTTGGCATGGACTTACAGTGTGACATGTAAGTTGCTTTGCCTCTGTATCTTTTTCAACTTAGCAAGGAATGTGAAGAACATTGTATTACCATAAAGTATTTAATGTTGCATTTGAGTGATGCATACTTTGGGTATTAAATTACATCTGTTGTTGCATTAATACTGTGTTGGGAAACTTTTTTAAGGACTACTTCATTCCATAGAAACATTTGATATGTACCAATGTTTAGCATTTGATTATAAGAAAAATAAATATCCTTAAGTTTACTTTCCCAAATTCAGATCCCATGATTTCTCTTTTTGAAGCAAAAATTCTAAGCACAACAAGGGATGATGCTTAGAGGAGAGTTCCATTCTTTTCCTCTTTTCCATTGACATTGCAAGACCTTCTGATTTAAATGCTTTTTAATGTTTCCTGTCATCTCTCACTTAAAACGTGAATACCTCACCATTGTCATTTAACTTCGCTCAGCTCTCTTGTTTTAGACTCAGCCCTTGTTTTGAGGATGATTGTTTTTGTAGTCACAAAGAGCTAAGTACCTTTAGTCAGAAGTACTTACGCCCTACAACAGATTTGTCCAGACTTCTTTGGGGTTGCAGAGAGGATCAGTGATTTGGTATGCTGTCCAAACGAGTCTCGCCACTCTGAGTTCATATGATTTTGTCAGTACATATGACTGGGCATCTGGATGTGAGCAAGTGCACAAGGACGTGCTCAAACACATGATGAGCCTGGACAACTCTATTAATTTAGGGCTTAGATACAGAATTTTTAACAAGTCAAATGAAGATAGGGTATTTTTATGCTGCAGTTATTTCAGCAAAATCCTATCCTTGAGATAACTTTAAGAGAGAGCTTTGTCTCTTAAGCTTTTCTGCTATTCTTCTGCCCTTGGGCACTGCAGAACATCCCATCCTGCCGATGACTCAGGCCAAACATCTGGCTGTCATTTTAATTCAGACCTCTGTCTAGCTCTTCATGCTTTGGTTATGTCTCTGTTAAAGGCTCCTTTCTGCATAGTATCTTCCATGCAATTAAAAACCCTCATTCGGGTTCCTGCTCCCTCACACCTGGAGCATTGCTCCTGTTCTGTGCCCTGTAAATGCAGACCTATGGAGTTAATGGGACCTGCTGAATGAAAGGGACAAAGCCCCAGCCTCCACACATCTGTCTTCTAGGCCATGAGCTCATACCGCTCTGTGGTCCAGCACCCAGCACTGGTGCCCACAGAACGAGCATGGGGACAAGAGCGTTCCTTTGTACACTGGAGACATGTAGCGTCTTGTCTTATGCCCTGAATCCTACTCACTCAATTCAGATTTATATTGGTGGATCAATCAGCACGGAATTATTTTAAAACAGCATGTGTAAGCTTACTAGATTCCTCTATCAAATGGTGCAATTACATTTCAACATTGCTTTACAGCCTGGATGTGAGTAACATTTTGATAAGCCAACGAGGCGTTTCAGAAACGTGGACCTTCTCCATGTAAATAAACAGACAAACTCTCTGACACCTTCCTGTTGTATTTTATGCAGTCATCTCCTAGAAGTACTGGATGTTTTGTTTATTTCTGTGTACCTGTGAGAACTGTGAGTAGTTATAGGAGAAAAAGTAGAAAAGGGCAGTATAGAGTTGTGCTTCAAGGCTAAAGCAAGCTTGAATCTTAATGCAGCAGCTTTTCTCATTGTAACTTTAGCTTCTGTTTCTTTCCAAAAGACTTAGCAGAATGCAGTGAACAAAATATGGCCACCTCTCTTCTTCATTAAAGATAGGAGAATAAGTGTAACAGGAGAGGTACAAAATACCAGTTCCAAAAGCTCTTCTGAGGTGTCATCTTCTGGCTAAGGGGGAAACCAAAGCCAAGCTAAAATACTCTTTGTTGATTTTCACTGAGCAATGAGGGATTGATACGCTATGAATAAGCTGACCAGCTGCTTTGACTTATGGAGGAGTTCCGTAACAGTCCAGGGATAGAATAGCCACTTTCTTTCTTGGATTAAATGGTAAAAGCTATCAGTGGACAGCTCAAAACACACAATTTTATATTCTTGGGGCTTTTACTCTGAGCTGCGTTTGTCACTCATTCGGCAATCTGAGAAGTGCAGATTAGCTTGACAGGTTCAAAGATTCTAGTTCTAATGCAGGCTACAGGGACTTAAATACATATATGATATGCTAAAATATATTTACCTGGGTGTCAGTTTGAGTTCTTGTCGGCACATCAACATTAAATAACATTTAAATTGCAAAGTCACCTATGAACTTGAGATATTTCTAACATGTGAACGTTTTAAATTGTAGTCATTTATATTTAGATTTGGGAGTGTTTCTTTAGCATCTTAACTACTGCTTTGAGACCTAATTTTAGACACACCCATTTGAAAACATTGGCTTTGATTTCTCATTGTTTAAATTGCAAAAGGATATGTGTTTTAAAAGTGCTTTAAAATCTTAGGATCAGAGAACGTATATAATTATTAATAATTTAATTAATTATTCATTTTAAATGCATTATTTAATAGGAAAACACTTTTTCCTGTTCTGTTGTGTACCAGTTAGTTCGCTGCCTGTACTTCATTCATTTTGGAAGCCGGAGGACAACCCTTGTGCCTATAGTTAAGCTTCTTTGCAAATACATAATTGGGTTGGGGGTGAAGATAGAAAAGTCAGGATGAAAGTGCTAAGTACCACTGCCAAACAAAATTTTTGTTTCTTATTTTTATCCAAATTTAGATTAAAAACCATAGGTAGAAGGAAAAAGTATTTCCATTAACTCTGCTGCTAGCTGAGATGTATCCTACTCAATTTTCACAAAACTGTGGGAGAGGTTCACTTTTAAACATTAGTGTTAATAATTTCTTTCCTGTTTTTCTTAGTAAAAAAAACTTTTCTCTGTACTTTTTAAAAACAGTGTGAGACATTTCAGCAATCTAGTTCAATTTATCCACGGAATGATGGTACCAACAGTATATTTGTGTTGTCTGATGTCTTATCAACACTTTCACCAGGTAACAGTAAGAGATACCATCCTATTTAGAAGGGTCTGATGTGGAGAAAATATTTCATTTTTTCCTGAACAGGAACGTAAATTATGTACAAATTAAGCCCTGCCCTTTTTTGGCTCCTAGCCCAGCCACCAGCTACAAAGGAGCAGGAACAGCAAAAGGGCCTGAACTCACGTGAGCATCTCTGTTTGTCAGAGACTACCTGATGCCCTTGTGTTACTAATTGTCCAGCAAATAGAAATCTCACCATCTTACTTGGACAGGAAGGACTGGGAGAACGCCGAGGTCCAGGATTCTACCAAGGGTACTTAACTACTTCTTTAGCTATTTTTAAAAACCTGAAATGTTTGACTCTAACTTTTTATGGGAAGTAATTTCTGCTTTTGTAATATTTGAAATGACAGCAAGGGAGCTAAGAGTAACTCACACTGCATGCACTGCGTAAGCTGTAACTATGTTTATCATGCAGAATACATTAATAAATCAGAATAGCTCCTATAAATTTAGAGAAAAAAGGAAGTTACTGGTTCTGGAAATAAGTATTTTCTTACAGGAAATTGTTTACATTTAAATGTTGGTAATAATTTTCTAATTCCATGAAGCAGATTTATATATTAATGCTATTAGTGCTTTTTAAGAAAGAGATTTCTAGCAGAATCTTCAAACTTCTTGATACAACCTCCAGCTTACTTAAAATTTAAGGAGGTATTAATGAAAAGTATTCAAATTATAACCATTTTTCAAATATGTCTGTTTATGTTATATGTGACAAGTTTGACCTTAGTTTTCCTTACAGTGTATAAAAATGTGCTTTTTCACAGAAGGTAAGGCAAAAGAATTTTATATGGATTAAAACTACTGTGTAGCATAATCTAGAGATGCAAATTTAAATTTCCTTGATTGAACAGGAGAGCATACTTGGTTTAGTTTTATTATATTAGTTCTAATTTAAATTTTTTTGAAATGTGGATTATTTTTCATTTTTGAAATGTCAGGATATTTTTCAGCATAAGGAGCTCATATTTTTCCACTGTGTTATGCCACTCAGTTTACTGAATTTAGTGAGCCGACATTGGTGTTAAAACCGTGTGGAGAATCTGGTACTTACTTCCCTGTGTCTGAAATCTGAAAAACAACATATAAAATAAGAAAAATACCACAAACAAAATTATAAAAAGTTAACTAAGCAATGGCAAAAATAGTCTGTAACTTTGTGTACTGTGGGCTGCATTTTCTGTTGCTTTTCTAGTATTTTTTTGTCACCCTGAAAGTGATGCAGCTGCCAGTTTACCAGTCATGCCCAGTTGCTGTATAATCTGTGCTGAACCCTGGTGTAAATGACTGAGAGCAAACTATGCTTAACTACCTATGCCCACCTGGTGGAAGATGATGTACTCTCATGCGTGCGCATGTTGCTACGAGGACCCCCTCCAACTAAGGGAAAACCATAACAATCTGCAGGAATTGGGTCTATATTCCTATATTAGACTGGCAGGTACCCAGTTTGGCTCCCACTTTACAGTGACTTAATTTGACTGATTTCAGATGTATTTATTCTGGATTTCTATCTCGGGACTTAAGAGCCTAGATCCTAATGCGCGAAGGCCACACAAGGAATCAGGACAATAGGGGCTGTCTGTGTGGGAAAATTAACTGGACTAATTTCTCAGAGTATATTGTGATCTGGAATACCAGTCATTTTAATTGTAGAATATGAGTGAATTTCCAAAGAGGAGTGATTATTGTAGAATAAACTCATTTGTAGTACAGAACAAAGTGTACAGATGGGTAACTCCTGTGGAATTGCTTATCACAGAATGATATTCTAATCAGCTTTCCCAAGTAGATGAACCCACAGGGGAGATGGCTTATCTCTTCTGTTCCTTGTTAGTTTAGCTGTACATGAATGCCCTAATGAGAACAATATGGACAAAAGTTAGTAAGAACTGGACAGAAAACTAAGTGTATTTAGTGTGTATCCAGAAAAGTTTAAAACGGTAACAAATTTTTATCATTACTGAAGAACTGTGACCCAAATGTGAAATAAAGTGGATTTTAAAAGCAGAATCAATCCTTTCTTATATTCCTTACCTAATTTTTTTTCCTGACTAGTAGGGTAACATCTGTTTGGCATTAATATATCAGAAGTCAGTGAGTTTTCAAGAATAAAACGTTTGATATTCCAAGCTTTCAAAAATGTAATCACTCCTCTTAAAGTTAGGTGATTATAATGTCTCTAAAATCCTGTAATTTCTCTTCATTTCTATATAGTATGAAACTTGTGGGTATGAGGAAAAGACTAAATCCTGGAATATAAAAGTATTCAGACTCATTACTCATTGTACATAGAAAACTCATCAGCAAAATTATGAATTTTTACATTTTAAACAGGTTAAGATAATAAACATATATAAATAAAAATAGTATAGTCACAAAAGGAGCATTGTAATATGAAAATTACTGCAATTACCCAATTCTCAGAGTATTATACAGGAATCTTCAAGGGATCTTCTATCTTGCAGTCGTGATGCAAGAAGGTTCCACAGAAGAGCTCCACAGCAGCCAACCATGTGAGAGCAAACTAAACGAGCATGCTGGACTACTGGTTAACAGAAGCAGAAGGACAGTGGTGACAGGAGGTGGAGGCTACCTGGGATACAATCTGGGATGTGCTCTTGTTAGGTCAGGAATTGCTGTTGTTCTGTTTGACGTACGGAAACCTAGATGGGAAATTCCAAATGGAGCAGATTTTTTCAAGGTATGTTGAAATTACATATTTAACAGCAGTGAAATAAAGTTCTGCTACTTTTATGCACATTAGCAAGGCTTCCTCTTAAGGAGTTTTGATAAAAGCTTTTACTGAAAAGCCTTTAAGGACAATAATAAGTCATGGTAAAATGTCCTCACATGCCTAAGTAACTGAATAAGAGACAGCAAACAGGAGTCCAAGTGGTCAGTTCTGAAGAGTCCTGTGTTGGGAGTGTCATTCAACGCGTTCATAGCTCACCTAAGTGAAGGAGTGAACAATGAAGTGATGAAGTTTACTGCTCAGGGAAATTATTCTGAGTAAAAAGGTGAGAGCAAGACGGGGCAATAAAAGTGATCATAAATGTAGAACGACTGCTGCGCAGAGAATGATTGAGGAAACTAGGACTTTCCAGTCTGGGAAAGAGATGACTTTCCAGTGGGAGAGCTCCACAAACTGTGAATGGCATTGAGATGGATGGGGATTGACCGTTCACTGTCCCGTCCCGTACAAGAAAGAAGGGCCATCAAGTGAAATGAGGAGGAGTCAGTTCATTACAGACAAGAAGAGTTTGGTTTTTCATGCAGTGGGTAAAAGGCACATCCAAAGCCGTGCCAGAAATTTACTTCCATTGGAGATTACTAAATAGGTAAGGCTAAATTAGGCTCAAGAAATCTTCTGAATGAAGATACTTGGAGACTGGAAGAGTATTCTGGGGGCAAGTGTCACATATGCTTGCCCTGTTCCTGCTCTTCCCAGGGCACCAGTCTGTGATCACTGATTCCTTTTCATTCTTAACAATTCAAGGAATTTGTTACGTCTGCAAAAGAGGGGGAACGAAAGAGACCTCAAACACTTAACGGCTCACAGCCATCTGTGGAGGACAGCATCCCCCACTACTCCCTGATGTGGGGAGCACCAGCTCCTCACAGCTGCTTCGCCCACTCAGCTTTGGGGGTCTGCCTGCACGGGGGGGCACTCGCAGTGCGTGCGCGCTCCTGTCACCTTGTACGGGTTCTGGCTAGACGCAGAGTGTCATTCAGCTGATCTTGTCTGAGCGTTTAGTGCAAGGACTCTTTGACACCGCCGCTGGAACTAGGAAGCTGATGGCAAAGCTGAAAGCGATCACGGGATCTTTGTCCCAGGGTCTACCGAGGCGATGCCAGATTTTCTCCTTCTGGCGACATCACCAGGTGGGACAGGCAGTAAGGGAGGCAAAGGGGGGTGCATGATACGGCTGGGCAGTGGGCAGAATACCAGGCTAAGCAGATCTTTTGTCTGACCCGGGATGGGTGGTCTTAAGTTCAATTTCACAGACCGCTTTTACAGAATATGGAAGAGGGAGAAAGTATTATTGAGGAACCATTCAGAGACCATAAGCTTGATTTGTTAATGATATAAATCCACATAGTTTGATTTAAGCTGGTGGGTTGATGGCAGTTTGCATCTTCTAAAGGAGACTCAAGAGATGTGAAAAACAATCTTCTGAGAATGTTTTTTTTAATAATTCAATTTTAAAATAATATATATTACAAAGTGTAGGTGAATTACCTAGAAAATGGAACTACCGAGTCCTAGTAAATAAAGTAATAAGTCACTTCAGAGATATGAGCCTTGATCAGTGATTCAGAGATTGCTAATATTGTTTATACTGGTTAGCTATTTTAGTATTTGATTGAAGGTAGGAAGTGTAAGTCAGCCATACTTATGAAACACTTTGGCAACCTCAAAGGAAAAAAGTTGAGAGTTAAAGACTGATTAGGGTACTTCTTAATATTTCCTCCAGCCATTTCTTTTGTGTTTATTCTATCTATTTCATTACAGTAAATTAAATAATATCTAATGTTTTGAAATATCATACTTCTGAAAAAAGGTATTATATTTTTATTGATATCTGTATGTATGTGAAGTATTATTCACATAGTATTACCTGGTACACAAAAATGCAATATAATATTCTAAGCACAGCATAGCATTTGATACTAGATATAGTATGTGTGTATTTAATACAATACAGTGTTCAGTAGTATATAGCATTTCATGTAATGCAATTATAATACACTAATGTATACTGATATAATATTAAATGCATATAGTGTGTACTCTTTTGTTTCAATCTTGTACAAAACTGTAATTAAATTTATCATGCAGTGCTGGTAAAACAAAGCTTAGATGGGAAAAGAGCGGTTTGTCCAGATTGCAGAAGTCAGATCTAAGTGCTAACAGAAGAGGGGTTCTCTTATTTGGTGATTCCACAGCAAAGAGCTGAACCCTTCCTGCTGTGATTTTTTGTTCTTGGGGCTTGATTCTCCAGCCCTCAAGCATATGCTGCTCCCATTCAAGTCAAACAAGTTTTGCCAGCCTGCAGGCTGCAGGACTAAGTGTGAAAATACGCATTATAATTGAAGTCAACAAGAGTCCTATTTGTTTTGCAACAAAACACTGACAAAATTCTTAGTCATGGCTTTTTCTCCACTTTTATAATGTTTTATTTAATGCTAGTTAAGTGTTGTGAGAAATCGATCAGAATTACTTTAGATTTTCCTTAATAGCCGTAGTTAGTACTAATTCTATAGAGAATGTAATGAGCTCTACCAGTCAAAAATCCATTCTTTTCTCATTTTTCAGGGTGATGTGAGGGATTATGATGCAGTGTTCAAAGCATGTGAAGGGGTTGACTGTGTTTTTCATGTGGCTGCATGTGGAATGTCAGGATTAGAACAAGCAAGTACCATTTTCGTAACATTTTCTTTCATTATTCTTGTGAAAGCAAAAATTTGTCTGCATGTAGCAAAGAATGTAATTATATTATATTTGTGTCAGACAGAAGTTAGTTATAAAGGTCAAGTCATCCACACAGGCAACAAGGGAGGTATTCCTTAAATAATAAATGTCAAATCATGAAACTGAGGTACTACGCAAAATTCTCTAGAAAAATGAGATCATAGATTTAAGATCTTCCATAAGAAGTCATAGCCTTTTTCTCTAATCTGAAGAAGCGTGACAATATTGCTCTAGAACTAATGTTTATGCGTTTTCTTCTTGTGAACTCATAGTCATGAGAAAACAGACCAGCAACCCTATATAGTTTTGCTAAATAACAGTGATATTCACAGAGGGTGTTATCAAAAAAGTAATGAAACTACAAATCTGTTTCTAGGAACAAGACAGATTGCCACTGGAAAAAGAATCTGTGAAAGCTTTCAGGGAGCACAAGCCCTGCCTGTAATTTTTGTTTCTATATTATGGATTATCTGGGGTGTGACAAAAAATTGAAGCATTATAATTTCCTTTCAGATGCATTTTATCTTTCATTTTTCAGTTTAATTTATTCATACACTGAACAAGACAACAAAAATGAGAAGGGCTAGAAATCACTGTACATGGCAAGGACAGAGAACTGTAACACATACATCACAAAAAGTCCACAGCTGTTCTAGATCTGCCAATTGTAACAATCATATTGTGAATGTGACTTGTTCAATTAATTAGATGTTGTGCAAACTCTATTTCTAGCTTCAAAAGAAAGACCAGATTGAATCCATAAATGTCGGAGGCACAAAAATAATAATTGATGGTACGTACCTAGATTTTCTTTCTTTGCATCTGATCCAAACCATGAATTAAAAACTTCTAATTGGATGTTTTCTGTGTTGATTTGGCAGTAAAATGAGGCTCTTCTGTCCCTCCTTTCAGAGTTATGATGGAAAGCTAGGTGTGCAGGTCCCATTAAAACTGGTAGATTTGCCACTGGTTTGAACTGGGGGTAGGTTTTCAACCTAGATTTCATTCCTTGGCAGACCGACTTAAACTGTCCTCCATGTACTGGTTATTTTTTCCCTTTACTCTATGTAATGGAGAAGTGTTATCCTCTTTCCTCATAGAAGTAACATGACAGATACTGCACTGTTTATTGTGTTGTAAACATTTGGTAACAGAAGCCATGGATGTGCTAAGTGTATTTAGTTATTATTTTATGACGTTAATGTAGAAAATTTTCTGTCCTTTCTGATCATCTGTCTAAATGTGATCCCCTTTTATTATATACTGATTTTTGACCAGTGTCTCCGGAAAATGTTAGTAGATTTCTTTCTGTACATTCAATTCCAGGAAGAACATTTCACAGTGTATTGTAAATACCAATGCTACTTTCTCTTTGCTTTTCCCTCAAAAATCAAGTGGCAAAAAATTAAAAAAAGCAAAATGGCAAAAGCAGTTTTTATTTAGACCCATTTTCATGCTGCCTGTGGGTTATTACTGAAAAAAAAGCAGAAATAATTAGAGTGAAATGGTAAGCAAGTAAAACTCTAAATGAGTTAGAGGGAAGAGGTTGCCACATATTCCCTTCTCCTTACCCCAGCCCCTGAACCCACAGAAACATGTCATGTCAAATTTCCACAGGCTCCCAAAAAAGCAAGAATCTGTGAGGAGCATGAGCCTGTTAATCTACATTTTAATAACAGATTTTATTATTGTATTTTGTTCCAAATATTTACAACACAGTAACTACATCCATTATTTTCAAAATGAGCCAACTGGACTGACTGCTCTGTAGATTCTAAACATTCCTGACTTTGAATATTAATTAACTTAAACTTTAGAAGTATTGTTAAATCAAAGCAAATTTATGTTACTCAAGTTTGCAATGACATATATGCAGCAGAATTTAGACATAATGTCTTAACACCCGACTGGAATCCATAATTAAGACTTTGTTTTGTAAACAATATTGCTTTCATTTGTATTTAAGGTACTGCTGATTACACACTAACTGCGTATGTTTGCTGCTAACGTGTCATTTGTCATTTATGAACAGATTGAGACAAATGCAGTTTTGTCACACACCGGAGAGAGCTAGCACATTTTCTTATACAACTTTAGTTACCTGCACAGGCAACCATGAAACTGTGGTGCAAGAAGCAGTACTGCTTACTGCTCACTGCTGAAATCCAGGCAAAAATACTGCTCCACAGACAGGCTGCTCTCTACAGTACTACCCCTACAGAAGGAAGCAGGGAGTTTTCGGTGCTATTTGATCACAAGAAATGTTCTTACTCATCTCCTTTTTATTCAGTTTACAAAATTAACATGTTTTAAGAAATGTTTCTGAAGTAAAGGCGAATTCCCCCCCGCCCCCCCCCCGCCCCCCGCCAAGATAATTCCTCTATCCAGCTGATGACTACAATCCAGTGGTGATATGATAGTTGCAGGTACCTAATCATAAAACGTTTGGTGACCACAACATGTCATATTTACATAGCAGATATTTGGGATGAAAAATTCCAGCTGAATGAAAGATAATATTATATTAAATGATAAGTTAATGTTAAAATTACATTTATAGAAAAAGTAGTATTTTAATGTTTGTTTTCAAAAAGAGAAGCTGCCAGTTCATGTGTTGCTTCTCAGTCTTTATTTTTGTTTTAAAATAATTTATTTTGTATACCATTGTAGTCTGCAAACAAAGAAATATCTCTAGACTGATATACACCAGTACAGTGAATGTGGTATTTGGAGGGAATCCTATTGAAGAAGGAGATGAAGAAACTGTGCCATATTTTCCACTGGAAAAGGTACTTTGTTCATGTGATGGCATGGCATTTACTGTGCTCTAAACGATAGATTATGTGAAGGCTGTTCTGAGCGCAGAAGCTGTTTTACTATAGATCCCATCAAATTCCATGAAATTATTTTTCATTAATAAAAATTGACCCATGATGAGTGAAGAAATATTCAAATCATAGTGGCTTTGATCTGCTATAACTAGACAGATGTGAGATGATAAAATACCTAAAAATTACTAAGAAAAGTGGAGTGTGACATTTAATAAAAATATTTTAAGAGGAAGGGCTTTCAGGGGACCATCCGCTATGTAAATACTGAATATTAGGGCTCCTGTGAGCCTTTGCATAGAACAGTATTGTTAAATACAAAATTCTACATCTTTATCACACAAGTTTTTGCTTCTTCGAAGTTCCCAAACTTTGCTTTCTTGCTGCAGGCCAGGCAGTAGTTACAGTCACCACAGGGCAACTCCAAAATACCATTTTCTTCTTTACTGTGATCATTTAGGAAATATTTTCTAGCTGAAGTCTGAAACTCACTCTTCCTACTAGTTCTTTCCTGCTCCCAGTACACTGCCTCCAGTTAAAAGCTATAATTTTAGAACGTACATCCTGTGTCCAGGAATCCTAAATAGGACTGACCCCTGAAATACTTAGTTGGATATGTCAGCTTGTGCACAGCACCTCAGACTTCTGAGAAAGCATTTCAGGAATTTGCAATTAGTTGCATGTGTCTGAGCCCTAATCATATGTTTTCTGTAATGGTGATCATGTAATAGCAAGCAGCAGGGGTAGGTGGAGCAGGTGGATTAAGCCACCTAAGAGTAGAAAAATTTTCCATGGTGGGATTTTTAGGTATATTATCCAATATAAAGTATGGCAATATGAAATTCAACAGATACATAAATAACCTCATGTGGATAAGTAATCATTAAACCAGCATGTGCTAACTCTGTCCAGAATCCTATTGTTTAAATACCCTTCAGTGCAATTTTTAAAGTTAATAGTAAAAGATACAGCTGGGACAGAATTATTTATAACTTCCCAAATAGCTTCAATAAGAAATTGAAACATTCTTAGGGAAGTCTGAATGTTTAATTTCATATTTAACTTACTGGTTTAAAAAAATTTTTCCAATTCAAAATGGATGTTTTTTCAAAACAAACTTATCTGACCCACCAGAACATTTGGCTTGGTATTAATTTTTTCATTACATCCAGCACAAAAAGTGAGTTTAGTAAATACCAGTGGGCTTAAATTCATTCTGAAGCTAAACTTGTGCAACTAAAATGTAAGTCTGATAAGTTTCTTTGTCATAAACAAAGTATATATTTGCTATATCTTGTTGTTATTTCTAGTTTGGTTTTACTCAGCTGATGTCTACAAGCTGGCTCGATTTAAATGTTATCAGACATGAACAGTAAGTTTGCCTTTACAGATGCAATAATGTGATTAAAATGTTGATCATATTCTGCCTTTCTTTATAGCAATTTAATCATTATTCTAGAACAAAGGCAATTGCAGACCAAATGGTTCTTGCTGCTAATGGAACTTTACTCAAAGGTACATATAAAACATTTGGGGTTTTCCTATCATTGGTAGTGCTAATGGGTATTCCATTCTCTGGTTACTAATTTTTCAATAAATAGTATACTTTAAATTAACTGCAATAAGGATTTATTTTGTTTGTTTCTACTCCTCCCTTTGGTGGATGATTAATTTTTTAATGTGTATACCCAGACAGATATGAGATTATATGCAGACAATAGATGGGAGAATTCAGGAAATTTAACCTTACTTCTTCCAATCGTCTTAAAAGTTTACCAATTTTACAATAGGTACAGGATTTGTGGTTTTGTTCCCTGTTCAGTCTATCACTTTGAGCTTCTCTGATAATACCAATCTCTAAGCACTGTCCAATAGGTCATTCTCATAATCCCTAAAGGCTTGAAGGTGTCTGGCAAGAATAATTGCAGTTTCTTAAACAGATTGGCAACATCAGGGTCATGTTAACTTCTCAAGTCACACATGCATGAACAGCTGTGGCTAAAAATCTATCTGTACGTGGCAAGGGAAATATTTATCTTTGCTTTTACATGCATATTTTGCTATTCCTACCGATTTCTCTCAAATGAAGAGCTGGCAAACATAAATTAGGTAGGGATTCAATTTTAGCACCCTCGATTAACTACTGAGCAAATGCCTACCGCCTGTTACACTTGCCCACATAAAAGGTGTAATTGTGCCTATTCTCAGGAATCAGAGGAGTCTGCTTACTGATTCACAAGTAGAGCTTAAAGTATTCATTTTGATTATAAATATTCCAGCTAATTTGAAAGCCTCTGTTTAAGAGACCTCTTCCATTACTTTGTGATGCAAGCAAGCAAGCAAGGTGTCTAAATGTAGCAAATTGAATTATCTTCTTCCAGTATTGCATGTGTCTACAATGATGGACAAATATGTATGTTATAAACTTACATCTATAATAAATAGAAAAAGTCAATCAAGCAGGAGGCATATCTATAGAAAAGCTTTATTTATCCCATCCCTATTCGAACTCTTCTGTGGTCAGAGGGATTCAGTTTTTCAGGCTGCTAAGCTACTATTGAATTCAATTTTATACAAAAATGAAAACAAGGTACTAGGAAGCCAAATCACATAGAATGGTCAGACAAATCCTTTACTTTCACAATGTAAAATTCAGATAATATATGTCAGCCATATGTTGATATCAAAGCTACCTGAAAATCACATTTTGTTCTCTCTCCAAGGAGGTGGTAAGCTCCATACTTGTGTGCTTCGTCCACCAGGCATATATGGACCAGAAGAGCAGCGCCACATGCCACGAGTAGCCGTACGTGTTATGTAGTCAGCTCTGGAGGACACTACAAGTAGTTGTAAGGGCATAACACAGGTAGAAGTATCTTGATGACAATTCTTAACAATTCCTCCAGGAAGGCCATTGTGAAAGCTTGGTGACAGGTCAGATGATGCAAGGTAACAAACAGCATGATAGGAGCATTGCAGAAATGGCAAGGATCAAGCAGTACTTTTAAGTGAAAAGATAAAAAGGCAAGGCTGAAATGCCATGCCAGAAAAACTAGGTTTGCATCCCTGATTGTTTAATGGAAATATTGTCTTTTCAATATGCACTTTAGTTTCAGCCAAACACTGTAATGTCACCATATTTTACTATTGAGTATCGCTGCAACAGTCCTTGATTCATAAAACCACCAACTAGCTGTTCTGGGTTTTTTTGTGACACATTTCTTGTGCTGTAACTGTACACAAATACAGCAAATTCCAAGTATTCAGGCTAAGCTAAAATGAATACATTATACTGCATAATAAAGGAATAACATAGTTATTTCATGTTTTCTGTTTCTACAGGCAAATATCCAGCGGAGACTATTTAACTTCACGTTTGGGAATCACAAAGTTCAGATGAACTGGGTTCACATAGGAAATCTAGTACAAGCCCACTTACTAGCTGCTGAGGCTCTCACCTCTGAGAAGGGTTATGTAGCTGTAAGTAAACAATATAAACATTGCATCCCAGTAGCTTTAGCTCTCAAATAGGTTTAATTTCTGATCTTTCGAGATCAAAGACTCTCCGAAAGGGCGTGTGCTAAATTCTCAAAAACGTTTTGTGGCTCCACAAGCACATGGACAATGCAAATGCAAATACATTCTGCTAATATTTTGATGCTGTTTTCTTCTGTTTTGAAAATATATAATTTCCTGTTTGATTGGAGGAAATAGCATTTTTAACCAGGTTAATGTATTCACCATCATACAAATTCCTTTGAAAATAGATTCTGATTCCAGATGCATAAAATTTAGAGCAACCATTCTGAGGCATTCCAGTTTAATTTTCAGGGTTGAAAATTCCAAAAAGAGATGTACAAAATTAATGGACAATTTTAAAAGGTTTTTCTTTTTCTTCTACTGGTCCTAATTGCAACAACAATTGGAGGACTGTGAAGAATTACAGGACTGGCAGTGTTGCAGCAGCTGCTACATTCACAGCTCCTGAAGGCTCCAGCTTCATTTATATTGGTAGGAACATACAGACAACAGGTATAGACATGTCTGAACATCTCTCCATGTGCTGTCAACTAGTTAAGTGCTTGGAAGCTATGCAGCTGTTTTAGAGTGACATAATGCCCAAACTCCCAGGGTCTGCTTGGGTGCTCAGGGGTTCATAGTGCTCATAGTTGGATGGACTCCTCACCCAGACCATAGTGGTCAAGGAATTATTGCCTGCACATTTAGAAGGCTGGAAGAAGATAGACTGGAAGCCAAAAGTGGATTCAGGCACTGTGACATGTCCCACGGAATGTAGGTACTGAATTTGTTTTAATCAGAAAATTAGCCAGAGTTGGAACTTGACCTCAAAAAGCTGTGTTTATTAAATGCTGTCAGTGTTGCCACTTCAGTTGGCCTCATGAAGATAATTCTGTCCTCTGCACATCATGAAGAACTTAATGCTCTAACAGTTGGGTTACTACGTAGTGAAACCAAGCTCTGATCTACATTACACCATGGTGAATCATGATTAGCTCTACTACCACCACGGGGTTACCCAAAAGTATGAGACATGTTTGAGATCCCAGTGAAGTCCAATGAAGGTAGTTCACTGAGATGATTTGTGTACATTCACTGTATGCATGCTGGTGTGTTATTCACAAAATCAAGAAAGATGGGTAGGTATGAGAGAGAAAGGAAACGCCATCCTATGTATAGTGTTTTTCTAATTGTTTTTCTCTGCTTCTTTAACAGAGTGGTCAGGCGTATTACATACATGATGGTGAAAACGTGATATTTTCTGAATGGATAGTCCCTTTAGTATGTATTGTACATACATTTAGCTCTAATGCGCCGTTATGGGCCCTATTCATATTGTTAACTAAAAGACCATACTAACTAAATGAAGTTCAGTACAAGTTAATTACTGAATTATTTAATGTTAAAGTCAGTCCTGTTCTCCCTCCATATCCCAAAGTTCCACTGGCTTTAAGGGAAGTTTTGGAGATGCGTAACTGTGTTTGGCCCTTATTTTTTTGAGAGAATTTAGCTGAGAGCTACAGAACCTGCTACAGAACAGCAGCATTTCTGTAAAGCAAGCTCACAGTGCACGAAAAGTTCTACTACTAGTATCTGTCAGGCCTTTTATAACCATTGTTTATTTCTTTGTTCTGCCATCAACTGCAGCACAAAAGGGAAGGCCATTTAGAATCATATCTTAAAAGCTAAAAAGAGACAACGTTATATTTTCATAAACATCAGGCTGGGGTTTTAGGAGCATGCTAAAGTTGTGACCCTGCAATGGCAACACAGAAAAGTCTTCCAGGAAAATTATTGCAGTAGTATGATGGGCCTGTATCTAAATGTAGGTACGTATTCTAGCCTCGGGCACCTGCCCCTGGGAAATAGCATTGTTTCCCCTTTACCATCCAATTGCATTTGAAGGGTGGGAGGTGGGCACAGAAGAATGAGTGATGGGTTTTATTTGGGTTTCTTACTACCAGTATTGATAGGAACATTAGCTAGAAAAAAATTTAGATATGTGTTTTATCAACATTTATTTTTCCATTTTCATGCTTCATTGACACCCTCAGTTTGATACAAATTCTCTGTAATTCTTTCCTTTTATACCCCTTCTAGTTTGAAAAATTAGGCTACAGGAAACCCTGGATACACATTCCTGTTCTCCTGGCTCATATAGCAGGTAAAAATAATAAAATACATACTTAATTATTGTGCTATTTATTTTTTTTTTTTTTCTTATTCCTATAAAGCTACATAATGGTTTTATAAAATGCAGTAACTCAAATTGTAGGATTTATATAACTTAATATTATTCTAATTAATAATAATCCCTTATGCCATTTGGCATTAATTATACCAGATAAAGTTTAAAGGCCATCCATAAACTGAGTCCGTCGTGTACTTTATAAATTAAACACTGCCTTCTACCACCTTAATTGCATCCTCTGATATTAGTAGGAACTATAGGGTGTGCAATGTCAGCATTATCTCAGTTTATTGTTATCCAGCTGTCTCATTAAGTAACTTTCTGTTCCACAGCCACTGTGATGGAATATCTGCACCTGATACTGAAGCCAGTTTTTAGCTTTACACCTTTCTTGACAAGGAATGAGGTAAATGTATAAAAAGAGAGAATGTTTATGTATTTCTGACCAAAATTCTCATGAAGTACGTGATACACCCTTTGGATGCAGACAGGATTGTCTGCATTAGAGCTCTGTTTTTCTGCTCGGACTGTAGTCCATTCAGGGCTTACACAGTCATTTTGTAGCCTGATTTTTTTCCATGCCATCCTGGCCACCCCTTAAAAAATCATCAGAAATTAATCCTTACTTGAAGATTAGATGATCCAGAGAAACATCCTACTGGTCCAAGACAGAGTGACTGACATGGAGCTGGCACAAAGAGGAAAACAGGCACTACATTGTCAGTTCCAGCAAGCTGTCCTATGCTGTGGAACTACTTGTTAAAGGAAGGTGGCCCAAGAGAACAGAGCAAGAGCATCGTGTCAAAGTGGTAGCAGTTATCAGAATACCAGGCTAGCAAATAATCAGAAAGTCCGATAAAAATAATTCTAAATTGGAATGAAAAGTCAATTTTCTGCAAAAACAACAACTTCTGGACAAATTAATTTTGATCTAACTTATGTTTTTGTACAATGTTATGATTTATAATATAAGCCAAAATGCTTTAACTAATCTATCACCCAGTCTCTTACTGTATTGTAGCACGTAACATAATAGGACACTGAAGGGACTGAATGGTCCTTATTAACTTCTGCTGTAGCTTTTCAGTTGTTCCACAATTTATCTATCTATTTTTATACTTACTTCTATATTCTATATCTGAAGCGGAAATCACTGAGACTATGCAACTTAGGCACTTTCACAGGTACCATGCGTTCAGAAGTGGAGATTATAACTCTCGAGAAGTGCCTGTTTTCCACTCCTTAGCTAATGCATTTCTGCAAAGTTGAGAAGTCACACCACTCTCCTCCAATACACTCATCCGGTTCCATTGCGCGTTTCCCTGCACAGAAGAGCCAGTTGGAGGGAAATGTGCTGATCTCTTGCAAGGGATTTCTTTATCTCACATTCACAAGTGAGAAATCAGTGTCATAAACTCCTTCTGCACCCAGTCCACCAAGCTTTGTCCCTTTCCCTGTCAGCTACATCAACCAATTCTGTTAGCTCTGGACAGAATCCCACTCCAAAATGTTACGGTTTTGTGTGTCTATCTTTATTAATGTCTTTAATTCCATTGTAATATCATTGTTGATGTATTTTCATCCAAGTTCTAGAAAATCAGACATTAAAGTCGCTTCCATAAATGTCCTTTTGGATTTTAGGTGTGGAACGTTACTGTAACTCACACTTTCCGAATAGACAAGGCACGAAATCAACTTGGTTACAAACCAAAGAAATTCTCATTCGCTGATTCTGTGGATCATTATCTTAAAACAAGACCTACTTGCCAAGAAGATCACGTGTTCCTTAAAATGGTGTTTGCTTTTGGCATTTTGTTAAGTTTGATCATTCTTTCTTTCTTCTAAAATTGAGTAACTACCCACCTGTTCCAGAAAACCTAATTTTGTTTCTGAGTATTAATGATCTGGTCGTAGTACATTCCTCAGTCACTATGGACTTTACTATTCTTATGATGATGATGACATCTCGCTGATCTCATTAACAACAACAACAACAACAAACCACAAAAGTGAAAACACAGGATGCATCAGGAAATGTTCCCAAAGAACAATGTAGTGTCACAATATCAAAGGAGTTCACCGCCAACAGATGCAGGAATAGTTTTAATGGATCTTCATTAATTGATTGCTTTATGCTGAGAATGATTTCCTAAAAATGATAATTCAGGAGGGTAAGAATTGGAAGAAGAGGGACCATTGTAGGACTGCAGTGCTGTAACAAGTCCAGTAGTTCCAATGAAGAAAAGGTTGATTAAACAATTCTCTGATGAAGCTGCTGCTACAGCTACTGTATGTCAGTATGAGGAATTATGAAGACCTGGGAAATAGTACAAAAAAGATTAAAAGTAAATATTTATAAATAACAGGTGGTGAGAGGACTGAAAGTCATATTTATGTAAAATAGTTTTATTATTCAAAAGGTTTGTAAAAATGTGATAAATAACATTATGTGTGTTTGTAAATCAAATAATATCCTTTCAATGCAATAATAAACAATAACTGAACCCAATACTGGTTTTAAGGAGCCTGTGGGAAGGTGGAGGGAGGGCACATAAGACCTTGGACTTCAGCGAGCTGTTTCTGCTGCCTTGCGTTCTAAGTGAAGCCAAGTCAGGCTGTCATCTGTAATCCTGTACCGGTGCTGGCACACTCCGTTTGTTCAGCAAATTGCCATTTCAGGGTGAGCAGGCAAGCCAAGCACCAAGACCCAAGTCTTCCCCCTTCTTAAGACTTACATTAGTTGCTTCTTGGGTGGATTGTACTACCTTGAGCTGCACATGCTACACGTGTGCTGCATGTACACGTACCATGTGTAGCCCAGACAAATTTTCATAAGGTTACCTCTCACAAGGATTTTTTCAGGGACCAGCTGGGCTCTCATCAGGGAGCAACTGCTCCATCTCTTGCACCCCACATGGATCAGGAGACCTGGACTTGCCAGGGTGGGTCACAGAAGAGAGTGATGGAAAACCTCTGCCATCTGATTATCTCTACTCTGTATTTATCTTGCCTGTGTTAGCGTTTTACAGGATTTTAAGACCAGTAAGTTTATGGAGACTCTCTCATTGTATCCTTAAATGTACAGGGTACACAGGACAGCTTACAGCAACCCTACAAGAATAAAACAAGTAATAGACAGTATACGGTGACAGGAAAATGTGTGAGCAACCACAGTTACCACTGCAGAATATGTGAGCAAAGATTTGTTTTACTCTATTTATTCTTTTTCTTTTCTTTAAACAAGTAGTTGTGTGTGGAGTGAAAGCAGTAAAGCCTGGTCTCTTACGGTTTTGCATTTGGAGATTGTCCTTGTCCATAAAAACTGAGCTCACACTGCACACCTTCCTTTAGCAGGGGCACTGCTCAGCCCTCTCTCCTGTGACTACCTATTGTCCGGAAACTTAAAGAAACTCAGTATATATGAGATCTTTATCCAAGTTTGATTAAAACTGGTGCAGTTCACAATTTATCAATATAGAGGTGCAGCTGACTGACAGACAAGCAAGCACTGCAGGAGGTACTGCGTAAGCCTTGTTTCTCTAGAAATGCAGAACAGAAACCCCCAAGTGTAAAGTTACTTCCCAGCATGAGCATTTTAAGTGTATGCAAACATTTAATTTGCTTTAAATTAGTTATTTATGAATCTTTCATATATTGCTTTTATTAGACTAATAGCTCAGGACTGCATCCCAGATTAAGCCAACACTTTTCAGAAGAGATGTCGGGCAGTTGACTGCAACCCAGTGAGAAGTGTAGGCTGTGGCCTTTTTTTGGATACTCCTCAGTAAGGACCAACCAAGGAATTCTCTGGCTTTGTAGTTGCAAGTCCCCGTAGAGTCATACCATTCCAGTCCCGTAATGCCAGACCTCTGATTGTTGTTTCAGGCAAGACGCTTTTTACATCACTGTTATGACAGTATTGATTAATACTAACTGGCTTTGTTCAACTGATTTATCATTATTACAAATCCAGTATTTGAAGTGTTAAGACAGCTTTTAGTATCAGTTTGGAAGAGCCAGCAGTCTCATTTCTGTCAGTCTTTACTGAGTCTTAGTTTAAGCTGGCTATCGTTGGAGTTACTTTTGCTCTAACATAGTTGCAAGTGTGTCTTTAAATGATTAAAATTTAATATGAACATTCAGACATGGCACAGCTATAATGGAAGAGGTAAACGTGTTCAAAGTTTAATTTTTGCCTGGGACGGAGAACTCTGAAATTCTGCAGCTCCTGACCCTTTTCACATCCTCCCAGGCACGAGTGACCACAGAGCTGAACGGAGACCCACTGCCAGCTCAGGAGGGCAGGGACCTTGGTGCCTATGTGTTTGTATTTCCTCTTCGGGGATTCCAGCTGTTTTGCAGGTGTTTCTGATGCTCTGCATCTCTCCGAGCCGTGTCCCACCACCGACTATCCAGCCGGTAATCAAGAGATGGTGTGTTTTTCCTGAACGCCCTGTTCAACAGGTATCAGTGTGGACGGAGCCCTAGCTACCGACAGGATGCTTTCGCGCAGTGGTCGCTGCTGTACGAAGACGCATGGAGGTAAGAGCCGCCATCGGATGCTGCGGGATCCCAGGGATGCCGTGGGATGCTCTGGGACCCCAGGGATGCTGCGGGATCCCAGGGATGCCGTGGGCTCCCCAGGATGCTGTGGGACGGGCAGAATCCCAGGGTTGCCGTGGGATGAGCAACATCCCAGGAAGACTGTGGGATTCCAAAGCTCCTGCAAAATGAGTGGGGCCCAGGGGTGCTGTGCGGAACGAGCAGGAACCCTTGGGGGGTGTGTGTGTGTGTGTGTGTGTGTGTGTGCTGTGGGACCCCAAGGGGGGGCCGTCCGGCCCATGTGCGGGGCCAGCCGGCCCCGCTCCGCCTGCCCGGCCGCCGCGGGCGGCAGGGGCCGCCGCTCGGGGACCCGCCGGGGCGGGCGGGGGGCGGCGGTGGGGAGCGCCCGGCCGGGCCGCCTCTCGTCCGCTGCGGTGCGGCGGGGTCTGCCGGTGCCGCTTCCCGCGGCCGGGCCCGGCCGGACCCCGCGGCCGCCCCCCGCCCCGGCCCGCAGGCACCCGCCGAGCGGCGCCCAACGGCCCCAGCGGGGGGCAACAGCCCCTAGAGCCGCTCCCCGCTGCGGGACCCGCCGGCAGCCGGGCCCCGAGGAGCCCCGCGGAGCCCCGAGAGCGCGGAGCGGGGCACGAGTTTCCTCGGCGCTCCCCGGCGGCCGTGCCTTCCCGGGGGAATTTGCAAGTGAGATGCGGAGAGTTCCCGCAGGAGCTCGGGTGACTTTTAATCTTTAATTGCGGCACGGGGAAGGGAGGCGGGTAACTAAGGAGATGGGGAGCTACAGCCTCTGAAATGCCTCGTCCGTCAGAGGTGAACCCTTGACCGTTGCATCGGTGGGAAGGAACCTCCGTGTTTACGCAGGAAATGATTCGCTCTGACTTTTTTCTTAACGTACTCATCGACCCTTTCTGTCACGTAGCAATTACTTTAGTTCCCCTCGAAAGCGAGGGATTCGATAGCCGTGTTCTCTGATACACCTTCCGAAGTAAGTATCAGGCGTTCCTCCTTCCTTCTGGAATCCTCATGTATCTCAACTCCATCACCACCAATGATAAAAACACAGTGTACTCCTAATTTACACTCAGCTGCTGCTACTTAGGAAGGAGTCGAAAATACCACTTTTCTCAGACATCTGTCTTTGTGATAAACCAGGGACAAGTGGAAGAAGCCTTAAAGATTTCTTTTGCTCTAGGGGACGTTTTGTTTTGCTGCTTGTTGTGCTTGGCCCTGCTTGCTTGTTTTTTAAGCACAGAAACTTAAATGCGATTTGTTCATCTCTGGAGTTTTCCTGTTCAAGATTTCAAATTCAGGTACAGCTCTCTGTCACATCCAACTCCTAAAGGCCATCTTTGAGCTTGTGACACAGACCAGAACAAATTGAACTAAGACCAGGAGATGCATTTCACAGAGGCAGCAATTTCTCTTCTGCTAATAAACAATTAAGGTCTCTACTGTTATTCTAATATTGACCCATTGGTTGAAAACAGTTGAATTCATGTTCTCTGCATTAATTTTTTTTTTTTTTTTTTTTTTTTAGTTTTTCTTTTATTATTCTGGATACCATTTGCAAATAAACATTTAGTCCAAAACATGCTAAACCTTTGTTATTTGTTTTCAGGATGCTGTCTTTAACATAGTATACAGACATTTTAAATGTTTGTAAAATGTGAAAATTACAGTTAAACAAACTCTTAAACAATCGAAGCAGAAAATTTAAATGGGTCTTTTAAAAGAAATCATTAAAATCTGGAAATTTTGTAGCTAGTGTTTTGCTTATGTCTTTATCGCTCTTAAACAGGTTGCATTAAAGTAAAACTTGGCTGCTGTGAATAGAGCTTGTTAACATGAAACTCACTGGAGTTGTCTGCATCCAGGAGCACTATGGAGCAATTTTCAACACGGAGGAGAAATTGTTGTATGTGTCTGGTAATAGAAGACAGTATTTCACTGACAGAAAACTTACACTGAGTGGGGTAGCAACACCCTGGCGCCAAACCTCTAACTCCAAAGTGAATGGAAATGCTGGAGCACTGAGTGAAAAAAGAATGAGAGCAGTGGTGACAGGAGGTGGAGGCTATTTTGGATACAAGCTGGGATGTGCTCTTGCCAACGCGGGAGCTTCTGTTGTTCTGTATGACATACACAAGCCTATCTGGGAAATTCCCAATGGAGTAGTGTGTATCCAGGTATGATAAACTATATTTTCACAACAGTCAAAGTTAGTTCATTTGCCTTTTCCATAATGTCTTACTAGTTTTCACAGAATCCAAATACCTAATTGCAAATTATTACAAATTTCAATAACTTTTAACTGTGTGAATATCCCATGTGATTTTTGGTCAACTGATTTTAGTGTGTCTTAAAATAAGGAAAACAATGAAACCTGTAATGTGTAGCACAGCGTACCTGTTCCACCTCCTGACTCTGAAGTACTCCTCAGGACCCAGTCACCGCCCCCATCTGTGCCTTTGCTTAATCACCTGTAGAATGAACATAGGGGTATTATGAGGCTTAATTAATGTTTTTAAAGTCCATGTAAGAAAATTATCAGCAAGTACTGAAATGGACCTAGTTTTCAGACTCAGGATGTACAGCAAGTACAATTATATTTATGCATTCCCTCTGTGCTAGCCCACTATATGACAAATGCTAACCTGCAGCTTTGATTTCAAGTCCAACTATCTTTCCTTATGTGTTACAGGCAGATGTAAGGGATTACGATGCCATATTTGCAGCCTTTGAAGGGGCTGACTGTGTGTTTCATGTAGCTTCATATGGAATGTCAGGAAGAGAGCAAGTGAGTCCAAACAGTTTTGGTTTTTCCTGTGTGCCTGCTCACACCGAGAATGAGCGACTTGATGCTGTAACACTGCATGTTAGATTTTATCCCTTCAAATTGTCCTGAGAGCCTGAATCCATGTCCATGCTGTTTTGGTAAATTGCTCTGTTCAAACTGGTGTGCTAGCTGCAAGCAGTCTGCTTACAGCACTGTTTTCCTAGTTGTGAAATTACTTCCTCCCAAATAGATACTCCACCAGCACCCTGGGAGGGCTTTTGAGTTGGAAATGGCATTGAAGAGTTCTGAAGTTGTGCGAGGACAACAGGAAAGACAAGGGAGGCTGGATCCCTCCAAAACCCTGATCCTTCCCTAAACCTTTCACATGGAACTCCTAGGTGTAAGGTCACTGGGAGGAATAAAACCTAACTAAATTATAAATTTTACATAACTAAACTGTAACAATGGCTGTATTTCACGTCTCAATTGTTTGCCACTGGGTAAAAAGCTGTAAGGGCGTACTTGATGTAGGACTCAGAGCCACAATTTTTATGATTAGAGTTACAAACACACACACACACACACACTTTCTTACCTTATTTAAAATATAAAAGGAACTTCAGTAATTACCTTAGCTGGATAGAACAGCTCATTCAAAGATGTTTGCAGATGAACAATGCATACTTGGAATTGCTCTGGGTAGAGGCAACTGGTCACTGAAGTGCTACTGAAACATGGATATTCAACATATTGCTGCAAGATATATAATAACTGGCAATGTATGTTTAGAACACCGCAATTCTCTTTGCTTTAAGCAGGCTAGTCTGTAAAAATACAAGAAAAATACAGTCATAGTTTAAAAGTAATGATTTTACTTCTTGAAGTCTGAAACAGCAGTCTAAATGATCTTTTTTATAATCAAAGCACTAAACTCATTACCTTTATTTGGGGACATTTATAACATTCCCCTATTGAATTTAAAATGTTTTAAAAAATGCACAATTTCTTTATTTTCCTAGTTGCATAGAGAAGAGATTGAAACTGTAAACATTCATGGAACAAGATTCATCATTGATGGTACGTATCTAACCTTGCCATTGGATGTTAATACAGCATATCAAAATATCACACCACTTAGAAAAAGGAGTTGGCTTTTTTGGCACACACAGTTTTTTACCAAATACTTTACATTTTTGGCAGAAGGCGCGGAAACATGTAATCATTTCTTTTTTACGCTCGATTCTGTTATGGGGTGTGATATGACAGCCAGCACTGCAGTTCAACTACTCCAGCTTTTCGTAACCATGTTTGACCTGGTGTCAGAATCCGTATCCACGTAAGGAGTTAACTATTTCCATGTGCATTTCATAGCAGTAAACCTCATTGCTATCTAATAGCTTGTGCACAGGTAGTGGGCAGCCCTGGAAGCAGATGGACCCCTAGCCACCTGCCTGGCTCGAGCTGAAGCCCATCTCAGTAGGCTGGTAGCAGCCCTCCCAGAGGCATAGTGTTTGTTAGCTTACAGCATCCAAATCACGATGTGCCCGATTATAAGCATTTGGTTCTACGCTGATGTCTTCCCTTTAAATATGCTTTGCGTTTTAAATCACCCAATCATAAAATTGAAGGATTTGCTTTTTTAAGATTTGACAGTTTCTCAGAAAAAGGTCATACAAACTTTTTTTCCATATTGTTTCATTTTCCACTAAACTAATTTACTTTATACATTGCCGCAGCCTGCAAACAACGGAACATCGCTAGATTGATATACACCAGTACAGTAAATGTGGTGTTTGGAGGGCTTCCTATTGAAGATGGCGATGAGGAAACTGTGCCATATTTTCCAATTGAAAAGGTATTTCGGTTGTATTATATTTTCAAGTTTCCTCTCTGTTTATTTTCTTGTTTCTGAAAAAGCCTGGAGTTTTCATGACCGTGTTTTGCCTGATGCCAGAATCCAGGTACCAGAAAGAAGAAAGAAAACTCTTTACACTCTTTATCGATTCTATTCACAATCTTGACACGTCAGTTTTATGTACATTGCAGTATATATTTCTTTGTTTCCTATCAAGGCCTTGATTTTGGAAAATAACTCTTACAGTGTCCCGTTAACATTAATGAAATTCCACCTGGACATAGGGATCGTGTTATGTGGCTTGGTGCCTCTTTAGCCATATATTATTTATATGATTTTTCTGTTTCTCCCTTATTGAAGATAACGTATATTCTATGTAGAGCTGATATGGACAAGTAGCCTATTTTTATATGGGCTTATTGCATTTAATTAAAAAGGAGAAAGTACTTCTGGGTGCTTTGCATACACAGTTGGTTTTTGTGTCCCTCCTCTCTCCATCAAGTATTTCAGTCTTTCAAGAAGTAGAGATGGATAGAGAAAATATTGAGTAATATTTTGAATGATATGTCAAATAAAATTTTCTCTGGGACAGTGCCACAAGAAAGTGAACAGGATAATTCAGACCAATCATGTCTTCAAAACTTGGCTTTTGACTCTTCCGTTACCTGAAAAAGAAATCCAGATTACAAAGTAGTGATCAATTACATTCTTGGCAGCATTCAAAGCATACATATATTTATTGCCTCTCAAATGTGCTGAAATTAATTAACTGGATTTGCATAAACAAAAATGCTTGCTTACCCTAGCACTATGTATGTGTTTTATCCTAAACTAATACCCCACAGCTTCTGTATTTTGAGGTATTTGTTGCCATCTGCTAAGTAAAAACTAGTGAAGAAGAGATGCCCCTCTGCCCTGTCGTTTCAAGAATAGATAAAAATGTATTTGCTTTTTCTCTGTAGCATGTTGATCATTATTCCAGAACCAAATCAATTGCAGAACAAATGGTACTAGCAGCTAATGGAACTCCACTAGCAGGTACTTTTCTTACCATGAATTCATAGTAGAATTTACTCCTCCCCTTCTTGTTCCTCACTAACATCCTGTATCCTGTATCAATCCTTAGTGGACAAGATTGTCCAGCAATTATGAAATCAAGTTGTCTACACTCTCTCACAAACGAAAAGATTTTAACTTAAAAATCACTTTTAATTGTTTTTAAGTTCCCATAGTGTCCATAAAAGCTTTTAGCATGGTAGCAATGAGTTCAGTATGTTAATTGAAAAGATGAAGACAGCTATAAATTAAACAAAAAGAAGTGTTTAATGTCACTGTATTATGCAACATAAGTAAAACATGCATGCTGATTAAATTGTCATCCATCCATCCCCCCCACCCCGAGTTATATATTAAAATCTGAAGAAGCTACCTGATACTACAGCCTGGAATTATTTATTAGTGCTTCCCAAAGTTTTCCATGTTGAGGAAGCCAGTTATACACTTGAATACTTAAGCTCAACTGTGAGATACTATAACTGCCAGTGCAAAGCAAATTAATGTAAAGTGCAACATGACGCTATGTGACCAAGTGATACTGAGCTAAATTTAGCTGTGGACAACTTACAGAAAAGACTCTCTTCACTTGATACTGGCAGAGGGCTATAAAGAGATATAAAATCATTGATGGGCATTCCATCCCAATAGAATTATTTTGTTTAAAAAATAAAGATTTTTTTCCTTATTTCCTCAGCAGCTATTCACATCAAAGACCCTCTTAATTTTAGGAGCAATACAGAGTTCTGCCTTTGTCAATTAGAACCAGTCAGTGCTCCAAACATCCCATTTTGATCCCGTGCCATAGCAGGACTGAGTATTTTGCATGTTTTCAAGTACTATTATGAACCATTACTAGCAGATGATGAACCAGCCAACTGATATACTTGGGAAGTGATTGGATTTTCAGGATGGTCCTTACTTTCTCCCATTGAAATTATCATGAGCTTCTACAGCAGTTCTAGAGGGAGCTGGTTGTGCCTACTGTTGAGAACCTTTCAGCTCTATCTTGTACTGCTAGTGAGTCACTGTTTCCCATCAATAATTTTGTCTAAGATTAGTTGGTTTCATTCCACTTTCCTACCAATAACTTGCTCACTTCAGCAAACTCATCACCACAGTTGGCACGTTCATTCACTGCTTTGGCACAGAGACAAAGGACTGGTTAGAAAGAGGTTTTGAAATATCTGGTAGTTTCTAGGAATCCAACTATGCTGGCAGGACTTCTTTGAATCTTACCTTGCTATTTTGCATGTTCTGATTCTGCCAACTTAATATCCAACTACTAATTCAACACCTTTTGGTATGTATTATTTTTTAAGATGGTGAAGTTCATTTATTTCAGAGTAAGTTCTGCTACCACAGTCTTTGGTTCATACAAACAAAGATATAACATGGTCACATGAAAGTCACTTAAGAATGGTCATATCAATTCTTCTAGGAGGTGGAATACTTTATACGTGTGTTCTTCGCCCACCAGGAATCTATGGACCACAAGAGCAAAGACACTTGCCAAGGCTAGCAGTATGTATTTTATTTTTTTTTTAATCAGCAGAATCTTCTATTATATACAACAGCATCACTTATTTGTGTTATAAATTGACTGACCTTCTTACTGGGCAGCAATTCAACAATTCAGTTGTCTGCTGAGAACATGACAACTTTTGTTAACAGGCACTATACTGTATCTGTAAAGAATGTACAGTACATTAAAAAAGCCTTTTTTTAAAATACAAACACATGTAGGTCCAGCTTTATAATTTAATGCTTACTATAATTATAAGATTCAGGCCAATCTATGATATTTCAAATGTCTGTTTGCATGCAACTTACACCAAATGGTTTAAAATATTAATGAAAAGAGATACGACAAAATATCTTATTTCCAGTCTCAACAGCTTTCACTATGCAATGAAACAAGTGAAGGAGTGGGAAGCACCTTCTGGTACAGTAGGTTACTGAAGGGCAAACAGCTGAGGTGCTCATGTTTTACCCTTTTTCACTTGCTGTAGGACTAGTACAGTGTTTAGAATATGATCCTGTAAAATTATATGAGTCAGTTATTTTAAAAGCATCAGTACAATATAAAGTTACACACAGCTTTGAGGAACGAATAGATTCAAGCTTACCACGTAATACATATTTTTGTTTTGTGGCTGAGGTAGGGAATTATATTGAAGTCAGCCAAAATATACTTTATCATCTTCTAAATAAAGTAATTTTTAAGAATGGCAAATGTCATTTTAGTTAAACCTGAGATGTTTGCTTTAGCCCCTGAAAAAAATACAGTCTTTTTAAACTTCCATTTAAGATTTTAAGATTATTTGTTATGAACCCATTTTAAGGCATTATGCAACCGTCACATTTTGCAGTTTCTAAAATGTACCTGTTAAATGAAAAATGTAACACCTAGCATTACCTTCCATTTTTTCCCAGCCAAAGCTATTTGTTAAATTTGATCCAATTTTGTGAATACTTTTGATCCATTCAGAACTGTATCTTACCTTTCTATACAATATTTTACTTATCCTTAGAACAGACTTGTATTTTTTGTAAATTGAGGACATATTGTGTTCAATACGTTCTTTGATCCTTCCTCATGAGCAATATTTTTAGAGCTTTCTGCACTTCTCTTGATTCTTTTTAATTGAGTCATGTTTTTTTTTTTAAAGTAGAGACAAACCTACATTTAGCTGGAAAAGAAAGTGCACTGTACCTCATTTTAAAACCCATTTTGCTTTGGTTTCATGTTTGTTTATGTCTATAGAAGAATATTGAGAGAGGGCTACTTAGCTTCAGGTTTGGAGATCCTTCTGCTAAGATGAACTGGGTGCATGCAGAGAATCTTGTACAAGCTCAAATCCTAGCTGCTGAAGCTCTCACTCCTGAAAAGAACTACATAGCTGTAAGTAAACAATAAAAGCACCACAGTTTTCATCTGACAGTGAATTCTGCCACTGTATCCTGTACTATAGTAACTACTGTAGTAGCAGTAATTACTGTTTGTGTTACTGTCCTTTAGCTTATGTTATTGTCTGTGTTTTTAGTTGACAAATGTGCTATGAACAGTGTAGGACCTGGCAGCATTGGCTGTGCAGTGTGTTAAAAGTTGGAATATTCAGTTCTGTAAGAATATCTCTACCTTTGCAATTTGTAATGTAGTATTTGCCATTTCTGGAAGATGAACAAAAAATGTTTGCTATGTCAGAAATTAAATTGGAAGTTCAGGCAGATTCATCCCGTTCCCCTGTATATAGATCCAGACTTAATGTTCTGAACTGTGATAATCAGTTCTTCCCATACCATATGCAAATAAAAGCACATTTCATTTGGGTTCATTGATTTAAAAAATAGTTGCAACTGTTTTGTTCCTTGTAAACACAGTTTTTTTTATTTGACCTAGAAGCACTACCCTTAAAGTGTGTTAGAAAGATTTTCAAAGTAGATTAAACTACTTTTTCTAAAACTCTAAAAGCAAAAGGGAAAGAGGTAACTTATGCCTTGGTTGCACAGATGGAGTCTTATGGATTTCAATGAGTCTTCACTAGACCGAGAGCAAAGCATGTCCCACCATTTGGTGAATATATGTTAACAGCACAAGTTAGAAATGGCACCACTTTCAGTGCATTTGGTAATCTCTGTATAGTCAGTGTAGCCATTCTGTATAGCACATCTATTAGACATAATTTATACCAAGGCATGTTAATCACATAAACCACTTGTCCACCAATTTCATTGCACATGTTAGTGCAAATGATTGAAACACATGTAGACAGTTTGTTGACTTGTATGTACATCCATGCATATTTTATATTGCTGTATTATTTTTAAGCTATTCATAAGGAGTGAGATAAAGAAAATGAAGTCAATATATATGCAGTATTATTTGTACTAACTTGCCTCTTCTCTACCTCTTTAACAGAGTGGCCAGGTGTATTTCATTAATGATGGCGAAAAATTCAACCTTTTTGAATGGTTAACTCCACTTGTACGTGCAATATATACTTTATCTCCAAATACATTCATTTCTTTGACTGTATACAACTCCAGCTTTTGTGTGCGTGTTACATTTGGTATGTTTGCTTTGGGTGCAAGAGTTCCGTTCTGAATGTGGCTTTAATTCCTGCTTGAAGTTCAGCGTGATTAGCGCTGTAACAAAGCCTACCTAAAATACTACATTAAATCAACTGTCTTCACCAAGTCGAAGGACGATGTAAACCAGTGTCCTCTTTCGAGTTGCCATTATCTTAATTTCTTGGGCGCGCATCTGTTAACAGTGGCTATTTTGGGTGGACAAAAAAATATAAATCCTAATTATTAATCTGTAATATACTTTCTTTTCAAATGATCATTTTATTGTTAATGCTGGGCTCAAAACTGTAAATATGTCACAATGTTAAATTAGGTGTCAGCACACCATGACATTTCGATCAATTGTTATAAACTTTTTTTTCCCTTTTTTTAAGACTGCCACTTGAAAATTACATAGTGTCTGCATGTGACATTTAACTGAAATTCCCTGGAAAATGAAAACTCGAATAGTAACAGCAATGATGAATTTTTCTGTTTTATCAGTAAATATTTCCACAAATATCTTCTGTATTGAAACTTTAAAACTTGTTTGAGGTTTTTGTTTTTTTCACTGTTTCTTAAATCTTTCAGTTTGAAAGATTAGGTTGCAGTAAACCATGGATACGTATTCCTACTTCCTTAGTTTATGCATCAGGTAAAAATATTTTATCAACACTTCTCTTTCCTGTCTACATTACCCTCATTCCTGCTTGTAATATAATATTGGTTGTTTTTAATTTGCCCACAATTTTCATGTATAAAAATAATACACTATGGGCTCATTTACTGAGCAGCAGTTAGGGGTGAGGTTCAGCTCTATGCAGTGTTGAAATCAGAATTATCTTTTATTTAATTCCCACAAAACCAGGTTTTATGTAGGACTTAACAGATATATAACTTTGTGGAGTTAATGATATAAATATAAAAAGATAAATGTAAAAATTGATGACTTCATTAAATACGCTGAAGAGTATGTGCTTTGCTGCATGTGTAAATTTCTTGTTCCCCTGTATCCCATGCTTTCTCCAGAATGAATCCCCATGTGCAGCTAAGACAGAATCCAACTTGGAGTATTTTGTTACTATTTTTTTTATGAAGCCTCATGATCTTTTCACTAGACCTGTCACCAACCCTCCAAACCCTTTTCACACAAGCACCCTAATTCAGACTGCCTGAAGTGTTAAGATTAAATCCAACCCCTTGTGAGCAAGTAGTCCTGTTGATGTTAGTAATAGTGCCCTGAGCTCTTAGGTATGTGGTTATCTTTCATTATCATACACAGTGTGAGATACACCAAAATTTACTATTCTTACCTTAAGTAGAAATCTTTTGTTATGCAGCCATGATAATGGAATACCTTCATCTGATGCTGAAGCCATTTGTTGAACTGTCCCCACTGCTGACCAGAAATGAGGTAAAAAGTCTTTGTTTGTAAACTCCCCTTAATTCTCACAGGATGCATGCATACATGTTAATACTGAGGTACAATTTAAAATTAAATCAGTAGAAAGTAAAGTCCACCCAGTACTACCTCAGCCTCCAGTTTCCAGGGCAAATGTATGCATCATGTACATTTTAGGCAATATATTATGCTCGTTACCATGATCTTTGAAAAGCTAAGAGCTTATGCTTGCAATCTGGGAGAGGCTGATTCAGCTCCTTCCCTCCAAGGCTCAGTATCCTGTATGGCTTTGGCTGGTCAGTTGTGCCCTAACTTCTGAAGATCCTTAGGCACCCAAGAGATGGCTTTTATCTGCCTCCTTGGGTACATAAATGGGAGTTGCAGAACATTTTTTGTGGATGTTTTCAAGACTAGAAGATTCTGCTTTGCAGCTTTTACTGCCTCTTTGGGCTTTCAAGGTTCTGCTTTTGAGTGAACAATTTTAAAAATAATTTGACTGTGAATAGGACATTGATGTAATGTTGTGTTGGGATTTTTTTATTTTACATTTCCTTTAACTGTGTCTTTGCTACCATTTACAGACTTTGTTCCAATTTCCTATGTATTCATATCTTTGTATGTTAACTCTTGCCCTATAGGTACAGAACATTTCTATAACTCATACGTTTCGAATAGACAAGGCACGGAGTCAGCTGGGGTACAGCCCAGAGAAGTTTGCATTTGCTGATTCCGTGGACCATTACATTAAAACAAGACCAGAAGCCCAGAATCATCACAGCTTCCTCAAAGTGTTGCTTTCTTTAATTGTTAGTTTAAGTTTGATCTTTCTTTCTTTAAGTTTTGATGGCCTCTCAGTTTTGCATTTTTTTAAAGAAACACAACACTGACTTACATAAACTGCACGTATTCAGTCACAGTACCGCTACCTATATCATTCTAATCTCCACAAGAGTTACTGGCCCCAATGCAATAAACAGGCAGTTATTTTTAGATTTAAAAAACAATATCGTAACATATCAGCAGCTGTACTTGAGAAATACAGTAAACAAGTACAGCCAAATCACTGAAACACACTGGAGTCTAGATTGTTGCATCTGTTTATTTCACACGAAAAAAACAGCTTTCCAAACTGATTGCTGAAGTAAAAGAGAACCTGCAGAAGAACAAGAGCTACAATCAGCCTGCAGTGCTTCACTGGTGAAGAAAAACGGCTAAAATAAGAAGGATTGACCACAGCTGCTGCCATGGCTCACTACCTTGGGGAACTGAGGAACAAGCAAACGGAGGGACAGAACCAATTACTGTAAATAACATATACCAGCCCTACAGGGAGAGTTCACATCATGTGAACTTCTTTTGTGAATTAGCTGTATTACTGCATATGGGGGAAAATAAAAGCATACTTGAAACTTTGCTGCAGTCAGTCCTGTGCCTCTGTGCACACTGTTCCAGAACCACTCCCTGCTCTACCCCTGGGGTGCAGAGCTGTCTGTAACAGCAAGCACCTGGCACCAGTTCGGAGGCCTAGGGGGTACATGCAGGTATGGTTTTTCATGAGTCAAACCTGTGTATTTTAGTTAAATTAGAAGATACTAACCAAGTTACATTAAAGTGCATTTATGTCACAGTAGAGGAACCTGCCACTATGGGTTGCACTGATCTTTGAACTGCTTTGTTTACCTCCTGTAGTCATTAAGGACAAAAAATAACAATAAAGTTTAGTTGCCTATTGTAATGAACGAGTTAACTTTGTTCATGAAATCGGGAAGGGGGAAGAGACATATTGAGATTTAGCAGATACCTTGTGTAAGTAACAAGGCTTGCTTAAATGGTGCGTAAAGGTCACGGGAAGAGGGCAATGGCTATAACTTACTAACTAAAGAGGGAAAAGAACAACAGCTGTAACTTACTAGATAAGGAGGAAAAAGACAACTACAATTTACCAGGTAAGGGGATTAATTCTACCAAGACCATACTTCTCCACATCGAAAGACATTTTACATCAAAAGACACTCGTCCTTGAGAAGATCGGCTGAATCTGCCTAGTAACAAACCTGCACGAGTGAAGAAAGAAGAAGCAGGACAAGGCGGAGACTTGCAAGAAAGGGGTGCATGAACTGTATATAAGGAATGTAACTATAACATAAAGTTGCGAGCTTGTGGCGGAGCACTGCCTACCCGGCTGCCCAGCGCTGTTTTACTCTCTTATCGCTTGCTAATAAATTCAACCTTTTTTTTTATTCACTACAAATCGGCTCCTCCAATTTGTCACGAGAGTCTATAACACCTATCAGCTGAACTTTAGGTACAACTATGTTTTTGCACATCATTTCTTGAGTATAGCAGCTGTACTGAGCAAATTTCTGCAGTAGCTAAAGTGAACAATGTGCTTTTGAATTACTGTTAAGCTAAAACGGGCTGGTCTGGAAGGCCCCACTCCCATCCAGCACTCACACTGGTGATTTATCACAGAAATCTCCTCTCTACACCTTTTCCAGCCTGTAACATGGGGAGGGAACAATCAAGAGCACTATGCAAGCATAAAGAGAGAGGCTGGGAAAGGAGACAGGACTAGGGATGAGACAGGAGATCTAGAGGAATCAAGGTGGTGGTGGTGTGTGTGTGGGGGGGTGTAATCATGGATGGATTTGAGAACCCTTTGAGAAGGTGAGGGCTCTTAGACCTCACCTCAGTTGCCTCAGTCTGGGGCAAGCAGCAAAGGCCAGGTGCAGGGCCTGCGGGTCGAGGGTGCAGTAACCCAGATACAGCACTGGAAGGCAGAACTGCCAAAATTTCTGATTTTTTTTTTTACGCTAAAAGACGGGCCACTTTCCTCAGTACATACCACAACTTCTTCTACTTCAATTGTAAGGAGTGTGACTGGCAACCCGCCCCGCCCTCCCGAGCGGCGCCGTGCCCGGCCCTGCCGACGAAGGCCGTACCGTCTCCGGGCGACCCCGCTCGCCGCCAAGGCGGCCCCGCCGATCGGGCGCCGAAAAGGAGCCGTCGCGGCGGCGGAGGGGACAAAACAACTTGGCAGCGGTGGGATTCGAACCCACGCCATCGAAATGACTGGAGCCTAAATCCAGCGCCTTAGACCACTCGGCCACGCTACCGCCTGGCTGCTCAGCCGCCCGCCAGGCCTCTTTCAGCGGGGCAGCGCCGCCGCTCTCCCCACCCGCCCCCACATGTTGCCCACCTGCCTCTGCGCTACCCCAACGCCCTCCGGCGCGGCCGGCCGGCGCCCTACCCTCCCCGGGAAAGGCGACTACCGCAGCGGGCGGGCCCCCCTCGCTCTCCGGCGGAGGGGCTCCGCGGCCGGGGCCGCCGCCGGGGCCCGGGGCCCGCCCCCCGCCCCAGGCCCCGCGGGCTCCCGCGGCCGGCGCGCGCGCCCGACAGGTGGCGCCGCTACCGCGCGCCCGGCGCCGGCTGCACACGTGGCCTGGGCGCCGCCCGCGCTGACCCCTGACCCGCCGCCGCCGCCGCCGGGGAGGCCGGAGCGCGGCCTCTCTCTCCCTCCCCTGGGGCCCGGCCAAACCACCGGCCTCACACACGCTCCCCCCACCCCCCGCCCCGGGGCACCGGCCGTCGCGCCGCGCCTCGGGGCACTTTGGCCTCGGCAGGTACGGGCCGGCGCCTCGGCGAGGCGCTGCCCGGGCGCATGTTCCCCCACAGCGGCAGCGGTGGAGCGGCAGCCTGCCATCTGGAGCGCTTTGCCGGGCGGCGCGGCTTCGCCGCCCCAGGGGTGTCCTTGCCGTGGCCGGGCGGGGACCAGGGCAGCCCTTCGCTGGTGCCTTTGCAGCCGCCGGAGCAGGTCTGCTCACACCTCCCTGCCGGGAAGAGGGTTTGGTCTGCCCCCTGCCCCACAAGAGGGAACCCCTCTGCCTTCTATTCCGGCTTCTCCCAGGGGGGACCGCAGCCTCCCGGCCCACCGCGGGGCGAGCGCTGCCCGCGGAGCTGCGCAACCCAGAGCGCCAGCACGCTGCCGGGCTAGCGACCTTCCCAGCCAGCTGCTGACTTGGCATCGCAGCGTGTCTTCAGCTGAACCATTCCCACCCGAAATGGGAGGCCCCGGGCTGCCTTTATCTCTGTGCTGCTCGACATGGAGCTGCAGAGGCTGGCATAAAGTGCAGCTGGTGGCCAGGGCTGTCCGTACACGGCTCGCTGTCCTGCCCCGTAGGTGCCTCGCTTACCTGCTGCCGCTGCTGAGCTCGGGCATGGTGTAAGCAGGTGCTTCTCCTGTCCACCTCAATGAGGGAGCTGGGTTTGGCAACCAGAGCCAGATTCAGGCTGTCACTGGTGATGTGAAAGACGAATTCTCTCACTCTGGGAGGCCTGCAGGAATTTGTATAATTACTTTGTGGACATCAGCACTTAATGCTGTGCAATTAAAACAATACGGAGAAATGATGTCTACCATTGCTCTTCCCATAGGGAGTCATGCGCTGGTGCTCCAGGAAGTTTTACGCATCTAGGTGATACACACCTACCATATGGCTGAAGTGAGGTTTATGACCAACTGGATTTACCTAATAAGAAGGGACTGTCATAGGAGTATGTAGGCACAAATTGTTCATAGGATTAATTGATTTACAGACAATTTTTCATCTGGATTTTCAAATGAATGCAGAACAAAGTTGCTCTGAAAGTTAGTATCATCTGGGGTATGCTTTCCGTTTTCCTTTCAAAAACTGCAGTTCCCTAGAACAGCAATTTCTAAATAGAATCTCATTTAACACAAGCATACTGAACTTTGCAAGCTTCGGTGCTCTTGTATAAAATATATATGCATTGCTGAGGATTCTAAATAAAATAATAACATACTAGACTTGCAGGTCACCAATTTCCTAGCTTGCCATTTTAAATTTAAATTTTAATATTTTCAAACAAAAAAGTGAATCAAACTCCTCATGTGTTAAGGATATAATAGGTGACATCTAAATGGAAAACTAAAACTAGAAGATGCAGCATGTTTGACTAATGTCTAATTTCAATATACATCTTCAGTATTTCATCAAACACTTTTTCATCATCGCTGATTGTTCTTTTAAGAAAATGTTATAGAGAAGAGAAGCCCCAGACTTACACCTCAAAATAAGTACACCCTTGCATCAGGGTACCAGGGCTGGCTTATTTAAAAGCATGAGAAATGTGTAGTTTGAGGTGGTATAACCTAACTATGTTCCTAATACAGCAGAACACTCTTCATGAGGATATATAGCGTAATACAGCCATGTGCCACTGGGTCCCTTTTAGTCCAAAACGATGCTGTGTATTTACGTGAGTTTAAAGCCAGTTACTCCTGTGACATGTTCAGTTGTGCTCATGTATCACACCTGTAACAGTATTCCACTGTTATCTGTACCCTTCGATAGCAGGTGGTGATTTTTTTTTAACCATTATCAACACATTTTCATGCAGTGGGAACCACACATCTGGCTTTCACCAGGCCTTCAGACTTAATTTGATGAGTCTGCCCTCTTCCCAGGCCCTGCCATGAGGCATCCCGATGGCGGCCCTGCCGGGTGATGCTCTTCCCATGGTGCTCGGCTGGGTTGCCTGCAGAATGAGAAATGGGGAGACACACATTCTGGTGCTGATGCGGCAAAAGCGCTCAGTTTTTGATAGCTGTTAATATTTACAGCAGTGATTTGCAGCTGGACTTCAGGTTTTCTGCATAATCCACAAACGTAAATGTGTTTAATTTGAGCTTAAACTCTGCAGGAATTTGAGGCTATCCAGAAATGTACCTGTAGGAAGCAGCAATAAACAGGGGCTCAGTCAAGTCTCCGCTTTACATTATCAAACAAGGGCTGCACCTTCAGCATAGTGCTGGAAGTTGCTGCCAAAATTACAGGTACCCTCAAATTGCAGGCAGTGCTCCTGCATGCACATGCTGCTCCCTCCAACCCCCAAGCTAAAGCTACAGTTTAATTTATGTAAGTAATGGTGGTGGTAGGCTGGTGTTCCTGGCAGGGAGTCAGAACATCTGTTCTCTGTGTTTTTAATTAAATAATAGTAATCTTCCTCCTGAAGATTTTCTCAGAACTAGCATTGCAGCAGTTTTTCTCTGTGTTGCCTCCCTCTTTGGAGAGAGCAGGGATTAGGCATTCTTCTGTGATGCCACAGCAAACCATCTGTCTGTCACAAAGGACGTACTCGCATCATCCGTCTTGGTTTTGTAACCTCTACTTACAGTAAAAAGCACTAATGAGGATCATTTACATGAATACAAGATTCAGTGACAGTAAAGGGGGCAGACTCTTTGCAGGCTGCCAAGTAATACAATTAAGCCAGAACCCATTTACATTAATTTTCATGTAACCCATGAAAGGATAAGGAGTTTTGTTTAAATTTGCCACAAATTCTAGCTTGAGGAAAAGCTTAAACATGGGTGTTTTCAAACCAGAAAGCCAGTGGTTTAGGAAGAAAGCAAATGTGGGTGATTTGAGGGAATGTGAAGCCTTTGGAACTTGAGATCTGGTGCATAGTTCTGCCATTTCTCATGGGGAAATGGAGTGCTGTGCAATTTAATTTAGCTGAAAAGGCCAACCTGAAGTGCATGGAGCCCCCACAAGCCCCTCGGTCACTGCCTACGTCTGCTCCCTGTCTTCCCCAAGGGCTGCGGTCCTTGGGGGGCTGCTATGCCGTGGGCCCTTCCCATGGGAGCACCTGCCCCGGGAAACCCACCTTTCGGCTCCAAACCCAAAGGAAGCAAAAATGAAAGGAAACTGGGATGCTGCTCCTGTGAGCGCCACTCAGGAGACATGGCTTCGTGCAGGTTTCCAGCACAGCCGCTTCTCCTGCTCTCTCTCGCCGGGGATTCCCGCGTCTCTAACACCTAACGGTGCTAATCGAGAGCTTCCTCCTCAAATTTTCAACGTTTTTCTCACAGGAATAAAGTGTCGGGGAGGCTGCCCCCCGTCAGCTTGGTGTGAGGCTACTACCGGGCGGCGGATTGCCCGCGCCGCCGCTGAGGGGAGCGTGAGGCGCCGACCGCCCGCGCCGTGGGCGGGAAGGCGGCGCCCGGCGGCAGCGCGGGAGGTGAGGGGCGGCTCCGCTGCCCGCCTCCCCTCAGCAGGGCGGCTGCGCGCCCGCCCGCCCGTTTGCCGTGGTCCGGGCGGCGGCGGTGGCAGCGGGATCGGTCTGCACCGGCTGTGGGCGGCGGGTACTGGTCTGCAGGAACCCGGTAGGTGTAACCGACGCCGGCGGGGGGTCGGGCCCGCGAGAGCTGTGGGCAAGTTGCTCGTGGGGTGAAGTGTGAAGGGCGGAACGGGCGTTTTTGATTATAGAAAATGGTGAACGACTTGGCGGTTAGAGCCTGTGGAAGGCCGGTGGCCAAGCCGTGAGCTTCTGCGGTGACCTAAAAATAACCTGATGTTTTTGTACTGGGCAGCACTCCTGCGCTTACACCTGGAGATAATAGTTTCATCCACGTATGTTTCCAGGACAGTGCAATTAATTTTAGGGCACATCCAGTTTATAAGTCCTGAAATCCTGTTTCTAACTGGACAGCCCAGGCAGAGAGCGGTTCTGGTGTGTGTGGAGTGGATGGTGGGGTAGAAGCCGCCCGCCTGTGGGAGACAGGAGGAGGGCGAGCTGAGGGCTCGGTGACAGCCTGTAATGGCCTTTAGGGCTCTTCATACTTGGATAATTTTTCAAATGCCTCAATATGCATGAAGCATGGGGTTGATTAACAATGTAGAGTACTTAGCAAATGCTTACAAAAAGTCAGCGATAATTAATTGTTTAATGTATTTAAACCCAGTTGAAATTACAGAGCTATTAACTTCAAAATGTCCTTCCATTGCCATTATCTTGAAAGTTCCTTTTCTGTCCTTTTATGCCCTCGTGTTTTGGCTACCCCTGACTTAGTATTTGTTTGCGTGTTTGGCAGAACAGCGGACTTCTTGGCAGAAGGGTTTGACTCGGAAGGGTCGTTTCTGTGCTTTACTGCTTGCTACTCTAAAAGCCATTTGTGTGTTTGAAGCCCCAATGTGTTTCCTTGCACAGGGTTTCGAGTCTCAAATGCTTCGTGCTCCGAGCTGGCGCACATTAACTCTCCCAACTGCTTCATGAATTTTGCATCATTGCTCTCTAACACTCTCTGGCTAATGCAATGTATTATCCCAGCTGTGCTTGCAGGCAAACTGGATGTGATTTATGCTATGGTGTTTGCAGTAGTGACGCACTGGAAGAGACCTGAAGTAAAGGCTTCCTGTTAGAAAATGTGTACTTGTTAATGTACACATTAGAAAATACATACTTTAAGAAAATGCGTTACTTGTGTAACTTGCTGTTAATGTGTACAACCAAAGGTAGCTAGGTTGTTGAGACACTTCTGGGTTTTTTTAATCTTGTTTTTTATCAGAGCTGTTACCTTGACTCACTGGACCTGTTTACTTGCCAGTGCACGGTGCAGATGAGAATAGACATTTGCTTCACAAGGGTTGGTTGGGTATTTGGAAAACGCAGTAGTTCTATAACGTGCTACAGGACGTTAACATAGCAGTGGGGTTGTTCTGGACTGTGGTATGTAGCTTTGTGTCTGCAGTTCATGAAGACAATGACAATATATTGTAAAGTGCACAGCCTGTATAGTTGCTTAGGTTAAATTTCAAATCTGTATTTTAAAAGAATATTAATCTGAAAAAAGTGATTTCTCTCTTAAAAGAAAAAATTGCTTGTTACTGTTACAGGTATCCTGCTACATGGCTTTAACCGACATGGTATTAAACCAAAAGGGATTTAGTATTACACCAGGGAGAGGGGGGGCATTCTTGCTTTAATGCTTCCGTAATAAGAGAAGGTGGGTCTTCCTCCGTTCTAGGGCAGTTCCCGTTCCCCCGTCCTGTGCTAAAGTGATGCAGAGGGCTGTGTCTGAGCTAAAACAGCCACTAAGAAGTAGCTGGAGATGCTCCAGCTGTCCCTTCTTTTGCTGACTAGACTAGGGGGCATTCCTATCACTCAGCTCTTTGGGATGAATTAAGGCAGGTTTTAGTGCTGAGACATCTGTGGGGTCATGCTCAAGGGTCCTGCCAAACCAGGACTGTTTCATAACAACAGACACCCTACAAGAAACAAGCCATGTGATGTGAATTTTCCCCTCTGTTTTTCTGTGTTTACATATGCATTGTGTTCTGCAATACAGTGGATTGTCCTTGCAACTCCCCTGCCCCTCCTGGTGGTGTGGTTCTTGGATATAAAGGCAAGAGAAAGAAAAATACTTCAGACAGGCATTGGAAAAACCCAGAAAATAATAGAGACTTGAGCAGATTTAATAACTGACTGTATTTTAGATTATCTTCATTATGAGTCAGATAGTACAAGGTTGATTAAAAAAAATTGAATAAATTTTCAAAGTAGATTGGAGTGGGTAGTTTAAATTACAGGCTGTGTGTGATAATGCAGGCTTGCAGGCTGGGTTCTGTGCACTCTGACTTTCTTTGCTGCTTAGCCCTGGGAAAGCTTCTGTAATGGGTATTAAAGACCAAATGATGAATATGTAGCAGCAATAGAAATGAGGGTTCCTAGATAGTACAGCTTTATGCTCTGATGCAAAAGCACAGAATATAAGCCTTGGGATGAAGCTCAGGCTTTTTTATAGGGGTTTTGTTTAAATAAACTGTGAGGTTTAGAGCAGTGTTTGTGGAGTTTAAAGTTTGGTTATTGAACTGTGTTGTAAAGAGCATGTTATATGAGGATGGTTTTTAATAAATACACTTCCAAAGTAAACACCGCAAGTCCTTTACAAGAAATACGGTTTCAAGAAAAACTGACAGTTTTATAAACACCATTAGCTTTAAATACAAACTGATTTGTGTGATGATGTTCCATTTACACAGCAAGTCACAGAAATCATGAATGTTTGCAATCACTGCTGCGTAAACCTGCATTTGGGTTCCTGCTGCGTCTTGGACTGTTTCAGACCTGATGGAACTGCTGATCTGTATTTGACTGCAGTAGTAGGAATGAGTGCAGGACAGCAGTTGTGGGTAATTAGGCTAGTCCAGTGCTACAGTATATCCTGGAGTTAGTCCCGTACTTGAAGCATCATTTTACATCTGTCTGTGTGTGCTGACAAGCAGTAGAGGTTAACGTTCTCAAATACTTGTTAGATTCTAGTAGGACAATTGCAGTAAAAATGGTAGTGGCAACTGAGGATACCTTCCCCTTCCGGTTATGCGCTACTTCTTCTTTCCAGAAATGACAGCTCTCGCATGGTCTTTGCTAGAAGAGCAGATTCTATGAATGCTCCAAAGCTGCTTCAGTGCAAAATCAGATGCGTTGGCTAAGACCTTTTTCAGCAGTATTTTACTGCAGCTGATGCTGCCTGATGCAGGTGGGAGTTCTGGTGTTACCTGTGTTGTTAGCTGAGCTGTGGGACTGCTACCTCCATCAGAAAGGCAGTAACCAACAACATAATGTTGCTGGTGAAAGCTGCCATATGTTAAGGTGCTGTTTCTGTGGTGACCATCTTCTCAGTAGCTGTGGTCTAAGGTCTGCAGCTATGAATACTGCTGTAGGAGTGTATTTATCTGGTACTATTTAATGGAGAAAGAAGGTTGAATATGCACAGAGCTGAAGAATAACAGTGAAGCAAAGCTGAAAACCTTGTTTTATAGTTGTCTTTTTAGGCTAGCTGTGTGAAAATCCCTGGTTTAGCTGGGTGGATGAGGTTGCTCTAGAACTAAGCAATTGATGGGTCACTTAGAAGTGTCTGCTTTAAGTTGCATGCTGTTGCATAGCCAGTGCAAGGGCCAAATCTTGAAAATTCTAACTAATCCTCTATTTTGTAGGTGCAGGTATTTTCAAAGTATTTGTGTAGACTTCCACCTCTTCCAAGGGCTTTGATCATTCTTAAATTTCTTTTTTCTTCTTTGTAAAACAGATGATACTTCCGTTAGATGGATGTTGGAAGGAAGGGTGATACTGTCCTTGTTTTGGCTGTGATAGAGTTAATTGTCTTCCTAGTAGCTGGTATAGTGCTATGTTTTGGGTTCAGTATGAGAATAAAGTTGATAACATGCTGATGTTCTCAGTTGTTGCTAAGGAGTGTTTATACTAAGTCAAGGATTTTTCGGCTTCTGATGCCCAGCCAGCCAGAAGGGTGAAGGAGGCACAAGAAGTTGGGAGGGGACACAGCCAGGACAGCTGACCCAAGCTGGCCAAAGTGATATTCTATACCATGTGACATCACATCTAGTATATAAACTGGGGAGATTGGGAGTGGGGGGATCGCCACTCGGGGACTAACTGGGCATCGGTCAGCGGGTGGTTAGCAATTGCATTGTGCCTCACTTGTATGTTCCAGTCCTTTTATTATTGTTATTTTATTATAATTATTAGTTTCTTCCATTCTGTTCTATTAAACTGTTCTTATGTCAACCCACAAGTTTTAATTTATTTTTTTTTATTTTTTATTCCCTCCCCCATCCCACTGGGTGTGTGGGAAGTAAGTGACTGGCTGCATGGTGCTTAGTTGCTGGGGTTAAACGATGACAGATACTTATATAATATTGAGAACAAATTAAGTGCAATGTTCTGTAAGCTCAAATCGTTGTTTTCAGGGCTCCAGGACCAAAAGGATTTTAAGCTATATGTTGTATGAAACAAATCAAGATATGCTGCTTTGGGTAGTCTACTTCTGCCCTCTAATGAAGAATAAAACAGGCAGAGCTGACTGTAAGACACTCACAGTACCCATCTGAATAGCCAGGAAAATTCACTGTGGCAGACTTGCCTGCCAGCAAATATTTGTTTAAACTCAGCTAAATCTGTGTGAAGATTTGGATGATTATTTTGCATTCATCTAACCCCTTCCTGTTTTTCATGCAGCACAGCAATGTGAATAATCAAAGCTAAAATGAGGAGGTGATATTGCCATTAATTTGAGTGTGCCTCGAAGTTTGTGCTTGTGCTACTGGTTTCCACTTGCTTCAAAGAAAATACCCTTAAGCACTGATAGTGGTTTAAAAGCCATGGTGTGGTTTGTAAATCTGCTTTATTATCTTTTAGGAGAAAAATGTGCAGTAAAATCAAGCAGTAGCCCAGTTCCTTGTGTGTCTGTCTTTTTCCAGCCTTCCCCTGGGTAAGCCTATGCTGACTTTTTGTTCTGATCAGAAAAGTGCTTCTAAAGCAACTCTCCTGATCATCTCAGCTCATTGCACTTTGATTTGTGTTGAAATGCAGTCTCAGAGCTTGCAAACTAAACTCCTTGTATATGAAAAACTGGAGAACACAGCACAGGCACTGGGGGTATCTACTCCCGGAGATCAGACTAGAGTTAGTCTGAAGTAAATCCCTGAGAGGTGGGCGGTGAGGATGTCAGTTCCTCAACACAACTGTGCTGGTCTACAGACCTGCCCCCAGCTCCCTGCAGTACCTGTGGTGTGGAAGAATCTGTGCTGTGTTGATGTCTGCTGGGTTCTTGCCCAGGTGTATGATTGTCCTGGTGAGTTTTAATGAGTTAGGTTGTTCTTTGCTGTCATCTTGGTTGTGATCAGATTTGCTGATTGACCTCGACATCGAATAAAAATATAACAGGAAACAGTGGAGAGATCTGGAGAGCTCCAAGCAGGATACAGTTGTAAGGAAATCAGTTGCATGTTGTACTCCCAATAGAAGAAACAATTATCAAAAGTGTATGGCAGAAAGGTCATTTCACTTCAGTCTGTGTGTACTCTTCAGTGCGGTCTGAGCTTTTGATGATAGTGGATATTAAAGTCATTACAGAAAGTCATTAAATTTACCAAAGGCTGGTGTTATCCACAAGAGACTTCAGGACATTACTCTAAAGCCTAGAGTTAGTGCAATTAATGAGAACAGAGTTTCAGAGGATGTGAAGAACTTAAGAGTGTAAAATATTCCTATCAGCAACTAGAAGAGCATATGAATTGGGATGGATTATTGTTCTGTGAAGGTTTCTTTGCTCTTTGAAGCAGCTGGTATTAGATGAATCATGGACCTGCTCCACTCTGGCTGTTCGTATCGTCCTTGGTAGCTGGAAACCTCTATAGACATGTACTTTATCGTGCGAGTGGGCTCAGCAGGATAAGGACAAGAGTTCAGCGCCAAAAAAAGTGCTTTAAGTGCAAGAGTATCCAGGAAATAGCCTGGCAGTGTGGAGAGGGAGCCTGAGCTCTGAGCAGACACCACACTGAATGGGAGGCAGGGATGCTGAAAGGTAGCACCAGTTTCCTACTCGGGGATATATCGCTAGCCTTCTGCTTGGCAGCATATGTTATATATGATGGACTAAAATGAGCCATTGCACAGAAGGAGCAATGTTACTCTACTCCAGGGGCGTCAAGGCCATCTGCCCCCTTGTGTTTCAGAAGACTCCTTGCTGAAGCTGTGTTGAGGGGTGGAAGGGGCAGACTTTATAGGTCTAGAAACTGGCAGACTCTTCTCTCTGAAAGTCAGCATTGATGTCTTGCCACCAGTGGCTCTGGACTATGAAATGTGGAAGAATCAAAACTGTTTGCATCTGTATGGCTGGTAATGTGTGAAAGACACAATACGCATCTTCTGTAGCTTGGGCCTGTAGGAGTTTGTTTATATTTGAGTTCTGCTGAATCATCACAAACTGTTTCTTGGGTGGAGGCTGCTGGGCATATCCGTGTTGTAAGATCTCCAGGACTGGAACCCAAGCTTCAGAAAAAATACTTCCATGATTCACCTATCTCTTTTTTTATAACATGTCTGTTGCAACAGTACAGTGTCTGTGCTCTGCCTCCCTGAAACTGGTGTCACTAATTTGGAAAAGCTACAGTAAGACAGGAGACTTTGCAGAGGTGCACTTTTGATGCCCATATGGAACTCCCCATATTGTTTACCCTTACATTGTTTAATGTGTCAGAAGGACTCAGTGAAATATTTGCCTGGAATGTCACCTTCTGGACTCAGAAATGGTTGAGCAGATTTTAGTAAAAACCCATGACCTGTCTGCCTCACACTGTTGCTTTTACTTTCAATTTTCTTTGTTTACTTTGGACCCAGGAGAAGCCAAACTACCTATTCTGTTCTTTTAGGATCCAGGAAGCTACTAAAATGTTGAAATATCCAGTGACAAAATCAAACTTTAATAGTTCTTTTCCAAAGATGTTAGAATCAGGGAGAAGATTTTTTTCTTTTAAGCTCTATGCTTAAAAGAAAAAGCAAACACAGCTGAGAGGCTTCATGCTGTTGAGCAGACTGCCATATATGCTGTCTTTGGAGTTGGAGGAGGATTGTTTAGCTCACGCAAGACTGGTCCAAAGTGAAATTCCTCCACAGAGTATAAAAGACAGAAGGGTTGAGGTACCCCTTACACACACCTCCTCTTGTCTCTCTAGTCTACTAGTGAGTGTACTTGGGCAGCAGCAGTGGAATGGCAGGCCTCCTTTCTTGGCCTCCTTTGTACTTTGTCCTTCTGAGGACGTCCTGGGTAGCCCAGGCAACGTGCTTTACACTTTCAGCAGCATGCTTTGCACTATGTACCATTGGCTGTATGTGCGCTAAAAGCCAACTTAAATCTTGGCAGTGGTGGGACAATTTTCTATGTTGTCCCACTAATACTAACTCCTTTGGCTGTTAATTTGTATGCAATATCCTTGAGAAGACTTGTCCTGAAAAAAATTGAAAACCTGACTAGTGTTCAAGGTGAAACTCTCTCGAGTTTCTAAGACCAGTGTTGTGAAACTCAGCATTTCAGATAAGGAAGAATAAAAACATTTGGGGGAGATAGGAGCATTAACAAATGTCAGCCTTAGGCAGCAGGTGGTGTTGGCAGTCCTCAGATGTTATAGTGTTATTCTTTACTTGGTTATCTTCTTTTCTCAGTCTTGTAGCAATTTAAAAACTGAGTGCCTTCTGAAAACCCACATCTAGCACTGAGGTATTCAAAACCACATGAGGTACTGGGGGATCGTTTTTATAGAGCCATATGCAAATGATTTTTTTCTGCCAGTGTGCTGACATCAGTTACATGCACCATTTGTTCTTTTAATAACAACCCCTTTTTTTTTTCTCCCACTCAGCTTCTTCCCTCCGTTTGCATGTGTGTTGGAATAGTGGCTGTTTTAATCATTGCAGGAGTTAAACTGACCTCCCACAAACATGGCAGACGAGGACCTTATTTTTCGTATGGAAGGGATTGATAATGCTAGATCGACTACAGCGAACTCTGGAAATTATCTTGATGCCGACAGTGATGATGAAGACAATTATTTTATCTGTCCAATAACTGATGATCCAGTTTCCAGCAAGTCTGCCAGTATCAAAGTTGACAATTATTACAGCAACTTAGCAAAGACTGAACAGTACAGTTCAAGCTCCTCTCCTAGAAACTCTTTTAGCTTTAAGGTAAGTGTTGGCTCCAGCCTTCAGTAAGGTTTTGGTTTTACTTAGTTGGCATGAGAGATTCTCTAACTGCTTCATTTCTTGTAACTAATGCTTTTCAATAAAAAAAAACACACATGTTTTTTCCAGACCTGCAGTTAATTCCATTAAGCCAATAGTGTGACACTGACATTGAATTGCTTACTGTCCCTTTTAGTTCAGTGGGACATCTTCATCTACAAAGGCAGCAGATTCCAGGCGAACAGTTTGCTGCCGTTATCACCAAAGCATTAAGAAAGCAATACGTTGACTGGGAGATTTAAAAGATGATACTTGTTGTAAGCTAAGCTGGGGCCTAGCAGAAGATATTTTATTATGGATTTTGCTAAGGAGAGTTAACAATCCATAATATTTTTATTTGGACAAATAAAATTGTGAATGATAAAATTGTAATGATAGGTTTTCAGGTTATAGTTCCTTTTAAGATGTTGACTTTTGTGCTTGGGCATGAAGTGTCACACTGGCAGTAGTTCCTGACAGTGTACTCAAGCAGTGTCAGACCTTTTTAAAATGAACAGCAATCACAGCATTGCAGAGAGGTCAAAGGGGCCATAGTTGGTGCTTCCTTGGCAGTGTGTCCTGTTCCACTCGGCTCCCTTTGCACAGATCAGGCCAGGCAAAGGGAGATGAACCCACAGGCAGTGGAGCCTCAAGAATGCAAGTGACATTCACTCTATAGGTTAGATTATTCCAAATGTGTGCAATTTGTGGTAAACTGGCATGTCTCTTAGATTTTGTCTGGTCTAGGATTTAATGTGTTTTATTAACACATTTCTTGTTATAAATAATAACATATTACTTCTTTAATCGATACTTTAAAATCTTGGTTATGCCTAATGCATGCTTTATTCCTGGAGAGATATCAGATGGTTGATTTCAGTCAGCTAACACATGAAGTAACACATTAAAAGTGAACTGTCTTGTCTGCAGCAAGATTTTTACCAAGACTAGCTAATAGAAACATTAAAAGGTATACATTCCTAAGGAAGGTGAAGAGTAAAATTTTAATGTAGATAAGGGGACAGATTTTAGTATATGCTATGCTTAGCAAGTTGAGACCTAATAGGGAGCTTAGTCTTCATTTGTGTGTACATTTTAGAAGGTACTAAACACCTGCCTTGGAGTTTGCAGTGTGAGTTCTGAGTCATGTGGCCCAAGATAAAACTGATAAGGACCTAAGAAATTGCAATTATTTCCTCCTTCCTAAGCTATCATGTTGCTTCTGCAGAATCTATGCGCCCATGCTTTGGGCTCCACAATGTCTAGATTGGCATTTTAGCTCCTATCACAGATAAAATGCATTGGGTTGAGATGTGGAGCAATGAAGTCTCAATCTGCTGCTTAAACTGCAAAAATGGTGACTTCTAACGCAGAGTGAAGCAGCCAGCCAGGACTGATAACATCTTAAACCACCACAACCTGGTCTGATCAGTCTCTACTTCTGGGACCCCAAAGCTAATAGCAGTGTGGGCCATTGATAATGAAATGCAGAGGCAGATAGAAGTGTTACTACTAATTCTGCCTTTAAACAGGACTCAGCAATGTTTAATGACCTAGTTAATTGGCAAGACCCTTTTAATGCATGTTTTCCAATAAAAAAATTGCCAACTTACCTTAATACGTTTGTTCACAGACATTCTGAGAGCGATCTTAAATTAGGAATATAAATTGAAGAGTGGCTTTTAACTGGAAATTTTTTTTTTAAATTAACAAAGAGAACAGAGACTCTTTGTCAATCATTTGTCTTATCACATGTATTTTCCTACTTTTATGTTTCTCATGCATCCTTTAGAATGACACACAGCATCGTTCTAAGCACGGCTCTGTGGTTGACCATAGTCGGGTAGGTTAAAAAGAAAATGTGAACACCATATCTAATAGATGTATTAAGATTTTTTTTTTAATTGTTTTTTTTTTCCTTTTATGGCCTTTTTTTGTTCATTATTTTATTGTCTGGGAGAACTGCTTGCCTCAGCCCATAAAAGTAATCAAGTGAAAACTAAAGAAGATATCTGTTAAATGAAATAATACCCATCTTTTCTTCCCTACCCTGAAATATCACTTCTTTTAAAGCACATATCTGTAGTTGTTTCTTCACAGTATTTCCTACTGTGGACAAGAATAGAATGGATGCAAGACTTACTAGTCTGTGCAGCAGCCATATGCCTACAGCAGGAGAAAAATTGCACTGTTAGCACCATATCCATGAAGTCCAATTTCTGTTTGTTTGAAGATTAGAATACAGCTTTTGTACAAAGCACCTCACAAGATCAAGCACAAATAATTAATTTATTTAAATCATTACCTAGCATGGACACAGATCACCTTTTGGAGAGGGACTCTGCTCAAGAATGATTTGACATAGATAATTGGCCAAGCAATTCTACTTGTTTCTGTCTCTCCCTATTTCTTTCATATATATTTACGTATGGAAGTTCGCAGGTCCATATGAAATGTGTATCATCGCATGATCTGAGACAACTTAATTTTCTTATGAAACCTGTAGGAAACCTTTCTCAGCATGTCTTTTAAAGTTGTTTTATTTATTGTAGTATTGTGTTCATTTTGTGGTTTTATTGTCAGAAAGGGGAGCATTTAAATTGTTTGCAAGGTATGCAGATTTACAGGTGAAATAAAAATAAACATAAGCAATTTAAAAGCTGAGCTGCTTCAAAAACTTCCTTAATGGCATTGCTGACACCAATTTATATTGTTGTTTTTTTTTTAAAGTTTTGAATGCAATTTAAATTCCAAAGGAAAAAAAAAAAACCACTACAATATTTTAGAAGTTACTGTTTCTGCGTACTTGAAATTCAGTCAGAGAGGCAGTAACAAAATCTCAGACCTCAGTATTTCTTTACTGGCGGGGGTGCAGAATGGCCTTTTCTCCTGCTCACCATACAGAAGGCCTTTGGCACATCACTGGATCATATCTCCAGTTCTCCTGGAACAGTACAATGTAAAAAGAGGGAGGTCAAGATGTTAAGAGAAAAGTATCGAAATTGGCTGGTAGAGAAAGACTGCTTATATTCCAGAAAACTCCTTTGATTTTTTTTTACTGTTGGCTTGGTGGAGATTGAAATAGTTACTTGTCTGGAATTGTTATAATAATCCATTTTTACAACATTCTTATTTCTTCTTTCTTATTCTGAGCACAATTTGGGGGCCTTGAGGTTTACAGAACTTCTTATCTTTGTCCATATTGCTCTATTGCTAATGGATTTTTTTATGCTTACACTACCAGCATGTGCTGTTAGTTACAAAAAGTTAAAAATCAAACCAGTAAAAGTGAATTAATATCATCTAGGTGCGCCATCACTATTTGCAGTGTATGTTAGAGATATTTGCAAATTACAACAGGTTTTGCAAATTATATTTGCTATATACTAGACCAGATTCTGTTCTCAGTAACCTTACGGCAGTGCAAATTGAACTGAAACATGATGCTTTATTTTTCTGAACTGTTTCATTATACTTGAAGCTGTAAAATGTGAGAATGGTCTTCTGTACTGCATGGTGCCTGCTCTGAATAGTGCTTTGAGGGTTTGTGTAGTTGCACATCTTTGTAGCACTGGGATCCTGATGTGCTCTAGAAAATGCCATTGTTGTGAGTTGCTGCTGATTATAAATAACCTGCCAGTTTGTAACTTCTTCAGGAAACCTGGAAGCATGCTATTCAGAAAGCTAAGCACATGCCTGATCCATGGGCAGAATTTCATCTTGAGGACATTGAGACGGAACAAGCCACTCGTTACAGGTCTGTGGGGTTTTCTGCCTTTATGCAAGGGCTGTGTTTGTATAGTGCAGAATGTGTGTAATTATATGGCTGAAGAACTTTCAATAATGCCCAAAGTCAATGTGTCTTAACTGAACCTCCCAGGAATACTTAAATACTGCACATCATCAAAAAAGAAACCTTTCAGCAAACCAGTGTCACACTCTTTCTCTCTCTCACACGTAAGTAGTATCTATGAGTTTGATCATGTAAACAGGAAACAAGGCTGAAAAGCATTTTCTAGTTGATTTATTAATGCTATAAACTTAATCTAATAAGGAAATGAATCCAAGTAAAGAGGCAGCATACTTAGTTTAAGCAATTTAGGAAAAAAAAAGCAACGTAACACTCTGTGCCTTTCCCAAAATAGCAGTTTCACTGTTGCCTGTCCATGCGCTATTGCTGCATGTGGCTGGAATTTAAATCCTTATAAAGCCCAGAATAGCTCAGCATGGTGTACGTGCTGAAACTGAGTTTGGCCCTTAAACTATTCTCAGTGCTTTAGCACAGGCTTTGCCAAAACATTTACCCTACTGACAGAGGTTTCTGGGTGGAAGGGGTAGGAGTTAGAGGCCAGTTAATTACCACTTAGCACCAGTGTTTGGGGAGGCCTCCCTTCCAATCATATAACACTGTCACGCAGTGCTCTTCTTCCCCATAGACTGCATCTGTCCCTGGTCAGCCACACAGTCCTGAAATAGTTTGCATATTTTAAAATACAAATAAGTGATAATATTGGTTTAGGGCTACTCAGATACCGTATTAAAAAGAGATGGCTCTGATATTCTTATTTCCACCTCTTTTGTCTGCTGCAAACTGGGGTGATGCAGGATATATCAAGGGGGTATATAGGGTATCTGCATGCATGAAGTACTTGGTGCAGGTTGGGGGAATTGGGCTGGAAACAATCATGTGTTGGTGACTCAACTGCTGTGGTTCTCAATTTGGCTTTTACTTATGTTGGGAGTTAAGGGGGTGGGGAGAAACCACAGTCATACTATTTGTATTATGATAGGGTTGTGCAGAGACTTGCTCTTCCCTTGGTGCAGTGTCAGGCAGTTCTTGGCCCTGCTGCTTTTCACAGCCGCAGCTGGTGCTGTGTTCTGCTGACATCCTCCACAGCCCTGTGGCAGATCCCCAGCTAGATCCAGGTTTTTGCAAGCTCAGGGTTGCGGGAGACCACCTGTCCAGTGTGTAGGGCTTGGTAAGGCCCTTTCTGCCCCCAGTGTACTGCCTAGGCATGACAGAGGAGATCTAACATCAAAGCAGATAAAGCCTGATTTGTAGTGTTGCAAAAACTCAGCTTCTGTAGTGGAATCTGTTCATTGTCAATAGGATTCAGTGTCTCTTCAAAGAGCTATACATGTTTATTCTTTCCCACCTCAAGTAAGGACGGCAGGAGTGTGGTGGGAAGACTAGAAGTTCTTTTGTTGGAGTGGCAGGAGCACTTTTTAGCAGTCACTTAGAGATACGGAAGGATAGGTGCTGGGGATGGGAGAATTTGGGTTGCTTCTGTGTTTTTCTGAGAGGCACATCTCCTGATTTTGCAGGTACAATGCAGTTACTGGGGACTGGGTTGAAGATGAAGTCCTTATCAAGATGGCTTCACAAGTAAGATCACACTGTCCTTCATGTTAACAGCCAAATTTGTCATTTCCTTCCTGTTAACTGAATAGTAGCAGCAAGATGTTTTCCTCATGTAGAAGTTTTGAAGTCTCAATGTCATTCTTTTCTCCTACCTCTCTTTTTTCTCGGCTCATCCATTCTGTTTTGGTGTCCCAACAGCCTTTTCTCTCCAGAGTAGAGTAGAACATGGAGTCAGCCCTTCCCCATTAGCCACATGAGGCATTCGTTCCTTTTCCAGTGATCTCCCTCCCATTTCCTGCTGACCTCATCTCCCTGCCTGCAATAGTCCTACTATTTTGTGTGTTTCCAAACAATTTTTGCTCTTAGGATTAAAACAGACTGAATTTTTGGTATGTGAGGGTACAAGCTACTGTTGCTTCCCAGTTAAATCATGGGATTTGTGGTGCATTGGAGTCACCTTGCTCTGTGCTGCTGATGTAGTATCTGGCATCTGGGGAGGTGATGCTCTGTTTGGCACATTCTGTATGGAAGCCTAAACGTGGAGAGCATGAGGTCTGCAAAGCCAGCTTCTTTAGGCAGTCACAACATAGCTGACTCCAAACTGGAGAGATAATTTAAATAGCTTCTTTAAAACACACATCATGTCTGCTCCATGGGATATTGGGGGGAGAGGGGAGGTGGGGTGTGCCCTTATTCCCTCTGTCTTTTCCCCAGATTCCTACTTACACTGCCAGTGGGTTTTCACTTTTCTTTGAGGAGATAGATATTGTATAGAGCCTGCCTGAGAACTGCTTTCTGCAGGATGTAAAGGGGGAACACATGGTTGTGTCTCTTGCTGGTTAGAAACTAACTTTGTGGAAATGGCAATGCTGGGTTTTTGTTTTTTCTTTTCTTTTCCCTAGCCTTTTGGCCGTGGAGCAATGCGAGAGTGTTTCAGAACGTAAGTATCTGCTGGTTTTATCTTTGTTGGCCTCCATGCAGTATTTTCTTCTGTGGTGACTGGAATTTCACTTAGGTGTGGTGGAAATTGTGTAAAGTGCAGCTCCCCATTAGCTCCCTGCTGTACCTTTCTAAAAGGCATAGCTGAGGGGGTTTATTCCTGTTTATGTGACTCTAGCTGCAGCACAGAGACTGAGCTTCATTGAGAAAGCAGAACATTCTCTTAAGGGAAGGACAAGCAAACGTGATGCAGGTATCTAGGGAGCTTGCTTTGGAAAGTCAAGACATTGCTTGTACTGGAACTGCAGTGGCATGGATAACGTGCAATCGTGTCCAGTTCCAGGAAGTGTAATCAGCCTGTCAATTAGCAATTCATAAATTTATGCTATTTCCACCATCTCTTGGAGGCAAAATACTCATAAAAGTACAGAAGCAGCTGCTTTGTTTCTGTGTTCCTGGTGTGCTAAAGTATCTTTGAATTTGATTTGAGGCTATAGGTGTGTGCAGCCTGAAGGCCAACTTGAGGCCTATAGTCAGGCAGAGAAGAGGGGAAAGAATAGTTATATGGTTCAGTCTTAACTCTGAAAGCCCTCCCTTAGTGAAGAAGGTTGTAGTCCCAGAGTTTACTTTGGATCACATGTACCAGAGTAATCCTGTTCAGAGTAAGGCAGAGCTTGAACACTAACAGTTACTCTTTCCAGAGGGGTAAAATGTGGGGGAAGACAGAGGAGGAACTTGTCTTTCCTCGGAGAGCGTTAGCAAATATGGTTGCGGACATCAGCATCTAGCTATAAATCAGTTCTTGCTAGGAAAGTACCCCACCCTTTCCAGGCTCTGGAAATGAATGTTTCCTGGAAAATGTACATGTGTGTGTTTAAGGTTGTTGTGCCTTCTTTCCAGCTGTGGAATCCAAAGAAATTGCATTTCATCTCTGGTTTCACTTCTGGCAAGAAAGAAACTCCTGAATGACAGAAACGTGATATTTTGAACTTCAGCAAAAAAGAGGAGAAGTAACCCCTCAGTCCTCCAGTTTGGCATTGTTTCAGTATTAGTTGGTGCTGGTGGCTCTGTTCTTGCAAAGCCAGATAGATACAGCAGTGAATGAAGCCTAGGAAGTAACAAATCTTAGCCTGCTGACATTGCTTTTAGCTCTCGTTATTTACCAAATTCCCCTTTACACAATATCTTGAGTAGTGCCATAAACAGAAATTTATGTTTGCAGTTTTGTCTTAACCTCTTGTACAAAGAAAGTATAACTTGTATGTCAGCTTCCTACTGCTGGATTTTCCATAACTCTCAGTGGTGTGCTGGTATTTCCCATCTGGAGTACTCTCTTCTAGATTTTTTGCAACTCTGCAAGTCTTTAGTCATGACAGTGTGACAGCATTAGCTGCACTTGGCTCAATGAACTTCAGAGAGTATTGGCTTTAGAAGAGCACATGAGCTGGCTTGTTTTATGCAGAGATGGGTTTCTTCAGAGAACTGGAAAGGTTTCAAACCCTGGCTGAAATTCTTACCTCACTTGCTTGTTCCTTCTTTCCAAGGCCTCTGTTGTAGCAACTGTCTGCCCATCCCTGCAGGACGACAGACAATCTGAAGTTACTTTGCCTTTAGAGTGTCCCCTGTACCAAGACCTCTGCACCAAGGTCTTGTGAGGGAGAGAGGGAAGGAAAGAGGGGGAGGGGTTGAGAGTTTGAGTGCTGCTACTAGCTTCTCAAAATGTACAGTTTGCCATGGCACCAAGAAAGGCTCAGAGAACTATTTTTTGTTACTGAGCAGAGTACAAGAAGTGGATGCCATGCCTTACTCTAGATACTCTTCTTCGTACTCTTCATCCCCCTTCAGACTGGCTTGGCATTGCTGGGGTCTCCAGCAATACCACTGCTGCCACAGAAGAGGGGTTTTATACCTTTTTGCTATCTTCTCTGTTGCATTAAGTTCTCAGGAGGGGGAAGAAGGGGGGAAGAATTGCTTTCCACCTTGAGTCCCAGTAAACGGATGAGGCTGCTCTAGGAAAGAAGACTGTGTCTGCTTTGGAATTCTTGATAACAATGTGGGGTTTTTTTCCCATTTGACTTGAATATTGGCATCTTCTCCAACCACTGGGTACCTGCTTAATCCATTTGTTGGCAACCAGAAGATCCTCTGTTGTCAAGGTTCTTTTTTTCTTTTTTTCCCCACTTTTGAGAGGGATCTGTGGATTAAAGATTTGCACATCAACAAAAGCTAAAAGCTACATCATAAGAACGTCAAGTGCAGTTTTCCTTCTGGGAACATGGAAGATACTGAGTAGTCACCCCAGTGTGTTGAGAAGGCATTCATTTGCTCCTATCATAGGAGAGGGTTTTCTTATCATTTCATGTTTGAAAAGCCACTCACTGTTAGTTTCTGCAGAAAATAATTGTTGACATTAAAACAGGGCATTGAACTGGCACCAGCCCTTCATACTCTGGGTTTGAGGGGAGCAAGGAGGGAAAGGAAATGAGAAAAGGAGGAAGTTCAGAGTAGAAGTAGCTGCAGTCAAACCAAACAGGCACTTCAGCACATCCCAGCCATTCATATGGGATGTTGCTTTTTCCCTTGCCTCCTACCTATGCTTCACTTTCCAGCTAGAATATCTGGTAAATGACTGAGGGTAATGCTGATCTCAGGGCCTGGCTCTGTCTATGCAGGCAAAGAAATAGGAAAGATTGAACTAAAATTCTTGGTGGTTCTTTCACCAGCAATTGATTTGTCTTTCAGGAAAAAGCTGTCCAACTTCTTACACACGCAGAACTGGAAAGGTGCCTATAACTATGTTGCCAAGCAATACATAGAAAGTGTGGGCAGGGATGTGTATTTTGAGGATGTCCGACTTCAGATGGAAGCAAAACTCTGGGGAGAAGAGTACAACCGGCACAAGCCACCTAAACAGGTACATTCAAAGATCTTGTTAAGCAAAAAGTGCAGTCTTGTTCTCCTGTTAGATTAGCTTTCAAATTAATTTAGAGGGAATTACTTGTTCACATTCCATTTAATTTAGTTGCTTAGATAGGTTGTCCTGCCCTACTGTGTTTTCCATTAAATGATAGCTGATTTTTAACAAAGTAAATGCAGAAATTGCTTTATATTTCCAGAATTAGGGCCTGTGTGTTTGTGACTGTTCTCAACTGTTGATTGAAGACCAAAATAAAACAGTGTTTGTATTGCTCTTGTTGATATTTGCCCAGCTGCTTTTGAGATAACCAGAGATGTAACAGAATTTATTGCCAGCAATAGTCTTAGCAAGCACTTAACTGTTAGTGTTCCAGGAAAGTAGATGCTTCAATCTTGTAAACCTATCTAAACACCTAACTAGCACTGATTTTTAAGAAGAGCTGGAAACCTGAATAAGTTTATGAAGCTATTCAAATACAGATTTCTGAGGAGTGGTTGAGAATTTTCCAAAAAATGAAGGAACTGCAGCTTTGTTTCCTTTAAGTGTCTCAGTGATGATACCAGCATATTTTGTTAAGTAAAAAGTGTTAAGACATATGAAACTCCTGGGTGGGTGGAATATCAGACTAGGCTCAGGGTATCAAGAGAAGTTCCCATCCTCTGCACTAGGGATGTGCATAAACACATAAGATTCAGGAAGAGGTGGTTCTACTGCTTTGCTGGCTGTATTTCTGGTTCTGGGGTCCATCCTAAACATTTTGTACAGCCAGCATAGTTTTGTGCTTTTCCATGCTGATAAGTTGGATAGCTGCTGGTCAAAGCTGGCCATTGCATCCTGGACAAAAACACCTCCTGCAGAAAGCAGCTTGTTAAAATACAAGAAAATGAAGTGCAGGGATGAAGGACTGCAACTGTCATTCGCTCCCAGCTACTGTCCTTCAATCCCAGCTAGTAGCTCCTCTTTGTTGGGTGTTTCCACAGTATGTATCAATGAAACTGTCATGTCCCTTTAATCTGCAGCTGGTACTGAATGCCTGCATGTTAACTATGACTTCAAATGAGTGGAAAATGCGGCTTGTAGGAAGGGTGCTGTACATGCACTGTGGTGTCTTGGTTCCTGCTCTTGGTTCTACCACAGACTGTGTGTGACATGACAGGATGCTTGGGTCAAGTCGTATGCCTCAGTGTGCAGGCCTTAACAATTTAATAGCCAAAATGAGTGCTTCTGGATATGTGGACTATGTGCATTGCCTCCCATATGAGGATTAGTTAATAACTACCTGTCTCACAACAGCAAGGTGAGGTATAAAGTGAAGTGCACAGAGAGGAATCTAGAAATCTAGAAGTTTTAAATGCCATGTGAGGGAAAAGATGTAAGCAAAGTGAGAATTGTGATGGTTTCTCCTTCAGGAATGTGTCTGGGAGAGCGAGGAGGTGATGCAGGATGCAGAAATACCTGAATGGTAGATGTCTTCAGTCCTCCTCTGAAAAGGCATTTCTTCAAGTTCTGCAGTAGTTAACTGTATGTTTTGCTCTCTGGGTATAGGCTCTTTGCAGTGTACTCTGAAGGTACCCACAAAAATAAAATAGAAAGCCAACACTTACTAAGAATATTTCAGAGGGATTTGTTGCAGAAGTGAGCTGCTTTGAAGTGACTGTTTTTAATTTATGAAATTCCTCCAATAACCTAAGAAGCACGCGACTCTTCCCACACCCCCTTGCTAAACAAACAGATCTTTGCAATTGTTCAGCTTCTTTCATTGAGGAAATTTTCACAGCTGGCAGATTCACACACACTTTGATCTGAAGACAGTATTCTGTTAGTTATTGTTTTTCTTCTTTCACTCCCCAGGTGGATATAGTACAGACCTGTATTATTGAAATGAAGAACAGACCTGGAAAGCCTCTCTTTCATCTGGAACATTATATTGAGGGCAAATACATCAAATACAACTCAAATTCTGGATTTGTGCGAGATGATAACATTCGTCTTACTCCGCAGGTGAGGCTTTATTTAATGCTTTCCATAGAGTCTACTGCAGGGAATTTCTTGGCTCTATCCAGAGGTCTTGCATTACTGCCAAGAAGGGAAACTGCATGCTTTCCAGTACAATGCCAAATTAATTTCTCTTTTTGCGGTATGTCTGCCCCTTTTTTGGGGCCTGCTCTTTCAAGCGCTGAGTGCTTTTTTATTGCATTTCAGTGTCTGTTGATTTTAGTTGAGTTGAACATGGTTAATACTCTTTGGAAACTTAATCCCTTTGACTAATTATAATTGCAGGCATTGACATATTTCAAACTCTCTTCAAATTAAGCCGGGGAGAGACACCTCTCGTACTATGTACTAAATAGTCTTCTGGTGCCTCAGGTAATATACAAAAGGAGGTGGCAGATATCCAATTCATGTAAATAAAAAAATCTAGTCCGTTTGCATATAAGAATCTGTTTGGGTTTTTTTTCAGCTACAAGCTCTGAATAGGGGAATCTGAGATTGCATATAGAAATACAAGTGGAGATATCAAGTGATTCCTGGATCTTGTAAAAGAACTTTTAAATACTGGCAAAAAATGCAAAGTGATCAGTGTAGCAAAGGAATGTTTTACTGGGGCTTGAGGGTTTTGTTCTTTTCATCCCCCCCCCCCCCCCCCCATTTTTAAGGTATTTGTCTTGATGCTTAATGTAAGCAGAGGGTTTATATGTTCTAGGCTGTCTTTTGTACACTAAATCAGTGCTGTGCTTTCACAGGTTAGGAACAAAATGTTCTATGAGATTTGCTGCAGTTAAAATGTTTGTCTATCACCACCAGTCACCTCCCCCAGGCCTGGCAGTGTTTTTTTGGAGACCTTCCCAGAAGATTCCTCATGTCTGAGCTGTATGCCAAAGAGAAGGGCTTTTTATACCTGATTCTTGAAACGTTGCATATAAAGAGCACAAATGTACATTTCTGTATATCATTATCGGATATATGAATGTAGAGCCAGATCAGCTGTTCAGGGGCACCTCCCAGAAGGCATAGTAAGAGAAGGAGAATTTTTGGGGATGCCTACTTCCCCTCCCCCACCCCCAAAATGTGTCAGAGCTTTGCCTGTTGGCAGAAGGAAGCAGTGTCCCAGGGCTGCAGAGCTTGGAGATCCATAGGCACAGCCAGGATGTTTATGCAGAAGTTATTCTGCACTGGCTTCAGAGCTGACTGTTGTTACTTCTGCAGGGCATCTCCCCACTTCTTAAGGTGAAGACTGTAGTGGAAAGCAGAATCTCCAGTACAGGAAGGAAGAATAAAAGCAGTCTCCTCTCTCCTGCTGCTTTTCACCCTACCTCTTTTAGCCCATCTCTGAGTGGGGGCAGGTTGGAGGAGCGATCTGCTGCCTGCTTTTAGTCTCTGATTGCTTTCATCATGATGTTTATACCAGTTACTTTTGACCGACAGGGTTATCAGGCTTCTTTGTGCATTTATAAGGGATTAATATGTGTTGCTGTTTTCAGTAGATCAAGGAAGAGTCTTCTCAGATATCTTCTATGGTTCTTCCCAGGCCTTTAGTCACTTCACCTTTGAGCGCTCAGGACACCAACTCATTATTGTTGATATCCAGGGAGTTGGAGATCTTTACACGGACCCTCAGATCCACACAGAGAACGGCACAGATTTTGGAGATGGCAACCTAGGTAAAATCAGTGATCCTGTTTCACATGCTAATGGATGCTTATTTTCCTTTCCCAGCTGAGTAGCCACTACACTGAGTGAGCAGGCACGTTCCAGAGGGGTCTTGCAAACAGCTGGGGAGGTTGTGTTGTAAGGAGTCCTTGAACAGGGCAACCGTCATGCAATGGCAGATTTAAAATGAGAGCTGATCTTGGCTTGTGTCTCGTGGCCTACTCTTAAACCAAACAAGTCAAGAAATTAAGTAACTTCCTACAGTGTGAGAGCAATAATCATGGCCTTTAATTCCCTTGCCACATTACAGGAATGGATACAGGTGAATGTGGAGAGATAAGCTTTGCATATTTTTAAAGCTCCAAGTGTCCAGACATGAAGTTGTTCATAGGACACATGAAGTTTTGTAAGCAGGATCAAATTTAGGCATGTTTCTCAATGATGCAAATTAATTTATTATTATTATCCTGTGCATACATAGCTTTTGAAGATTTTTGCAGACTTTCTTTCCTTCTCCCTGCAAGAGAGTGAAAAGCCCTTACAGGTGCTAAAATAAAATGGAAGTGGGTTGAGCTGTGTGTGCTACAAAGCACTTTCTCTCTTTCTTTTTCTTTTGACTTTTTAGAAAATGCTTTGGGACTTCTAGTTTTAATAAGTAAACCATCATATAAACTTTGAGCAAACGCTTTCTTCACTTTTTATTTCATTACCGTAGGTGTTCGAGGCATGGCCTTGTTCTTTCATTCTCATCTCTGCAATAAGATTTGCAAAAGCATGGGGCTTGCACCATTTGATCTTTCATCCAAAGAGAAGGATGCCTTGGATTGTAATAAAAAACTGCTTGTAAGTGCTTAATGAAAAAAAGTGTAACTAAGCAGTATAGCTGGTTTATTCTAACTTTAAAAGCCCTGTAAATAAAACTGAAGTATGCTGTTTACATGGCAAATAGGACCACCTTAATCACTAATGTTGCAGTTTAACATACAGCAGTTTAAAGCTGACTTACCCATACTTGTCTCTGAATTAATGCTGTAGCTTTAATTAATAGGGAACCTTGTAACACATATATATTTAGGATCAAGTATATCTTTGAATGCTGAAATCATTAGTAAGTATCATATCTTACAAAGCTAATTTGGGGAGAAAAAAAGAATAGAACCGCTCGTCTTTAACTGATCTCAGTTTCAACTGATATTAGTGGGAATGGGACTTGATGAAACACTTTGAATGAAATTCAGTCATAAACAGAACTCTCTCTGACTTTAACAGTGCCAGGACTTGATATTTTGTTGGGGTGTAGAACCTTTTGAAACAAATAGTTATGTATGCATGTGTGTGTTTATAACCCCCTGTTCTGTAGAGGAGTCCTAATAAACATTCATGTTGGCTTATGTAGCATGCTTAGAATACAGAGAAGCATTATTCATGGGACTTACTTGTTAATTTGCCAAGGAATCTGCTCAAACAATTCTCCGTGGCACAGAGGAAAAATGTGGCAGCAGCCGGGTGAGAACAGTCTCTGGTAGTCGGCCTCCTCTGCTTTTCCGCCTGTCTGAAAACTCTGGGGATGAAAGCATGAGCGATGTAGCCTTTGACTCTCTACCCTGCTCTCCGTCCTCAGCAACTCCTCACAGCCAAAAGATGGACATGCTTAGTGAGTGAGCCTCATACATAACTTCCCTGGGGGTTCCTGAACATTTGACAGTGACTTGTTTTAGTTTGTTTGTTCAGGATACTTGTCTCTAGCATTCCTCTTTGAGCAGAAATAAAACTAAAAGTACTTCCGTGTAGATAATTAATGCACAGATGCTTCTGTGAAAAAACTGCAGTAAAATGATGGTATGTAGAGCTTTTTCCTCAAGCATGTTATCCTTACAATAAGCAAATATTTTTCTTCCTAGATTGGCCTGTGTTCAATGAAGTAGATAACTTCGTTCACAAAGATTATGATGAGCTTGATAACCAAAGGGTGAGTGTCTTTCCAACAGAAAATGAGATTGCAGTTCCTTAATTAATGTGTTTTTAAAGGATTGCCTGCCTGAGGGCAGTCAGTGAAAGCACATAAAGGTGCTCTGCCTGCTTTCGTTGCTGCAGGTCACAGTACCTAAAAAAGGAAGAACATTTTATTTTAAAATAGTATTCTTCTCTCTCTCCCCCCCCCCCCCCCCTTCAGAAATTTACTTGCATCTGGTGTATTTTAACAGATAGATAATTTAAGTGTGTGTCTGTTTCCCTGCCTGCATGTTCTGTCTTTGGCACTTGTGCCAACTGCTGTGGTATGAAAGCTAAACAGAATCCCTGTTGATTAGGTCTCTGCAAATACTGGTACTGTGGGAAGTTAGAGAACCTCACTTGAGGAGACTGCAATAAGCTTGCAATGGGAATTTTCCAACACTAGGGCCTTAGTACCACGGGCTGTCAGTTACTGTTCTATCTTTTAACTGGCTACCACTGAAAACTGTATTAAGTGGACTCTTGGTTTGATAAAGTATGCGAGTCCTTGGCTTTTTTTTTTTTGTTTTGGTAATGTATCTAGGAGAGAACACAGACTTGGACAGTACCTTCTGGGTCATTAAGTCCTGTTCTGTTTGTCAGAGGTAGCACAACATACAATCATTTTCATATATCCATCCAACATATCTCACTGAACCATCAGAAGGTTTTCTCTGGGAAATGTCAAGCTGAGATCTTACAAAGGGTAGTGCTAATGCTGTGATGTTTTGTTCTTATCTTCTGTAGGATTTTGAAAATGGTGGAGACAGTGGATATCCCAGTGAAAAGAGAAGTGAGCTCGAAGATCTGGATCATAAAGAGAGGGTAAGAATCTGACTGTATTTAGCAGAGTTGGGCCTGTTCATGCTTGAACTGTTTCCATAGAAGAATCTTTTTTTTTTAATCCATCTTGATCTAGACTTTTCAAGCAGAGGAAACAGTTGGAAAGAAATTCCCACATGTTGCAAAATTACTTACTCATCTTGGGAATGTTAATGACACTTTTATAGGAAAAAGACTGTTTGTAACAAGGAGCTTAATTTCAAACATTATATTTGATTGCATATTATTGTGGAGTTTTTTTAAGTATTCTGTATTGCATTTGAGAAATGCAGCCAGCTTCTTATCATATGGAATCTATGAATATGATCTACTTTCAGACTCTTTTACCCTCTCTACTTTCTACGACAGTATAGCTTGAGATACCACAGAACTTAATGTTGTTGTCAGTTAATAATATGCAACTTTAGAATTCCTGTGGCTTAGTTGGTTACTCCTTTAAAATACAAACTTTTAAATAAATGCTTTTTGACCTGAAGATCTTAACTAGATATTTAATTAGAAGATAGGAGAGAGAATACTACTTCTAAAGATACCACTCTTTTTTGTCACCTTTGAATTTATCATGGGATATCTAGTTTACAGGATTAAAGCCTCGGTGTGCCATATTCCTTACCATTTCAGTATGTTTCTTTTTATATTGTGATATCACTGAGAGACAAGGATCCAGCGGAAAACTACTTTGGTCATTGACACTATTAATTTTGCTGGAAAGGAATTGTCTAGAGGTATAACTGGCACACATCAGTTGCTGCAAATTAAATGATGCAAATCTTTACATTAACGTAGGGCCATTCAAACAACAACCGAAGACATGAATCTGATGAAGACAGTTTGGGAAGCTCTGCAAGGGTAAATAAAGCAGAAATGTTCATAGACGATGAGTTTGCAAATCTGCTTGTCCTTTGTTCTACTCATCTGCCATCTAACTTCACATCACTAAATCAGATGTCAGTTTTCCTTCCTTCTGAGCTACAGAATGTGTTTATTAATATTAACTTACCACTCTCTGTTGTTTCCTTTTTTTTTTGGTCTTTATTTTCCAGTTAAAGAAGTACCGTTACAAACTAATTGTCACCTCTGTAACTGATGCCTGATATAAATTAGTAATTATGCATGGGGTTTCTCACTTTAAAAAAAAAAATTTTAGTTCTATGGATTTTATTTTTTTTTTCCTGCCTAACTAGATTATATTTCCTTCCTGCACTTCATTTTTGGAATTGCGTCCTGTACATGGTTGGGTGATTTTTTTTTTTATTTTTATTTTTTTTAAATCATGCCATGTTTGAAATAAGTAGCTCGCTCCACTATGTATCTAACTGAGCTAGGGAAGACCAGACCTTCTATATTTTTACAAAATATAGCTTCTGTGATAACTAGTTTCTGTGGCTATAAACTTAAACAAATAACTCTATTCTGCAAGGAAAGAAAAAACAGCTTTGACAACAATGAATAATTTAATTAGATACGCTTTTCAGAATTTCCTTGTAATGATTATATATTGCTGTTTCAGGAAACTGAAACAGCTTTAACAGACTGAAGTTCTGTGCCAGTAACCTTCCCTGTTGTGTTTCCCCTGTGTACCTCAAAAGGCTTTCATTTTGGTAGGATTGTTGTCAGCTACTGTTTCCCATCCACTCATTATGTTGAAAAGCTATTTGTGTTGCACGTCCTGAGAAACACCAATGCATGTATCTGCCTATCATGTTCTGCATAGTTACTTTCCATTTTTCTAGAGTTGTAGAATGAAAACAGCATTTAAAATGTTTTGAACTGAAATTCTGACCAGAAAAGTATGGGTTTAATTTTTTTGTGCATGGATAACCTCAGTGCTTGCAGTGTGACTATTCATGTGCTCATTTTTATAAGTACTTTTTTTCTGATTCAGAACTTAAAGATAATGCTTTGCTTTGCTGCTGTCATTTATGGAAGATATTTGATGTTGGGATTAGAAATAGAAGGCTTTACTCTGTTTCTTTAATGAAGAATAATAACCATTTATTCAGCTACTAACATTACTATTGAAAGCTGTGTCTTAATTTACAGTATTTACTAATAAGTAATAATATTAACGGAGGTTTTGATTTCTGGATGATAATCCATATGAATAACATGCAAATTTTAATTTTGGATAGAAATAACAGTATATTCCGTATTTCAGATCAGTGTGGAGAAATGGAATCTCTACAACTCTTCCAGAGTCCATATCCATAGACCGTCCTGTGTTGCCCAAGAAATTCAGAGGCTCAATGCACTAGAACTTGAAAAGAAAATTGGGAAGTCAGTCCTTGGGAAGGTAGGATGGGTCTAGTATTGCTGTTCTTTCCAACTGGAAGGAAACATCTTGTATTTATTACTTAGAGGTGTTGCCCTGCATGAGTTATTTGTGCAGGTGAAAATACATAATGTCTATAGCTTTCTGTCACCTAATCATATTTTATAAGGGACATCTAAGCTCAGGAACCCATGAATTCCATCTGGTTTTAGATTTGCAATATCTGGTCTCCTTTGGGAAGGACCCTGCTGTTGGTTTGTCTGCCTTTCCAGAGGCATCGCACAACAAAGACAGAGTGGGATAGATATGGTGTGCCTGACCCACATATACCTTGGAAATCAGCAAGGTTGGGCTCCTGAAAAATGGTAGGATGGACCAACTCTTTTTACTCTAGCCTGTTGTCCCACACAATATAAATGTGAATTAAATTTGGGTTTATGTATGTGCTTAAGCCTACACTCAAAACACATGGTGTAGATCTTCCTGAACATGCTGAGAGCCTCAGATGTTCTCAAACCTTTCGGTTTGAGAAGGAACCTGGCTTTCCCTTGGGGAGGGGAGGAAAAAACACCCTCAAAATCCCATGGCATGTTTGGAATGAAATCCTGCCCCCACTGGCAATAAAGGCTTCAGTGGTATGAGGATTTTACCCTGGTTAACCTTGATTTTCTGTGCCTCAGGTTAACTCTTCTCCTGTGAGGGCCCTTGCTGTACATGAAAGTCTGTGACCTGTGGTCACTGCCGTTTGCCCTGCTGGCTGCCATGTTAGGCAGTTGCAGGCTGGGTGCCTTTAACTACGACTCCCTCCTAAAGGTCTCCAAGGCCCCAGCAGGTATGCTGGGACATGCCCTTAAGGACCTGGTGCTCTGGTGTGGCAACCTGCTGGGATACTGCTTAGGGCATATGGATGTGGGAAGATGTTGTGGCAGCTGCTGTCTTGCTGAATTAGGTCTTTTATCTCTAGTAGTCAAGTTTATAAAGCTGTATGTGTCTAAGCTTACAGAACTGGAGAGGCAGCTGCACTATGTATAATCATCACTTTTTGCCTGTTTAATCTGTTCAGGCACAAGTCAGGCTCCAGATTTGTGTGTTATCAAACTAGTCCTCTGCTTAGTCACAGAGGTACACAATTAGCTTTAAGTAGTCACCTCGGAGAGGTATTTTTGTGCCTAAGTAAAGTATGGGCACAGGACTTCTGAAGAATCAGATCTATACTTAATACTTGTGTCTCTTTCCTGTACAACTGTATTCTAGGTTCATTTGGCCATGGTTCGCTATCATGAAGCTGGGCGTTTCTGTGAGAAAGACAAGGAATGGGATCAGGAGTCAGCCCTGTTTCACCTGGAGCATGCTGCAGACTGTGGGGAGCTGGAAGCCATTGTTGGGTTAGGACTCATGTGCTCTCAGCTGCCACATCATATTCTTTCTGAGGTCTCTCTGGAGGTAAACAGAAAGATGAAAGAAAATGCAAAAATGCAGAATTGTGGTCCACTGTAAAAATAACATAAGAATAGCAGGAAATGGAGACAAAACAGTAACCATGGTTAGGTGTTCTATATCCTCTTCAGAGAGAATTAGATGATTTGTAATTAAGGACTTGGACAAAGCAGAAAAAAATGCTGCTTCTTCCTGGGTTTGTGAGCAAATTAACTGCATACCTTTTGGGAAGTTTTTGAAGTGATCTTTATTCTTCAGCTTCTTAGTTTCTTGTGGCTGGGCCTGTTTCTCAGACTTACTAAACACTTGCAGCCATTACTGACTTGGAGAAACTGCATTTAGTGTTAGAGGAAGGAAGAAGGGATGGTTTTACTTAGAAACATGCATTTTAAAGGTTTTGTTTGTTTTACTAGGACACCAAGGAGAACAGAAATAAAGGATTTGATTACTTGCTGAGAGCAGCAGAAGCTGGAGACCGGCCTTCCATGATTTTGGTAGCAAGAGCATATGATACAGGTGTAAATCTTGGTTCAGACAGGTACTGTGCATGACTGAGTAACTTAACTTGGTGGTACTCCACTGGGAGGGGGGAGGAGCAGGGGGAGAAGCAATTGCTGCATGTCTTCCATTCACTTAAAGAGCTGTTATGTCATAAGTAATGCTATGAAGTAATGGAGTTACTTCAAACTTATCCAGGTGTGAATAAAAGCAGGGTTTAGGCCATGATATATCAGCACAGAAAGAAAGTCAGAGATCACTTCTGCTGTTGGACACCTGCATGTGTGTGGAATCCACCTGCATGTTGAGTTTAGCCATCATGCTGAGGTTGCCCTATGATAGCCAGGTTGTTTTTTGCTCTGAAGTTTGTGACAAAACTCCCCTTGACTTCACAGGGAGTTGCATACTTGAAAATCCTGGGATCAGTGGGAAAAAATGAACACAAGAGTTCTTTCGGAGGCGTAGTACCATAAAAATAAGTGAAAAGTATTTACAACTGCCATGTCTCCTCCTTAGTGATTTTTTGAAAGCACAGGTTTTTTTAAAAGTGGTGGTGTTTTTCTAATAAAGCTATGAAAGAAGCTGTAGAACAGGAGAAAGAGGTGAAGTCCCAAATCAATGTAGACAAGATGCAGTCAGATGAGTCAAGTATTTGTCACAGTTATAGTCTTTCACTGCTCATAATAAAAATAGGAATGGACATTTCACAGGAACATAGTCTTAATGCTGAGGATGTTACTTGTAATTAAGGATGTTTTTAAGTTTTAAGAAGTTTAAAAATGCTTTTACCTCAGTAAGTCTCTCTTAATTTGGCCAGCACTCCTATCTTGATAGGAGGGATAGGAGCAGCATTGTGACTAAGAACTAGATTTTGATTTGCCAAAAGGCTACGCAGTATATTGGTTTGATTTTGATTATTTATATTTAGCATTTTAGATGAGTTCTTAAAAGTGGACAAATACTAATTTCCTTAAGTACCAAATATAACAGGTAATGATAGTGATTTTGCTGCTTTTGTATTGTAGCATGTCTTTGTTATTTACATAAGTTTTCTGTTTTGCACAACAGTGAAACTCTTGGCAATGGTGAAATTTAAAACAACATTAAACTTCTCATTGAAGTGCACTGAGCATTCTCAATATGAAAATCATTGGGTTTAAAGTATTTATGAAAGAAGACTCTCGGCAACTTCAGATTGTTTCTATATCAGTTATCTTCACAAATATAAATGCCAGACCAAACCCATACAACTGGTAATGAAGTTCAGACTCTGGAGTTCAGCAAGACATTTCAGTCTGATATTTTCTCCTCTGTCATTACTGCATAAAGTGACCCCAGCCTCATCTTGATATAGTGACCTGATGCTGCAGTGCAGAGTTAGTGAGCCTTCATGAGAACATTTGCTCTCTTGGAGAGCATCAAGGCTCTGAAAACCTAGTGCAAAAGTGAATTCTGAATCTCTGATGCAAAGTACATTTGTTTCCTAAGGTAACCATCTTCAAAAATTATTTTTGACTTCAGAGTACAGGATTGGAAGGAGGCGCTGTACTGGTACAATGCTGCACTGAACATGACAGACTATGATGAGGGAGGTGAATATGATGGCACTCAGGACGAGCCCCGATACCTGCTCCTGGCCAGGGAAGCAGAGATGTTAATGACGGGAGGGTTCCGCCTGAAGAAGGATCCACAGAGATCAGGTGAAGCCTCATTTTATTTCTGTAATCAGTAATCCTGCTTTTCCTTCCCTTTTCCCCCAGCATGTAGCCCAAAAATACATTTACTGCTTCAGCTGTATGAAGCATACAGAGGGTCAGTACCCTCAGATTTGTGGATGAAGCTGTAACGATGCTGGGTGATACAAGGCTGGAAACGGTGAAATAAGAGATCTTGCCAGTGACGGGTAGTGGGTGGTGCCAGGTCCAGTCCTGTGACACATTGAGTCACTAGCAAGCAACCTTCGCTCCTCGTGAGGCCACTGAAGTACAGGTTGCTACTTGTATTTTGAGTTACACCCATGACTCCCAGGCCCTACACAATATTGTCTTAGTTGTCGTGTAATCTACATGTCACGCATCTAAGTCCTAGAGTCGTATTGGGGGATCCTACAGGCTGGTCATACTTCCAATCCTTCTAAATACATTGAAGAGTCATCAGCACCCTGTCATAACTTCCAACTTAAAAAGTAAAAGCCAGATTCCCAGCTGATGTAACTCTCCTGACACTATCAAAATACACCCATATATCTAGCCCTGTAGTTTGACCTCAGTTTCTCTTTTTTGTCCTTTAATTGCTTTAGGAAAGAGAGGCATTTTTTCTTCACGCTGTCAACATAACTGATATTATTTCCTGCTCTAGGTGAGCTGTACACAGAAGCAGCAGAAGCAGCAATGGAAGCCATGAGAGGCAGACTGGCAAATCAGTACTACCAAAAAGCAGAAGAGGCTTGGGCAATGATGGAAGAATGACACCACAATTAAGCAGTTCTTGTATATAATTTTTTTTATAGACTTGCTGCATTTGCAGCTAAAAAGATATATTTTTATGTGGTGTTACCAGTTTCTTTTTTTTGTATTTTAGTTTTCTAATTTTTTTTTGAGGGGAGAAATCCAAATGCAAGTGGTATGTAGGGTGCCATAGCGTATTTCTGCTAGTGTTTTAAAGCTGTAATACAGACACACTTGACATTTTGTATTTTTTTAACTGTTAGAATGGAGGGTCTAGGGTTTTTTTGATGAAAAATGAAGCTAATGTTTGTTTAGGTTTCGTATGTCCTGGTTTTACACAGAAAATGATCAGTGTGTTTACATTTTCCTTCTCCTCCCCACATACAGAAAAACATTTTCCTAAATTCTCAACATTTCTTCATTATTTTTGGTGTATCTCACCAAATTTTCATGTGAATGTAAATTTTCAATTTAAGCATGCAGCTACTCATCTTAATAAGTAGTCCCATTCTATTATGCTGGTGTTGTTGGGCCAACAACACCAACAGAATAACTTCTGTTATTCTTCTCAAACAAATTCCGGATAGAATCCTTACAGTTTGGGGAGGTACAGGGAAGATGCTTCACATTGGCAGTGAGGATATTCGGGGTGGAAGATGTTTTATTCATTACCAACATTGCATATTTTATCATCAGAAAATCACTGATGTTCCTGATGAGGTGAGGCATCCAGCAACCTCTCTCATTTTCAGATTTTGCACCATATCATAACCTAGTTGTATAAAAGTCTACTGATCTTAATATGATATTTGTCCAATGATGTACAGTAGCAAGGTCTGTAATATATGGGTAACTTGAAGTTATTTTTACAGTGACATCTCAATTCTCAGTGAAGCTAGATCGTATCACTTAAAATGAGAGTACACTTTCCACCATTTCCAGAGGAATGTTTGAAAAGGTTAGAGGATGTTGATTCGCTTATTTCTATGTATAGAAAATAATTTATCTGGTTTAAATAGCTTTTAAAATAGTGTTTTATCTGCAAATGGTTTCAAACGCCAGTTAGAGAAAACTGCTGGTTAAAAAGAAAAAAACAGTATTATCCCAAACACTTGAATGTCTGTGTCCTGTTTGCATAGTCCTAACCAGTAATGGGAGGACAAATACATAACGGTGGTTGAATTATCATTGCATAAAGTTTCTTCCAAATCCAGTATTTTATTCCAAAGCTGCTGTGACATCTATACAGATAGTACAGAAGCTGTTCCTATTTCTTGGTCATGATTAACAGTCATTCTGCAGAAGATTAAGATGGAAGCTTTTCCCTTCTTGGCTTTACAGTCTCCTGAGGGTGTAAATTGATATGGGTAGGGGGCAGCCCCTGTGAAGTGCTGAATGACCTGTAATGCTCACCAGCCTCACTTCAACCAAGCTTTTAAAAGCATGCTTAAAACTAAGCAGGCTACTAGATTATTCAGTTGATTTCATTGGGACTTCTTGCATGCATAGCCAAGTAATGTTAATTTCTTGTAAAATGTAGAAACCACTCAAGGAACAGGTATCAGTTCTTCCTTTCTTGTGTGAGTGCCTGTCACTGGGCTCCAAAGTTGTGCTCCCCATTAACTCTCTTAATGACAAGTGGATCTTGAATTACTGTTTAAACAGTATCCAAGCATGATGTTAGTTAACAACTGCCACTGTCTGAAAGAGGTGATATCCTGGTAGTTAAGGAAGTGAGATGGGAAGATTTGAATCCTTTCTAGGAGAGAAGGAAGAGGCGTCCTCGGATGTTGTACTTCTGAGTGGGTGCTGTAACGACCAGACAGTTGCAGCCGTGAGTAACCTTGCAATACATAGCCACATCTTCCTGTATAATGCAGGGGCGGGGGTGTGGGGAAAATAGTGCTCATGGCCTTTTTGTTTTATTGTGAGAGTGAAGGTGAAGCTTTTCACCCATTAATGGAGGAATGTCTAATTTCTAGATCTCAGTTGGGCTTAGACATATACAAAGCTAAGTACTGAAATAACCAAATTTTTGGACCTAATATTTTTGACCCAATACGGTGAAATAAAACCGGAGTTTGTAGGATCGCAAGTTGTTTTTTTTTTTTAAGTGCCTATCCGAAGTTCTGCTTTACATGCCTAAAGCCTCTTTTGGATGTGGCCTTTTTGCTCATTCAGTTCATAGCATTAAAATATCAGCTCTCAATGAAAGGGGAATGTGCCTTTCACCTCTGAAGACAGCTGAATAGTCGGAGTGTTTTGTGCAGAACTGATATAGTGTAGGCACTATAACAAATTCAGGCAAAAGTTTGTTTTCCTCGGAAGGTGTTGATGCCAAGTCTTTGAGATTTTCCTTGAGAAGGAAGCATGTGTAACACCACCACCAACCGTGTAGGGAGGAGAGGAGATTGAACGTGCCTGTCCAAAATGTGTACGTAAAGGACGTAGAGTGTAATTATTGACACTTTTTGGTGTAGTTTGATTTGCTAAATTCAGGAGTTGCTGAAGTTGCTGACAGTTCTCGTAGATCTGGTATGTAAATGTGCACACAGCTCAGTGAAAAAAATTATGATTAATTCTTCATTTGCAAATGCTACTTTTTTAGTGATGTAGACTACCTTCTGTCCTAAGGTGGTGGTATATTATTTTGCTATACAATAAATAGGAGTGTCAATAATTTGAAAATGGAAATTGTTTACAGAAATATGCACAACTTATTCTATGACATTCTTTTGAATAGAAAACTATATATTTGACAGACTTTTGGAATGATATTGCTATATGCTGTATTTTTAATCTATTCACAATGAATAAATAAAAATCTGTATTTTTTAAAAATGTGATAATAAATCTGAGGATCAGTCTGCCAGAATTTACCCAGGTTCAGTGTTTCCCACTGTCAGTGGGAATATTGCTTGGATAAGGACAGTGAGATGGAAGCCTTTGTTTGTATGTCAGACATGGAAATACTGATTGTCTGCATCACTTAGTCCTCTCATTCACTTTGGTTTCATTCTGGCTGGTCAATAAAGTTCTTTTTGTCACTTTTCTCAGTAGAGTTTCGGTCATTGCATGTGGGGGTTTGCTTTTGTTTTTTTCTTTATAATTTGCCAAAGTTCAATCCTACTACTGCAAGCTTCCAGAAATCCTCTGTGGTATTTTTATTATTCCATCCCTGATTTCATTCACTTTCAGTAACTAACTGGGAGGAAATAACTAGATAGGTACCAATCAAATCTGTTTTCCTCAAGAAAACTAAATGTGCTATTTTATTTGCATTCGATTGCACATGCAGTGTTGGTAACTAATATGGGATAAGATGTAAGGACTGAAGCGCTCATTTGCAGGACTACTACAGAGGCATCTTTATCCCTTCAGTCCTTGCTTAGTCCAGAGAAAAGCATGGAAATACTTGGCCTCTATGATTTGAGGTGAGAGAGGTTTCTGTAATGGCTACAAGTATCTAATGATACACTGTCATCTTCAGTATGACTTATTCCCCTTCCTGTTAAAGAATAAACTGTCTGATACTAGCCCTTTTAAACTGTTAAAAATTGAGCTTACTGTTGCTTTTTCATTGCTTTATTTAGACAGGTATAACTTATTATACCTGTATAGTTTAAATGATATAAAAATGTTCTCTAGCAAAGGCACTGTGAAATAGAATCTCATAACAAAAAAGCCCTAGCAGGGCCTCTTCACTCCGCTGTAGTGTCACTAAGATGAAAAATGGTGAAATTTGGCATTGCAAGTCTTTAGCTGCTGTCACTGAGAGCTGGAGTGTTTGGCAAGTGTAACAGAGGAAGTGGGGATAGCATCCATCAGAAAGCATGGAGACAGCCAACACTTACAGCTTATAAAGTATAAATAATATTGCCTGTTTCTTAATTGCTAGTCTGTGGGACTGATTTGAATCTCACTTTCTTCCCCACAGGTATAATTTAACTTCTGAGAGTAGAGTGGCTGCTGACAGACACAGGTGTAGTTTAGGTGGGGCAAATCAGGACTTCTCATCTGAATTTTGGAAGAGAGGATTTTGCTTGAACCTCAGGTTGGATTCAGGGCCAGTGCTTCTGGTGGTGAGTCAGGCTGTTTTCAGGTTTAAGTTCAGGGGCATCTCTCGCATGCCTGCCACTGCTGGGGACTGAACACTTCATGGGGACAGCTCACACATTTGTAACCATCAGGCCTGGTCCTTAGTCTAGACATAATTGATGCAAGTGTTGGGTGCTTGCTCTTCTCTGGCTAAGTCCTGTGCCAGGAAAGCAATATGCGGAAGCTGGTAGCTTGTTTTATATTTTGAGTTCTCCTGTAAGTTCATTTTAATTTGGAAGAAGTCCCATAATCATCATCTTACCTTGCACTGGTAAAATGAGAAATCTGGTGTCTCAACTGCTAGTCCCGAGGGGTGACCTGTGTTCTTATCCCCTGTGTGACACATGGCTGATGTGAATAATCTTGGGCACACAGGCTTCCTTCAGCGTTCAGGAGTGTCCCTGTGGCCATTTCAGGGACAGAGGCTGAGCTCACCCACAGCAGGGCAGAAAAGCCCTTCTCTGGGAGGGTGTTGGTACCTCTCACTGCCTGGGCAAAAGGACCTGTGGTGCCAGGCAGCCCTTGCAGCAAGAAAACCACTTGTAAGATGTGGTGGGTGCAGCCTCTCGCACACTGCATCTTCCCTCCGACACACCAAATGTGCAGTGCTGTGGATGGTACCCCACATCCGTCCACTGCTGCATGGGCAAGTGCTTGGAGACTGCTAAATTGGACTCTTTCCCTAAACTTTTCTGCCTGAACAAATTACAGGTGATTTGCTGTGTGAAGCCAGTTCAGGTCTGCCTGCCTTCTCTCCCCCTTGAACGTCTCCTGCTTTTCTGCAAAGCCAGGGCTGTGGGATGAGTGTTAACTCCCTCTGTTCCCCCAAAACCCCACATCTTTCTGAAGAGGCACTGAACAGAGGGTGTGGAACTACAGCAGTGCTGAAGGAGGATCCCATTCACGCTTACATGTGTGTGCTGTTATTCCTCAGTACTTGTAGGCAGCGAATGAAATTTTTAGCAAGACACTGCAAACCTGCAGCCTTTTAGCAGAATCATGTCTAGCAGCACCCTGGAAAGAGAGCTGGTACCGCAGGGTGCTGCAGGGACAGGCAGGCTGTGGGAGGTGCCAGGGGAGATGGGTGAACCGAGGCTGTCGGCAGGGTTCCAGCAGGTTTATTTTCTCTATCCCTTTTAAATGGACTGCCACAACTACAGAATTAAATCAAGCTGCATTAAGACTTTGTGGCATTACCCTAAAGAAGCCGGATTTTTTCTCCAAACGCAACCCTTCAGCTCTAATTAAGGGGTGAGAATAACGTTAACTCCCCAAGAAAACTTAGAATTCCGGGCAAAATGTGGACAGAGACTCCCAAGGGCACCTTCATGGGGGACCGGGCAGCTAAAGTGTGCTACTACCCCTTTTCACAAGAGTTGTACTGACCACTACTGCTGCTGCTACCGCAGCCTGGCATGCTGATCCCTGTGCTGCAAGCAAAAAACCCAAATCCCCCAACCAATCAAGTCTGCTGACTATTCACTTTGCAAATTCAGTGAGTTGTAGCTTGGCAGCAGGAAATTAAAATGCATAGTTTTTCAGATTTGGGGTTTTTTTGTTAAGACTTTCAGAGGGGGTGCACAGGCACCGCCCCCCCGTACCGCAAAGGCGGGTGTGCTCTGCCACGGCATCCACGTGGCAGCGGGGCGGCGCGGAGGGCTCGGCCCCAGCCCCCGGCCGGCCCTGCCCTCTGCCGCGCCGTCCCCCCCCGGGTCCCCCGCGGCGTGGGGACGCGCAGGGCGCTGCCCTCTCCCCCTCCGTCCCTGGTTGCATTGCACCTGCTTGGAGCCAGGGATTAAAAAAAAAACCCCACAGTATTTTATTGTGAGGGTGGAAGGGGTGTGGAGTGAGAGCGGTTGCTGGGACCCGGGCTTGGAGATGGGGGGATGGGGGCTGCTGAAGGAGGAAAAAAAAAGGAAGAAAGAAAAAAGGGAAGGGGGGTGGGGTGGGGTGGTCTATTCTGGGGTAAAAGTGGCGGCGAAGAAGACGCTTTCAGGGCGGTAGCGTGGCCGAGCGGTCTAAGGCGCTGGATTAAGGCTCCAGTCTCTTCGGGGGCGTGGGTTCGAATCCCACCGCTGCCAGCAGAGCTTTTTCTGCTTCGGGCCGCCGCTCTAGCGCCCCCTGGCGGCCGCGCCGCCGGCCGCCCGCGAGAGCATTGTGGGTAGGAGGAGGGCCGCGTCCCCACGTGCCGGCCGGAGTGACACCAACATGGCCGCTGCCTGAGAGCCGCCCGCCGCGCCGCGCACCGCCACCGGGGAGCCGGCGGCCCCGCTGCCCGCGCCGGCCCTCCGCCAGGTAGGCGGTTGCGGCGCCGCTTTTGCTCTTCCCGGGGCCGCGTGGGCGGTGGCGACCCTGCGGGCGGTGGAGGGGGAGGAGCGCGGCCTGGGCTGAGGTGGGTTTTGCTTGTGCGGGGAGGGCGGCGGAGGCGAGACCGCCTGAGGGCTTGACACCGCGGGGCGCACCGGGGTCGCGGCCGTCCGGCCGGGACACTGACAGGAACCCACGCGGGTCGGGGTCGCCGTGGCGGGCCCTTGAAGGGAGCGGGCGGGGGTCCGGTGTCAGGCCGCGGCCCCTCGGCTCCCCGCACCGGCGGGCCGGCGGGAGCCGGCCAGTCCTCCCGGGGCTGTGAGGGGGCCGCGCCGGCCGGCCTGGGGCCCTTTCCCGCCAGGGCTGGCAGCTCTGCGCCTCCCGCCTTGGAAGGGCGCAGGTCACAGGCTAAAGAACGCAGCCGGCCGCCCCTGCCTGAGCATCGGCTCCGCGGGGAGCGTAGCACAGCCCTGCCGGCGCCGGGGGTCGAGGCGCCCGGTCCCTCCTGCTCCGGGGTGGATTTGCTTCATCCCCGGGTTACGCGCGGGTTTGGGCGGTTGGCCGTGGCCTCCCGCCTCAGGTCCTCCTTCCCTGCGCTCCCCCTCTGCTGCCAGGCTGCTGTGTCAGGAGAAAGTAGGCTCGGAAGTTGCCAGAAATGAAGACGCCGTTGCCAGCTGGGAGCGTTGGGGTGAGCAGGGCCCGTGGCTGAGCCTCTGCGAGGTGGAGCGCTGCCTGCGTGGAAGATGGGGCTTGGCACCGTGACCTGCCACGGGCCGGGGCTGCCCCTGTGAGAATTACCACACAGCAGCGAGCATCTTGATCCCTGTGCCTGGCACAACAGGCCTAGCACTTGGCTACATAAACGTTGAAGTGTTAAAGAAAGGTTCATGCTTAATGCATGATCTCTTAAATCCTGAAGATGTGCCTCAGTGTCATCACCTCCAAAGAGAGGTCCTGGTGCAGAGGAGCCCTCTTTGGGTTCACTACCAGAAGATGACTGTGCAAAGCTGCTTGCAGATGAGCAAAGCAAGGAGAAAATTAAGCAAATAATTGGGTCAAAATTGTAATTGCCATAAATGTTTGGAAGGTGCTTCAGGTTTTTTTGCAGCTTCCATTTTACTATATGCCATGGGCCACCCTCAGCTAGAGGATTGCTGCTAGGGCTGGACTGAGAGACCCCCTACAGAAGCAGGTCCAGGTGCCAGAGGAAATTATGGTAGTGATTCAGGAGATGGCACTTTTCCCACTTCACTGGTTCATTATCTATACTTTAAGGCACTGGTGTGGCAGGAGTGCCTGGCCGTTACTGCACTGCATAATTATATGTGAAGAATATTTCAAGTTTCGGTGTTGGCAGTGGGGGGGGTCTGTTATTACTGACAAATTTAGGTATTGGTAAAATGCTGGACCATTTCTTGCAGGCCTGGCTAAAAGTCGGCGTGTGTCAGATGACATGCAGATTTGCAGTTTTTCTTCTTACAGTTATATTAAAAGTCTTTGGTAACAAAAATTAAAAAAAGATAGCTCTGGTACCCAAATGCTCTTCTAAGCTCAAACTTAGAGGTAGGATTCAGTTGCCTCATCACTGATTTTTACAGTTCTTTAACCACGATGTTTTTCTTCATTGGTTCTAAATTGATGATGTTATAGGCAGCTAATGAGCACTTTCATTGGTCCTAGTGTTGGTCACATTGCAGGGGAAATGAGAAGATTTATATTTTTTGCCCTCCTGCAAGGTGTTCTAATGTTCAATGATCCATACCAATAACTTGCATTATATTTTGATTTGCACCTTAAAGGAAAGTCGTTTTTAAAAGAAAACAATTTTGCCAAAAGGAAATTTGAAACTGTTGATCATGTTTGCTATCTCCTAGTGTTTAATTCCATTCTATAACTCTTGTGGTGTCATATATATATGATGAATATAGAAATGTACACCACCATATATATACTGTAAATGTAGAATTGCATCTGCATGCCTTCAGTGAAAGCTTCATTCTGATTCAGAAGATTCCTTCGAGTTGCATGAGTATTATAAATTGTGCTGGGACACACTGCTTCCTATTTATAGACCTGTCATTATGATACTCCAGTAAAAGGAACTGTAGTCATTCTTTATCCTTAAATGAATAAGAAAAAAATGTAATCTCTGTAATACAACATTTTCCTTGAGTACTGACTGCTGGATTCACAAAGACATTTTGTGTATCATTGGGTAAGCAGTGTTAGATGAGGGACCAGAGGCCAGGTCCTTCAGGCTAAGTTTCTCTTTCTCTCCTTAGCCCAGGGAATCTTAATTTGTCTTCTGGAAAGTGGAATAACTTTTTCAAGAGAGAGAGAGCAAGCTAGCACATACTTGGCACTCAGGCTGTGAAGAAGGGAAGGGTAGTTCCCAGTCCTCTTAGGGGGGGTGAGGAAGGAGGGTATGGACCCAAGTCTTCTACCTTCTGGGTGTTATCACATGTTCTCACACATCTTGAGCATCCTCCCATCATCAGCTCTGTTCTGAATGAAAATTGCAGTTGTTTCATTTCATGCAGAGCTATCAGACTGGCTTTACATGAGCCTGCTGTGTCAGGCCACCCAGGGGACATGAGCGGAGAAAGCAATATTGGAACTGACAAATCTCTTTTCTTTAAAACAACATATTCATGCATGTATTTATGTGAGGAACTGAGTGCCTGATTGCAGAAACAGCTCTGATGTCAATCAGATATCACATACTGACGGTTGTGCAGTAACAGCTCCAGCCTGTGGTTAAGATACTGGCTTTTTGCCATTAAGGTTTTTGCTTTTCTACAAAATTGTTTCAAATGTGAATCTGAAATATTATTAAGTGGTAAATTTTGAAATACAGAGGCATGGTGGGAAGAGCCAGGGATATGCTGCTGCATAAAGAAATGGAAAATTCCAGTTCAGTACTGGGAGGGGCACTTTTTTGGTAGTGGAGAACCTGTAAGTGAAAAATATGGAATTGTACTTCTAGGTGGAATGGCAGAAACAGTGTAAATAAACCAGAGGTGTTGCCTGAATGGAAATTTGTCTGTGTAGTGATGTTAATAACACTCACATCCAGAATGCCTATCCAGCCTCTCTGAAAGGTTTCTTGGATAGCTGCATGTATATTAACGTGATGTTTTGAGAAGCCTGTTGAAATATACTGAGCTGGTTAAATTGTGTGGTGGCTTGTGTATTTAAAAAAAAACACGCCACCGTCTTGGATGTAACATGGATGCTGGCTTCTTTCTTTTACAACCTCTCTATTGCCAGCTGATCCTGGATGCTGCCTCTTTCTCTTCCTCCATAAGAGGTCCAGCAAAGAAACAAGCTGGCATTGAGGAGTAGAAGACAGTGAGGGAGGGTTCCTGAACGTAGATCTTATTTGTTTGCCTGATCATCTTTGTTGTTAAAAATTTCCTTGGTCAGTTTGGGAGAGATCTTATTTTTTTTATGCCTATTTTGACCAGTACTGGCTTATTAACAGTGTCTTAAAGGATCTGGACTAATTAACATTGTTGCAATGGCATCCCAAATAATTTGTAAATCCTTTTGTTTGATTTCAGCAGGGAAAAACTATTGTTGCTTTAGCTGAGGGATCATTTTTTATTCAAAGGTCTGAACCAGGCATGACACTGACTTCAGCACTGTATTGAACGTGATGACACTTTGTTCTGGAGCACCCAGTCCCCAGTTAATATCAGTCTTACTTTCTTTGGAGTTGGTGTGTTGTTCTGATGATTTTAAAGGACTCCATGAAAGGTGAAGGAGCCCTCATATTTTGGAGCTCTCATTTAGCAATACAATCTGAAGAGTCAGGAGACAAGGCTGCAACATATCAGGTAGATGAAATCAAAGTCAGCACATTCACATATAGGAAGACTGACTGGCCCCAAGCACAGCGTTTACACAAGCTTTTTTATTCTCTGAGTTTGTTAGCTGGGAGCTTACTCCATTATCTGCTTTCAAGGAATTTTTCTGAGAAGGGAAGCTAGTGAACCATGTGGCCCTGTCACTGACAGTGACGACTGCAGTCGCAGTTTCAGAGATCACACGTGCTGACTGACCAGCCAGTGCACTGTAGATGTGCTGGCTGGAAAACCAGCTGCTACCTGTGTGTTATAGTTATGCAGCATGTAAAAGATACACTTTATGCAAGTACAAAAGGCTTGTCTTTCCCTCCGCAGAGCACTGATTTAGTGCTCTCTTTCTTACATAACTGCTGGCTTTCAGAAAAGTTACAAGAACTTACCTATTTTTGAGACATTTGCTTGTCTCTTAAATTTGGTGGCAGTCAGTCAAGATTGTGGAGTACTGAGGACCTGATCATGCAAACACATACATTCCTTTGAAAAACAGACTAAACAGATTATCACTGAAAGGAACCAAGTTAACTTGGAACAAATACTCTAGGCCACATGTGGTATGCAGCGCAGATGTAATGACTCATGACATTTCTGATTTCTGTTTTCTTTCAGGTTGTGCCAAGGAATAAGCCAAGAAAAAGCTTTTTGTATCCTAGCATGGCAAATGAAGAAGATGATCCAATTATACAAGAGGTAAAAGTGCATTGTGGCAGCAGTGATTGTACATAAAGCTATTATTATTATTATTATTATTATTATTATTATTGTAGTTCTCAGTGTTCTTACATTGCTGAAATAATGTCATCAGCATCAGTGGTCATCTTACAATCAATGACTTGCTCTATGCAAGGAAACATGTTCTGTGGGCCAAGTATATGGCTCATGGTATCTATTTTGCTAAAATAGTGGTGCCCATGTTGGTGATTCAGCTCAGGTTTTTCACCCTTTGTAATCTTCCATGTCAGAAGAGGAACAGAGGTGGGAAACTTGCTTCTACCACTGCGTGTTTCCAGTGATTCTATTGCACATCTCTGAGAGCTGTAAAAAACTGGAATGACTTTGATGAGTTCAAATATCTGTTAAGTATGAAGCTAAAATGTTTCATGCTTTCTCCTAAAACAAGCAGTTGTGTTCTGATTCTGGGCTTCTTTAAAGGACTGCTGCGTCCCAAAGAGCAGCCACAGTGTCCTGTTCACTTTATGTCTGAATTTACACACCAGAAGTACAAGGAAGGGCAAGTTCGTAAGGAGGAGAAAAGCCATGAGAAAAGGAGTGGGAATTGTTAGGAGTCTATCTAAAGGTATTTAAACCAGCAGCTTCTGTATCTGATATTCATGAAACATATGTGGATTTTCAGTGCTGTTGGCAAAATGCTAATATTGAATAGGATTTGGGATGTCAGTGTCTCTTGTCTAATTTAGAAAGATTTTATGACAAAATACTAGTAATGAAGTTACCTTTCAGTCATACTGCCAAAGAAAGAACTTCCTCCTCTTTCTATAATTGCAATAACAGATTCACTTCAGCCCCTTGGAAAAAAATTTTCCTGTTGCATTTTGTATTTGTTTGCCAAGTTTCCTTAGAAGAAACACAGCTAGAGCCACTGTCTGCTGCCTAGGCGTAGTGGGTTTTTTTGTTTGTTTTTTAAAAAGGCCGACTGCAGAATTTCATGTCAAAATCAGCAGAGAGGAGACCTTTGACAAGAGAGTCATGAAGGTCTTTTATGTTAGAATTTGTAATGAAAAGCTAAAATTGTCAGTATTTGAGCTCTAGGGATTGTACTTTTATCTGAAGCTCCTTCCATTACAGCTGGCATCTGATGAAAGTTGTTTGTTTTGCTTTTTAGATTGACGTGTTCCTGGCCAGAAGTCTACTGGAGAAGCTGTATCTGTTTCAGGTATTTCAGTTAACTTTTATGCAGTGATAGTTTGTTTAAAATAAATTCAAAGAGCAGTAACTTTCCTTACTGCTTCAGCCTGCCAAGATCTTGGATATAGGCAAGCCTGTTTGGGCCTGAGTCAATTGAAATATTTAGTATTAAATCATTGCCAAGAGAAGAGTGGTCATTTATGACACAGACTTGTCATTAAATCACTCCCTTTAACCACCCTAAGGGAATGCTTTTAGTAGATTATGTCTTTTTATCATGGTTTGAATAAATTGGCATTCTCTTAGCCATTTTCTGTCATCACTGATTTCTGCCATCTTTACTAACAAACATTTCTTTAAGACTGGCCCTATTTAAAATGTCATCAGTATTCATAATTTAGTGCGAGTCATCAGAAGAACCCCCTTGTGTTGTAACTAGCGATCAAAGGTGGAAATACCTTAGGAAGGTAGAGGTCTGTTTTCCATTCTATGACTGAGTTTCTCTAATCATTTTATCCTTGTGATTCACTTTTCCCATCTGCAAAATGGGAAGTCTTGAGGCTGTCGGATGAAATGTTCATTATAAACCAGTGATGCCCACTGCCTCCTGTACAGATCCTCTGCACGGCACGTGCCAGCAGAGCACGGCTGGAGACAGGCTATGCAGCCTTCCCTCTGGGATACCCACAGTTGCTCCGTGTCAGGAGTGAGCATTGGTTAGTGCCGGGGCCTGTGGGTGTTCTGGAGAAATGGCAGCTCAGAGCAGGATACTGCTATGGCTGGAAGATTTCAGCTGGATACCACACTGTCCTCTCAGCATTCCCAAATGGTTCAGAAGAGAGACCCATGTGGCTAAACCTGGGCCTGGTGTCCTGACTAGCTACATGTGGCCCATGTCCTGTAAGCGAACGCTACTTGTGTAAACCAACAAATACTTTACTTTTAGGTAATAACTCTTCAGAGAGTTAATGCTGAGGGATGGGTTTTTAATTGCTCCTAACACTTCCTTTTTCTGCTGGACTAATGCGTGGTACCATTTTCCTGCATTACAGTTTATTGTGGCGTGTAGGGGGCAGGAAGGGGTTTGTGTAGTGACAAAGGCAGAGGACTGGGGGAAAGCAACAGGCTTTCTAGGTCATACTCCCAAATCCCCTGATGACTCACAAATCGGTCAAGTAATTTCTTTTTCTTGATGTCTTGTATCCATCTGGCAAATGGATCTACATGTGAGGGGACAGGGAAGATTGAGTTAATTTCTGTGAAGTTCTTTGATCTTTAAATGAAGAGGGTTTTATGAAATGGGTTTGTTTTCCAGTATCCTATTCGTCCAGCTTCCATGACGTATGATGATGTTACGCATTTATCAGCGAAGATAAAACCAAAGCAGCAGAAGGTTGGTCATCATTTGAGTCCCATCTGTAAAAGTCATTTTATGTTGTGCAGAATGTACTTAAGAAAAGCACGTTGTGCTATTAAGCTGTTATAACTACGCAACTACTAGCAGGACCAGATCTCTGTGCTTGGAGGCATGCGGGAGTCTTTCATTGTGTCTGTAAAGTAGAGTTTAGAGTAAGAGTAGTTTATAAAGAGAGGAATTCAAGTCATGATGGGAAAGCCACTCTTTTCATGTAAAACAGAGTCACTCAGGGAAACATAGTTACTAATGCTCATTCAGTCTGTAGGTGCTTGTGGTAATATAGCTTGATTTAAAAGGCCTTTACAATGTTCAGAAAAGGGTTGAGCTTTGGAGGCATGCTCTGTCTTTCAGTGTCAGTGCAGGTCTTGATTTCTCTCTCCTCTGGCTGTGAATCAGCAGCAGCCCTTTTGAAATCAGTGGGGTTGTATAGGTAGTGAAAATGTAGCCAAAGCTAGAATGATTGCACTTGCTTGCAAATGTATCCCAAAACCGTGGCTATGATTTTTAAAATGCCTGTCCTGGTTTTGGCTGGGATAGAGTTGATTGTTTTCGTAGTAGCTGGTACAGTGCTGTGTTTTGAGTTCAGTATGAGAAGAATGCTGATAACACTGATGTTTTCAGTTGTGGCTCAGTAGTGTTTAGTCTAAAGTCAAAGACTTTTTCAGCTTCTCGTGCCGAGCCAGCGAGAAAGCTGGAGGGGCACAAGAAGTTGGCACAGGACACAGCCAGGACAGCTGACCCAAACTGGCCAAAGGGGTATTCCATACCATGGGACGTCCCATCCAGTATATAAACTGGGGGTGGGGGTGGGGGATTGCCACTCGGGGATTAACTGGGCATTGATCGGCGGGTGGTTAGCAATCACACTGTGCATCATTTGTATATTCCAATCCTTTTATTATTACTGCTGTCATTTTATTAGTGTTATCATTATTAGTTTTTTCTTTTCTGTTCTATTAAACCATTCTTATCTCAACCTACGAGTTTTACTTCTTTTCCCAATTTTTTCCCCCATCCCACTGGGTGGTGGGGGGAGTGAGTGAGCAGCTGCGTGGTGCTTAGTTGCTGGCTGGGGTTAAACCACGACAATGCCTTATCTAAAAACGCAGAAACAGATGTCTGTGATACTAGGATTTTGTTCTGGGAAGTGTTTAAGGAGAGTGCTTGTGCGAACTTTGGAGTTAGGATGCATGTTGTGTTCAGGAAGTCTTCTATTAAAATTAGCAAACATTTGCATTGTAAGCCCTGTGCAGACTTGTAAATCTGCTGTCTTCTCATCCAGGGACTTGTAACTAGTTCAGTTTATGAGTGATGTAAAGGGGAAGAAAAAATGAGGCAATAGCTGTGATACACAAATTTATATCGAATAAATAAATATATATATATATATATATGGCTCACCCTGAGGAAGAATATATACTGTATTATTATAGTATATAAAGAGAAATGCTATGCAGGAAAATGTTTATTTTTGAACACTTGTCTGAAGTTTAAAGTTTGAGGGGGGAATAGTTCTCCTTGTAACTAAAAGCTTGGAGCTTGTTTCTGTGCTTCGACCACTGTAAATCAGGAATAACTATGAAGTCAGTAAGTAAGTGCTGCAGTCTCAAACTTAGCAGAATCAAGGCCTTTGCCCCTGAAGAGGACATAGTTTGTACTGTTTTGTACCCAAACTGGAAGGAAACATACCTTAAGTTTGAGAGATTCTGAGTGGACCCTCAGTGATGGGGAGGCTTGAAGGATATTGCTTGTGCACTTGATCTGTACTGGTAAGTAAACTAGACTGATAATGTAGTGGAAGGTATCCAACAAAGTGAAGGTATTTTTCAAGGCTGCCAAAAGAACTCTTGTTTCTCTGCTTTCATTCATTTACATGGGAGTTTACGTATCTCTAGCTTATTGTTAAAATGTCACCATCCTACAAAAACCCATGTATATGCTCAGCTTTATGCATGAGAATTGCCCTGTGAATTTGAATGATGCTGCTTATGTATTTAAATTTGCTGTAAACCTATGGAAATGTTAGCAAATGTGGGATTGAATTTTAATTTATATGTTTGGGGTTCTGCCATGGTAATTAGCTGTCTTTCCTTTCATATTATTTAGGTTGAACTTGAAATGGCCATTGATACTTTGAATCCTAACTACTGTCGCAGCAAGGGAGAACAGATTGCTCTCAATGTAGATGGCACGTGTACAGATGAAACAAGTACCTATTCCTCGTAGGTGTCCTCTTTGCCTTCATTTCCTTTTTGTGGTGAGCATAGATATATGTATGTCCACCAGGGCTTCAGGGAAAGGCGAGAACAAGTGGCTGTACAGTCTCGGGGGTGCTTTGGACACTGTTATATAGCAAGTATTCTTGGAAGTAAGCTACGTTCTTTGGTGTGCTCCATGAATTCTGAATTGCAAACAGAAAGATGGGTATGTATATTTGCTGCAGTTGTTGATATTCTGTTTTTAGAATTGGTGATTTCAGACCTTTAACGTCTCTATGCCACATTGCCTGTAGAATACAATCTCACAGCATTCATCTGTCTGCAGGAAGCTGATGGACAAGCAAACTTTCTGCTCATCGCAAGCTGCGAGTAATGTTTCCCGCTATGCAGCTGCTGTTTATAAAAAAGGTAAGTTTCTTCTGCTTACTGCTCACATCAGTGAAACATGCTAATTTCAGGGTTAAAATACGACCTATTTGTTCTTTTTTTCTCAGCCTAGGTTTTAATTGACTGACGTGTCTTTAAAGCAAGGAAAATTTTTCCTTGTCAATATCCCTGGAGTCCTTGAGAAGGTCTAGCAAAATTGTAAATATTATATAAGAACACTGTGTGTTTGTAGATGGCTCCAGGATCTTAACAGTGCATGGTGGCCTGAAATAATATACATTTGCAGCATAAACTTATCATCATTATTTATATTACTGTCTACATATAATTGCGTCTGTCTCATTTTCCAGTTCAACACTTTTTGCCCCTCTCTTGTCTCGTAATGCCATCACGGAGTTTTGATCTGATCATCATTTGAGATGAAAATATGTAGATTGTCTTCAGTGGTGACTGTCAGGAGTCTCCTGAACTATAGGTCAGGTCTGAGACAGAATGTAGCTCTCTACAAGATCTGGTTTCAGCACAAAAATGAAAGTAACATAAATAGGTCTTCATCTTTCATACTCCTTTGAAATCCTGAGCACTGGATTAATTTTTTCACTTCAATTCCTTTCTACATTTTACTGTATTAAATATTTATGTTTAATTGAAGCTGTGCCTTTACAGAGATAGGGAGATGATGAAAAGTGCTGTCCTTGTGCAGTGGAAAAACCCCCAATTTAAATCAATGTTACTTCTTTTTTTCAGGTGAACTTCACCTGACTCCACTACATGGAATTCTTCAGCTGAGGCCAAGCTTCACCTACTTGGACAAGGCTGATGCAAAACACCGAGAAAGAGAAGCTGCTAATGAAGGTAAATGCTCCATGAGTTGTGTTTTCTTTTGGGAGGTGAGATAGAAGTTCTCTCTATAATTTTACTGATAAGAGTCATTGTATTCTGAAGGTGTTTATTATTATAAACATATTGATTATAAGTTGTCAGATTATTATGCTGATCTTATTTTCAGTGTAGCTGCATAAATGGTTTTGTGGGCACAGCATGGGGGATTGACAGAGGGATAGGAGATGGTGGGTCCTGTCACAGGGCAGTAGTAGGGAGTGTGTCACCACTGCCACTGAAAAGTTGCACGCTACAAAGCTCATGGGAGCAGGATCTCCTATCATAGGAGCAGTGTGGTGCTGTCATACATTGCATAGCTTGGCAAGCTGGGATTGAACCCATGGTTGTGTAGTTCCTAGTACCACTTTCTTCCTGCATGGGTCCCCAAACAGTAACAGATTGGCTTTGGCTCTTCTATTGCAGTGGTGTGTTTATTCTGTTGTATTTTTGGCAGGTGGTGATTCATCCCAGGATGAAGCTGAAGATGATGTTAAGCAAATTACTGTATGTTTAAATTTCCTTTTTATGATAGTTCAGGCAACAGTTCACAAGAAAGCATGACAATGCACACCCAAATAAAAGGACAGGAAACCTTAGCTAGTCCTGGTGACCCTGGGCTGGGGGGAGTGGGGGAGCAAGATGGACTTGCCCTTGTTGCACAAGCATAAAGATAGCACTGACAGCAAGGCATGATTCATTTGAGCTAGAGCCCCTAGTTTCTGTTACTTATGTACCAAATAAATAATGCAGGTGTTTTGTTTTGAGGGTTTCAGGGCTGTATTTAATGATGCCCAAATCTTCTAGGTACGATTTTCCCGCCCTGAGACCGAACAAGCTCGTCAACGACGTGTTCAATCCTATGAGTTCCTGCAGAAGAGACAAGCAGAAGAGCACTGGGTTCATCTACATTATTATGGCTTGAAGGTAGGTGTGTGCTGGCTGCTGAGGAGGCCACCTGAGGCTGAAGGCTCAGCCAAGTCTAGAACTGTTTCTAAATCTGGACCCATGGGAATCAGGGAATTATCAAAAGAGAATGAAGAAAAGTAGGTCTGTAGGCTTTAACAGACTCTACAGTGCCTACAGTACCTCCTCTGCTGGATAATGCTTTGGGATCTGCATGGTGGAAAAGGTTTAAAACTGAGAGTTGGACAAACATAAAGGAGGGGTCTGAGTATGAGAATCACTCAGGTCTTGGATTATGAACTGGATTTTGTGAAAGACTTGTGTAACCCAGTTAGTTGAGTGTCAGAAATCCTGTTTGTCTGACCTGCATGCATGTCTGTCGGCAGATTTCAAAGTCATAGCAACAGAAATGCTCCCACATCACGTGAGCGTTGTTCAAGAAAGTGAAAGCAGAACATTAGTTAGTGAGGTGGAACGCTTGAATGGTGCAGTAATGACAGGGTGGTCACAGTTTGGATTGAGCAATCCAGCTCTCTGGCATTTTGTATGTATTCCATATGTGGTAGCGACTCTTGTTTTTTTCTATATCTCCAGGATAGCCGTTCTGAACACGAGCGCCAGTATTTATTTAGTCAAGGTCATGGCCTTGCTGAAAACACGGAATTAATTAAATCTCCCAGGTAATGGTTTTGATGGTTCCCTACAGAAATTGCAGTAATTTGTTGGGATTGTTTTCAGGGTAATAAGCAGGTATATTCTTTAAAAGTCTGCTGTTTGATAAGTCTATCCATGATAAAAATTGAATAGTTTAAAAAATACAGAAACAAACTTCAACTTATTCAGGTTGCTTTCTTTGTTTCCCTGTACTCTGAGAGTAAAAGTAGTCGTATTCACTTGGGATTGTAGCCTCTTGTACGTTATCACAACCCTGCATTATTGGGATTGCAAATACTGTAGAGGAAAAGTAAAAGAAAAGCTCCTGGTTAAAATAAATTAAAACACTGAAGCCAGTAACTTCCATTGTTAGCAAATCTTATAAAACTTGGTTTTGTGATTTGTGAGACATACTGGAAACTTGTTCAGTTTTGTTTCTTGGTGACTGCAGCTATACAGGAATCTTCCCATGATGCAGTCAATACTAATGCTTTGCTGTAATCTGATACAACCATGGCCAAGTAATAGGAAAGTGGCATTGTCTCTCTGTTTAGTGGTGTGGATGCGTTTTTCTTAACATTTCACGTCTTAGTGGAACAGTGCTAGGTGTTCTGAGAAGTCTTTGGGATCTGATTCTTTCCTCACAGACACTGGTAGTTACATGGGTGGAGAAGACTTTTTGCTTATTGCTGGCCTGATTCTTTCTGTCTACAGGACTTCACATTACCCCTCTTACTGCCGTGTCAGAGCACCTGTGTTTAATGTATTTACTCTTGCAGTTTCTCTGTTTGGACACCTCTTCTGTACAGAAGAGCTGGGATTATGACTCCCATTTATTTTGTACCTTCTCTTTGGGCAGATGAATGTCAATAGTTTTTACTAGTACTGAATTTACAGAGGAAGATGGGAGAGAAAAGGGAAGAGGTCTCTCTTCAGGCTAATATTTGTTTTGTAGATACACACAAGTAGGATTGCTCTAAGCAAGAAATAACTTTAATGTACTTAAACCTGGGAAGTCCCACGACAAGCATTTTAAGGATGTGTTTTCTTTTCTTCTAGTGAATATTTAATGATGTTGATGCCTCCAAGCGTAGAGGAAGAGAAGTAAGTGTTTGTACAGAATGTTCAAAGTCCATATTGGCTGGATGCTCTATTTCATGGGCTGCAAATCTTCTTGTTTGCCTGCAGTGACAAACCAATGGCTCCAAGCAATGTGCTTTCTATGGCCCAGCTGAGAACTTTACCCCTTGCTGATCAGATTAAGATCCTGATGAAGAATGGTTTGTAGCTTTTGTAATACATTTGCACTTTACTTTGTGACTTCTAATTGCCTTAGATGAGGTACCTTTCCTAGTAGTACCAGTTCTGTCACCCCACCAGACAGTCTGTCTGGCTCTCTCATTCTGTGAAGAATCCAAATCCCGAGCCTTTCCTTAAGAAGACCTGCTGTGCAGGGACGAGCAGTTGGCAGCAGATCTGACTGTTGATCTGTATGTTTGCAGTCAAGTTACTCTTAGAATAATTTCTAATCTGATGCTAGTTTTCTGGATACATCTATTTCAGCAGGTATCTCCTGGAATGTGGGGTCTGAACATGAATCATAAGTTGAAGGTTAATGCAACAAGCTGCACTTTGGCATTTTCTGGGAGGTTTTCAGTAATAAGCACTTCATGAGTGTCATCTAGGAATTGTATTTTGTTTCTTCAGAGTTACTATCGGATAAGACCAAATCCTGAGGACTTTGCCTCAGGAGCTTCCTGTCTTGTCAGGTATCTCTGTTTCCAAATATTGCCAAAGGCATAGATTTATTTTATTGATGCATTAATTTGGGACCAGTTAAGCTAATCAACTGTGATGCAACACTAGCAGGTAATTTTAGAACAGAGGATGACTGTAGTGCAGGGGGGGACTTAGTAGAACTTAGGGTTTGGGTTTTTTCTAAGGTATAGATTTGACCATGAACTTCAACATAAATCATAGTATCCTAGATTTATAAATCTATGTCTGTATCATGCACACTGAAGAAACCCTTAATCTGGTGTGTATTTTGCCTTTCAGTGAAGGTCATGCCATTTGCAAATCTGATGAGTTTGCTAGGCTCTGGGACTGACTCTACGGCAGTTCTCCGCTGTATACAGCAGGTGGCAATGCTGGTCCAGGGAAACTGGGTGGTGAAGAGGTATGGCTGGTCTTTGTTACTGGGACATGGTTTTTTGCTTTAAGGAGAGGATCAGAACAATGGATTTTATATACTCATCTTCCTTGTGTCCCAAAGTAGCCATGTTCTTAATTCACAGTCTGTAAAATCTTGATTTATTGTTTGGTCCTTTTTAGTGCAATCAGATATTCAAAATTCGAAGGGTTGATGTTAAAGGGTAATACCTCAGTACCTACACCAGCTAAAATTATGGCTGAGCAGTGATGTAATCTGTATTTGCATTTGAGTTATGTTAGGTTTTTGATGTTGTCTTCACTCATGTTCTTTTGTAGGAGAACTGCCCTGAATTCTTCCAGAGATTAGTATCGAATATAAACACAGAAAATGAAACCAATGTCAGCTATAGTATTTCTTAGCTAAATTCAGTCAAAAAAAGATGTTTGTGCAGTCACCTTGCTGTTCATCAGTGGACGTTGCTCTTGTCAGCTGAAAGCTACCCTCTAGAAGGCATTACCCGCTTAATAAATCAAGCGTGGTGTGCTGAGTGTACTACATGAAATGGATTCTGTATCATTCTCCTGTTTATTAGGATAAAACATCCCACTGGGAATTGAAGTCTAAAGTGCAGTATGATTTTTTTACCTGGGTGGAGCACTGCATGCAGAGAACTATAGTCTCTGAAATAGCTCTCTGTGTTAAGATGAGTGGCACCAGCTACTAGTCCAAGTCTGTTAGCAGGATGTGTTTCAGCTATTGTGATACAGGCCTGTGTTAACAATGTGAACAGTTTTTACAGCAACCCTTGCTGTCCCTCCAGCCATTCCAGAAGGAAGCTGGAAGCAAGTTAAAAGACAGTATATTAGCATTCAGATTGTTTTTATGTTGTAGCTGATTCTTTGCTACTAGTCCGAGAAGGATGCGTGTATCTCTAGGAAATGTGGCATATTTGGGCACAGAGCAGCGCATGCACGCATCAGAGCTTTGAATGTAGAAGGGACCCATTTCTTTGGCCTGGGTAGGAACAAGATCATGAACCGGGGCTGCCTTGAGGCCTTGGAGAGCATGCTAACAAATGTCATCCAGTTGGTCTTGCAAGCAGACGAGGCACAGGGTAGTGTTGGTCTCAGGGCTGTTTGGTTCGAGCATGACGTTTTGTAGTATTGTTCTCTTAAGCCCTTGATTGCCAGGAACGAAATACAAAAACCTTATGCCCATACATCAGCATTTTGGCTAAATGCTGCCTTCAAGACTGCATACCAGGTTAGCCTAAGCATTTCTTAGGATCATCCTGGTCTTGTTTACACTGATCAAGGGAGGATAGGCTTTGCAAGAACAAAGCAGAGCTTGTACCTGTGTTGCACACATCTGCTAGCCACAAGGCTATGCTTTGCTGGTGTAAGCCTTTTTGCACTAGTGTAATTGCAGTGGTGTAATTACACCAATATTAATTCCTTTAATGAAAACCATGCTTTGGATAAAGGTATAATTTAACTGCAGAACAGGGAGGACATGTTTGTTAATTTTCACCAATGTCGTTTTTCTGGAGTACCTAGTAACTAATCTGTCTTCCTTTTTAATTAACAGTGATGTCCTCTACCCGAAAGATACTTCTAGTCCACATAGTGGAGTCCCTGCAGAAGTGCTCTGTAGAGGAAGAGACTTTGTTGTAAGTATAAAAATATTTGTTGTTTTTAAAGGAGAACATAGGTGAAGTTTGCCTGAGAGGCCATGGCATTGCAAAACTCAGCTGCTCTACTGCAATAAGGTGTTTCCTCCAACAAAATTATTTGTGCTTTAATCCTGAAGGTGTTGTTACTCGTCTGTCATGGGCGTGTTGGCGTAGATTGACATGGTGGCTGTCTGGCAGGTTCAAATCATCTGTCATTAACAGTATTCATCCCTTTCTAATACGTGCTGTAGAGCCACTATCACATAGCCCCCACAATGCAGGGCTTACAGAAAAGCCAGGACTGGATAATAAAGTGCTTGTTTCTCCAGATATATTTCCATGGGGTCAGGACTGTGAGGTCTCAGGAGGGCAGTGTGGGTAAGCCTTGTGCTCCCTGAGCATGCACTGTTGATCTTTAAAAAGGACTTTATTCCCCAGAGCTGCTAATCAGTGAAAGGACTCTGTTCCCAGGCACCTTTTGTGAGCAGTAGCTGCACATGGAAGTTGAAATGAATACAGGTCTTGTAAACACACACGTAACCACAGCAAAAGGGAACAACCTCTGCATTGTGTTTATTTTCACTAACCATGGAAAGAATTAAGTTCCTAAGTGGTTCCTAAGTTCATATTCAGTTTATGGCTTCCGCCCCATCAAAGAGAAGCTGACGAGTGCATTGCTCTCATTTTTTTCAGTTAGACCTGACTGTTCCCCTTGTTTGCAAAGTTTGTTTATGAGATTTAGCTCTGAATAGGAGCATGCAGTGCAAGAGACTTTAAGGATATTACAGTACCAGTAGAAGATAAAACTGATGGTGATTGAAACTGACTTTTTATTGTGACTTGATGTCAGCCCAAGACACTGCCATATGGAGACCTGGATTCAGGTGTGACCCAGTGACATAAGTCTTTAGGACACAGCAGATTAGGTGACACGTCATGTGTAAAGTTCTAGGGACCAGAAATTATTATGTTCAGTTAAGTAAGCAGTAGTGTTTTAGCGATTAAGATGTAAAGATACATTACTTTCATTTGAATTATGTTAAATATACCTTGCATGAGAAATAGATTGGTGTTAATTTTAAAGGTAAGTAATTTGCTGATTAGCTCTACAACAGAGAAAAAGTTAAAATGTTAGTAAATAGAAAGCATTGGTATTTCTGGTTCTCAGACAAAGTGAAATGTCTGGTCATAAGGCTCAGAAATAGTATGTAATGCTGTATTGCATCTGTGGAGAAAATGTGTTCTAGCTTAAAAAGTGAACTTTATTTCCCTGTATATATTTGTGTAAAGTAATTAATAAGGATAAAAAATATGGCCACCATATTTTAGTGTCCACCTGTTCCATGCCATACTTTGGGAAGAAGGAAAAGTAGTTTTTGTCTTTTCTGAAAGCTTCTGTTTTTTCCCCAGATTCTCACATAATAAATTCAGAGGACGTGAGTACCATTGGCTCTAGCTGAGGGTAAAGGGCCTAATGAGAAATGGCTGCCTCAGAGTTGTGTGCATGGAGAGCTGATAGATCTACTTCCTTTGGACAGCAGCTTCCTGTGCTTTAAAACAGAAATGCTTTGTGCCCTAAAGTGAGCGTGGTGGTTTTGAGTGTTTGTGGGCAGAGAGAAGCTGAATCAGAGAGAAGGATGCATAGATGACGTCATAGGGCAGGAAGAAATTGGCAGTAATGAGATTTTGAATTCTTCATGACATTATTAATACACACAGACTAAAAGAGATTGTAGTTTATTTAGAGACAGGAAGAAATCAAAGGGGTGTTCAGACATTGTTCTGCCCAAGTCCCCATGTATCCTGTTAACCTGCTCTCAGCAGCTGCCTCTCAGGATGTTAGACCTTAGGAGCTGCTCTGCAGAGCACCTAGCTTTTCCATTAACTGGGGACAAGTATGTGAGTGACAGGCCATCTTGGCATAGCTATAAGTGACCGTGATGTGCATTGAAGAAGGGAACGGTCGCTTTCTAGGGGGCTGTGTGCTGCAGAAAGTCAACAGTCATCAGCCTTTATAGCTCCCTATAGTCATCCCCTTTATAGTGTTAACAGAAGTGGATGAAGAGTTTATTTAGGTTGATGATTAGGTATGTGAGAAGCAGAGCCTCAAGTGTGACTTCTGGAGTACCAGCATCACTGCGGTGGATTTTTTTTTTTTTTTTGGAAGCTAAATGGAGTTTGAGTTCAAGAGATTCTTCATAGCTTTTGTAGTCACAGGTTCATCAAGGCAAACCATGGACTCTCAAAGCTTTTGACACTGTGTTCATGGCCATTTGAGACCAGAAGAGGCCAGAAAGTGTTTTCCCACTACCTGGCTGAGAATCACCTACTTCCACATTCTTGAAAGGAATGGGGTTTCCATTTTTCTGGTAACATCATTGAACAGGGTCATTACTACAATTTCAGTAAAGCAACTGCTAAATACAGTTACTAGGTTTTTCTCTTTTGTTCCCTTCTTAGATGTGGAAGTTCACACAGGACCGCTGGGTTGTGAGAAAGGAAGTGGCAGCAGTTACAAAAGTGAGTGATTTTTTTTCTTCTTGTTTTTAATTCCTAAATCAGAAGTTGGTGATACGTGTTGCACATTGTCCGTAGGTTGGTAGTGGGTGCTACTGCAAGCCTTTTCTAAAGTTCACAGTGTCTGCATTACTGCTGACTTGCAGTGTTGCTCACCAGGCATGCCTTCACTTTGGAACAGGTAGGTATAGATACATACTCTTTTTACAAACATTTTGAGCAGCTCCCACAGTTACCATGACTCCACAGGATATGACTGGCCTTGTCGCTGAGCCACTGGAATGCATCTTGTCCTCTCATCTGTTTCAGTGGAAAGCCAGACACAGTTTGAATTAAACTGACTGATCGTGCACCAAAGCAGATGAGTGCTTGTGCAGTCCACACTAGCTGCTCTGCTTTGTGTGTGTTAGAAAAGAGCAACTCTTCTGTCACCATTTGCCAGTTGTCAATATTGAATAAAAGCTTTAAAGCAACTCAGGCACCTGAATATTCTGTTAAAACTGGCAAATGAATGAGAAACATTAAGTAAAGAGGTCAAAAAATAATTTCCTTAAAATGCTGTAAAATGATAAAACATGAGTCAATTTATGCACAGACCATCTATTTTTGGAATGTAAGATCCAGTGCCGCTTAAAAGCTATGCATGTGTAGGTGCAGCATGTTTGACCTGCAGCTCTAAAATAAGACTGACATTGTAGAATATGCTTCTCTTCACAACAGAGTCTTTTCATCTCAGTTTGGAAACTCCCTTTTCTTCACAAAACATGCCATGAGCTATTTGACTCTCAGGTGATTAATTACCACTGCTCTCTGAAGTCCTGTGCTTTTAACATTGTGTGAAAGTGTTGGTGCTGCAGAGAAGGATGAGTATCTGTGACTTAGCTGGGTGTGTATTCATGGAGGTGCCCCGTACATACCAAATCAGTCCAACTCTTCTTGTCTCATGGAACAATGCCCGTTGCTGCATGGTTGCATATGTCCTATGTAAATTGACTTCCATATTATTTATGCTTTTGCTTTTTCTTTTAGCTTTGTCCAGAAGATGTGAAAGACTTCCTAGAGCACATGTCCGTGGCAAGAATAAACAAAGGTTGGGAGTTCATGCTGCCTTATGATGAAGACTTTGTTAAGAAGCATCCAGATATAGTTCAGAGGCAACATATGCTGTGGATGGGCATTCAGGCCAAGTAAATGACTTGTTTTATTTTTGGGAATAAGCTAAAAACAGGGAACTATCTTGTACGAAGTTTCTGTAGACATTGATAGATAATTTGATCTGTATTGCCTCAAAGGTTTCCCCCTCACAGTCACCAGGCAGTGGTGTGGGGGGGGGTGTCACTGCGTCATTCAAGTCATTCCTGTTCCTTGGCTCCCTGGAGACATTGAGTGTTCTAGTTAATGGCCAAAGCTGGCATGGCTGCACGCAGGCATAACAACTGAAACTGTCTTGGTATATTTTATCTTTGTCTTTCAGATTAGAAAAGGTCTATAATCTTTTAAAGGAGCACTTGACACCAAAGAAACAAGAGGCACAATCAGGTAAATGGAATTGTGCTTGGATCATCTTGAAGCACATGCATCTCTCCATATTCCTGGGTGATGTTTTGGAGTTCCTCTTTGGTTTTGAACGTGGTGGGGACTGGCCTTGTTTTGTTTAATATTTTCCCATTCTTGTGATTTCCTTTGGATCATTTGAGACAGATCTTGGTCTGTACTAACAACACTGATGTTGGGGTGACAAAGCTTACTGTAGCATCCTCATAGCAGAGCACAGAGGATTCCTTGGTATGGGGGACTTGCCATTTGATGGTGTAAAATCAGCTGGTTCTCTTATCAGCGTCTTCATTGTGTGGTGTAAGGGTGTAAGCAGCTCCTGAAGAGAGGACAGGGCCAGTGCACAAGTAATTCTCACCTCTCAGTTTGCGAGTTAATGTGCAGGAGGTGATTTTTTTGTTTGTTTGTTTCGCCTGATTTGCGCTGGGTTCTCTGTCCTGTGGTTGAGGGGTGAGCAATTAATGAAGAATGTGTTTGGCAGGGGGCTGTAAGGAGGTGTGAAGCTGTCTCTTTTTGATGTCCTTCTCCACCATGGATGCCAGTGAGAATATTAAAGTAGCTGCTCCAGAATTTTAAAAGATTGTGAAAACTTGAGATTCCAGAGAGTTTTAACTAGGTATTTGGCTCATTGCCAGTCACTGGAGCCAATGAAGAGTATAACCAGAACTGACAAATGAGCATATGAATCCATTTCAATACCCTGTGTCTGATCTGCTTGGAAGGATTAGGTGTTGGGTTATTTGGAGAGGATTAGTGAGCCTAACAGCAGAGAAGATAACAGTATGTGTGCTGTGCGTGATTTTGCCTTAAACACAACACTCCTTCCTTTGGCATTGGGACTGGATTCCTCTGCTGCCAACACGCCCCTTCCTTTCACCTTTGGATAGCTGGGCGTGTAGAGGACCCAGGGGAAGAGGCACAGGATTGCATGGGAAAAGAGCTCCCTCCTGTCCCTTTCTCCCCATGACTGGGTATTATTACTAAGAAGAGGGTCTCAGACTTTCACGCTGTGTACCTCATGCTAGAAGGGTATTCAAGTTCACTGTTAACCCCTTCACTCCTCGCTGTACCTATAGGACATCCTTGTGCTGGCTCTGGCAGTTCCTGAAGCAGGCTCCACCAGCCGCTAGATACTCTAAAAAAAAAAAAAAAAAAAAAAGTTGTTCGGCAAAGCAGCATTTGGGTCATGAGTAGAGATGTATAAGCAGTCTGTATCCTGGTTTCCTGACTTACAGAAAAGGCCCTAGTGATTGAACAAGTGCACTTTGTCTTTGCTTCAGGTTCCTCAACTGGAACACCCTTCCCCAAGCTTACAATTTGTCAACATGTTTATCTTTAAAAAAAACCAACCCCCCTCCCCCCACCCCCATCACACCCCCACCCCACCCCCCCCCCCCCAAAAAAAAAACCCTCCAAAAAACCCCCAAACTAAAGTAAAGTCTTATCAACAAACTGGGTTTATGCCTTAGATTTCACAAGCAGAGGACGTTTCCTGCTTTCATTTCACTATGACCCCTTCAAGAAACATTCTGCAAGACTGGAGTCCTGGTTATGGTGAGATTTATGGTATCTTTTGTTTCTTACTAGCTCATCCGTTACTGGTTTCTGGGGAGCAAAGAGTCAACATGGCTAAAGCAAAAGTCAAGCAGAACTATGGGCAGCTGGAGAAGGAGTTCCAGAAGCAAAAGGCAGAGATGAAATCCAATGATGCCTCAGCCAAGATAGATGTTTCCAATATCCGCATTAAAGAGGAGCCTGTGAGTGACGAGGAGCCAATGGATACCTCGGCTTATGAGGGCATGAACAATGGCATTGTCAACGGCCTCCATGCAGAGGAGGACTCCACGGACTCTTTAAATGGCCACTTGCCTGGAGGGTGCATTGACCGGGTAGCCCAAGAACTGAAGGCATTTGTGTCGTCAACATTTAAGAAACAATTTGTACTCACCCTGAGTGAGCTTAAACGGTTATTTAACCTTCACTTAGCCAGTCTGCCTCCAGGACATACGTTGTTCAGTGGCATTTCAGACAAAATGTTACAGGACATGGTGTTGGACACTGGCTGCAAACAGATTTTGGTGCCTGTAAGTATGTTTTTCCCTGGGTGTACTTTGGGGAGGAGGGATTGGGGGGCAGTTAAACATCTGAGCTGTGAAATGTTTGTGTCCTGTGCTGGTGGACCGGAAGAATGGATGTGCACTAAGGAACTGTCCAGTACTGGATATGTTGAAGCTGCTGGAGGTTTTTCTGCCGTCCTGCTTCTGGCAGGCCCTGCACTCTGCTTTCTTTGCTCAGTGGTATGCTGCATAGTTTAGTTGTCTTTGGGGCTCTGTTTCCACATCCAAGCTGTTGGGCTGCAGTGACTCGCTGTCCCAACTTGCTTTTGTTAACATGATCTAAGGCAGTACCAAATTCCCATCACCTCTCCTGGAGTTGCACAAGCTCCTTCTCTCAGGGACAGGGATACATTTGGGGGAGGAAAGGTGGCATTGACTGCTTGGGAGCGGCAAGGCACGCCCAGCAGAGCCCTCTGGGAAGTGGCAAACCATACCTGCAGCAGGTTTCTTTGGTCAGACCTTTTCCTTCTAGACTGTGCAGAGGTGTCTTTGTTTCTTTGTCTTTATGGAAATGACATGTGTGATTGCGTGAGACAGAGCAGGTTTGTGTGACAGTAGATCGCTTAGGAAAGGAAAAGGAATTTGGCATCATGGGAAACAGCCTAGAAGGAAATTAATTTTACAAGACATCTGGCAGTGCTGATTGGGTTGCAACCAGAAAGAGCTTGGGAGTCAGCTGCCTTTGGGGAGAGGGGAAAAGAGACGTGTGAACTGCTTGAAAGAGCAGGCAAGGCGGAAAGAGCAGGAAGCAGGCAGGCTGACGAGAGAGAGCCTGGAGCATGGGAGTTGAAACTCAGCTAAGGAGTAAGGGTTGCTATGAGGGGGGTGGGGGGATGACAAATAACATGTTCAGTCATGTGCAAAGTACATGTTGTGCCACCTGGGAACGGAGTAACAGACTCAAAACGCCACTAGGGAGACCATGGATTTTGGTACTTTCTGCTTTCTTTCCTGACAGCTTCCAAGTCCTGGAGTAATGTTTGCCTGGAACTGCCTCTTAGTGCTGGCTAGGCTCTCCTTTGTATGCAGTGTAATATGTGCATTTGCCATCCTGATGGTAAATAGCTGAGGTCATTGCTGCTCTGTTACTCGGGACTGAGACTTGTTTGCTTTGGAAATTCTGGGATTTTGGAAAGGATTCCATCCACTCTTTGCTTAAAAGCTGTGAGGAGTGAAAGTGGGATAGTTTCTATTTTTCAAAAAACAACCAAAATAAAATCCTCTTGAAGAGAGGTCGTTGGGAACTTCCTTCTGTCTGGAAAACCCTGTCACAGGAGACCTGCAGAGGTGCAGAAGTGGTCACTGGAAAGCCTCTTGCTGGAGGTCTGCTGTAAGTTTTAGTTCTGCTGACCCAGAATTTACTGCAAAACTTGAGATGTTCTACAGGAGCCTGTATAAGCCTGTACTGTTATCAGCAATGTAAATTGTTACCCCCAAGCCTCCCCCTGATGCTGTGTGCAGATGGCAAAGGTGCTGGGGCTGGTTTTACTCTTTGCATGGGCTCATACACTTTGGTATTTCTTGATTGTTCCCCTGGACAATTTTGTCAGAACCCAACGAGGGCGCCTGAGCTCAGGGAAAGCCTGGAGGGCTGTTTAGTGTGGGATTTCATAGTTGCTCATTAGTTTTCTGTAATTGAAAGTGCTTTGGTGATAAAAATCAATGATCTGAGGTAATTAAAATGATGTTCTGTGGGGGGTGAAGACACTCTTGGCTTGCATGCTGCCCTGTTATGGAAAACATGTTGCTGAAAACAGCAATTGAAACCTTACCAAGGGAATGCAGGATTTATTATAAAGCTGACCAACTGCACCCAGGGTATGAGATAAATAGTATTTGTGGGGAGCCAGAAGAGGTGCCACTCCAGCTGCAGAGGAGGCTGTGAGGATGCCTGCAGAGTGCTGTGCTTGCCTGTGCTGTGTAGCATCCTCAAGTGGGAGGGAAAAGCACATGTACAGAAATACCGGATCCTGGGCAGATGCACCCAAGTGCAGTGGGCTGCTGCTGCCATCAGAGAGAGGGTGAGTAGAGGCATGGTCAGCAGGCACTGGCACTGTGTGTGTGTCCGGGGCTTGCACAGGCTGAGCCTGTGTCCAGCTCCACAGAAACCATTTGCACAGGAATCTGACTCCTGAGTATCTGCACCCATTTCCTGCAGACTGATGGGGATGCATGGGGGTGGCTGGCTCCTGCCAGCTCCCTTCCCATGGTCCCTGCAGTGGCAAGGTTCTGCCCAAATCTTAAGGATATTTTTGAGGTATTGGGAAATGATGTAACCATTGCCGGCGTCCTGCCTGGCTAGGGTAACAGGAGAGGAATGCAGCCCTGTGCTTATGGTGAGCCTTTTGGGCTAGTGCTGATTGCAGGCTCCTGGAGAGGTAAGCTCACTAGTTTACCTCTAGGATTATTCCAGCTGATAAGTTTTTTTTTCTGGCAGACTCGGCCCCTTTCAGTCTGGTTTAGCTATAATGAGAGGCTGCCTGGCAGTGGCTATTTTTAGGGTGTGCTCAGTTCTTGAGTGAGACACATCCCAAAGCCAAGGGCTCCTCCCTGAGAGCTTCCGTTTTAACGTGGCAGCCCTGGGGACCTGGGCCAGCAGTTCACCTCCTAAAAGCCCTGCACGAGCTCTGGGGACTTAGAGCAGGAAGGGGCACAGGGCAAATATTGTAAACGACGTTATGGCAGTGGGAGAGCTGTTTCAAGGTGAGGCTGGAGAGATTAAGATAAGGAACATAAAATGGCAAAGGGACAGCAATGGCAAGACAGTAAAGCTGTTTGGACAGAGCAGCATGTGTCTCAGAGTCACTGACAGCATTTCCCGCTCCTGTGGACAGGCTGTATGACAGCAGCAAGCAAGCAGGGTGCTGTTGGCAGCAGTGTTTGCAACAGTTTGCAGAGTAAATCTGGACGGGAGGAGGAGATCCTGTGGGTTTTTCTTCCCAAATAAGTATTGTGTTGGTTTGGAAGCCGTTTCCTCACAGAAGGGCCAGGTAAACACAGCTGCATTTCAGACCTGTGGCTGAGGCAGGAGGAGTTTGCACTCTGGGTCTTGTTGAGTGACTTTCTCAGAGCAAGGCTGGGTGCTCCTGGTGCCCTGCATTTTGCCTTTCCTGCTGCAGCTGTTTTCTGGAGAGAAGCTGAAGTGTTTGATTTTTATCTGCGCTGAAAGCATACAAGAGATATTATTCCTCAAAAGCAAATGTCCTTAGGAGAAGGGAATTGTGTCAGGTGTTGCGAGCCTAATAAACCTGAATCCTGGCTCTAAATCAAGTGTAAAACCTTGTTATAGGCCAGACCGTTGGACCAACGTGAGAGCCAAAGCTGCTAATCCCACCAGGCAGCTCCTGCTGCACAAAGCTCTTCCTCTTTGCAAGAAGATCAGAGGCAAAGGGTGAAAGGAAAGGCTGATCTTTCACTCTGCAGTGCACAATTCCTTTGGCATGGTGTGAGGGAGGCTGGGAAGAAAGATTTGGTTTGTACCAGCAGCTAGGATTGAGGGATGCTGAAACAATCAGGACTGGCTTGTTAGCTTTTCATAGATGATTGATTTAGGTTGTCTGGGCAGTTACAAGGAATAAGTTGTTAGTAACAGTCAGGAAGAGACATGTCAGGAGTGAAGGCATATGCCAACATTGCTCATTAGTCCCTGCTCCAAGGGGAAATGTTAAGGCAAATCTATGGTATTTTATTTTCTTAGGAGTTCGGGGTGTGAAGGGGAGGCAGTTGTGTTCCTTCCAGTGTGCAGGAGTGTGAGGCCTCTGCCTCAGAAAAAACAGATGCTTGGCACGTGGGAAAAAAAACCCAAACAAAACCCCTTCATTTTTGGAGCCTGAAATGAGCATGTGTCTGGTTCAGTGTCCAGTCTTCTAGAGTCCTGTAGTCTGCCCCGAAACAGAGATGACAAATACAGCAGAAGCACAGTGTTTGTCAGTAGTGCTGATTTGGGATTAGTGAAGCAGATAAATACAGAATAAAGTCTGAAACTCTAAAACCTGCCACTGTAAATGTAAAAACCTCCAGAAAGACCCTACAATGTATTTGGTGCTCTCAGTTGAATACTGCTTTGGATAGTCTGGAAGCAAATGCTGCTGACAGGAAGAATCTAGACATCTTGCCATGAGATACTGGCTAAGGTCCAGGCCCTGGGATTGCTCTGGTATGTGGTGATTGTATGTGGTGATTGACCTTCCACCAGTAGGAAACTGTCCCCATGCAAAATTCACAGGATTCCAGTATGCCCAACAGTTCCCTTTTAAAGCTCTGAAATGGTTGGTGGTGGGCCAGACATGGCATCAGGGCCCATGGCACTGGTGTGGGTTACCCCACCGTCACCAGAAGCATCATTCTCTTCGCTGGGTGAAAAACTGGCTGGATGGATGAGCCCAGAGGGTTGTGGTGAATGGGGTGAAATCCAGTTGGTGGTGGGTCACAAGTGGAATTCCCAGAGCTCAGTATTGGTGCCAGTTCTCTTTAATATCTTTATCAATGATCTGGATGAGGGGATCGACAAGTTTGCAGATGACACCAAGTTGGGAGGGAGGGTTGATCTGCTCGAGGGTAGGGAGGCTCTACAGAGGGATCTGGACAGGCTGGATCAATGGGCGGAGGCCAATTGTATGAGGTTCAATAAGGCCAAGTGCTGGGTCCTGCACTTGGGTCACAACAACCCCATGCAATGTTACAGGCTTGGGGAAGAGTGGTGGAAGGCTGCCTGGCAGAAAAAGACCTGGGGGTGCTCGTCGACAGCCGGCTGGATATGAGCCAGCAGTGTGCCCAGGTGGCCAAGAAGGCCAACGGCATCCTGGCCTGTATCAGAAATAGTGTGGTTGGCAGGAGCAGGGAGGTGATTGTTCCGCTGTACTGGGCACTGGTGAGGCTGCACCTCGAGTCCTGTGTTCAGTTTTGGGCCCCTCACTGCAGGAAAGACATTGAGGTGCTGGAGTGTGTCCAGAGAAGGGCAACCAAGTTGGTGAAGGGTCCAGAGCACAAATCTTATGAGGAGCGGCTGAGGGAACTGGGGTTGTCTAGTCTGGAGAAGAGGAGGCTGAGGGGAGACCTGATCGCTCTCTACAGCTACCTGAAAGGAGGTTGTAGTGAGGTGGGTGCTGGTCTCTTCTGTCTGGTGGCTGGAGATAGGACGAGAGGAAATGGCCTCAAGTTGCAGCAAGGGAGATTTAAGTTAGATATTAGGAAAAAAATTTTTACTGAGAGGGTTGTCAGACATTGGAACAGGCTGCCCAGGGAAGTGGTTGAGTCACTATCCCTGGAGGTATTCAAAAAGCGAGTAGACGGGATACTTCAGGACATGGTTTAGTGGGCATGGATGATGGTTGGACTTGATGATCTTGAAGGTCTTTTCCAACCTAAATGATTCTATGATCAGTCAAACATGGCTTGGGCATTTCGAGGCACACATCGGGGTGCCATGGTGCTCATCCCATTCCCTAGGCCATAGTTAGCCCCTTACTAATTTGGGGTCTGTGTGCTGCAGGATCGCCCAGCAGGACAGGTTTGATACAGATCGTGTTTCTGTTGAAGTCATCGGGCCTGCAAGAAGGTGTCTGCCTCATGGCTGCAGGACGGACCATGCCTGAGCAGGCACAGGGGCTGCCAGAGCAAAGTTACCCCTTCAAGTGTGGAATAGGAGAGGAGCTTATGTTGTTTCAGCAGTTCTCATTACATGGCAACGACGTTTTTGATCCAGTAATAGGTGTCCAGGGATACTGTGTCATAGAATCATTAAGCAGAACTCATTAAATAGATGGTTATTTTTAACAGCCTCTTGTTCTCAGTTTCCTCCACAGACTGCTGCTTCACCAGACGAACTAAAGGTCTATGCGCTTTGGGAAGCTGGTGACACTTATGATCAGGTAAAAATAAAAATAAGTGACATTCCCAAATATATGTTTATTGAGCATTTGGCATTGTTTGAATTTGTGTTTCTGGAACTGGTACAGCAGGCAGTTTTCTTCTTTCCCTCTTGAAGTGTACAGTTTTCAATACCAACCTATTTCCAGCTGAGAGGAAGCTCTTAGCTCACAGGGTGATCATTGCTGTATCAAGAGAAAGCGGTGTGGGCAGAAGGAATGTAGTATGTTGGTAATACATGTCAATAACTAGCTCAGTGGAATACAAATAATTTTGAACGTGCAAGGAGAAATGATTCTCCAGTACAGGGCTCACACCTGAATCCAGTCCAATTGTTTTGGGGTTTTTTTTTTTCCTTTTGGTGGTAATGCAACGTTAACCAGGGATTAAATGATGTTGTTACCTGATATATGTTTATACTTAGAATAGGAAATGATTATAGCATATGTGAGCATCTCCCAAGTTTTAATTGCTATCAGAGTAAATGAGGTGAAAGGGAAGGTGCCTAACAAAATATGGATGGAGAATGTAACTCCTGTGTCCATGACCTAAATAAATTTTTATAGGAAAGAGTCAAGAAGTATCCAGCCTCCTGGCTGGCGTGGACCATGAGAACTCCTGTGGAAGCATTTGAGAGGAATATCTTGCAGCCCCTTCTCCAGCATGTTCTTGTACCTTTGGAGGTGCCCCAGGTCACAGGGCAGGTGCAGGTCTGGCCGCAGGGTAGAGAGAGATCCCTGTAAGGCCCTCAGAGGCTAGGGCACTGCTGGAGAGCAGATGAGTATGGGACAGTTTCAGGATTACAAAGCAAGAACCCTCTAAGGTAGTTCAGTAAATGTTTGGTACAGACTAAGGCACATGCAGTTTTGATATATAGAAAGATAGGAATAATTGTTCTCTTTGTATTTATGATACGTTTTCTTTTAAAGCATCGCCAAGTTTTGCTTGAAATCTTTTCGAAAAATTATCGAGTGCGCAGGAATGTCATCCAGAATCAGTTGAGTCAAGAATGTGGAGAAGATCTAAACAAGCAGGAGGTGGATAGAGTGCTAAAGGTATGTTTCTATTCCATTGTGGGTTTGATCCAATTAATACATGAATTTTTAATGCTTGGTTTAGCAAAGGATCATATTTTACCTTGAACTGACAAATGATAAAGATGATAGAACAATTGTTGTTGGAATGTGGACAAAGCCTGTTTTTCAGCTTGTTTTCTTAAAAATAACGCTTGTCTCATTCTGCCTTCTTTCCCTCCGACGAGTAGTGATTTTGACTCACACGTTATTTTGTATTATTGCGACAAACCTTTATTTGTCATCTTGGACCAGCAGAGAATAAAGTGTAGTAAATGTGATACTTCAGAGTTATTTTTAAATAATGTGAAGTTAAACATTAAGGAGGTGGGAGGGTTCTGCACAGTGTTCTGAGTTAACCAGCTGACTGCTGTTGGTTAATGCTGAAGAGCACAAGTGCCGCATATTCAGAAGGAAGTGCATTTCATTCTATAGTAGGACGTGCAGCAGTGTATGGAGCAAAACCCTAGCCAAAACAAGCAGGCAAAGTAGTAGTTAACACATTTCATTGTGAATGTTTATTTGAATCCTTTCATCTCTGTCTTTGAAGGTGCACCATTTACTTGCTAAAGAAGTTTAACATATAAAGTAGGGACCACACAGGCCATGACTGACAAGCTTTAAAAGCGATGCAGGATGGCTTAAGTAGAAAGTTGCCAACTAATGTAATACTTAAATCATTGTTGCTGGGCCTTTGCTCACTGTCACCCACTTCAATAAGACAAGTGCTTAAGTACTTTATTAAATTGGGATCTGAAAACAGAATAATAGTATATTTGAAATATTACAGATCTGTTGCTGTGATAATAAGCCAACTGGTCTTGCTTGAAAGAACCTGGTTTTCTTAGCATTAAAATAAGCTCAGATGTTTCTGCCTGCTAGACAGTATTTCATGTGGCTTGCCTGTGCCGGGAGATTTGTCAAGCGACTAGATGAGCTCAAATATCAGCTCTCCTGGAACATCTAGACAATGTACTGGCATTAGTTTTTCATGATGCTGTTGCTATTTAACAGATAACCTATTTGTAGAAAAAATACCTTCCCCTAAAAAACTGGGTACTGTTTTTATGTAGGTCACTAAGTCAACGTGCAACCAGCCTTGTGTAGTGTCAGGCCTCTGCCTTGAATACATTGGTCACAGAAGTATGTGAAATTAGCTTTGTTTCTGAAATGAAATTTAGAAGTATGATTTAATGAAATAGGGAGATTCTCTGGCTTCTGTAAGCCACAAGAGAGAGGATTCCTCTTTGAATGAAATTGGATTTGTTGACTCCTGTTTCCCCATCTGCCTGTGCTCCTTTTTTATACACAGAGGAACAGACTGCCAGGGTTTGTATTTTTGCATCAGCAGATCAAGTCCGCAAACCCTCTTTCTAGCCCCCGCACTTAATTTCTTATTTGTTTTTGTGATGTGCAGGTCCCAAGATTTCAGAAAAAAAAGATAGTTTTTTCCCTTTAAGCTACACAGCATCAGTTTTTTAGCAGTACTTAAGCCCGTGTTGAATTACCTAAATGGAAGGGTGGGAGCAAAAGAAAGAGAAGCCATTAGCTTAGAACTCGAGAGACTTGGTGCTCATCTAATAGAAATAAGAAAATGAGCCACAAGAAAACCCGCTTACTGAACTCCTTTGCTGTGGTGCTTACTCGCTGTAAGCTTAGCAGACGTGTGGTCAGAATACCAAAGCATGGTTCTGAGGTTTGACAGTTCATTATCATAGAACGTTGTTTCTTAAAAGGCTTCAGATCTGGCGACCGCTTTCACGCTCCAGCCTGTTCCCGCTGCTCCCTTCAGTCTCTCCACCTGAGCTTCAGCCTGTGTATGCCCCAGTTCCCTTGTCCTCACCCCTCCCCACCACCTTTCCTGAGCTGGCTGCTGCATGATCCCCATCTTCTCCCCACAGAAGCCCCGTTTCTTGCTGCCATTGCATTGTTTGTCCTCCTCGCGGCCTCTCAACCTTCCCCCTCTTGTGTTTGTCATCTTTATTTAGGCTATATGGTCTTCAGGGTGGAGATAACCTGCTGCTCTGGATTCGTGCTCTCTCTTGTGCTCTGGAGAGGGGACTTGGGTTATTGATCACATTTATTGCCCCAAAGCCAGACCATGGTTCCCAAGACCATATGGACTTTCCCTTTCTCCCCAGGACTGCTGTGTGAGCTATGGCGGAATGTGGTATCTTAAGGGGACGGTGCAGTCTTGACAGCGGTGGTAGCAGTTTCAAGCGATCTCCAGGACGAAAGAGGAAACCTGCAGTGGGCGGCACAGACAGAGTAATGCCGTGGCCTCGGGAGTGTGGGGCAGGATCTGACCCACTTTGGGGCACGTGGGCATTGCAGACAGACAGTCACGGATACCCCAACACACACACACACGCGCACACACACACGTCTGCATGGCCGCCTAGGCGTGCGAGCAACTAGGAAGACAACATGGGACCCTGTCTGCAGCTTGATTAATCTGGGATTTCTAATGTATTTCAACTCTCGTTCTGTTTTGTTATTAAAAAAATAAAACCACATACTGACAACAGACATGATGGAAAATCATAGTCTAATACTTTATTTTGTAAGTAATGCCAATAAATTAAATTTGTTTACAAACATCCCAGTTTTTGTTAAATACCTAGATGCTCATACTTTAGTCTGAGCATTGTAATAGCCCTTGCAGCCCTCTTTATAGAAAAGAAGATAGTCATGTTCATGGAAACGTCAGGCCTGGGAGGGGGGAACAAAATCATTGTCTTTGAACTCTGTACAACATAGCAATTGTTCTCACCTGTTGTCTGTGAAATGAGTTATTTGGGAAAGTACCTAGATTTGAAACAGATGCGGAACTACTACTGGATTTCTTTTATTGGTGTGGGTTTTGTTTGAGGCATTTTTTGCCATTACTGTATGCAAATACAGTGAGGTAAGTAAGCGAGTGCACCCTCTGGAAGGCATCCAGCTGTAGCCATCACACAGCAACAATGTAAAACCTCTATTTTGTGTAATTTTTTTAATAAAATTTTATCTTGAAGGTCAATTCTACCCTGCCTTGTATTTGTCCAAAGAAAGGGAAGCTGCACCCACTCCTTTTATAGCCTGAAGGCTTATGGAGGAAGGAAAGGTCAGGAATGTTTAGTAGAGGCTGGAGGGAGATAGTAAACCACTTTACATCGTTCTGCTTGCATCATATTCTTCAGGGGGTAGCTGCCAAGCAAAGGGCCTGTTGCACAAGGTGCAGTAACCAATCTTTTTGTTACAGGTTTATCATTGAAGCCTAACTGCAGTAAGATAAGGAATATCCTACTGTAAGCACTGTAGAACATGGTTACTTTACTGGTCATGTTCTTTGCTATAATTTCCATCACATGAGAAGCTCAAGGAGATTCTATTAATTTCATCTACTTATGCTCAGAAAAGGCCGAGTTGTTGACTAAAATAAGCAGATTAAGGTAGTTAAGCCAGATAAGATTGGCTAAGAATATTGTTACCACACTTATGGCATTTCACATTTCTGTGGAAAATACCTAAACTGTGAAAACTCTACCTTAATTAATATGCTAGCGTGGTTCATTAACTGCATCAGTATAACTGGGACGTGTTTTAAGTTCAGGCAGCCTTTGCAGCCTTTGTCCTGGAAGTCCCATGGCTGGTACTGCCCTAGTGCAGCCCTGCTGCCGTAGCATTACCTATGGCTGCACCTGTACAGCTTCCCTCAGGGAAGGCCAGAGCCTGAGAGAAGTTACGAAAGAAGAACCCAGCCTTGGGAGTTTTTTTATTGCACAATATGCACAGGTAAGTGTTAAAGTATAGTACAGCCAGAGCTTAGCAATAGGCACAGGTAGCCAAGGGGAAGTTACATTACAAGAAGAATCAAGTAGTTCCATGGAAATAATTTTTAAAGCATAAAAACTGTATGTATGAAAGTGCTCTGAATTAGCCAGCAGTAATAAACCACTGCAGATCACCTATTTAACCAAAAATTCTGAATTGCTTTTACATGTCTTCTGCTCCAGCAGGTGTGAATCCCCCTTCCCCAGAAGCAGTGAGGAATATTAGTAGTAAATCACTGGTGACTAAGAGTGTCATGCCGTTCTCATTTAAGATTACTGCTTTCCAGTATCTGAATTGGGCAGACCTCCAGGTGACAAGGATCCAAGTGTTAGGGAAACAGAGAGAACACCTTTAACCTGATGGCAGAACAGCAGCTTTTCTGCCTCCCCCCCATTTTGAACAGCACTGCCAAACACCACAAGGAGGAGAAACTACATAGTTCCCTCTGGATTTCTATCCTAGATAGGCCTCTCCTTTTTCATACAGCATAACCTTTTTAAAATACAAACTTAATGGGAACTCCATCCTAGCTCTGTAGATGTAGGAAAGATGGCAAGACTAGATAATGCAGGTGCCATCTGTACCTAGTTTACTGTTCCCTGATTGGCACAGATGGGCATAGTTACTAGTCACAGATGTAGCTTGACTGGATTGTTTATTTGCTTAGAAAAATACAAGAGCCAGATTCTTATTTTTAAATAATTTTCAGAACGCAATACATGTTTTGGGGAAAATCCCACAATATGACATCTTAATACTGCAACTGACAGACAGCTATACACAAGCATAACAGGATACAACACAAGGCAGACAGAACTGCAGCAGCTGAACTGAAGCTGAGAAACTGTCAAGGTTCTGTGTCAACTGTTTGGTGTATCGCAGCAACTCAGACAGGCAGTAAGTTGATTCCAAGAACAGCTGCCCAAATTAAGCTATGAGACCCTTTATAAGGAAAAGGATGTCACTTTTCATTGTGCCTTTCCTCCTCCCCTTAATCTCTTAGCCTTTCTTTTCCTCACACTTTGAAGCAGTTTTAAAGAACGTACTTATCCATGTTCTTTGTTTTTCAGAATTTGAATATGTATGAATTACTATTAGGGAGTGGAGAAGGGGAAGAACAAGAGCGTGGTCCCCTGTTTTCAGTAGGGTGTGTTGTGGCAGTGTTGTGTCCATCCTCCCACCCCCAAGGCAGCATGGAATAAACAGGTCCACAGAAGCTGATGCTGGAGGCAATAGACAGAACAGCATGAGAAGGTTTTACCTGGCCCATCTCCTTCAAGCCCTTGGAGTTTGTGATATGTAAGAAGAAAAGCTATTCCACTATGTCAGTGCTACTACTAAAGTTAAATAGCTAAATTGCAACTTTCTATCTTACCAAATACACATAAAGATGTGCAGACATTCCACCAAAGAACAGTAGGTCCCAAATAACATACATAATCAATTCACAGTATCTTGCCTTAAGACAAAGTGCCCTACATAAGAAACCATACCTAAAAAGCCAGGCAAACTTCACATCAAATCCTTTCTTAGCAGGAAGACATTTACACCAATCTGTGGGAGAGCTTAGTGCACATGGAAATGTGGTATTAGCTTCAAGCAAGCACAGTGCAGGCTGCTGTGCCAGCTCTCCGCCTCCCTGCCAAAGCAAGTTCAGCTGGACTGCTAACTTCATTCTCGAGAACCAAGGAGAGGCTGCCCATGAACTGGTCAGGGGCTTTGTTTCTGTTTATCTTCTACACAGATGTAGTTACAGGGCTAGATCATTGCTGCAAACTAAAGGAAAGCTTTAGTCTGGTTCCTTGTGAGAAATACAGTACAGCCTTCTTAGCTCTGTTATTTTTGACGTGGACTAAGGATATAGTGTCAGTTACTGCTCTGGCCAGAGATTACGTGTAGGATGAAGTAGTACTGTAGTATTAAGCTATGATGTTTGTTTGCTTTACAACCACTAGTTTGTGTGACAGTGCTAAACAACGTTAAATCTATTGCTACATAGCTACAGGGAGACTAGCTGTTAACTAACTAGCTTGTTAACTACAGGTCTACAAGCTAATTCAAAACATTCATTTTGAGTGCTCAAGAAATACATCAGTATAAGGGGTCTTCTGACACTTGTATAAAGTTCTTCCCCTTCTTGACTAACATTAGTCATCAACAGAAAATGGGTCATCAGTATGCCCAATGTTATGGCTGAGAGGAGAGGGACTTGTACTTAGCTCTGTGTTCATCTATTTCTTCTTTTGTTTTTCTGATACAACTAAAAATTTCCTTGAAGAGTGCTTTATATTCAGGAAGAGCATTTGCGGGAGAGTCACTTAGCTCCACATTTGTGAATTCTTGATTGCTAGCTGAAAGATCATACTGGGTGTTCCCCACATTTAGGTCTTTGGAGTACTGCTTCAGCGTTTGTACAGCCTTGTGTTTCAAAGAATCTTCATCCATTTGACACTTCTTCAAAAGTTCCTCATACTTCACTTTCAGAGCATTATACTGAGCATCAACTTCATTAAGAACAGAGATTCCTCGCTGCTTCACAGCTTCAGCTCTCCTGATACATGTTTCTTCGTGGCCCCTTAGAATGTCTCCCCCTGCAGCACTGCTTAGGAAAGTTTCGCTGCTGCTCCGTTTCAGTGCCTTCTTCTCAAGCTCCGATACAGTCAGAAGTCCATCGTCTGCCGGGCTCTGACCAAGCTCCCTTTCTAAAGATTCCTTGAATGAAATGAAAAAGGATTCTGGCACCAATTTCTCTGCATTATGGAATGTGTTTTCAGACTGAAGTATTTGTCGCATTTCAGCTACTTCCACTTCCAGCTCCTCTGCACGAGCCCGATATAAGTCTATATCGACAAGCCTCTGTTCAAGGTCACAGTTCTCTTTTACCATAAGACTATATTCCTCTTCCATTGTTACCCTCTTCTCTTTTTCTAGGTTAAGTTGGGCTTGCAAAACTGTAACTGCCTTTTTTAAGTTCTCATTTTCTTCTTCTAGAGGACTTAGCTGACTATCCATCGAAGTAATCTTTTCTGCAAACACATGATCATAAACAAAATACCTGCAGAAACAAAATAAGTGTTATCAAATTTAGGAAATAGAGCTGAGCACAACTCCTGAAGTTTTCCTGTCCTGGGTAACTAATGACAGATTTAACCCATGTGCTAACACACCTCAAAGTATACATAGCAGTCATTTTACTAACTTATTGGTCCATTTAATAATCAGAACAGAGTTTGTTACTTAATTCTGTCAAATCAAGCCTCCCAGCTTAAGCAGAATGGCCGCTCATTAACAGTTTCAAGTTACCAACAAGCTTATTGAATAACAAGATCTATAATTTAAGTTTAAATAAACATTGCCCCCATATATCATGCAATACTTTCTGACACTTGGATTATTTTTCTGCAGGACTCCACTCTTGTAACTTTTGTCACTATTGATTGTGGGAACAAGCTTCAAAATTGACAAGGCAATTCTGTAGGCTGGTATTTCCACAAGCCTTTGGCAGTTTGAAAGAATCCACTTATCTTTTGAATTGTCAAGAAATAACTTTTTTTGGATGTACAGATTTATTCTACAGTCCTACCTCCATGTAGTGCTGAAGCCCAGACACAAAAGCGTGTTCTGCCTCTCTGTGAAGGTGCTTCACTTAAAAAATTACCTTCTAGGATTGAAGCTAGTCTGAGCTTTTACCCCAGGTGATTGTCCTGATGGGCGTACTAATGCAGTTCAGCTGGGTAAAACTGCTCTAAATTAAAAAAGCAGCCCAGATCTCCAAGCACCATTTTACCAGCTTAAGCATCATTTTAACCAGCTGAAGTTCAGGAAAGCTATTGCAGGAATCCTGCCTTTTCTTGGGAAAAAAAAGTACCCACGGACATCCAAGGAAAGGGCAAGTTACAGAAAATATTTTGCTTTTTAGGATATTTGTTTTTCAGAGTATCTGTGTGTATGCTCTTATCTGAAAATAGTAGGATGCAAATTGCTGTAAGCTTTCTAGGCTACATTTTGATATGGTTGGAGACTTTGGGAGAGAATCTTTCAGGACAGAAAGTGGAACCTGCAGTTCCTCTCACACAAAGACTAGTGCGGTCTAGAAGTATGCCAGAGGCAGTGGCAACACCACACAGTGCAGGACTCTACAGATATTTTGCTAGTTGTGAACGTCAGATGTCTTTCTGCTAGCTTGTTTGACATCTGTGCTTATGTCTTAGTTTTTAAAGCTTTGCTTAAAATAATTTCAGTTTTCTCTTTGCTATGCAAGGTAAAAAGTCTTACTGGCGAAGGTCATACAGCTCCTTCAAACATGAGAAACTATGCACTGATCTTGGCTGGTCAGATCTCTCATGGTTCATCCGGCCTCGTCCAGTCTTTTTCAATTCTTCTACTTGTCGTTGCAGGTCATCTATGTGCGTTTGCAGATTTTCAATAGTCTCTGTCAAGCTAAAAGGTGAAGGACTGCTGTTAACAACATTTGAATGCTTAGTCAAGGACATGAGAATTTCTCATCCCCTCATATTGTAGGTTCTTCTCTGAATGCTGCTCTTTGGCCCCAAAAGACCTTTACATAAAACTATCCTTTAAATTTAACAGTATTGTAGAACACTAGACAGAGACAGCCACCCAATAACTACATGAATACACTTGGACTGCTCTTTGTCATATTATCAACTGGGCCAGGGAGGGGGGAACCCTAGTGTAAGTTTGTTACCTTAATATCTTTTGTTGTGAAGCTCTACTCTCCGCAACTAGCTTTTGATTAGTGTCTTCCAGTTCTCTTGCTGTCACATCTAGCTGTTCATAGACTTTTGCATGCTGATCATTCATCTGACGCAAGAGCTCCACTTGCTTTGTGAGGTACTGCAAGACAGTATTGCTGTTACTAGTTTACACTTGAAACACAAAGACAGGACAATTATTCTGCATTTTTCTTCACATTCATAGAGAAACTACTAAGTTTCAGAAATGTAGATTCCAGTGGTTGCTTTGGTTAAGTGTTCAGTTGAAAAGGCACCATCAGTAACTCAGCTAGGCAGCTTGCCTTTGTCATGGAGGTCAACCCAGGCTGATCAACCAGCCTTTTATCCAGAGGAGTTGGCTTTGGTCGTGCAAGCCGAGTTTATCTAGCCTTGCTGCAGCTAGGCTTTTGCCAGAACCTGAGCGTTCTGGATTGGGTTTGTCTGTACTGCAGTCGTCACTGATGCAGCCTTGAATCCAGACTTCAACATAGCCCTAACTATCCACCGAGTCCTTCTAAACGTTGCAGTGGGCTCCAACAGAAATTTTTCAACAGTGTTGACCCAACAATTTTCTTAGCATTAAAACTGAAATATTGGATACTACCATCCATAACTGAATTTCTTTTCCACTGACCTAAGTTTTTCCAGTCTGAAGCAGCACTAGGTTCAGCAGAACAGAATTTAGGTTGTAGTCACACTTAAGAAAGTATATGGGCTACTATGTGTCAGGAAGTATACTCAAATTATTGAATTTAATCTTTAATAACTCACAGGGAACTATTCCAGTTACTATAATCCCAAACAAAGGTCTCCTGCCTTTTTTAAAAATAAAACTCCACATGAAGTATTCTCATTTTAATTCTCTTTAGTTTTACAATTAACGACATCGGCTGTTAAGTTTCTTGAATAATGTCAGAAAGCTTAGAATTCTCAGTCTAAGAGCAGTTAACAATCACCTAAGGCTCTTAATACAAGTGTCTTATATTGTCCCACCCAGGATAGGGCTGATCCAATTCCAAAAATCTACAAGACAATTTGCAGACTGACTTGAACAAAAAAACCCTAACCCTTTAAATCTGAAATACTTTGTTCTTGCATAGAATTTATTTCTTGCAATATATTCTGTATTACTACATGCTGCTTACTGAAAAGTAAATTTCAAGTAGGAACATCCAGCAGACTTCTACGCAGAATTACTTCTCTTTACATAGGCCTGCTACATACTCGAAACTTCTAATATTCTACTTAACCTTTTACCTCATTAAAAGATTGGCGGGTTTACATTTTAGGCAATTTAAGAACAGATAATAAGTTAATCTAGGACTAGTAACTGCTACATACAGACTTCTAGAAGATCAACATGATAGCAGTTGGCTAGATCCTTTCATAGCCTGTGCGCACATGACTGAGGATTTATACAAAAATAGTACATGGATTAGCAGCAGAATCTCAATGTGACCCATTTCAGATTAACTTTCCCTATTGGTTATTCTCAGAAGGAGCTGGAAATCTTCAGACTTTCTTCAGCAATAGGAGCGTGGCTAAGCACAGAAGCCAAACCTCTGGTGGCGGAATTAGATGTTACTACTTATTACAATGGGCTTTTGCAGAAGTTTTAGATGAATGGAAGAGGTGAAGCACCATTTTCTTCACCTTGCATCTCCAGTATCTTCAGTGCTGGTGTCAAGTTGGCCTGCTATAACCAGGCCACCAAAACAAAGTACAGATGTGGTAATAAATAATTTAGAGCTTCACATTTATTCCACCTCCCCTGCAGCTGAGCACCTAACATGAAGCAGCATTTGAGACTTCTTGCATTCTATCACGTGATAAAAGGAGAGTGTCAGTATTTCTGAAGTCTGAGTGCTGAGAACAGATTCAGACAGGAATAAAGTTGCCCTTTCAATCCAGCGTTTATTACATCTACAGTGATTAGTTAGTGGCACACGTGTCAGCACAGAGGTCAGATATAATGAGCCAAGGCTGTAAAACGCTTAATATGTTAGCGTTTAATATATTAGATGTAATCTTAAGCATCCCAAAGCCTTTGACCCTTCCTTTTCAGTGCAGACAAGGTAGTACCATATTTCAGAATGATTTCTTGGCCAGTTCTAGACTTTGCTACCCATAAGATGTGAATTAGTAGGAGAAAAAAAACACCCAGAGATTTACACTGCACTGAAAAGGCTACACAGCAGAGTAGCTACAAGTAGCTGAAAGATCACATTTAGGTTAGAGACAAGTACTTGAAAATTAGGAAGAATCAAGCATAGAGACTGGATACACCACTTGCACGCGTATCCTGTGCAGTGGGGTATCCTGCGCTCCCAAAGACAGAAATATAGGTATGAAAATAACTGACTGAACTGCTTTCACCAGCTAAAAAGTACTGCACCTTGCATATGCTAACTCTTATTCCCATTTGTTTCAGTGAATTCCTGTAACAATCCCTTGTGCCAGTAAGCTAATATATTCCGTTCCTCCATCTTGAGGTTCTCTGGGTATTTGAAAAAGGGGAGCATTTGATTTTCCCTTTACCAGAAATCCAGATGCAAGAGAGACTTCTTTGGAGAAAGAAATGTTTTGAGTTGCTATTACACTTTTAAACTGCACTGGGAAAAGACAGAAGATTAAGACAGATGGTAGAACAGAGAAGACAGCATGTTTTTATGGTAGATACGGATACAGTCTACAGGTTCTTTGACTCAACACAGTGAGTTGGGCAAATAAAGGTGCAGGCACTACTTAGATGTTGGAAGCATCACAAAAACTGTTCTCCCTTCTCTCTTCCCCCTCCTTTTGGGGGGAGACTAATAGGACAACCCAATATACACTCCTGCCCATGTTGGGGGAGAAGAGGAAAGAGACGAAAGAGGTATCAGATAAAGCCTTCAAAAAGTAGTATTGCACAAGTCTTGATTTGGTTTTTTTTGGTTGGCCAAGCAAAGCAAGATATTGAGAGAACAAATTAGTCTGTCACTGTTTGAGGTTGTCTGAACATACAAGTACTTGACCCTACAACACACCAACAACTATAGGTCACTACTGGAAAGACACCTTAGACCACTTCCTGGTGCTGAAGCCCTCTTACATTGTCAATAAACACTAACCCACAAAAAAAAGCTTAAGCAAATAAACTAGATTAAACCAACAGGATATTACATCCTTAATTGCACAAGACTATTTCTATAAATGAATGCAGCTTAGCAATAATGTATTTTCCATATTTCAAGATAGAGTTAAAATACAGCTGCTTATTAAGTAGCTACACCCAATGAGCCAGGTTAGTTATCTATCGCAAAGTTATACTGTGTTATTTCGAAAGCTGTGTTGTAACTGTATTAAACGCTTCCTTAAACAGTTGTTCATACAGGTGTTGAACCTCAAGTAGAATAGTATTCGTATAGTACCTTGAAGTGTGTGTCCTCTCTAGATCTTAAGAATTAATCTTTTTATAAAAACCATTCATGGCAATGAGTTATTTTAAGTTTTGACATAAGTAAATACATTCTTTGTAATGCTGTGGCACTAATATAAGCATCATCCATTCCAACCATTGTATCACAGAACGAATAAGACAACAAAGATGATGTTTAGCATGTAATAGAGGAAAGAGACAAAGTATGAGGTACAAACCAGAAGTATCTTATTAAAAAAAAAAAAACAAAAACAAAAACACACTAACAACCCTGCACTCAGAAATTGTGCAGCACCTAATAAAAATGCTGCATTTGTGTTAATATGACTAAAGAAACCTATATGTTTTTAAGTATTAAGCTTAAGATTCTTTAAGTTACCTGTTACCACTACAATAAGTGTTTTAAGTTGCAGCTGTACAAAATTCACACACTGTCCATAACTGTGTAAGTACTGCCTGCACAAAGGAACTGAGATTCTGTAAAAATCTAGTGTATACCAGTCACAGCCTGTTCCCTGTGATTCGTACCAGAACCAAACTGAAATGCTGACTACATTTCCAATATGTTGTCAGTCAGCAAAGTACTGAATATTTAATAATTTCATTATTAGAGACCATGCATTGCCCTCTAATAGCTGAAAAAAATCCATTATGCTGACAAATGCTGGGTCTGCAAGAACACAGGCAATATGAAAAAAAAAAAAATAATTTGCCAAAATGGCCAGGTTTTTCCACCATGTAACACAAAGATGGGTGGTTTTGAAAGGTGATGGGTTTTTTTTTTACCCTGAAAAATACATAACAATATTATCTACTACATCCTGTATTTAGATACTATTTAAGTGTTTGGGTTTGCTGGGGTGGTTGGTTGGTTTGTTTTTTTAATTAAAATAGTCTTTAGCTCCCTTTACCACAGCTCAGTTTAGTGGAAGTACATATCCTCAGATTTTATTTCAATCTCTCCTACACTTATCAGCATTTAAATTTCAGTGCTGTAACCACTAACATTTTCATATAATGATTTAAATTATTAATTTATTATCATCATATAATTTAATGTCATTTTACCTGGAAAGATCAGCCAAAATTTAGCAATAAAATAATTGAAGTGACTTTTCTGTACAAAAAGAAAAATACCAGTCATTTGTCACTAAACAAGCCAAATGCAACATGAAGTTTAATGGCACAAAACTTCCAGTAATCAGACAAACAGTTCTAACTCTGATCAAGCCTATACAGGTTCTCAAACTCTCGAAGTAGCACATGTGGTTAAAGGTTGTTCAGTATTTTTCTTTAAAGTGTCCATCAGATATCAAGAAATTCAGATCTCAACTTATGTGCTGTTATGTTGCAGGTCTAGATGCTATAACACTTGGATCCCTTAATTATTTACCTCTATCTCCTGCAGTTGCTCTTGATTTGTGGCATACATTTGCTGTAAAGATTCTTCTAGTTCAGTGTTACGGTCCAGTAGTGTTTTCCCAAGCTCAGCAGCAAGGTGAAGATCTAATCAAAGAAATCACGTTTGCATGTAAGTTGTAGAGCCAATAATACAATCTAATTTTAAAGCATTTTACTTGACGTGGGTTTTTATTGCTGTTATAACTGCTCTAAGTTATTTCCAGTACCCAAAATGAAAGTTAGCTTATACTTAAGTATAACATTCGTATACCATTTATAATGCAAGTCTAAGTCAATCCTGAAACCTAGAAGATACTCTATTTCATGAAGCTTCCTTAGTTCCTTCCTTTGGCCCCTTGGCCACAGGTCAGACACATCCAGCCATCTTCTCTTCACATCCCACAATCTGCCTAGTACTACACCAGCATCTCCACCACAGGTGTCCGTTAGCAACACTTCACCATGTTTACAGCACTCATATTTTAGAAGAGTAAGCATAAAAGACCCTGCAAATGTTCATCAGGGTAGACTCAGGCCAAAGCTGACTGCACTGTTACTTACTTTGCTGTTCTTCCCCATTACCCCTTCACCAAGGAGCTCAGGTCATACAGGATCAGTGTGCTAAATAAAGTTTCAGATGCTCTTTATTGTGAAACAATAATATCAAAAAAACATAAAACTGATAAAGAAGTGTAGCTATTCTGCTTTTCAAGCTCATAAACCTAGAAGACAAGAATTGTTTTATGTGCTCCAAAACATCATTTTAAATGTCATTTGTTCTCAAGCACTTAATCTCAATTTCACTTCAGTCATCTTCAATCACCTCCAGGGTGCAGTGACTGTAGTTGCTTCAAATTAAGAAATAAATCATCTGAACACTCAGTTCCTTTCTAGAGGAAAGCTTGATATTTGTTCAACAGCATCAGTAGTGCTAGATATTCTATATTATTTTGTTTAAAGATGTGTAATTTAAAAGCTAACATAATGCAACAAAGAAATAAATCTTGGTGTTATTGCTAAAACTGTAATTACTCTGTGCAGGGTATTACATGTTAAGAATCCAGAATCCAACAGATTTCTAAAAATCTCTGGTTTTCCAGCTCCTTCCCATCACCTGGACCATGACCAGCTTGTCTCCTGCACGCGTGCAATACATTCTTGTTAATTTTCACATAGAACTAGCATCACTATGGGAAAGAGACTGAAGTCAAGGAAAACTTAGATTGATTTCAAGAAGACCTAGATTAAAATACAAAAGACATGTATTGCATCATCAGTAGTTGAAGCTAGATGAGAAAACACATTCCATTTTCATTTGATTAAGATGTCCTTGTTTTAACATGTTATCTTACCTCTTTCCTGCCCTTTCCCAATTATCTTATCAGCTAGTCGTTGTAATAGATACAACACTGTTCCAAGATTGCTTTGTGCTAACCTTCAATTTGGCAGCCTGTCCAAAATGATTACTCCATCTACATACATAAGTCAAAGACCAAATTCAGACTTACAAGGACAAGTGAGTAGGAACATTTGTCTATTAAGTTGTTTTGCCAGAATTGGACGTCTACAACAGCTCTGGTATTCTTTACACATTCTTTACAGCTACAGTGCTTTGTTTCCTACCTTAAGATCAGATTCTTAGAATAAATGCCACAAAAAATATTTAAAACAAATCACACCGCATGGGAGTTCTTCACAGTTTCAAAAGATGTATGACTAGGAGCCACATGGCATGCTGATCTATACTTAGGAGTTTATCCTCACATAGCTTTTTCATTGTAACACCACTCGTTAAGAAACACAGCCTATTCTAGAGCTGGGGTTTAAAGTATTTGGATAAGGAAACCTTAAGGTATCCTGCTTAAGTTTTTCCCATTTTTAAACAGAGATTGTACATGGTTTACCCATGGACAGAGTAACTCCCAGTCAAACACCAAGCTGTTTGTTCTATCACATTACAGAATACTGCAGTCTTCAAATCCAGTGAATCTGTCATCCTATATAAAATGAATTCCCAATTCACAAGTTCTCATACTATGCAAATCTTTACTAGGACCCACAATCTTTAAAGCCAGTCAACAATATTGGCATCATTCAAGGCAAAGACTAAATAGTTCATTCTTTTATTTTAATAGAGTAGAATAAGAGCTTTAGAGAGGATTTAGGATTATGTTAAAGACGTAATGCATAATGGAATTACTTGCTGCCGTTTCCCTTCCCAAAGTGAAAGTTTGTTCTGATGTTTTAAGTACATTTAGGAGTTGATAGTCTCATTCTTAAATGCCCCCTCATCTACTAAATCAAGTAGCATATACCACACAGTACTTTGAATACAATGTGAATAATAGAATTCATGTCATTATACTTACACACTCATTCTGTTCATTAGAATGGCAGAAGCACAGATGAGTTACTATGCGAGAAGCATGCTATTTTGTAATTAAGGCAATTTGTTTCTGAGGGGGAGAAGACAAGTGGAAGAGCTCAGGAACATGCAATAAAACCCTAACTCCTACCCCTGGAGAAAGCAAGGACAGAAACAATTTCACCTATCCTAAAATTAAGAATTTTTTTTTAGTCCATTTTTCTACATTGTTAAGTACCTATAAGCCCTATAAAGACCAAAATTTAAGAGCAAATCTGTTCCAAGATACAGCAGGAAAACAGTTCATTTACATTTCTCTTAGAGAGTTACTGTACAATACTAGAAGCACACTGCATTTTCTGTTGTAAATTTATGTAAAGTAACAGCTAAGTTCTGCCACAGACATGCATTTTTTTCCTTTTCACCCAGAAGATATAAGCAGAGAGGTTTTTAATAATGCAAACTGCATACGTGCAGATCTTCAGATCTTCATTTTAGGAAATCTGATCAGTTGTACTGGTGTTTAACATCTCCATCAGAAATCTCTAAACCAAAACAAGACTTCAAGGATAAGTCTTCTGTGATGTTAAACAGCCCTCACTTACCAGCACTTCTCCAACCTCTTCTGACAGCGTTACTACAATTGAGAAAAAGATAAAAACAGTACAAAATCCTTCTCTTCTACTTTTCCATAACCCACCTAACAAAAATGATTCAGAGAATTTTCAATCTAAAAATAAGCCTGTTCTTTTCAACAGTAAAAGGCATTAGTAGTGCAAGAAAAGTAAGCAAGCCCGGTTGAAGTTTACTTAACTGTAAAATTAAACCCTTAACTTTTTTTACTTAGCTTCATACTTCCTACTCCATGTTCAGATTACCCCCTGTTCTGCTAAAGCAAGTAACAGCAAGATGTAAAAAGAGCAGTCATGTAAAAATTCTTTTTCAAAGGTCAGCATACTGCAGCAAAACATGGATGTTGCAGAAGGAAGGATAGCTGTTCCCATCCTTAAAAGAATTCCATGAGCATTCTCTTTTCATGAACAGCATGCCAGAAAAGCCCACCTCCATTGTCAAGGCAAAAGCTTTTGGTGCATACAAAGACTGTCAAAGTTTTTCCAAAACCCTACCCTAGTTTTAAGTTTCAAAGCCTGGCTGACAAGGACTACAAGCTTGTTTCAGGGTGCTTCCTGGTGTTTTACAACCTAGGTTTTCTCATAAACTTACTCCTCAGTTTTTAAATGCGCACTGATTGTTTGGGTTGTAAAAAGTTTCAAGAGACCTTGATAACCAATCTTACTACTCTGTTTACATACATTGGTATTGCTTAGCCTTTGGAGGAGTATTTTTCACATTCCAGGAATAAAGTATAACAGAACACTTAAAAAAAACCCATTCCTGTAAGGAATTTCTTCTTTGCATTTCAACTTGCCCATCAGTTTATTTTCCTTCTTTCCCTTTTAGCAAGGCTATTAGTCACTTGTATTTAGGCTTGTAAAGAGATAATCCCCAAGAAAAAGATTGTGCAAATGTTGGGAGAGCATTAACCAACCCTCAGAATGCACTAACCTCTAGAACGGAATACTGTTTCTTAAAAGCTCACAGTAGAGAGCCAAATGGTGATTATTTCACTCATTTGAATTAAAAGATTAAATTAAAGAAACATCAATAAGGCCAAAATTCAGTTGCTATACATTTTGAAGTCTCTTTGTAGGTCTACCCCATAAATGCTGACATAGTAAAAACATTGCTAAATCATGTCTTCAAATTTTCCATTTTCTTCCCTTTGACAGCAAACTATGGTTTGGGGATCTTATTTAAATTTATTGGTTTGTATCCTAGAGCCATGAAAACATCTATTTGAAGCAAGGAGTACCTAAATACAGCTCTCAAACAGTTAGCTATTTTATAGTCAAAGCATACAATTAGAGACACCTATGCCCATCTCAAAAGAAGCTTCTGCTGTCAGATGCCCGATCTCAGAGTGAAAACTGCTTAGCTAGGAAAGGCTTTCAAAAGTATCTTTATTTATGGTTTATAGTACAGTAGCACCTACCAATCCCAAGAATTAATGTACTTCAATGTAAAAGCCAAAATCATAAGGCTGGAGCAGGTTTGCAGGAAGCCACTTCACAGCTTTGAGTTGGCCTTTTAAAACAAACTCAGGATTAATAACAAAAAGTAGAACTAAGTAAATACCAGTCATAAATACCACTAAGCTCGTAAGGAAATTGCACATGCTTTCCGTATCATGTCTGTAGAGGATTTTTAGTGCAATTATACTTGGTATATTCTTGTGACTCCTTCCTCACGTGTGAAATCAAGGATAGCATTTAACTCCTGCAGGTAGTGTATTGAGACAATGACATACAAGAGCTAGATACGTCTAATTCTGATGGATAGTGGCGTTATTAATATATTTTAAGAAGAAAACTTTGGAAGTTTTTAATAATGAACCTGCAACTAAGCGAGCACAGCGACATTCACAGCTCCATCGACTCGAAGCCCTTACGAAAAGGCTCAACAGGGTGCAATATAGCAACCCACCCCCACGCTGCCAGCGCCCACCCCGCATAGCTGCTTTACGTCCTGTCAAGGCACAACTTTTCGGAGAGCCGCTTCCCTCCCTCCCTCCCTCCCTCCCGGGCGAAGGGGAACCCGGGCACAATTCAACTCGGCTGCAGCAACCCCTTCCGTCAAACAAAGACGCCTGCGATCTTTTATCGGTAACAGCGACCCTCCCTCTGCCTACGCGCCCGAGGCGGCGGGAAGCACGGCCGTGAGGGGAGCCCGGGCTCCCGGCTGCGACACTCGCGGGGCGGCACCGGCCCCGCTCCCGCCGCCGCCCCGCGACCCTCGCCGGCGCCTTCGGCCCCCTCACGCCCTTCCCGCCGCCCCGCCCGAGCGCCCGGCGCCCCTCCGGGCTCCGCACCGCCGCTGTGGCGGTGCCCTGCGCCCGCCCGCCGCTCCCTTCCCTCCCACGCCCTCCTCGCCGCCCCCCGCGGCGGCGGCTCACTGCAGCCCCCTTCCCTCCCCACACGCCCTCCTCGCCGCAGCCCCTGCCCTCCCACGCCCCCCGCGGCGACGGCTCCCCGAGAGCCCTTCCCTCCCAACGCCCTCCTCGCCACAGCCCCTTCCCCTCACACGCCCCCCGCGGCGACGGCTTCCCCCCGCCGCCCGCCGCCGCTCCCTCTCCCCCCGCCCCGGCTCACCTTGCTGCAGGTCCTGCTGGTCGTACCAGGGCTCATCCTCGCGGATCTCGAACTCCTCCACCAGGCTGTCGGCCAGCATCGCGCCCCTTCCCCTCACGGCGCGGCGGGAGGACGAGGCGGCAGCGCTCAGGCGAATGAGTCCCCTCGCGCCGAGCGACGGCGGGGCAGGGCAGGGCAGGGCAAAGCCGGCAGCCGCTCCTCTCCTTAAAAGCCGCCTCCGGCCATTGCCGAGCGTTTCCGGACTTTGCCGAACCTCTCCCCCTCCTGGTCGGGCTGCGCGAAGCTGCCGGCGGCAACGTGGCAAGCTACAGCCACCCGCCCACCGTCTCCCCGCGATTCAAACACAACACCCTCACCTCCCCGGCGGGGAGCCAATGGGAAGCCGCCCGCCGGACAGATCGAAAGGAGCCTACGCCAGTCATAAAGCGAACCCGCATCAAGCCGCCAATGAGAGCGAAGAGAAGGTTGGCCCGGGCTAATTGCTCCCCGCCCCGGCAGCCGGCTGCGCAGCCTCCAGTCAGAGGAGGTGGGTTGGTGCCCGTGGAAGGGGGCGGTGGTTGCTGGGGCTCTGAAGGGTTAATGGCGGGGAGCGGTTGCTGTGGGGTATTCCGGTGGGTCTGCGGCGGAGCAGAGCCGGCACAGCCCGGGGTGGGGCAGCGCAGCGCGACTAGGCGTAGGGAGAGCTGCGGCTCCCAGTCGCCCCGTCTCGGGAGCCCCCCGGGAGCGCTGAGGGAACAGCCTGTGAGGAGGGGCTCGGCCCCCGAGCCGCGGCTGCTCACCGGCGTGGCGCCCAGGTGTGGGCCGCCTTCCCCCGCCGCCTCCCGAGCCAGCCTTGGGGCCGGAGTGCGGAAGAGGAGGGGAGACCGTGGCCCGGCTGGAGCCTGCAGCCGTGGCAGCTGCTGTCGCGTCTGGAAGCGGCCGCCTCCGTCCCCGCGTGTCGCTCGGGCGGCCGCCGCTGGCTCTCGCCTCTTTCCCGTACAAGGAAGAGGGAGCCGCGTCCCGTATCTGCGGAGCTGCTGAGGAGAAACTAGCTTGATTTGCCCAGTTTTAACAGACGAGCACCTCCAAACTTCCAGTGCTGCAAGTTTCCAGAGCCCGCTGCCTTCCTCGAGTCGCAGCGTTACAGCGCTTGGGCAGCCATAGCACAGCGGGCTGGGAAGAGTGGCGGCACTCCACCAGTTCCACTTGCCCTCCCTCTCCAAGTGCTCTCCGTTTGCATCTCCCCTTTGCTTCAGCAGCATTCCCTCTTAGTGTTACCCCTCAGGACTAGGAAAGCGTTTATTCTTAGTTGTGTCTTAATGTGGTTCCCGTCATGGAAGAAAGATGAGGAAGAGACTGGTGTCCAACCAGTTTGTCAGGACGGTGAGCATTATGCTGCAGTTTGGGACCCACTAGAGCAGAGCATGATGTCAGCTGGCGTGCTTCAGTCAAAATTTATTACTGCTCAGGAATTCACTTTTCTTCTTTAGACTCATGCTCTAGTTTCTTTTAGCGATTGTCATCCAGCTCTGGGAGAAGTGCAAGTAATGTCATACTGCGCCTCACTTGTTTAAACAGTCTCTTCTTTTGGCTCGCCTGTATTAACACAGTTGTAACCACTAGAAATTTCTGAAACTGACTTGCCTTCTGTGAGTCACAAAGTGTCAACACCTGTGCTTTAGCCTACTCAATGTAAAGGCTGACTTAAGAAGAGGGAGGGGATACTCATCCATGATTTCATTGTAGTACAATTAAAGAGCACATCTTCTGGGAAAGGAAGTGTGGTACCTAAGCTTCTAATTGAACCTATTTCGTAAACAAGGTACAGGGTCAGATGTACCAATTAGTGTAAAGGCTTGTGTCAGATCCTGCGTATTATACTTAGTCATGGCACTAGAGGCCTGTTTGCGCATTGTTAGAAGGTTTTTGTTGAAGAAATTTCAAATTTCTTACTTTCAAATTTTCTGAAGCTGAGGGCACCTCTTTTTTTTTTTATAATTTGTGTGTGGGAAGGAATTGATTCAAACATGATTTGAGAAATGACTGTTAGTTTGCTGGTGCTGTTAGTGTGAAGCACACTTATTCTTGGTGCTCATGGAATTTAAGGGAAAGGAGAGTCTTCCAAGTCTCTATTTGAAAACCTGTGCAGGGGACTCCAGGAAGAAACAGTCACGAAAATCTACCTTTCCAAAAGGCCTAATATCTACTACAAAAATCACTTGAGTATATTTGTGAAGGCTTGAACGTGTACTTTAAAAAAAAAAAAAAGTGACACTTGTCAATAACACACAGTAATGACTTTCACAGTTAGTAATATCAAACTGATTTTTAAAAATAAACATTTCAAATAGGCATCTTTTCAATAACCTTATTCTTCATTTCAAGTTTCTCAGTATAAGTTTGTGAAACCAAACTTGTTACAAAAATGCAAAATTTCATCACCTGAAAATGGAATTGTCTCTATAGCTGTAGCTCTGTGACAAGTGAATTTGAAAATATACATCACAATCATCCTCAAGTATCTAAAAATTCAGTCGTATTCTTACAAATAAATTGGCTTTAGAAAAAAACTTGGTTCAAGTTGTTTGTCAGCTTCATTATTTTTCTCACCTGTAAAGTGAAGTTACCTACTCTTTGCATTTTGTTTCATGTTAGAGCATCTTAAACATATACACAAAAATGCATCCGCATTTTATTTGCTCTTTGAGAGTTCATTTCCTGTGTTGGGGGATGGAAAACTGCTGTTCCATCTTCTGCCTTAGCCAGAACAGACACTTCTCCAGTCCTGACCTGATGCGTGGCTTTTGCCTGGCCCTCGCCTGGCGGTTAGGAAGTTACCATCTTCCCTCACAGGAGCCTGTTTTCAGCCACTTTGTAAAACCACAGGAAGGTTGGAAGCAGCCTTGGGTTTCATTTCCTGTCTCTTTCACGGTCATTTTTATGAGGAGTTCATGGAGCTGCTTATAGATCTGCTTATCAAGCTGAACAAGCAGATATTCAAACTAAGTATTTTGATGGATTTTTGAAAATTGCATATAGGATAAAATTGTTAATACGCAGAAGAGCAAAGTGCGGAGTATTGACAAAAAGCAGGTTGTAAAGCTCTGGAGTTAGTGTGCCATAGTAAGGCTGAAATTTGAACCTGAAGTATCTCCAAATTAATGGCAGACAGCTTCCTTCAAGTAGATGTAAAGATGAATAAAGCCTCAGTTAAAACCAGACACTAGGGAGAAGTATTTTTGTATTGGGCTTATAGAATCAAACGTGGTCGAAGACTACGTTTATGTAGTCATTACTCTGCTTTAAAAGGTAGAGGTTCCCTGGAGCTAGCTGTTTTCATGGGATAGTTGATACCAAACATGCTTAAGTTAATTGCTAGATAGATGGAAAAAGTCAGCATATTAAAAAATTGTTGGCTGAAGATCTGTTTGATACATTAAAGAACTCTATATTCTTGGGCTGAATGTCTTGTTATTTGGACATACTTGAAGTGCTGTACATGTGTTACTTGCTAGATTTTATTTACATCCAGTCTTTTATACAATGAAAATGTTTAAACTATTAAAAGATGTTTTGATTGGTTTATGGTTCCTATTCATATCTCATTAGTTTATTAGGTGAAAGTATTGCTTCCATGGCTTGTTAACAATTAACATTTAAAAATACAAGGACAAAACTTGGTATTTGTTTGAAAGAAATATTTGTCTTAAGTGCATGCTGTATTTGACATTCATAGCAATGGAATACAAAAGGTTACGAACTGAGTCACTTCATTCCTACACAGTCCATAATTTTAATGTAGCTACCAAGAAAGATGTAAAATATATGCAATTACTTTGAACTCTACACCAAGAATTGTGTTTGCAATAGCAGACTTTTATATTGAGGCTGTGCACTGATTAAGAAGGGATTCTTTTAAATTTTTGTCTACCTGTTGCATTGATTTTTAAGCACTGATTATATTTAGATGTCATTGACTTCTTAATATTTTGCATCTATTCAGTTTTGTGCTCAGTGTCTTATAACTCAGTAAAATGTGTTTCTCATTTTAAAAAAAGGAAGTAAGAATGGGGAAATTTTCTGCTAAGAATCCATTTCTACACCTCTGAAACAAGCAAATCTCTGATGTCATTTTAATTTGGAAAATGATTGTACCATGATTCTGTAATTCTTTTTTGCAACTTGAGGAAGAAGAGAGTTGTACTTGTGGAAGATGAAGTTTGTTTTGGGAATTCATCCTAATGCACTGGCATATTCCATGACTACATTAGGTGCTGGAATGATGAACAGTATCTTTAATTTCTACTACGTTAAGCTTTTCTTAAACCGATACAAAATTTCAGAAGTAGCATTTCATCAAGCACAGGTATTGTACAATGGAATATTCTGATTACCAAATTTTGCTAGGTGTCTGTGTTATCATAGAAAAGTCATTTTTTTACTTACAAATTAATTTTGGATGCATTGCAAATAGTTATACAGTAAATTAATTTTAAATGTAGTTAATCCATAAGCAATTGAAAGTACACATAAAGCACATTGTTTACAGTCTTTAGACTAAAAATCTCCAGAATTTAATTGCTGGAAAGATTGTTACCTTTGGTAGCTTGAAGCAGTGTTCTGAACTAATCTTGCACCTCAGCTCCATAGGTATGTTTGACATTAGTGCTTTCCTACAGATTAAGTACTTAACTACTGCATTTATTCTGTAAGTTGTTACCCATGTGAGCAACTCTTGTCATAAATGGTCTCCTGAAAGTAATGGGCCAGCTCATGTTTTGAATTACTTGCTGTGAGAGTAGTATCTGGGCTTTGCAAGATGAAACCCCAGATATATAAGCTTTTGAAAGAGTGAAGTCTTGGAGACAGGGGGTTTTTTCACATGTAGTTGGGCACCTGCCTACTTATTCATCTTGTTTTTCAAAATTACTATAATCCTTTAAGGATTTTGTCTGGAGTCTGTTTTGACCCGAGAAGCTTTCATCTTTCTTTATTCTTTGAATAGAGATTTATTTTAAATAAATATGGTGTGTATTACTTCTGTGTTTGTATAACATCTGCAGAAAAATCACACTAATGATAAATTCTGCTGTGTTTTTTACTTCTTTGTCACAGGTTGTATTTATGATATGGAATGCCATTAATGATCCTCTTTTTGGGTATATTCAAGATAACTCCAAATTTGCGTGCTGCTCGAGACGCCAGTTTTCAATTTTATACGGAGCTCCTTTATATGCATTAGCCTTTTTGCTTCCTTGGTTTCCTTGGAAACATTATGAAGAAGGTGACTGGCTAAGTGGACTTCATCTCATTGTTGCTTTATGTGCTTTTGACGGTTTGCTTACATTTGTGCTTCTAGCACAGTGTGCACTCTTTGCAGAAATTTCTACAAGACATGAAAGTAGGCTTCAGCTTATTAAATATAACCAAGTAGCAACATTAATTGGATCAACAAGCATTCTCTTTTGTGGTCTCATATCAGATAATATGGAAAATTTTGCCTGTTTTCAGGCTTTCGCTGTTTTGGTCGCAGCATTAGCAACAGCTTGTATGTGCTATACAGGCAAATATAGTACTAGTCAATATGAGCAGAGAGAACTTTATACAGAGAATGCTAATCAGGAAAATGGTGATGGAGCTCTCTCGTGGTCCTCGGTAATTTCATTGACCAAACAGATTATGACAGAGAAAAACTTTTTATCTTTTGTAACGATGAACTTCTTCCAAGTCTTCCATCTAGCCTTCTGCAACAATTTTATGATGATCTTTGCGGATAATCTTATTCCTAAGGATGTCCTTTCTTCCTCAATAAGAAGTATCATGTATGGAGCAGGCTTTATTTGTCCTCAGGTAGGCAGTTATACTTTTTTATTTCAAAATATGAACACATGGTGTTTTACTAGTTTTCATTAGTTTAAGTTATCCATTTACATTGTTTGTTGAAAAAACGCTGTATCTGGCATAAGCCATTGGCCATACTGAGAAACAAATCTAGCTCACCAGTGCTCTAAAAGAAAAAAGTACCTCTGTACAGCCTAACCAAATGTAAGGGTGGGGTACTGAGAACAGACAAGCAGGAAGGCTGGTAGAATATCTGTTTACAAGAATGTGAGATGTGAGTATGCAAGGAGTGAATGTTTTGTATCCTACAGGGTTTATAATACCTAAGTATAAAGGAATGAAAAACATGGTCAAGATAAAAAGTTTCTAAAAGCAAAATCGATAGATTTCTGAATTCTTTTCTCCTTGCTTTTGATTTGTAATACATGATGAAAGAATAATCTCCTCTTCAGGAATTTTCTGAGATAAACTGCACAAAACACCAGAAAAATTATTAGGTATTAAAAGCATTGCTGAAATATGTGGTATCTCAGTCATGGGAAGCAAATGAAACTCTAAACGGCTGCTTTTGGAAAATAATAGATTCCCATTTATTTTTTTGTTCACTGTCTTGGTCAGCTACATTTACTGGGTAGAGAGAGACATACTTTCAAGACCCCAGTCAGGAATGGGGGGGAGGAGTAATGAACTGGAAACGAAAAGAGAAAAAGAAACCAAAGGAGTTATGTGTGAGAACAAGAAAAGCAGCAAAAATATGTCCCACAGAATGTAAACATACTTGTCTACAGTGAATAAAAAACCTCTCCTGTTCATTCCCTTCTAACTTCTTTCACTACATATTCTAAAACTTTCACTGTGTTGACTTGTTGGATGATCAAAGTCAGGATACTCAAAATCTGAGTGCTGAGGTGCTGATGGTGTTCAGCATTTCTGAAAATCAGACTGTTCTGTTCATTAAATTGTAATGGTTTTCAGTAAGTAATAAGTAAGAGAAGAAGATACAACTGGAATTCATAGCTCAATTTCAGTTACCATTTTGGCTTTTGCATATGTAACATATAAAACCTAAACATACCTTCTCTATTCCATAACTTCTAAATATCTATCATTTCAACTTTTATCTTTACCAGAGGTTTAATAGTTTTTTTTCTTTCACTCAAACAGTTATCTGATGAACTTTGGAAAGAAACCAGAAACTACAGAAGTTAGGAGAGCTTAAATAATTTTACACTCAATATATAGCAATCACTTTTGTTGATAAAATCAGTGTGACAGTGTGAAACCGACAATCTTTCAGAAAATGCATCTCTCTCTGCTCCCCAGAGACTCTTTGTCTAGAAGGTCACTGAACCATAGAGAGTTTGCTGTGACCTTATTTTTCTCAGGTTTTGTCCCTTTGAGCTCAAGATATAATAAGAGAATTTTCTGGCGGCAATGTCCTGAACTTCACTAACTGGAAAAGCACCCAACCCATGTAAAATAAAGTCGCTTCTTATGAACTGTGCTTCAGTGGCCTGTACTAAACTAGAATTCAGCTTCTGTCTTAGGTTCCTTTTAGTAGTGGGTGTGAAGAATAAAACCTGCCTACAAGGGAAACCTTGTTGCTGAAACATAGGCAAACAAATTTAAATCTCCATCATTAAGTTAGTATTTTTCTTAGAAATATGCAGTCTTAGAAACATGCAGGTAATAAGGAATTTTCTAAATCATAAGTACTTCCTGAGACAGCATTATTTCTCAATTATAGGGAGACAAGGTCATGGTTTTTACAATAACAGGCATTACATAATCCCCTACCATTTCTAATGTAAGCACTTTTCTGCAAAATGCCTGAAAACAGCCAGGGGGATGTTAAGTTTCTTACAACCAGATTTTTTTTCTTATGCCAACTTTCCAGATTTGTTTCACCTCCCTGAGCATTGGTTTAAGTAGAAAACTTGAGCTTCTTTAGAATAGCATTTGCCACAGTAATCTTTGTCTGACTGTAGCATCCTGGTTTTATTCATTATGTTAAAGCATTTAAATGTGGGAACAAATGTACAAGAATTCTTTCCTGTTCGTCATCTGAATGTTACACTGGTCATCTTTGTAACACAGAAGGAAGGAGAAAATGTGTATCTCTATAAAGTATGTGAGTATTTTTTGTGACAGTGATGAGGACCACATACATGTAGACAGTGACATAGGCTCATATAATAAAAACCACAATGCATTAGAAAATGTCCTTTTTAAAGTGGAAAGTGAGGAACAATATAGCAGAGATTAGACTTTGTTCATACTATCATCAGCACTTAATACCATTTTCGTGAGTTTGCCTGCCACTAGCTTCTCACGTGGATTACTGCTGCTAAAATTGGTGGAATTAAAATGCAGCCATACACGTTATCCACTGGCATCTGCCTTTCTCTACTTGCTGGTAAAGCCTCTAACTTGCTTAGATCAGCTGTCTTGGTGAGCTTGCTTTATCAATTTAAGTGTCATGCTTAATTTCTATAAATGTCAGTGAAAATAGTATATTAATGAAAAAAATTGAAAATACTTTTGATCAGCAGTTAAAATTCAAATGGCAAGGTGCTTGGTTTACAGTTAACATACTGCAAAGTTAATTTAAGGGATATCAAACATAAAGATCATGAGCATTAAATAATAGTTAGGCAATGTGCAAAACAGTATTTTCCTCAGGATATAGTAGTTCTGAGCTGGCTAGTTTTGACTGAAAGGAGACCATTCTTACCAGGTAGAGGTAGCATAGAATGAGCCAATAGACAGTTCTCTTTGTTCAATTTGTATTTTTTTTTATTTGGATTGCACTTTTTAGAAAGGGTTGGGATTTTTATTTTCTTTAATGGATAGTAATAATTTATGTCTGGTTTATGCTTTATAGCTCTCCTAATGCTGAGATATTGTACTATATCTTTTCATTGTATATGTGTATATATTATCTTTTCAGTGCCTTGTTCTTCTCAGTCATGCTTCGTTGAAGAAGTTTGGTTATTACAGAATCATCTTGTTTTCCTTTTACTTTGAAGGAGTAGCTGCTGCTGTCATGTTTGTTCTAGGGCCAGAACACTATTATCTGTTGGCATTTTATCTCGCAACAAACATGTAAGTAAATACACTTCACTATTCATAGATAATGGCTTAAATAATTCTAACAGAGTGGACGCTTGCTTTTAATAGCATGAAGACTTTGCCACTGCTTTTATGGTTTTCTTTCTGTTCTGTTTCACTCATCAGAAAAGTTGAAATTCCAGTTACAACTTTTCTCAGCTTTCATTTTATTCAGCTTCAGCTGTTAATTTCTGCTTAAAAAAAAAAAAAAAAAAGCCTTAAATATGAACAGTAATTAAGTTTTGCAGCCACATGCCTCCAGCCACTTATCTGCTCTAACATGAGATTCCATGGAAGCAGAATCTCTTCTCATCCACACAGACACAAAAGATCTCAGTAGTGGAACTTTTTGGAGACTGTTTGCTAGGAAAGCTCAGACCTCATTTTGTATTGTGCGAATGCTTGTTATGTTGCACTGCAAAACAAATATTGGTAAGTCACGTATCTGTTAGGTAACCAATACTGAGTCACATTTTCACTGGTACTGGGTAAGTACGATGCCAAGAAGTAGTATTTTCACAGAAGTAGTATATTATGATACATGGAAAAGTAAAGACTTAAAAGTAAAGACCTGTTTGTATCAGAATATTGTTACAGCAGTTCATTTTTATTTCTTCATTTTCTATTTCATTGCTTGCTTTCTACGTGATCTTTCCTACCCTCCTTTCTTCATATCCCCCCACCCCTCCCCTGTTTTCATTCTTATTTTCAGTATTTCAGTCATTGGCTACTGTAAGACTGAACTGTGTGAACAATAAATTGAATTTCATGACCTGCATAATTAAATGATGAAGATATATTTTGATTTCCCCAGGAAAAAATTCTAAGGTACCTAAAAACTGTATGTTTAAAGTGCTAATTGTTTAAAGCCTCTTGTAAGTAAAAGCTAATCACACCCAAAATTTAATAAGACATAGAAATCATAATATTTGAGTTTAAGATTTCACTTAGCAGTTTGTTAAGAGTCGGCTTTATCTGTGTGTGTGTTTAAATGCATATATATATATATATATATAATGTAAATACCTATCTAGAAATGCATATAAAATCTTTTTACTATTCAAATTCTCCCACTCTGAAGTTTGTCTTCCATGTAGTCTTTACAGTAATGCTTATGTCCTTTTCAGTTTTCAAGAGGAAATTCTCAGTTTCTCTTTCTTCTAAGGTGTTTCTTTTCTCCATGTCATTTTAAATGACATTTACTGATAATCCCAAGTGTTTATGACCTTTTGCACCAGTGTCCAGGAGAAAAAGCAAACCCCCCCCACCTTTTAGGTTTGCATATCGATTTTGAATTCTCAATTAAGAACAGATCTAGTAATGCTTTCAGAACTGCTGTTTAAAAAGATAAATCACTGTGTTTTGAAGAATGTCTCAGCTTTGTGTGTTTGTGGAAATGTCAGTGTTGGGGTGTATGTGTTGGAATGTCAGTTATGATTTCATTATGAAAGTGTATATAAGAACTATGAACATCTTAAATATTTTGTCTTTCTTTAGGGTAATTGTACAAGCTTCATTTAGTTTGTTCAATTTGCCTTTGGCAGATATTGTTGATGCAGATTTAATAAAGCACAAGCGGAGGTATGTCAGTTGTAACTGTTTTTCTTTAAATATGCTTTCTCTTTGCCATGCTACTCTTTCATAAATTAGATTATGTCAAACTAAAGACAGTAAATTATCTTGGATCCTTGACACAGAAGCATTTTTTGTAAGAGCAACTTAGCATAAGTAAAGATAAAAACTTGAATGAAGTTTCCTATGGTTACTTCAGTAGAGTAATTTAAACATATTGTTAGGTCATTTCTAGTTTTAATTATACTACAGTATAAGCCAAGTCCTTCAGTTTTTTGTGGTTTTATTTTTGTTATCTTCAATTGAATTACTTGGTAACCATATACACCTATTGTCATTTATGGAATTTTCTGAATAAGGCCTTTCTAACATGGAAAAGGCATTCAGAAAGCTTTGCCTATGCTACTTAAAGTCCAAATTTCAAAGTCTAACTGGTTATTGTTATCTCACTGAAATAAAAATTGATAAAACCTGCTGTGATGTAGCATATTACAACTCATGGATCTTTTGGATTTTTATCAAAGTGCAGTTAACTTCCTGTTGGTTCCATCAGTGTTTATATAAGTGCAGATTCAATTCTGGTCAGTGTCTTAAAGAACTTGCCCTCAAAGGTGAGAGCTATTGCTTTCATGAAAAAAAAAAAAAAAAAGCCTCCTCTTCTGGCCTCATGCATGTAAAGCCTTAAGTTGTAATTAATTCTCCATGCACTGTTCAGTCTAACTTAACTTCAGTAATTACTCAATGTGCACAAAGTTGAACTTGAGTGCAAGTAATTTCAGAATTGGGGCCAAGCTGTATATATACACCAGAGGTTTATTATGTTTCATTTCCAAAGAAGTTTAAATTTCATTACGATAGCTGATCTGTTTGCTATAATGTGTGAACTATATAAAGCTAAAGATCATGATAGTTAGTATTTGCATATTAACAGGATTTTTAAAATCACTATTGTAATTAATATACTAATAACTTTGTGCGGTGCATTCATTTGGGTTTTTTTCCCCTAATTATTTTAGATCACCACTTTCCTCTATGGTTTTTGGTACTAATGCTTTATTTACCAAGCCTGCCCAATCTTTGGCTCCAATGCTTGTGGTTACAATACTAAATCAATTTGGATATGAGAACCTGAATAATGAAGTTGCTCAACCTGATCCAAGGTGAGTTAAAAAACGATACTTTAAATCATAGGAATTAACATGGAATAATCCTGTAATCTAAAAAGCAAATTAATCTGCAATTAGTTTGCATCAACTGCACTTCAAAAATATGAGTGCTTTAAAAATATTTTCCAGTTGTTTTTTATCTGTGTAGAAATAGAAATATTTTTTAAAGAATAAATCATTTATTACATGAGGATATCTACTTAATTCTGAAAAACAAAAGATACATTTCAGTAGTTGACCATCTCCTGTTCTATTGCAAAAAAAGAAAAAAATGTTTTTTAGATCACCTAATACCTCTTCTTAAGATACATGTTGTCCTGGCTTCTGTGTTTTGTTTATCTCATAAACCTACTTCCTGATAGGGTTGCATTTAAGATGCATTTTTGTTTGAGAAAAAGCAGTATAATCACTGGAGGGAGGGTATTTGCCTCAAGTAGGAGTATAATTTTGGCTTTAATACTACTTACCATTCTAATGCTAATGATTTCATTGCAGTCCCTGGAGACCTTAATACATAGCATAAAGCTGTGGTTGTTAGTTAGCACATTGGAAATGCATGGGTTTTTATAAAAGCAAATGAACAGGGAGTCAGTACACCGAAAGGGTCATAGGCTGTTTAATTATGATCAACAAGAAGAAGTGGCAACATAAGGAATAACTGAAGTCAGGATTAAAAGGCAAAAATCAGTCCTGATTAGGATTTGCTTGCAAGAACAACATGAATATCCTGAGAACTACATAGCTCTCTTAAATTTTGAGTAGAAACCTTAAAAAATACATAGAAGACAATTGTATATGAACTTTTGTGGAGATAGCTCTTGAAGAAGAAAAGACTGGTTATGTGTCACCTAAGGCTGGGAGAATGTTTTGTATTTGAGGAATTTTCTGCAAAAATGTATGAGGAAAAGCATGACATAAAAGGACAACAGGTGGTCTTCAGAAAAGCATCCTGACACAAACAAAGGCGGCTTAAGTTTGAGGCTATGTGTGAGAACACTTCATTTTATTTTAATGCATTCTGTAGATAGCCAGCCAGTAAGATGATGTGAAGAGGACATGAATCTCATTATAATGTCAAATAAGATGAATGATTTTTGCAGAAGAGTGGTAGTTTGAACTGGATGTGGATATGAGAGGGCTGAATATATTCATCTTGATGATTCAGAGAAATTCAGATTTGAAACATAAAAACTAGAGTTCTCATCCCTTTCAATCAGAGAAATGATCCCTTTGTGGATGGATGTTAAATCAGAGTAGTTATAAATCTTTTCTTCTGCAATAAGTAGCCTCTGGACTATAGCAACAATACATTTATTGTATATAGAGTTGAAATACTTCGAATGCTTAATCGCTAAAACCTATATTTTCACTTGAGACATGCTGAAATTTGATTTATTTCACTAGGGCAAGGAACAGCATAAAGGTACAAAGCTGAGATCAGTTAATCAAAAAGCACCTGAAATATACTACGTATTTCTTTTGTCCATCACTTCAAAAATATTTTTTTAAATATGAAGCAGTCTACATGTCTTTTCTGTATATGTATGTGTGAACATGCATGTCCTTCGCTTTGCAAATGGACTACAGTGTGGAAGTACAGTCCACAAAGACCAGACTACTCAAGATTGTTTCTAGGGAGTCAGTTTTCCCATGCCAATATACTCAGACCATTGACTGAGCTAAAATGACTTATACATATTAAAACCCTATCAGCTGATCTCAAATTTCAGCAATAGGCAGACAGCTAAAATACACTTGCCTCAGGACAAGTTGTTTGGGGACAAACAGAAACTAATACAGGTGATTGCTTAAAATATGCTTAAACTGTCTTGAAAAAAAAAGAATTTCACACATGTGAATTATATGTAATGAAGTGTTATGACCCATGCCAATACAATCTCAGCTGTGTCTGTCCTTCCTCTCCAAAGCTGGCAATATCTGTTAAGTATTCTGGAAAGTATTTACTTGATTAGCTGTAGTGGTAGTGAATTGTGAAGATAGCACAGAGGACCCTTATTCTGCATTAACAAAATGTTTGGGCCCTGAATAAGTATGTCCTAAGAGTTTCCAGCAATTTTGTTTACTGGGAGAAGAGAGAAGATGCAGTCCAAAATCATAAACTATTTGCTGAATTCTAAATTATTTATTATTTCTTGAACTGAATGTTAAACCATAGCAACAATAATGGAGCAGCTAATCCTGGAAACCATTTCCAGGCACATTAAGCACAATAAAATCATCAGTAGTAGTAAGCACAGCTTCACCAAGGGGACATGATATGCTTGACCAACTTGATAAACATCTACAAAGAAATGACTAGCCTGGTAGTCAAGGGAAGAGCAGTGGATATTGTCTACCTGAGCTTTAGTAAGGCCTTTGACACTGTCTCCTATAAGATCCTCACAGACAAGCCTTTGGTACATGGGCTGGAGGAGCAGACAGTGAGATGCTTTGAAAACTGGCTGAATGGGCAGGCCCAGAGGGTGGTGATCAGTTGCATGAAGTCTAGTTGGAGGCCAGTAACTAGTAGTGTACCCTAGGGGTCTATACTGGGTCCAGTCCTGTTTAACATCTTCATTAATGATCTGGATGATGGGGCAGGATGTACCCTCAGGAATTTTGGTGATGACACAAAGCTGGGAGGTGTGGCTGATACATCAGAGGGTCATGCTGCCATCCAGAGGGATCTTACCAGGCTGGAAAAATGGATTCTCATGGTTCAACAAGGAGAAGCGTAAAGCCCTGCAAGTGGGGAGGAACAGCTTCATCCACCAGGATATGCTGGGGGCCACCCAGCTGGAAAGCAGCTTGGCAGAAAAGGACCTGGGGGTCCTGGACACCAAACTGAACATGAGCCAGCAGTGTGCTCTTGTGGCAAAGAAGGCAATGGTATCTTGAGGTGCATTAGACAAAAGTATTGCCAGCTAGTCAAAGGAGGCGATCCTTCCCCTCTGCTCAGCGTTGGTGAGGCCACACCTGGAGTACTGTGTCCAGTTCTGGTCTCCTCAGTATAAGAGAAATGTGGATGTACTGGAGAGAACCCAACAAAGGACCACAAAGGTTATTAAGGGACTGGACCATCTCTCCTATGAGGAAAGGCTGAGAGAATTGGGACTGTTCAGCCTGGCAAAGAGAAGGCTCATGGGGTGAACTTAATATATGAAAATACCTTAAGGAAGGGTGCAAAGAGGATGGATTCAGGCTCTTTTCAGTGGTGCCCAGTGACAGGACCAGAGGCAAGGGGCATAAACTGAAACACAAGTTCCCTCTGAACATCAGGAAACATATTTTTACTGTGAGGGTGATTGAGCATTGGAACAGGTTGCTCAGGGAGGTTGTGGACTCTCCATCCTTAGAATACTTGAAAGCCATCTAGACACAGTCCTGGGCAGCTGGCTCTATGTGGCCTGCTTGAGCAGGGGTTTGGAGCAGATGACCCCCAGAGGTCCCTTCCAACCTCAACCATTCCATTATTCTGATTCTGTGAACAAAGTTCCAGTATTTAATGATAGTGAAAAGATGGGTATGTTACAGTTATAGACAGGCAGTTGCTTTTTATATACAGATACCGTCTGTTGCATTAGTTTTCTTCCAGTTATTTCACAGATCCTCTTACAAGGCAAAAGAAACTTAATATGATGTATCTTATTATCTGTGTTTTGTTTTGAGTTTTTTTTGTCTGTTTTGTAGGTTAATATTCTGTGGAGTAAATGGAGAAAAGTATTAGCAGACCATCAGTGGTCTCCTTTTTCAGTAATGTCCAGATGTCTTCCTTATCTTTCCCTCCAGCATCAAAAGTTTGAACATTGATTTTTGTATTCTCAGCAACTTTCCAGGCTTCTGCTGTAGTAAAACACATTTTCCAGCAGTGAGTTTACAGCTGAAAATTATGGAAATAAGCTTTTCTTGTTCACACTGATTTTTGTGTAATATTGTAATTTCATTTCCTCATTCCTCATTTCTTGGTATATTGCTTACTCAAGACCACATGGAATGCTGGAGCTCACAAACTTTCTGGATGACTTCAACTTGCATATAAGAAAAAAAAAAAGGTTGTAGCTTACAGGGGAAGGGTGTGTCTTTTTCTCCCCTATTTCATTTATCTTATACATTTGATAGCATTTTCCTAATAGCATACTGCCTTCAGAATTGGGCTTCATAAATATTCTCTTTGGTGCTCATCTTACACTGTATTAAAAAAATATCTATCCATCAAAAGCTATCTGCTGGGATAAGTCATATATCTTCTGATTCTTATGCCTCCAGCAAAAGGCCTGTAAGATGACACTACCTCACCTATACCTCCTTGTCATTCCAGTGATTACATTTTTGTTCTTCAGCTATGTGATATTATGACTCCTTGACATCCTCCATGATAAGGATATTTCATTATTGCTTCATTAGAGTGCCAAAACTCTTTTAAGAGTGCCAACCAACTATAAGTTGCTGGTTTTTAAGCTTCACCTGTCTTTTGTTGCCATCATATTGTTGAGCAATTCACATGTTGTTCTCTGCCTCAGTGAAGACCACATTCCCAAGCAGCTTATTAGGGCAACTGGCATGTTATGAGTGAAATTCTTATCCTAGAAGACCTTTTGAGACAATAGTTCATCATTGTGTTGGTGGTTTCTCTTACAGTTGTATTCTGCAGAGCACCCAAGCTCATAAGACGGTGAAGAGGTTTTATACAGAGAATAAAATTCTAGAAGAAAGGAAAATTCAGTCCCCTTTTTCTTTCATCAGTGAGGTATCGTCACACTCCGGGTGGATGATTAAGATTCATGAGAAAATGCTTATTGCTGAACAGTCATCCCAGTAATGTATTAGACCAGGCATTCCAGAGACCTAGACTGTCTTTCTCTTCCACTGTACTGAAGCCTTTGAACTGACCATTAACATCACCCAACTTCTTACTTACCAGTACCAGTATTTACTTCTGCCTCGATGTGACTTCTTGGTCACAGTGATGTCTTCTTCCTTAGGAGCAATCCCGCATCTCTTGGTACTTGGTATCATAACTTGGAAGTGTGACTTCTGCTATGAATAGTGTATCTCTCTTCCAGAAGTCGTCTTGCCTTTTGATGTAACCTTTTTCACACCTGAGGTTGGCCTATCTATTGTACACAGTTCCACATTTGTTACACATGATTCTATATACATTAATATACACATTATACCACATTCTTAGGGAATGTGGTCACTACATATCAGTTAAGCATTCTGTAGTGGAAGCTAGCTTAAGTATTTTTTTTAATATCCTTAAAATTTGAGCAATAGGTTGCAGAATGGAGTGGTCCTGGTTTTTTGTTTGTTTGTTTGTTTTCTTTTGGTCCATCATCATAGCAAAGCATTACCTGCCCCATATGGCTTGGGGTTTTTTTTGTTTGGTTTGGGGTTTGTTTTGTTTTGTTTTCGTTTGGGTTTAGTTTGGGGTTTTTTTCGCTATGGAAAAGATACTTAGTTTAAAAACTCCCTCTTCTGGAGAGCCACTGCAACTACAGCCAAGTTCTCTTGAATGTGCTTTTCAAATTGGTTCTTCAGAATGAAGTTATTTGACAGCAACCCTTCATTATTTATTGGAGGCACTTTAAACTGTCAATGCTTTCATATTGAATAACTGGACTACATCACATTCTATTCAGAGTGATATTAGGGCTGTTTAGTGGAAGATTGTATGTTTTATTCGTGCGTGTGCAAAAAATGTAGACATGGAACTCTTGATTTATCCCAGTCCCTTAATGAAATATTTCCCCATTCCTTGTTCTGTGTACTATAGATATTTTTCATAATTCCTGCAGTAACGTAAGGTTTTACAGTACAATAGGTAATACTGTTTTTTTAAACTAATATTGTTCCAGTGAAACTGAATCAGGATTGCACCAATGTGAGTGATTTGGCAGATGTTCTTTCTTTTTTTGCCCCTCCTGAAGTCTATGTATAAAGACAGAATAATTTTAGTACTGAAACCTACAATCCTCTTTAGTGCGCAAACAGGCCAAGTACAAACCCCAACATTCTGTTAACTGTGTCTTAGTCCTCTTTTTATCTTTAGATAGGTAAGTGATTTGTCTGTGGCCTCCCTGCTGACACTGCTTACAGTTAACTGTTGGCAGTTGTGATGGTGATGTGCATGATGTGGACCCTTGTTTACTTGTAGGTGGACTGAAAATGCAATTGAATAACAGGCCAGTAAACCATGTCCAAATGGTAAGTTATTGTCACTGCCAATAAACATTGGCTATGGACCAGTGACCTGCTAGTGAACACTTCCAGTCTTAAATGCAATTTTCCAAGAGATTAAGTAATTCACTTGTAAGCCTGTGGTTTTTTGTTTTCTTATGTAGCATTAGCACGTACATTGAGATAAACTGTGGTTGTTGTATGAGTGTATGTATGTACTAAGGAATAAATCTGGGCAAGCATTTTTTCTGTTAAATGCAGTGAAATGTGAGTTGATTCTTTTATGATTCAGAGAAACTCTTAAGTTTTATTCAAAAGCCTGCTCAAGTTTTTTTCACAGATTTCAGGGTTTTTTTGGATTATGTCCATAGCTGTTCTGAGTCTCCTATCTCATCCCTGAATGCTAAGGAAAAAAACCAGAAAATAACATAAACTGCCTCATGGAGAGAAAGTTCATTTGGGGGCTGTTTCTTAGCTTGAGTTGACTTTCCTGATATTTAAGTAATTAGAATCCAATAATTGACAGAATGCCAGCAGATAATGATTCTAAAATTTAACTCCTATATTTTCTTTTTTGATTCATATTTGTTGATGCTTTTATCTCTGATTCCTTGGAGAAGATTTAGATGAGGAAATACCATGCATCCATAAGAATAAATAAGAACGAGTGTTACTTTCACATGTATTCTTTTTATATTTTATATTACCTTGTAATCACTGATTTAAAAACAAAACTAAATAAGGCTTGATACTTCAAACAGTCCTTTACACCATACATTAATTTTGTGCATTAATCATGACTTCCATCTAGCACTCAGCAATTATAACAACACACTATGTGGATAGCTAGTAGCACAAATTTTAACTTAAATAAAGTCATTTCATATTGAAATATTTGCTTCCATTTTCTGCTTTTCTTTCTCTTCCAGATTTTTCAGTCTTACTACACATTTTCAGATGCTCCATTCTATAATTGGATTGTATTGCTTAAATTGATTTCTGTATTACATAATACAGATGTGTACTAAAGTAGCGAACAGGGTTTCTTAGGTTGCCTATAGTGTATTAAAATTAACCCTTTGTGTGCTAATTATCTGATTTCCTCCCAGCTATTATGAAAGGTGCAAACAACACAAAATACATATTTGTATGTATATTAGAAAATATAATTGAAGTACATTTGATATCTGAGATATTTATATTTCTTTTATTTAGAATTGATTGTACACAGTAATGTGTATAAAATGTGAATGGTTTAAAAATAATTTGTTCTGAATTGGCCATGAAAGTTACTCTTCTTCATCTTGAAAGCTGTGTTTTCATCTTTTTCACCAGTTTGTTTTTAGGTCTTCACGATGCCATGTTCTATTTGATCTGTCTGGTTCCACTTTGCATTGCAGTCATACAGATCCTGACGTGGACTCCCTTTTCAATCCAGAATAGTCATATGATAGCTGTACACTAAATATGGAACAGCTGGTCAGTAAATCTGCTGAACTGTACCACAAAAGAGGTAGTATGTTTTAAATACGAAAAAGCAAAACTGCATTAAATGGACTATTAGACCAAACACAGTTTGAGCTGTTTCAATAAAGTTGCATTCTTCAGTCTATATAGACTATAACAAAGATCACATTCAGCCTTAATGTTGAGCCTACACATTTTTGTGTAGTTCAGTTGTTTGCATTTAATGGGCTTTATCCTTAATTACTAAATAAAGTCATTTCTGGTATATACTGGTCACTGTTAACTCCTTTGAAGAATGGATACGGCAGATCAGGTAAAGGAATCCCAACACAGCACCTGAAATTCAAGGGAACTCTATTTTCTTAACCTTACTGAACAATGGTGGATTAATTTCGCTATACTGACAAAATGGCAGATCTCTGAAGTTAATCTGGAAGACCCTGGTGGACATCCCTCGTGGATGGCAGAGTGATGAAGAGAAAGATTTAGATGGTGTCTAGCTGACCAGTATCAAGACAAATCCAACAGCTACCACAGGAAGAGGCAAGAGTAATTAACTACCCTGTAAAAGTCTGTGTAAGGCTGAAGAAGATTAAAATGCTGTTCAGTGAAGTGTTGCTGGATATGGAAAAAGCTACATAGGTCCTCACTGGCTTTCCAAATGTCTCTAGTTGGTGGTAGGTGGATGCAGTTTTCTGGCTTTAAATGGGAAAATTATTTTGAAGGTAGCAGATTGTTAGTACTTCATACCAAATGTCATTGTAGCAAGAAAAACATTAGCGTTATGGATGTAGTAGTGTTCAGTTCGTTGGACGAATCTAAGCACACACATATTGAATCAAACTCTAGCTGCTTAGTACTGTTACATTGGTAAACTCATTTATGTGCTGACAGTTGAAGTTAATTTCTGATTAATCAAGTTGAAGTTAGTTAATTTCCGATTAATACTTGCCAAAATCTTTTCGGTTAAGATTTTAAATGGATCCTGTGATTTTTATAAAATAAAGGGGTTTTGACAAAATTTCAGAAACATTGAATCCTCTCTATTTCACACTTAGTAATGATAAGATACATTAGCATGTTTACAATACTGCTGTTAAATAAATATTCTTTTTCCTCCAATATATCCAGCATGTAATTGTGTAATGGTAGATAGCTTAAGTATAATATAATCACTACATTTTTGTTCTTTGTTTTGCCTGGGCAAACATAATTTTAGAAGCACCTTTCTTACAGAGTGCCAGTTACTTGAAAGTACAAGAAGATGCATTGTATGTATCCCGATTTTAAAGTGCTGACTCAGCTCATTTCTAAGGCTCTACGTTTATCATGATAGGTAACTTGGAAAAGAAGGGACTGTAAGAAGTTGCCTTGCATTTTGGTGGACACTAGCATAATTTAATGAAGAGGTTTGAGATTTGAAATACCAGTGTTGAAAAAAATAGTCTTTTGTGCCTCAGTTTCTAATTTTGCAGAGTAGAAACAACGTTGTTTCCTTGGCTTTTTTGAAGTGCGAAGTGCTTTCAAAGCGCTTTCAAAGTGATGAGTGAAAAAGTGGGATACCATTGTTAAATATTTAGAAATCCAAATGAACCCTTTGATAGGAATATGAAGATTTATGTTAAAATGTAAGAAGCCAGAAGTGTGATGAAGTTTTAAGTTGTGTTATCTGGTTTTTATCTCTGTCTTGTCAGAGATACCATTATTCATTTGCATTGTACATGCTAATAGCATTATGTACACATACTAGTGTCACTTTTATTTACATATCCAAAGAATATTTACACAAATACCAGAGCAGATATGGACTGTGTGTTTAGATTCTGAATTTTAAAAGATTTACTGCATTGTATGTATGAATTTTGTGCCTGAAAGGCAGAAGGAGCAAAACGCGAAGGACAGAAATCTGAAGGAATTTAGGTTAATGTAATCTTTGATTCATTATATGAAACAGTCTTCTCCCTGGCAATTCCTTTAAAATGGTAATAAATAACTTAAAATAGTTTTTTCTTTACTGTTTCTATATTTCCTGAATTTCATATCTTCATCCTATCCTCATAGAATATATATTTTGGTAGGTGAAAATGTTACTGTTCTACAAACAGGGTTTCTTAGATGACTGTGTTCATTACTTAGTTCTAATATGTTATTAGAACTAGTGTACAACTGGGAGAGTGCTGTGCTATACAACAGGAAAACTAGTAAGTGTTTTTAAGAGTCAAAATTATAGCAAGAATTCTTTGAAATGATCAGAATTATTTTTTCTGGAAAATGTTTGGTAAAGCTACCATTTTATTTGCTGAAATAAGAAAGGAGTAAGGGGTGATACGACTGAAGGCACAGTTTGAATAGCCTCTATAAACTACTGCACAGAATTAAGATAGGAAAAGTAAATAGTAAAAGGTTTCTAAGCAAGACAGCCTTACGATATGAGAGATTAACTGTGTAGAATAAACTAGTTTAGAAAACAAATCTGAGAAATACAAATTATTTAATATGTAAAATATTAATAATTTTGCAAATTTCTTATTTATTATTCTCTAATTTGTCTGTCCTATTTCTCTTGCTATAAGGGCAATAGTCAATCCAAAAGAGGACTGGAAAACTGCTTTAAATTCAGGTGGTAGTCTTATTACAAGAATAGAAGGTTGGTAGTATGTTCTGATTGACATCGCTTATTCTCCATTTCTCTGTCACCCACTAAACTTTGTTATCCTCTGCTAAACCCACATGATTGTTCCTGGCCATGAATCAAGTAATGGATGATCAAAGGCAAAGAGTTTTGTGTCTTGCAACAGCTGGTTTGTCTGCTTTCTCTCCTTATTAGCCAATAGTATCTGAGCTTGAACTCCTCCTGCTGGAAAAATGCCCCAACTTAATCTTGGGGCATAATTTAAGAGTATCTAAAATAGTCTCATAACTGATAAAGAGGATTTAAATGTGTATAATATAATATATGAAATGCTGTGATAACTTCAGAGAATGAGAAATTTGGTGCTTGAATCCCATTCTTAGAGTTCTCTATAAATTCTGAGAATTTGGATCTTAATACACTGAATTAATTTTATTTATTGAAAATCAATAGGTAAAAGTGTCTACTAGATTTAAAAGGATGTTATCTAATAGACACTACAGAATGTTAGTCTAATATAGCAGTAATATAATATACGGTTAGTGATAAAGTGAAAACATTGAATAAATGACAACCTAGCATATTTAAAGTAGAAAACAATTAGATTTATGTTTTGTGGAGCTTAGAGGCCTGCCCCTGTTCTTGTCTTGTACAAAATGACCTTCCCAGTCTCCTGCTGTGCTGATTTTGGAACTGCTCAGTAATTCACGAATATACTATGTTGACATGGCTAGTAGGATGTTTACATTTGAATAGGGTTGTACAGCTTAATGGGTGCTGTCAGGAAAGACAAGCAGGAAGGGGAAGGAACTGTTAAGATAAGCCACATCTTCACAAATACTTCTGAGCTCTTTACAGAATTAAGCCAGCTCAGGAAAAAGCTCAGTAGTACATGCAGTCAAAAGAATTCTAGCTGGTTTTGTAAAGGAACATACAACTGAGACTGGGGGGAGTTGTCTTAGAGAGCAGGACAAAACCCACAACTGGGCTTCCTGAGTTACCTTTGGGGGAGAGGATTTTAGATAGATTCCTATGTATGTTTATCTTAAAGACCTCCTTCTGGTAATCGCTTTCTTACTATTGTTTAAATAATAGAAGGGAAAGTTGTTTAATTACTGTACTTGATCAGGAAAATAGCAGATTTACATCTTAGAATACCTGAGGTTGTGCAGCCAGCCCTGTCACTGTGAGTCCTGCTCCATAAGACCAGGCTCCTTGTGATCACCACAAAGCAAATGCAGGCTGTGTTAAAACCTTTGGGTATGTTTTGGACCTTTGGGACTCTAGGTATTCAATCGATCATAGAAATTTTCCATCAAGAGAAAGAAGAAACACTATCTAAATAGTTGAGGAGAAAGTAGAAAAAAAAAAAGTGATTCCTTTTTTCTGGAAATCCTCTCCCAGCACACTAATTGCTTTGAATGACGTATGCATACACTTATACAATAAATAGTTTTCTGACACAGTCCAGCAATTGGTTACAATTCCACCAGCCTGTATGCAAATGACAATATATCAAAATTATTACCTAAATATGCATGAGTAGTGTGTTCTTTATAGTCTGTCAAGAGAAAAATATGCTTTGTATACAACTACTGCAGCAGAATACCAATGACAAATGTAACATTGGGTAGGAACTTTGAAAAATCTCATTAAAACATACCCAGGTTGTATACTAACAATGCAAAGACAAAAGCTAGCCTGTTTCTTAATTTATCTGGTATGCAATTCATTATCTGTATTTTACATGTGATAAAATTAAGCTATGTTTCCCTGTGAACATCATGTAACTAACCCGAAGCAATTTTATTTATTGGTTTACACATTGTGAGCAGATGTCTGTTTAAAAAGCAGAAAATTTAGCTTTTGTCATTTTGGATTTTGATTATAAAGTTGTTTTATTCCTGGAGGGAAAAAATAAGCTAATCTGTCTTTACAAACAACACCACACATACAAAGGAGAGTCCTAATCCCAAACCAAATAAAAAGAAATAGACCAAAAAGGCATCTTAGCTCATCTAGCTATTGGAGAAAAAAAAAAAATCATCATGTGGAAAACTGTCTAAAGCTCTCATGTCAAAAACTTTCCTCAAGGAGGTTAAACATCAGTGAAAATGAACTGAACAGAAAAATCCTCTGGCAATATTCTGTTGTTGCTCTGGTTTTGCTGATTTCCCAGGATAAACAAGGTTGGATGTGATTAGTGCTTGATCAGAGGATCTTCCAGGTAGAAGCCAGGATCCTGCGGTGGTCTGACTTCCAGTGTCATCCTTACCAGGAAATTAAGGGGCTAGACTCCAGCCTTTCAAATCTGATCAAAAGGAAAGATACTGATTGCTTGTGGTTGTTAAGAAACATCTTTCTGAGATTGGAGACGATAGCCCTGATGCCATACTCAGATGGAATTTGATTAATGAGATAGGCTTTGTCTAGATTTTCAGTTTCAGTTGTACACAATATTCCTTACTTTCTATGCTATTACCACAAATAACGTATGTTTATTAGAGTGTGAGAAAAGTGGTGCCTAACCCAAACCCACTGTAACTACGGCTTTTGTTCTAGCAAAGGCGTATGCTACTGTATGAAAAGCCAGAAGATGTTCATGCAGCTTGACCTGTCGCAGATTAAAATGCTCTGATAAGCACTGTCTGTTCTAGGCTAGCGTTCCTCTGTAGGGTATTAGTTGCACTAAGGATACATTTTTATCCGCTAGTCTCCACTATGCCCCACTGCATCCCCACGCACAGAAATAGGATGCAGGAGCCTGACTCTGAAGTTTTTGTTTTCCTGCCTACACAATGACCGCTCCTTCCTCTGCATGCACATCCCACAGCTTCGGGAAAAAGCACACCTGGATCGAGGGCCTTAGATCCTCCCGTGCAGTGACCCATGCTCCTACCGCAGACCCCAGGCTGCAAGTTTTGTAAAGAAGGCTTTATAAAACATTGCAGAAATTCCAGGTGAGCAATAAGATTTACTTTGAGACATCGCAACATAGTTATTTAGAAGAAAAAGTGCAGTATCTGAGGTCTTGAAGCCAAACTTTGCATTTCAAACAGTTGTAGTCTTTCATCCGCAGATAGAAATCCCTTTGAAGAGCAAGCCCTGTAATGACCGAATTTATCTTTACATGCTTCTGGGTTTGGGGTTTTTTTAGGAATCTGGTCACCTCCATGCTTCCTGACCTCAAATTTCTGCCTACAGGGAAAAACCTGAAGATAATGGAAACCAAGCACAGCTTGATGTGAAGCACCACTTCCCTCTTTCAGCATTTACTGTTGCAGCAGCCAAGAATTCCTCAAACGGATGAACTCCTCCCAAAATTTTGAACCTCAGTTAAAGAACGGATCTCATTCCAGGGAGGTCCTCTGGACTGACATGAACCTGAACTACCACGGCGGTGTGTGGACGACGCCAGGGCGGATAACGGGCCGGCCGCCCGTCGCCTCAGCCGCGCGCCGTCGGCGTCTCCGCCACCGCGCCACCGCGCCTCCCGCCCGGGGCGCTCTGCGCACGCGCGGTCCGGGTGAGAGGGCGGCGCCAAGCACGTGCGCGCCTGAGGGAGCCGGCGCGAGCCCCTCTGAGGTGTCGGGGGGGAGGTGGCCGCCCGCCGCCGCCGGTGACCGGAGCGGGGAGGAGGGAGCGGCGCGGACCAGCCGCCGCCGCTGCCAACCTACCCCGCTCCGGTTTGAAAGCGGCGGCCCGTGCCGCGCCACGGCCCTGCCCGCCCTGTGATTGGCGAGAGAAAGGGAGGGAGCGGGTGCGCGCCAGGCCCCGGCGTGTCGCAGCGAAGCCGTCCGGCCGGCCCTCGCTGCCGCGGCGCCGCGCGTTCCGCCCTGAGCGTGTGTGCGGGCCCCGGAGGGGAGCCGAGCCGAGCCGGGCGAGTTGCGTGCTGCCGGCGCCGCCGCTGCCATGGAGAGGGGAGGCGGCGGCAGCGGGAGGGGGTGACTCCGCGCCCCTTCCCCCCGATGAGACTGTGGCTGTGCTGGCTGGGCTGCTACACCCTGTTCCTGTGGGTGCTGAGGAGGAGGATGTGGTCTGGCCCTGCCAGGTACCTGAGGAGCCCTTTATCCAGGTCCCTCTACGTGAATATGATGGGCAGCCACAGCCAGCCAGCCCCGGGCGCCAGGGAGAACCACCAGGTACAGCCCCAGAGGCAGCCGCCCTTCCCGCCCCTCCCCTCCCCCACCCCGCCTTTCCTCCCCGTGCCCGGCGGGGCCGGGCTGAGCTGGGGGGGGGTCCCCCCTTCAGACACAGGGGCCTCCCTCCCGCCGCCCCCAGGGAAGCCGGGGAGCTCCGCCGGGGGCAGCGGCCGCGGGGGGGGGGGGGGGGGGTGTCCTCGGCCGCCGCGGCGCCCTGAGGTACCGGCCGCCGCGGGTGGGGAGGGGGGGGGGGCAGAGGAGAGGGGGACCCTGGTGCGGGCTGCGGGGGGCACCGGGCCGGGCAGCGTCAGACAAAGAGAGGGAACTGCTCGGTCCTCCCGGTGAGAAAGTTGACGTGTGCCCTCCCTGCGAGATACGTGCGGGAGCCTGCTGGGGAGGTGAGGTGGGGTGCCGGGGCTGAAGAGCCGCAGGGGGAAGGTAGTCGGGGCTGGATGCCGGCGAAGAGTGCAGAGGCTTGGGTGTTCGCCGCGGGAGGGTCGTCGGAGCGAGTCCGGCGGTAACGGCGGGATGGGGAGCCAGCGCGGTGTCCCGAGACTGATAACGCGTCGGGTTGGGTGTCAGAGCTGCTCCCGAGAGATTTAAACCTTCGTTTTGCGTTTTTCTTGGTGAGCTCTGTAGGTACACTTGAATGGAGTTTGCAGGTGGTGTTGAATGGGGTAGGTTTGCAATCAGAGACGTTTGTAATTAATATTGATGTATCTAGAGGAAAATAGAAAAAGTAAGCAACTGGGAAGCCGCGAACCTCACAGAGGCCTTGGAACAGTAGTAGATGGCAAACTAGAAATGAGTTTGCAATGTGATATGACTGCGATAAAAGGTTAGTGCTATATTTGGGCAGTATAGGCACGTGGGTCAGTACTTTGTGGAAAAGTTAGGGACTATACCCTTGCAATGCAATGGTTATGTGATATGATTGCATTTGGAATATGTTCAGATCTGCACTATGTATTACCAAAACACTACTGAAAATCTGACAGGAGTTCAGAAGGGCTAACAAAAGCTCATAGTGCTGAAGGAAGATACCGACTTATTCTAAGTAAAATATACAGAGACGAGCTAATGAAGAAGACGTAGCATAAATACATGAGGACTGCTGTACAAAGAAGAAGACAATTATGCACTATAGTTCTTCAAGCTGATCCATTACTGGAGCTTTTTTAGTGCTCTGGGTGGGCACTGACACTCAGAATCTTGCTACTGAGTGCAGGTATTACTAGGGTTTAATGAATAATGGTCTGCTGTTTGGATCATTCAGTACCTAAGTACAAGAGAAGCAGAATTCAGATTTACAGAAAGAACTTCCTTCTGGTGAACAAAGAAAATCTGAAAGTCTATTTTGTTGTTAAAAAACTACTAGAAAGACAAGTCAAGCAAGGAAATGTGTTATGGAGATGATTATGTCATTCACAGGTAGATAGGTGGTCTGCAGTGGATATTCTCAATTTCTAATTTATAAGATCTAGATTTTAAACCTAAAGTATTGATTATTTAGAAAGTTTAGTAAGATTTGTGATTGCTGAGTTTGTGAGTTTACTCGTAAGTAAGGATTGCATGTTGAGCCCCAGGTACTTTCACTCTATATAGTGTTACTGACTTCATTAGTTTTACGTAAGTTAGCTAAAAGATCATTTTCTTCCTTTCACTAATATTAAGCAAGAGTTGTCAATAATTATAATTTTTATTATAAAAAAGGTCTTAACTTACCTTTTCAGATTTTTGTGCTGTAGTTTTTCTACTGTTGTGCTATAAGAGGTTGATAAGCTTTCTGTCATGAAACTAGTGGCCTGAAAAGGGCTTTTCATGTATTGCACATGGAGGAAAACAAGGGCATTTTCTGTTCTGAGGAAGTAGTTCCAGAATTAAGCTGGTTTTCAGCAGTTTTGTCATTTGAAAGTTGGGTTGGTTTCATCCTGTGTGGCTTTATTTTTTTCTTCTTCTTCGTGTAGTTTGCTATCATTTCTATTATTCACTAGTGTTATATAGGTAGTTGCCAGTAACCTTGTTGGCAAGGTTAACCGTGAAGAAGAAATTAGAGGAGGTCTGTGAACAATGCCTAATTTCGGAAACAAGCTTCTCTTCTCACAATTGTCACCATCATTGTTCTGCCAATGGTTATGTCAATATATATCAATATTTGGAAGTCGTAAAGACAAGAATTTTAGGACTGTTGGTTTCCATGGTCAGATCCTGGAACTACAGGTGACAGTTCAGTGCAGTACCAAGGTGTGTGAGCTCAGGTACAGCATGTATGTGGCCATATTGCTTATGGAACAAAGCCTGTGTTTCCCAAAGCTTTGACAGTTGGATACATTTTCTTCTGGATTGAATATGGCAACACATTGAAAATGGCAGATCATCTGAGCCACTCCAAACCTGTCCAGTGTAGCTAGGCAGCAACCTCGTGATGAACCTGACACATATCCCAGCCTGCGCCTCAGCATCTTGGGATTGTTCGCTTCTGCCAGAGTTGAAATTGGCCTCTGATGATAGATGGACAAAGTACACAGGCTGCTGCTTTAGTGGTTTTTCACAACTCAGGATTCCTTTTGGGAATCACTGGACTATGCTGATTAATTTAACTAGCACTGTGCTGCAGTGAGGAAACACCTAAACTGGTAAATCAGCAGTCTCAGGAATCCCTGTGCCAGGCTCCATCCTGTGGTACAGACTTGCTCAAAACCTGGTTTTTAGAGGAAGGGATCACTTACTTGTGCTACCTACCTACACGTGTGTTTAAAAATACAGTTGAGAGTCTGATTCTGCCAGAAATGTAGCTGTTATGCAAGCGGTTTTCAAAGTAAACTTAAGCAGGCATATATTTGCTCCTTGGCTGAAGGGTCGTGACATCCCTTGCTACTTCAGGTCAGTGTTTGACGGAGCCCCTGTTTATGAATCTAGCATAATGATCTTGGTGCCGCTGTCTACGCTCCTCTGCTTGCTGGCACTATAATTGTGAAGCAGCAGGACACTGGAATAAGAACCCTGTCCCATTATTATTTATATTACAGTAGTGACTGGAAGTCCCATTGTGCTGAACACTGTGTAAACATGCGTTAAGTGACTGTTCCTCTCCCAACAAGGTATAACAAATGTGAAGGGATCAGGATATGAGCATACATTTTGCATAGTATGGCTACACAGACTTGGGGAGTTATCCCAGCTGACCATTTGCTGTCCTCCTATATGCTTTTTTACAAGATTCTGTTAAAACTCACCATTTCTCTTTAAGAAATGTATAACTCCCTATCTGCACAATAAATACATGCAGCCAGATTAAGGAACATTATTGCAAGATCTAAGGGGGAGATAAGAGAATATTAGCTGTAGGGAATAATTCTTGATATTAGAAAACAGACACAATAGCATTAGAGATTCTGTGAGAAGGACTGACAATAACTCTGCATAAGCGTAGGAGAGTGAAAAATAAGAGACATTCTTAATTAAAATTACATTTAAAACTTTTTTTGTAACTTCTGCATATTGAGGTGTGTGTGGGGGTAGCTTGGCATTGCAACCTAGCAATGAGCAACCTTTTGAATTTTATTGTCAGTGCTGACATTCCAGAATGCTGTAGCATTAGAGGCATTTGCTGGAGGTCAGAAGATGGCCATGAGGGTCCTAAAATTTCAGAATTTCCATAGGTTTGCCTTATTTTGCATGAATTTTTTGCATTTAAAATAATGTAAAGCAGGTGTTAAAGAAGGAGTTTAGATATACCTTACACCTGAGTAGTAAAATATTAGGATATTGTATGGTTTATTACTTTTCCAGCTAGATTTGATATCAAAGAGTAGCATTTTTTTTCTTCACAATTAATTGAACAGTAGCTTGCATATCAGTGTTAGTTTAGTTTGTATAGGAGTGGTTGTTACCAGGTAACACAAGGCGAATGCAGTCATTGGCCCATTTTAGCTTGGGATTAGATTTTACCAATATAAAAGTATATAACTGCCTTTCAGCTGATACTGATGACTTCCTAGATGTGGGAACCTGCTCCTTTGTTTAGTAGAGGTGCTGGGAGGCAGCTTCATAGACATAATTGTTTTGAAAGACTTGTGGACCTGCTTCTTGGTACTGGTAAGGAAGAAACATAGTCCAGCAATTCTCTAAGACAGACAAGCTGTGGTCTAAAGTATTGATTGAAATCTTTACCTCCTTTCCTGGAAAAATACTGCAAATGCACTTGCTGATTTCTTTTCAGAGGATGCCTAGGGAAAAGTTGAGAATGAGTTGGAAGATGGAAAACAATGTTATCCCACTTCATAGTGTTTTATCAGTGTGGTGCTGTTCCATAGAGGACCTGTGTTTGCTTTCCAGTGAATTTGTAGAATTCTTCGAAGTACAGGGTAATGATTAAGACAAAAATGAAAAGCATTATTTCTTGGCAAGTAATTGGTCCTCACTTGATTACAATTCAAATCTAAGTTAAATTAATCCCGAAGGTTGTTGAAAAGTCTGTAGGAAAAACTAAGTTTTTATGTTTATGGAAATTGATAATATCCTTCCATGTATTCAATTTGTTTTAACTACTTCTGGTTTTATGTTGCTGAACTTCTTAATGACCCTTTATCTCTTTCTCTAGTGGTATGTCTGCAACACAGAACAGTTATCTGAATCCCTTCAGCCTGTTTTTGTCCAGAGTTACCTTGACCAAGGAACACAGATCTTCTTAAATAACAGCATTGAGAAATCAGGCTGGCTGTTTATCCAGCTCTATCACTCTTTTGTGTCCTCAATTTTTAGCCTCTTTATGTCTAGAACATCTATCAATGGGTAAGTGAAAAGTCAATCTTAGGTAAACTAAATACAGTTTGGATTTAGAGTTTTCAAATTTTCAGCCCTACCCCTTGATCTGTCAGCTTTTCTTAAATTTGTAGTTAGTTTTCCCTTTGCCAGTCTAAGAGATCTGAAATGCCTTACTGTGCTCTTCACGTCCAACCCGCTTAATTGAAAAACACCATTTCCAGTATGGGGGGACAAAGGAGGTAATTGCAATTAATAAGCGACAGTCAGAGGACTCCAATTGTATTTTATAACCATTACTTGTATTAATTTCCTTCTGAATAAAAGAGTGTTCTCTTTGTGTTAGATAATGTATCCCTCTTCCCTCTGCTTTCTTCCCCCCCAACCTTGCCCTTTATTTTACCTACTGCCATATCTATATCAGTTACTGTTGTGATTGTCCTTGTTGAAGATGTCTGTATCCAGTCAGTTCTGTATTGCATCTAAAACTCTTTTCTACTAGAGAGTGCATGCACACCCACTGCAAACCTAGGCAGCTTTCTAAACAGTGCAGAAGTTGGCCGAGTGTTGTGTCTGGTAACACTAACACGGAAAAGAGAATTCTGTCCTTTCTCTTTTTCTGTAAAACTTAAATTTGTGTGTAAGCTGTACATGGAACAGGTAACTTCTGATGTAGCATGTTCGACTGATGAAACGTCAGGAAAGCAGGAGAAGAGAAGTTCATAAAACAATATTCTCCTAGTCTTACTGCATCAGGCTCTTCTGTGGCTGCAGGGGAGTTTAGCTGTTTGTGGGTGCTTTAGTATTTTTTCCAAAAAAAATCAGTGCCTTTTTTTGCTCATGTCACCCCATTCAGACATATGTTTAACAGTTTTGACCTTATGAATTTTGTTACATTTACCTGATTTCTCCACCATCACCACCTCTGCACCTACTACATACTTCTGCACAGTCTGATATGAGGATAGTAGCTGTCTACTAAGGCTAGAAAAATAATCGTTTTCCTTATTTTCTAACCAGATGACTTTATGAGCTTCCCTGTGGTGTTCTTAGTTACTTGCAGCTTTATAGAAATGTTCCTTTGGTTTCCTCTTCTTCCTTTCTCTTCCATTTTTTTTTTCAAAGGCTCTCCAGTGCTTTGATAACACCTCATAGTGCTGTTAGGAATAATAGCTGTGAGCCAATTATACAGCGTGGACTGACAAGTGTGCTGCAAGGGGGCTCTACTTAAATTGGCTATACTCTGTTTATTTTTATACATTTCATATCCCGCTTTAGTTTCTTCTATGTGACTTTGTATGCTCTATCCTTTTTGTTTGTTTCTTTGGTTTTTAGTACAGTCGGTCTTTCCTAGGCTGCCTCCTTTTCACATTTTTTTATTCTTTGATTCTTTTTATCTTTGTTTACCTTTTTTCGCCTTGCACATAAAAGATTTCTCTTCATTGTCTTTAAGTTTAGCCAGCTATCCAACATTAGTTTAAATAATAGTATTTAGCTACCTTCAGTCTATTACTGACCAGTTCTTTTTCCTCTGCTTGTTCTCCTAACTCTTTCATCTTCTGAATTCTCTTATGACAGCTGAAATCCGTCACTACATAGTCTTCAAACAGTTATGGGCGGGTATGTCATTGACTTGATCTATAAGGAATCCAACTGTCACCTCTACCCAATTCCTTAATGAGTTACCTATTTTCTGTTCCACAGCTCTTCATCTTGAAAGCAGGATCTGCAGATAGCAGCAAAAGCCATTGTAACATACAACTAAAAAAAAAAATATCTTATTTTGCCACTCCAGCAGTGTTACCCCCATCCTTTCTTTAAACCTGTTCCCTGGCTTCCCTCCTATTTCTACATCCTGTTCCTCATTCATTGTGCATACTTCTGTGTCTGCAGCCATTTTATTTCCTTTGCTATTTTATCTTTTTTTTTTTTTAAGGTAGGTGGCAGAGATTCAAATCTGCAAATGTGACAAATAAGGTTCAGCCTTTATTTTACCTTTCCTCTTCTTTCTGTCCCTGCTCCTTTCTTTTTTTTTTTTTTTTTTATGTGATCATTTGCTTGAGCTGCACCCCATGAGCTCTTCCTTACCTAATCAAATTCCTGCTGAAGTCTTAACCACTGTGACTGCATGTGGCTATGTGTTTGATCTCTGACAAGTGCAAGGCAAGTTGAACTGGATTTAAAATTTATCTGAGCAGTGACCTTGTCTACTGTTATGTGTGACTGGTTGCTGCCAAAGCACATTCTAAATGACTTCATTGTCCTTCCTGTTAAAGTTTGTACAAAATTGATCATTTCTCATTTTTACATTTCAGGCTGCTGGGAAGGGGCTCAATGTTTGTGTTTTCCCCAGAACAGTTTCAAAGACTGCTTAAAATAAATCCAGAATGGAAATCCCACAGACTTCTCGATTTAGGAGCTGGGGATGGAGAAGTCACTAAAGTCATGAGTCCTCACTTTGAAGAAATCTATGCCACTGAATTGTCTGAAACTATGATATGGCAGCTTCAGAAAAAGAAATACAGGTATTGGAGTGAATGCTCCCTACATCCTTTATAGCAGACATTAGAGCAAAGTAATCTATTCGTAATATTTAATGAATGTTCAGTATGTTCAGTCAGTTTCTCTATGGTTATGGAAATGGTTAACCTGTACAGAAGTAGGAAAACAAACATGTCTGATGGTTCCCTCTTACCAGTGCTTTTGCGATGCAGACATTCCCTGTTATCAGTTAAGACAAAATAGGCAACAACCATTTTGAAGTCTCTTTCTTCATAGCTTGCATAAATTACTTTAATCAAGGGAGTCAGAAAGATGAAATTCAGATGAACAGCCTAAATAAACAGTCCAAAATCACAAGAGGAAAATACAGGTACTGCAGAGAAAGCAAACTGAATCCTGGCAATAGGGATGCCTCAATAATCTGTGTCTGTTTAATCCCACAGTATAGATGACCGTGTAAAGATTCTTTTATTCTTGCTACGCTTAGCTCCTGCTGTTGAGACTGAATAATATTTAGTAAAAAAGACCCTCAGGAACTTTCAGATCTTTGTTCATGCACTCGTCACAGCTCCTGGAGGTTCTTGCAAGCAGCAGATCCAGTCTTGTTGGGTAATGGTTAGCATTTCAGGCACTATATTCCTAGACTTCAACCCAAAGAATGGAAGAATTATGGATTTCTTTTCTTCACCTGTCTTTGAGTGGAAACTTTGCAATCTGGGTTTGCACACTGGTAAATCAGAGAAGATAATAGAATGCAGCAAGCCATTAATCATATTTCAGCTTTGCTGTTTCTTGAGAAGTATCTTCAGTTTTATTCTAGGACAACACATTAATACCTGGGGTTTTGTTTTTTGTCTCCTTTATTGCCTGATGATTGTAAGGCAATATAAAGGTTCGTATGGCCAGATACATAGCCACACCCATCATTGATTTAGTTTTCTTTTGCAAAAGACCAGAAGGATCATGTCTGTCTTCTCATTGCCTCAGTGGCTGACCTTACCTGCACTATCAACACATCCATAGGGAATTTTGTCTTCAGTGGTTCTCTCTGAACTCAGCTTGTGTTTGTTTAACAGACTGTATCTCTTTCCCATTGCAGGGTGCTTGGTATAAATGAATGGCAAAACACAGGATTTCAGTATGATGTTATCAGCTGTTTGAATTTGCTGGATCGCTGTGATCAACCACTGACTGTATTAAAAGATATTAGAAGTGTACTGGAGCCAACTAGAGGCAGAGTCATTCTAGCATTAGTTCTGCCATTTCACCCATATGTGGAAAATGGTAAGTACGCTGATTAATAGCTATTTAGGCAGGTAAAGAAAACACTTGTAGGTTATAGTATCCTAAATTAAATGTTTAATAAATAATTTGCATGTTTGTGTTTGATTTTTGCAAATAACTTGTATGGTGCATGTTCAGAAGTATGAAATCATAGGTAAATAGGCCACATGATGTAAGCTGTTTTCTTAATTCCCCAACATACATTGTTGGCACCACCAAAAAGCTCAAATATTGAAGTCACATATCCTGTTCTGCAGGTTGCCACATTTGAGCTGTGTTGGAGCAACATGGGAAAACTGGTTTCTGATTAGGGCCCTCTGCTGCTGTCATATAGGTAACCCCAGTTGTCTCTAGCAACCAACTGAGCAAAACCATCAGAACTGTCTCTAATACTGAATAGAGCAGTTCAGGCCAAACTGTTTCAAGTGTTCCAGATGAGCTGCACCTAAAAATTCATAAGGAGATAACATTCACTTTCCAACATGAGCTCTCAAAGTAAAATATAGATCCCTACTAATACAAAGTATCAACCACTAGTTATATTGTATTAGTAACTGGAATAAAAAAGTAAAATTAAGTGCCAAAGCCCCATTATTTCCCCTAGTTGCATTTTAAAGGAGTACATGAGAGATTTTCAATGAACCTGTCCTTATAACTAAACTTCAAAAGAGACTAGAAACTTTTTTTTACCTGCCTATGATTGTGGATTCAGGTTGAGGCGCCCTAAAGGTGGTTTGAATTCGAGAAGGCTGGTGTTCATCAGTCATCGTTTGGACACTATCTCTCCTTGAGTATTAAGACTTGTCTGTGGAAAGGCATGTATGCCTGGAAAATACAGAACTAATAACCTTAAAAACCTGGCAATCACAAATGCGTCAAACTGTATCTGTTTTCTGCTTTTTACATGCCAGTGGTATTTTGGCAGGAGGAGGGGGAGGGGTAAAAAGTTTTAAGTGTAAAAAATAATGCCATCAGATGAAGAATTGCTTAAAATACAGTATTTGACTGTATAATTTTGTAACTATTCTGAAAAGTAGTGCATCTTACATGAGATGGGGGGGTTGACTTACACATCTGTACAGGATTTCAAGCATATTTGTTACAGCTTATTGTTCCTATAATGTGGAACAATATAGCTTCCTCTTTTAAATATTCTTTAAAATTCCAAATAACAACAGTGTCTTTCTAGTCTTTCATTGGCATATTAGGAGCAGAAATTGAGAAATTATTTGGATGGCTTTTTTGTTTGTGTGCCTTCAAAACTATGTGCCATTGTGTTTTGCAATCGCTATTGCACCCAGCAGCTACTTTTCTGCAAGTTGTTAGGTAACCATATGACAGACCACATGCAACTTCCTGGCTCAACAGGAGGTAGATAAGTTAAGGAAGAAACTATTCTAAGTCCACTTATATCCTTCATCATTAATCCCCTACAGTATACTGGGAGGAGAAGAGATTGTTAAACTTATAAATCCCAAGGGACTGGAAACTTGTTCTGTGATTGTTGAACTCAGTCATTCCTACTTGTTGAAAGTTGAAATCTGTTGTAAGATGTCTTGTAAACCAAAGTCATACTTTTATTTGTGGTGGTGACTTGTAGCAGATTATTCACTTTGCCTAAGGCAGTTTTGTTTCCTTAATATGTTCTGAAATTTAAAAACATACTCAGTTTGTCTCTTTACCACTATTATGGATATGGGCCCATATAAACTTCTTTAGACAATACAAGTTAGCACACAAAGGTTACTGTCATTCCACTGAAGCTTTCCAACTTAAGATCTATTTACTGTAGTCTAAAGAAATAGACAATGAACTGCCAGACTGTCCTCATGATGTACAAATGATTTTAGAATTTCGGTATTTTCATTCAGGTATTCTACAAGATGATGCATTTTAAAAAGTGTTAGATGTGTACATATGCTTTATATTTACCAAAAAATATATACTTGGAACATTCGAAGAGGAGAATGTTTCATGGCTCAAGTAACTTCTTGTAGCAGCTAATTAAAAACAGTTTAGGCCCGCCTAGGGAAATTTTTGAATTTTAGAGGGGGGAACAAATGGAGAAGACATGAGGCAGGTAAGGTGTTTGATCAGTGTATAGATAAGTTTCTAGAAATGGAGAAATTATTTTAATCAAAACAAGATTACATGTAATGTAATGGGAGGGTAATTGTGGAAACTGTCTATGTGAATAACATAAAACTTGCTTTAAGAGAACAAAGCAAGGTGGAGGAGGAGGTAAAATATATTTCAGTGCTTGCTGTTTCTGGAATTACAGTGACACCTAGAGTCCAAAGTAGCTTAATCATAAATTCTTTCTGGGACTTTTCAGAGTTTTATTTTCAACATGCAGAACAAGTAATGCACTTATTGCATGTGTCTAAATTTGGCAAGTAAGCTGGATGAATCATGAGGTATTAGACTAGTCATATAAGAATATGTATTATTATAACTTGATATTTTTATAGGTATCTCATAGGGTCATAAAAAAATCCTTTGTATTCCCCAATATGGACATCATATTTATATAAAGGCATTATTAGATATATGACTAGACTGGTTTAAGTTTCTCTAAATTAAAAACATCAGAGACATCATAATTCAGAAGTAGTAAACACTAGCAGTTTGGGATTGTGAAATTTTCTTGTTGAACACCTTAACACCTTGTGATTGGTTGACAGGGATAAGAAGACAAATATGTGTTTCCATCTTCCTGAAATACTTGGTACTAAGTTGAGCTGGAAACACAGTACTATGCTAGATGAACCCTTGCTTTGTCTCAGTTGTCAGTTCTCATCTCACTGAAGTGAGAAATGGTGTTTCATTTGTTAAACAAAGCTTTGCTTTATTTAAATGATGATGAAAGAGGCAGCTGTTCTTTTGTAGGGAGAATGCATGATACTAACAGATCTCTGGTAAAAGTGCTGATTTTGTAGACTGTCTACATAGCAACTGCTGAAAAAAAAAAAAAGGTACTTTAAAAAAAAAGTATACCACCTTGACTAGGGATTATACTTCTGCGTTCATGCTTGTATCCCATGTTGAACAGGCATGTAAAGGCAAAACTTGCTGCTCCAGGTAATCCTGACTTTGGATGGTAGGACTGGAAGATGGGGATTGTCTGTCTAGCAAGTGAATTTTAATATTGCAGGAGCAACCTTCTCACTGTGACCACTACTTTCCTTTCCTAAACAGGCTAGGAAGAAGCTCCCATCCAAATGAGCTTTACCATGATAGTACATGCATTTATATTGTCTGTTTTTTTCTGCTTGCCTGTCTACAGAATACATAGCTTTTGCTCTGTTTAAGCTGTTGTTAAGATTCAGTAACTGTTGATCTGTATATCTGTTACATCGATAACTATCACATTAATATGACTAAACCCAGAATTTCAGCTATGAAATGAGTTTATTTTCTGTTGCTGTCAAATATCATACATCTTTCACAAATGCTCAATTCATGTAAAAGGAATACATGTATATTTATGTAAAACGAAGAAAAGAGAATTAAATAGAATTAAATCTCAACTAGAAAAAGGAAACTTTTATGAAGCATTAGCTGTTTTCTTATGAAAGATGAAGAAGTCTTTTCCCACGGTTCTTATTCTTGCCGAATGGAAAATGGAAGTAATATATAACATAGATGTAATGTACAGTGCACTTGGGTTTGGTGATCTGTTTAGAAAATACTCTTGAAGAACACTGCCCTGCAAGGTTTTCTCCTCTGTTTTTAAAGCAAAGAATGTCTGTGAAGAAGCTTAACTTCTTCATCTGCCCCTTTGCTTGCATGAGAAATACTGAACAAATCTGAACTGCCACACATGCTCATCTGTTCTGATAAACAGTGTCATCTTCCAAAACATCCTAAGGGAAAAATGTAGAAGTATTTCGTTACTGATGTGAACTTTTTTTTTTTTTAAATAAAGGCAGAATTTCTTTTTTGAGACAAACTCCATCCCTTTACTGTTTCAGTAAACTCCTTTCTCCCCACTTATCCAGTTGCTTTTGTCCATGTGGCATCTACAGGATTTAAAACATATTTCTTTTCCTCTTCCTATGGGCTTTTCCTAATCTTCAGGGAGCACAGAGGCAGTAAAACATACCCCTTTTTTTCACTGTGATCATATCTGATGCTCAAATGAAAGACCAGGTCATGTCAGCAGGGACTTGAAGTCTTTAAAGGTGTAATTAGAGGGAAACAATTGGGGCTGTATGGAAATAAATGAAGTAAAAATGTTTAGAGGAGAAGTGTTTGACTTTGTTCTACGTTTCTTTTGGTTTCTCCTTGCATCTCTGAAGTGGTGCAGTCCACACTCAGAATAGGAAAGAATTTATAAGGTTTCTCAAGAGAAGCAACATTTTTGAAGCAGGATTTTGAAGCTCTTTTTGTAGCTTGCAAATACATGTGACTTTTAAAGATGTTTTTTTGTAACTTACATGGCATATGCAAAATTATTGTCATATGGTCATATAAGACTTATTGGCATAAATTTGGAATGATGAAATAAGTTGTGTTGCTTTACCCAGTGATGTTGAAGATTTAGTTTAGGCTCTGTAAGTTGAAGGAGGGGGAAATATCTGTAAGAATGTTGTAGAACTTCTGTCCCCTAGCTACCCTGGGCTTAGGAAGCAAGAGGAACTATAATAGAAATATTTTTCAAAAATGAACTCTTAATAGCTCTATGCATTTTACCAAACAGTCCAGAACCACTTGTTGAGACCACTTCTTGGCAAAATACAAATTTATGGACGCTTTATTTTTAAAAGTACATACATTAGTATCATAAATATATAATTGTCTATGTATCGTCATTTAGAATGCTTTATAATGTCTTTGACTGTTGTGCAGAACACTTTTTTTTATACCTCTATCAACTTTCAAAAAGGAAGTCTATTTCCAGAGGCAGGAAATAGAAATGGTATACTCTTAAAAATTGTCAGTTCCTCTTTTTCCCCATAAATTTCAGTATTGTTAGATAGATACTTACAGGCTGTTGGCAATGTTCAGCATACCTCTGCTTTTGAAGTTCTTGGGCAATGGCTTGAAAAATTTTTCGTCCACTGCTGATTTTCTGCAAATTATTTAAAATATTTTAGGTCAGTGCTACATTTGAAGTTGGGGGAAACATCTTTTTCTACCTTTTATAATTCTGATTTTTTCCCTGTGTGTTTTCGGGAATGTTACTAAATAACACTTTAAGAATATACGGTTTGGCAGGCAGAAGGGTTTTAAATTACGTTAATATTACATCTCTTAACATATATACCTTCTTTAATGGATATTTAAATGTATGGCTTCTGAATTTTATTCAAGGATACATGGTGATAGAGGCTCTTAATAGACTTGTTTTAAATACTTCAGGGCTTACCTGAATGTACCATTTAAACAAACAAAAAATTAATAGCAAAACCTGTTATTTTTCAGAAGAAGTTCAAACAAAATTTACTTAAAACATAAAGGAAGCTGTGTATTAGAGATGGGCTTTACATAGATTGACTATTCTGTATCCAATTTGTTTAAAAGAAATTATTTAGCTAATTAGTTAAAATCAGTTAAATGTAAAATCATTAACTAGTTTTGTATGAATCTGAAGTGAAGCCTTAACAGCTCTGAATGTCTCTAACTGAATTGTCAATTAATCACAAAATTGATGCCAAATATATTTGAAAAAGACAGGAAAAAAAGTTCTGAATCACAGACAAAGCAAACAAAGTGGTAACATACAGAGTCCTCTGTTCTTTGGTCTTCATTCCCACTTTTCTTTAGCAGCTTTGTTTTTAACTGGAGGGAGGGATAATAAAATAAAAAACTATTAAAACATAAGGTGAGAAGCCAACCGCTAAGGTAGAATAGTTAAAAGCGTTGCCCTTTTACAGTGTCAAACAGTTTTCAAGTGTGTAAAGGCCTTTTTCAGCTTCTGGTAGTAGATGCTGCAGGTATTTTTGCTTTGAGTACAGTGGGACCTGCCTGAAGCACTACCCAATTCTCAAAAATAAACCAATGGCATCACAGATATTGGTTTTTCCCCTGAAGAAGTCTTAATTAATTTTTCCCACTATACTACTTCACCCAGTTTAAAGAAAAACAAAAATCAAAATGACTGTCCTGCCTTTATGCTTAGACAGTGATCACTACAGCAAAGAACCATTTTACCATATCATACCATTTAGGACTGTGAAGTCCTCTTTCTCATGTCAGTCTCATTATTATGTAAAGATTCCAGTTGCAGCTTTGGGTGTTTGTTTTTAACTAAACACAACGTTTTTTTCTAGATTTAAAAAAAAAAAAAATCCAGTAGTTATGTAATTTTTAACCAGGTGCATTCTAATGTGTTTGTTTCTTACAAGCATAAAACTTTTTCCAAGTCTCCGATATTTTTAAGTTTTACCAAGGTCTCTCTTCAGTCTGCAGTAACTTTACTGCAGCTCACAAATACTTTGACATTAAATTTAAATTATTTTACTTTTACTGGAAACTAATCCAGAGAGTTGATGACTTACAATGGTAATTTGTAGTTTTGCTTTTTGAGTGTGCCTTGATAGATAATCTCCAACTTGCTCATTAATACTCTCAGGATAATTTTAACTTCAGAATACCTTTTCCTTTAGACACTTTACTGAAAAAAGAAAATGTGGTTGCTATTAAAACTACAGGTATGTGCCACATGAGTTTGCAGATGTGTGCAGCTTATGAACTTCAACCAGCCACCTCTTTAAAACGTAATCATAAAAGTTGTGGAATCTAGGAATGTCTTTTTATTCTCCTTATGGAGATGTTAAAACTGCTTAGATTTACAAAATTAACAGAATCAGAAAAAGCACTTTGAGCCTACCTTGTAGACTACAAAGAATGTGAATACAGTAGTGCTGTATAGAAACAGTAATGATGAGGCGATGACCATGAAGATGAGTTTTCCATTGCTGTGCTGCTTCTCTGCTCCTTTATTAGAAGTGAGTATTAGAATAAAGGACAGTTCTTCTGATTCACATAATTTTCTTAAGATTCATCATTTCAGCCCCCTTCCTCTGAGGAATTAAAAAACCCTCACACCCATCAATATTTTCTGGTTAATTTTCAGTCTAAATTCCTTAGTGAGATCACTTTTCTTTTGTTTTGCTAAATATTTGCAACGGCAATGGAGACTTACTGTTGATTATTAACCCTTCCTTTAGGGGTAGACAATAGAATCCAGTTTTTTGCTCTCTTAAAGGAATTTCTGAATAAAGCTGAGAGGCTTTTGTTCAGAAATGCAGTTAGATGTAGGAAGGAATATAAGTAATAACCCAGCTAGGGTTTTTTTTCCATTTTAGGCATGTAAAGCTGAAATGTAGTTAATGAAGTCTCATTGCTTTCTTAACTAGAAGGCAAATGATACAAAGGTTCAGAACTAAAACTTTTTTCTCAGGTTGGCACAGTGAATCCCCAGTTCTGAGACTCTGTTGCACCTATTTCCGCTAAATGTCAGTTTCTCTACTTCTCATTTTTCTGTTGATACTTCCTTTCTGATAGCCATTAAAGTCTTTATGTAAGAGGATGTAGACTATGGTTAGACAACACGAGTACAAAACTTCTTTCTTCTGTAGAATTCTAGTATTTGCATCATATGACAGAACAATCTAATTAGCAAACAAGGTTAAGATGCTTATTTGTAGAATCTCTCCATGGTTTTACTATTAATATTTTAATTTAGTCATACTACTCCCAATGGTTTTGTTGGTATTTCCATCTTAAATGCCATTCTTGAAAGTGTCAATAAAGAGAGTATTTAGGTAAGATAATTTATTTCTTTTAAGATGCTTCATTAAGAAGGAATGATCAACTGACCTGTTTTCATTAGTACAGTTCCATCTCCTGTTTGTTTAGAACGGGGTGAACTTGAATCTGAAAATGCTATTCCACAGATATAAACAGCATTGTCATCTACAGTCAGATCATTGATCTGAAGTGAAATGTTATTTTCTGATAAATGTACTTTGTACTTATCATCTGTGCATCTAGGAATACACAAATCCTCGTGTTTATTAGTTAAAAAGCGAAACCATAGAACTTGAGGTGGAGACAAGGAGCATCCAGAGGCAGTAAAAGCACATGTTAGGAACACAGTGTGCATAGAGTAGTCAGCTTCCTGAAATCTGGGTTGTGTTACAGTGACTTGGCAGGTATCTGCAGCACCTGTTGGGAATAAAGTATTGGTAATGTGAGGGACAGTTAAAAAGCAAGCCACAGTCTAAAAAGAAAATAAGCTACTTCTGGTCTGTTCGAGAAAAGGTGGGAGGAAAGGGAAAAAACAACTGTGTTTCAAACCTGATATTTTTAAGGTTGTTTCCAGCAAACTTTTCTTTTACATAATTTCTCAGCTTGCCCATGTGTTCATTTAACAGTTTTACCTATGTGGTAATGTGCTTAGCGTTCTGTTTTTCTGAAAAAGTATAGAGAAGATGCATATATCTAAAATAATGTGAATGTCTGCTTTGGCCCTGGAGAAGACCAAAATAATACTTTGTGTAGTTCCCTGCCTCAGACTTAGTCCTAAGTGTTTGGGGGAATGGGAATGGGAATGGGAAGCGGGGGGGAGGGCTGGGTGTCATGTGACATGCTCAGTGGAGTAGTTCTGCAAGGGTTTCTCTCTCCTCCAGTGTTCCTCATCTGAGTCAAGTGAGACAGCATGATGGCAGGTAGTGGAAATGTCATAAATGGAGACGTTTATAATTTAACAATTTCATAACATTGATTAGAATTCATAGTAGTTCCTAGACATTCTTCCACTTCATCACATATATCGACTCTGGGTTTCTAAGGATGATAATAATATTGCTTGTTAGTTCTGACATTTAAAAAACGTGTGCAGAGAAAACAGGAAGGTTAATCAGAGAAGAGAATTCTAATTAAGGAACTTAAATTTAAGGTTTAAAATGACTGGTCTGGGAGATTTTTTTTAAGTCCTTATAGAAATCCATAATTTAAATACTGCTTTAGTATATTTAATTTTATTCAAATAAATTGCTTAGTTATTTAAACAGTGGTGATAATGAGATTATTACAGTGAAAATGAAGGTAGTAGTTTAACAGTATCCTTTTCTACTTCCTAGAAAATAACAAATTAGAAGAAAAATAAACTGAAGTCTCTTAATCTGCTGCTGATACACAATTTATAAGCCTGTCCACAGTGGACAATCAGCATTGTCCCTTCATCACTTTTCTCCCTGAGTGTTTTATAGACCAAATCCAAGCAGATTCAATGTCTGTGACTTCTACAGGAATAAAATGAAACTCTACTTCTGCATCAGATCAACATCAGAGCCATTCCATAGCAGCTACAGCAGTCTGAAGATTGTAGTAATAGAAATTGTTGGTGTACCTGCACCCTGTGTGGTGAAAGGCAGTAGCTTGTGCTTCTGCAGTTGATCCCTTTCTCTTTTCCACCTTACTCTAGGGCTCTGTATGGCCTTGCAGAGCAGAACTCCATGGATTCAGTTTCATGCAGATACTGTATGTTCAGCTTCCCAAACCCTCCTCCCAAACAAGCACAGCTGCAGTGAAAACCATCCTGCTGCTGCTGGAGCATTCTTTGCAGCAAAATGCAGTATGATTTGACCCAGAAATCATAGATTACAGGAGTATGTCAGACTTTTGGAAGAAAAAGATTTGCTAACAGTTGTTTAATTTGGAAGTTGTATGAAGATAGCAGAAATTAGCTTGATTCTCAGAAAAACTTTTTACTGCTCTTATTTTGTAGCTATGTTGCAAATCATAACCGCAACATTTTCAATCTTGCTTAACTGCTATTACATGGGAAAATATAAGAACCTTAAAGTCTTACCAGCACCATACAGAATCCAGTCAAATGCCAGCATTAGCACATTTTTTAATTTGTTGAAAGATGCCATTTCTTGTATCTCTCTGGAAATGATTCTGCTTGAAGGAAGAGGAACTTAGGAACTCTTTGGAGTTGCAGAACGCTCTGAATCACAAGATTTAGAACTTCCTGTTTAGAAGGGTGTTTACTGTTGCATTTGGCAAACTGGTTAAAGGTACAGACCGAACCAGAAAACATTTGTTATTTGTGGATGACATTACTTGGAAAATGAGTTAAGAGTTTTAAATTTTGAACTTCTGAGAGTTGTACCTATAATCCTTCAGATTATTTCATTGCATATTACAAATGACAACACGTTTTACATCATGCTACAGTGTTTGGCTTCTTAATTTTATATGACCCGAAGCAGTCTTTACCCTATCAGCTAGTAGGTGGCCACTGGAGGAACAAAGATTCTGTAGCCATCCATTATAAGGTGGTGGTCTACTGATGGAAGCTTCACAGCAAATCATAGTTTTCAACTTGCTGGCTCTATTTACTGTAATTACCCGAAGCCATCTTTGGCCAGACAATGGGCATAAAGAAAGAATTTTATAATGCTGGAAAAGCTCTTCATTAAATAATCTGTCTGTCCATGTCTGCTGAACACCAGCCTCACTAACAGAAGTTACTTTTCAGCCAGTCTTGGAACTGCTAGTTAAAAATGTAACAAAAGATAACCTTAAGAAGGCGCTGCTTCTGAACAATAGGCAAAAACTTGAACTGATCTTGCAACAGCTCTACAAATGGCTTGTCAACCTCCTATTTGGAGTGGAATGGAATATAATTGTGTAATATGCTTTCTGTAAGAAAATAACAACACACAATAAAGTTTTCTTTATCATTTAAACAAAACTGTTTTGTTTTCTCAGTAGGTGGCAAGTGGGAAAAGCCCTCAGAAGTTTTGGAAATCAAAGGGCACACTTGGGAAGAACAGGTGAATAGCCTGCCAGAAGTTTTCAGTAAAGCTGGTTTTGCCATAGAGGCTTTCACCAGACTGCCATACCTATGTGAAGGTGATATGTATAATGACTACTATGTACTAGATGATGCTGTCTTCGTCCTCAAGCCAGTGTAAGCGTGTATGAAGTAAATCTCCAGAATCTAACCCCAGAAGCAGCCTCTGAAAGAGGAGTTTGATTTATGGTTACCTAAAGGGAGGGAATTTGGGGATTGCCATGCTAAATAAATACCATGTAAGAAATTTAAAGGCCAAAATACTAATGTATTTCTTTGTAGTGCGATTAGGAAAAAAAGGTCATTTTTTTAAACAGACTCTTCAGTTGAGAATTTCTTTTTTACCAGCTCTTAAACCAACAATACATTCTGCAGTCCAGCAGTAATGGGGGATATTTTTTTATACTTACCTGCAACAGGGATCAGATCCAAGCAAAAGCAATAGTCCTAATAACGATGAAACTGATACCATGTGAACTCTTGTTAAAGAAATCAAGTGAAATCTGGCAATAAAGTTATCCATTCAGTTCAAGCCTTGTTGAATATAAACTGTTGAAATGGATATTCTTCCATGCTAAGTTACTTTCTCTCTTACTGTCATTCTTCACATGTTTTTAATCATGCTAATAAACTTTTTTTGAGATGACTTTTTGCATTAACTTTTGTGTTCATTTTTGTAACCATAGCCACGCTTGTCTGCAGCAACTGCTCTTTGTGTTGAGAATCAAGCTCTCAGTAGCAGCAAAACCTTGCATTTATTTAAACAGCATTTAAGTATTGTTTAAAGGGATAACAGTCCACAAAAAATGTATCACTTTTGGTTGGGTTTCCTTCATGTTCCTCTCAAAGCCTCATAAATCCTCATTGCTTTTGCATATGCCATTTTCCAGCTAAAGGTGTTACAGTAGAACTTGCCAAAACTGCACTTTAAACTGATGGGTTTAATAACAAGCTTTCTAAGCAAGTTGTTCCTGAAAGTTTTCATCTTAAAAAACTTGCAGGCAGTTTCTTGCAAATTTTGTGAGTCAAACTGCCTCTGAGGATCAGGCTATAGGGACCTGATTTTGAAGGTTTTGCTAGCCTGGGACATTTTCTTTTCATCAGGAACACTAAATAAATGCTATTTATTTTAACGTGTCTTGTTTTAAAAACTCTGTTTAAAATGGATAATTTCTGGCAGTTGGGATATAACCTTCCTTTAAAACAACAAGTGGCATCATAAGTAGTACAGAACTGGCAGGCGTATGTCTTGCATTGCTTGGGATATAAGTGTTGTGAGAGAGCAGAGAAACCTCAGCTTGTATATCAGCTGGTAAGTAAAGTAAGAACTGACTTATCTTTTGCTTTTGAAGTCTAAAAAAGTTGCGCATTGTGTGTTTTGGGGTTATTTTTAATGATTGGTGAACTTATGGCAGGTAGGATGCTTCAGCATGTCTTTTTAGGTTTACCTTGGACTTCCTTTGCCTGATGGTTAGTGATTTCTCTTGCTGATTTAATAGCCTTTTATTCTCAGTCATCTCTGTGGAATAGTAAGTATTCTGTAGTATGGGACAAGGGGTTTGACCAGTGGGGGTTTTTTCAACAGTAATTCAGGCTCAGTATTATTCTTGTTTCATCATGTGCTGTTGAATTTTGTCACAGAGGACAATCAGATTTGTCTGTTAGAAAAATAAGCTATGCATGCTTCGGAGTGAATCCAGTCATTTTTGTTTTGTTACCTTCATTTGTACTCCTCTAGTAGTGGGAAAATATGTTTCTTAATGTGTAAGGTATTTAGCTTCCTGTAGCAAATATACATTAAGACAAACTTCTTCAAAGGTACTTAAGCTTTTTAATCCCACAGGTTAAAAATCACATGAGACTATGCATTTCACATGTCCTATCTTTTAGTCTTGCCACTTAGGACTTTGGTTTGTAATGGCTTTGAGAGGTTTTGGGACAGAAGGTGCAATGTAAATAAGTTTGGGGTTTTTTCTTATGATTTCCTGTTTTGTTCCCTCTATTTAAACAAGTATTCTTACATGTTAGGTGGGGAATTAAAACACTTAGTAAGCATGAGCAGTAACAGGGAAAAGCTATGAACAGAGTAAGCTTAAATTCAACAGGATCAAAAACCTGCTTAGTCCCGTTGAATGTACAAAGTGGTCCTGGGTGACTGTACCTACACCTATACTTCTAAAATCAGAGTTGCTTGCAAAGGACGGGGCGCAGCGTGGCTCATTGTGTCAGGGAAGGGACTTCTTTCTTTCTAGACCTTGAAAGTGCATTTGTGTGCAGTTAATGTCTGCTCACACAGCCCCGTGCAAAGAAACTTGAGTCCAGTAGTTGATTAAATTACCTGAAATACTTTAAGTTGTCATCCAAGGGGACAAGTGTTTATTGCCAGTCCGAAGTCATTACTTTCGGGCTTGAGGAACTCTGCCTCGTCCCTCTGCTGTCCCTGTCCTGCTGTGGGTGACGGTGTGCAAGTCGCACCTCGGTGTTCTCATTAATGTGCGGTGTTTTGCCCTGGAGAGTAACTGAACTGTCTGTTCTGTCAAGGTGGCACGGGATGTGTTGCATCGCAGGAAAAAGATGCTCTGCAAGGGCACGATTTAGTCGGAAACTTTCAACGCAAAGTTGGAACAACTTCGTCTCAGAAACCACAGCCCCCTTTTGCTGGGTGATCCCAGGTACAGTCGGTTCGCATTCCGCTCCGAGGAGCCCAGGGCCGCCTGCCGCGCTCGGGTGGGGAGGTGGGGGGAGCAGGGCGTGGGCAGCACCAGCCTGGGCCCGTGGGTTTCCCCCACGCAACTCTCCCTTCGTCTCGGGAGGGGAAGCATCCTCTTCTGCCTGCGACGGGAGTCCCTCGCCCTCTGAGCCCCCCCGGCAGAGGAGACTTTTCCCCTCCCCTCCGGCTGAAGGCCGGGGGCTGCCGGGCAGACACCCGGGGGCTGCGGGGCAGACACCCGAGGCTGCGAGGCGGTGCTGGCCCCGGTCCCTGCCCCCGCTCTCGGGGTCCCGGCTGGAGCCGCCCAGCTCGCTGCGCTGCCTGTGCGGGGAAGGAGGTGTGCACAGCGGAGGCAGGTAAAGTGCCGCCGGGTCCTGGCTTTCCCCAGGAACCCACCGTCTCTTTCCCCTCTTCTGCCCTCCCCTTTCTTCCCTCTTTCCAACCTGACCCCCTTGAGGGTTCCCTCACTGCGTTTATGGGGTTCTTTTCAGAGGTGCTGAGACCCTGGCTGCAAGGGGGCACTGGTGGTGCAAGGGCTTATCAGCAAGACTTCTGATGATGAGGTTAGCTTTCTGGTTATCAAGCTTCGGATAAGGCAGCGACTGCATCGGAGTGAGTGATAAAATGTCTAGGATTTCTTTACATGGAAGAGCGGCTGTTTAGGGAGCAAGAGGAGAAGGCAGTTCGGGAGCTTATCATAACTGGAGAGTCCTGCAAGGGTGACATCTCGGAGATCTGATCACAGCATATGCTGCCGTGTTGCAAGGAACGATCTGTGGGGAAGTGCTGGATGGGATCTGCAAGAGATCCTCACAGGGTGATTTGGGATTGTCTAAAGGCTGCGGTGAACTTCTGCAATGAGACTAGTTTCCCTGACAAAAGGAATTATTTCATCCCTCAGATTGTCTTATCAAGCGATGCTGTTTCTGTACCTGCTAATTGTCCACAGGAGTTAGTCAGGGTAAAAAAAGCACTTTCCTTAGCATTTACTCTCCTTACATATTAATTTAGCATGCTCTAATTAAAATACCCTCAAAGTGTATCAAAGTGGATGAGTTGGAATAAACAAATCAGGATTGACATTGGTAGCATGAGTTAAACTATGCAGAGTAATCAAACCTTACTGCAAAATTAATAGGGCGAAGGCAGAAACAAACACAAGAAACTTCATTGTCTAGGAAACCAGATACGTCTGAATGAGAGACATCTACTGTAGTGCTCCCAAAAGAATAGCTGAAAAGGGTTTCAGTGTGTGCAAGAACAGGACAGAGGCGATAGCTTCTTGAAGTCTAATGTTTAAATTTTTCATCATCCATCAGTTTGAGTCACTCCTGTTACAAGACTGGAGTTAAGTGTTTGCAATAGACAGAAATATTGCTAGCGGCTGTTGAAAGACGTTTTCATAAAAGAGCTCCTTGCTGATAAGTGAGATTAAACAATCTGGAAAAGGCATTCGTATTTATCAAATGTTCAGATCTGTAACTCAAGCTGTGGCAGAGAACTTTAAAAAAAAGAAGAAAAAAAAAGAATGGATCCAAATTCAGCAACAAAAAGAAATGCACAAACTAAGTGTGGCTGCAGATAAACCTTTGAAATGAAGGAAGGGGAGAAAAAAACTAACAAAGTCACCTCAGGGTCAGAACGAAGTGGGTCAATGGGGTCCTCTGTGTCATTTGTTAAAATCAGGAACTAATCCCAGTGTAAGAAGCTGCAATCTGTAGAGCAGGGCATCTTCTAATATCTCAGATTAATTAATTGTTTTACCTGTGGGGAGGGTGACTCTCACGGCTGGGCAGAGGGCCAGGCTGAGGGTGCAGAGGCAGAAAATCCTCTTTGCAGTAAACTTGGTGCAATGTGGCTTAAAGCAGCTCACGGTCCTCAGCACAGCGGAGGGGATGTGGCTGCGGAAACGCTTGTGTGAGCGAGAGCTGCTCAGTCTCTGCTCCCTTTCCATCCCATTGCATTATTGCAGTGTGTATTCTTGTCCTTCAGGAATTAGACCAAAAGCAACAAATTCATTTCATATATGACAACTGTGAGACTGTCAGTCTTCTGTGATGAGAATCAGTGACATCCTGGTGAAAAGCTCCAGGTATCCCATTACGGGCCTTCCAGCTAATTTATCTTTCGGTGATCTTTATGCCACGTAGCACAGGGCAGCAGGGATAGCAAGAGCTACTAAAACACCTATTTCCATAGAAACCATGTCCTAGCTCATAGTGAAAAATTGATGGTACGCTTCTCACGAGTACAAAGATAGAGCTTGGATCCATCTAAATGAAGTGGCATCGTCTTGAACTCCATTTCCCAAAAGTGTTGCTTTCTCTCTGCTTCAGAAGGGCAAGGACTTTTTGCCCCTTTTTGCAGAGCGAGGGCAGCAGGGGAGGGGAGCATTCCTTCCCCCTCCCTGCCTGGAGCACCCTGCACGGTCATGGGCACGCAGGAGGGTCAGGCCCTCCCACCGTTCGAGTTCAGGGATCTGCAAATGGAGGGTCCCAGACTGGTCTGCAGTAATGAGCTAGAAAAAGTTTAGGGTTTGTCTGGAGCTTCTTTACTATTTCCTTTTTCACTCCCTCTACTTCTTTTCTGGTTTATCTGAGTTTAAAAGGATTTCTTTGTTTGCTTTAACAAAACTGCATTTAAGTCATGTTTAGGTGGAATGTGGCTTAGTAAATGAACAGTGCTACTAGGAAGAAAATTAAAAAAGCTGCTTGGTAAAAGGGAAATAAATCTGGCTCCACAGGCACACTTGGCGGACTTGCATAAAATATATCTCTATCCTGGAAAAAGATCTAAATTAAAAACTTGGGAGCAAGCACTGTACTCCATAGCTTAGGCTGTCTCTGATTTATAGCTATGAAAGTTTTGGGTGAATATTGCCTTTTGACTCTGTTCTTTTTATTTTCCTTTTCAATCCAAATATCTTCTGATTCTAATAGACACTAGAAGAAATGTCCAGACTTTTGAAGATATGTTTCTTATTGATATCAGTGAATCATGCTGAGATTACATACAGTCAGAACTCTGAAGGTAAGACCAGCACTCCTGTATGAGGGATGTATTTTGTGTGGATGGAAGAAGGTATGTGTAGTAAAATAGATGCAGCACTGTTCAGTAACTCAGACCATATTCTCTGCTCTCTTCTCTTCATGAAGCTATGCCAGCACAGAATTTAACCAAGATTGCTTATTATTTAATAGCCTTTTATTTTCACTGCTTTTCTGTAAAAACATTTAATCAAACCGCATTAAATGCTTATTAATAAATTATATATATAGTTTCAATTACTGCACACAATACATGTATTTTTGTATAACACAGTTGAATGTAAAACATTAAATCAGCTTTTAGTAATGGGATAATCTTTTACAGATTTGCCTCCATTATTACACAAAGCCATGGTTAGTATTTTTATTTGATCTCTCTACTAACATTTTATATTATAAACTAAAAATAATAATTTATTACATATATTTATAATTTTTTCCTTAGGAGGAAATAATAACCGGGAAATATCTGAATGGTAATGTACAAAATTGTTCCCACTTATGCTTCTAAAAGGAATTAAAACTCAATATCTCACCATAACTTTTTATGTTCCATTTTTCACCTGCAGCTCTCCTTGATATACTTCATTTTCAGAGGTAATGTATTACTCTCACCATCTTGATTTTTCAGTATTATTTTGCACTTCAGATATGATCTGTTTCATTTCCACAGAAACTGGAACATTATGGATGGAATGAAATTGGCCCATTTGATTACTTTGATTTAGATCTCCTGTGAGGAGTATTTCCTCTTAACAAGGAAAAAGCTGTTTTTCATGATAAAGCAAAAAACCATGCATAGAATGAGGCTGAGAATAAATACCTGCTACAGTTTTCAAAAGTTTTGATAATTAACTTTGTTCATAAGTTTCAGAATGATGTCTTAAGGGATTTAGGTGCAGTTCCAGCTTTCTGTCCGTCTCCCTCTTTCAGTCCTGCTCCATGCCCCATCCATCCCACTTCCTCCAGCTCCTGGCAACTTTTGAATTACTTGCTAATTTTGTCTAAATTTGAAAGAGCAGTATAAGCCTCAAAGGCTATTCCACTCCTACATATTTTGAGAAAATCAATAGCTGTGTAAAGAAGACACACTGAAATTAATGAGTCTGCTGAGGGAAAGGCAGCAGACATTAGTCACTGTACTTACTTTCTACAAGCAGATCAGAAGAGGCATAATGGGGTGCCTATAGCTCCAGACTAGCCACGGCACAGCTTGTCTCATGCCTGGAGATGGTACCACTGGCAACATGTTGGAAAATTGAGATTATTGTGGGTGGTTGTAGAGTTAGGTGAAAAAACCCGTAACTAATTCATTCCATTCCTCATTGAACCATGTGTTTTCATTGCATTAAATAGGTCGACTATTAGTCTGGTTAGGCCAGAAAGCTGAATACTTGTGTCATGATGGTGTTACTAGCAGTGTTTGTTTTCCTTATTCTTGTTTTGTCTTGTAATCTGCTATTTTTTATATGTTATGTTATTTTACTGACATTTTTGGTCCTGTTTTCTGTTACAGTTCTAATGTCTGGACAGCCAATATGCTTACAAAAGTCATGGCATATTTTCATGCCCAGGAAGTTACGTTTAATCTTAGCAGTCTGCAGGTTTGTGCCATTTACAATGCATGAAAATTTTTATTTAAAAAGGAATTAAAAAAGCAGCCTATGTCTGTAGCCAAAACTAGGTTGTCAGTAACAGAGATAACTAACAGATCTACAGTGTAGCAGGTAAGCAGGAAGTAGGAGTAGGTTTTTTGGTTGCCTTTTTTCCCTAAGATTGCAGGAGTATGCAAGGCAGAAATAATAAAGAAGATATTTTTGCTTTTCCTCTGATGGAAAGCAGAACTTAGGAGTTTTCAGGCTCAGTGATTGTTTCTGAATTGTGTGTATACACACGCTGTTTCTCGGCAAAATGGCAGGTTTCTCCCAGATTTTGACCGTGGCTGTGGTTTGCACTGCTTCTGATGGAATGAGAGGTTCCAGAGCATCCTACAAAACACGTCCACCTTTTAAAGCTCCTCTGAACTCTGTTTTTGTAAATTATCAATGTGGGAGTGATATAGGAAAAAGTCGTTGTTCTTTATCCCTAGTCATTATAATTAGTTACAAGCTGGTTTAAGTGGAGCTGTAGCCTGCTAATCAAAACCTGACCCCCTTCCTCCTCCCTACATGCGCGCACACACTCTAAGAAAGGAAAGTGTCAAATGTGCGATCTCTGAGCCTCAGGCATTCCCAAAAGCCCATGGCCATGTAGCTCCACAGCGCTCAAACCTTTTCCCAAGCTCTGTTTCACTGTCACAGCTCATCCAAACCTACATGAGACTAACGCTGCCTCTTCCCATTTGATTAGGGTTATTAACCATTTAAGGCTGTAAGCAGGCCTGGACCCCCTAGACAACAAGGACCTATCTATGTTAATATTTGTTGGTGGCAATGCAAGCTAAGCAAAGACAACAAAGAACAGTTTCAACTCAAATTCCAAACCAATTCTGAAATAATTCTGTCAGGAATTAGAAGGGATTTTACTCCAGTCTGGTGCTAATGAGCCTTACAGTGCTTTCTGTTCCAATGTTATAATTCCCCTTAGATTTTCAAAACAGGCATGAGATTGTTAACTGGTAATGCAGTTTGATGTGAGAGAGACTATTTTTGCCTTACAACCTGGTACAGAGTTTTCCTCCCATCTAATTGCACATTTCCTTCCTTTTTTTAAGTAATAATAATATGCACATGGCACCTGATTTTTTCTGAGCTTTTTAAAAGTTTCATTTTCACAGTTCTGCTGTGTGAAGCAGGAAAGCATTATTACTCTTGTTTTATGAAGTGAGAAGTTGAGGCATTTTTGTTAAATGGCTCACTGGAGAGGACTCGCTCATGAAGCCAAGAACAGGATTTTAAAATCACTGACTGTCAGAATTACATTTAGATTATTTTTATTTACAGTTTGTGTTGAGTATAGTTATTCTAGTCATTGACAACACAGACAATACAGGAGCTAAGCACTTACCTCTCCTTAAGCAGACATTTTCAGGGAGTAAAAGATGCCGCTAGTACGATAGTATGAGTTTTATATATATTACACATATTTTTCTATACTTCAGATGTCCATAAAAAGTTACCTGAAGAACCTTTTATACCAGCCTAGGCAACTACTATCCGAATTTCAACAGCTTGATCAGCAGCAGTTCCAAACTGCTATGAAGTATCTCTTCAACAGCAGAAAGGACCATCTTGTAAGTCACTTTGCATTTGCGAAAAAGAAAAGCTGCTGTCAATGGTTTAGATAAATGGGAAGGGGCCAGACTGGGGGTCTCGCAGTGCACGCCATGCAGTTACTTAGCTGGCTTGGATTAGATTCCAGGAGCCTCTCTCCTTAGGTTGGATTTATTTCATTTAATTCTAGTGGTCTAAAAGTTTGGTGCCAAGTCCAATACAGTTGTGTGGATTTTCTGTGTAATTAGCGGAGAGAAATGCATCTCCAGAGAGTGATTTACCTTCCTGTGCAAGTATCTCAGGTAGGTAGGACCAGTTGTTCTCAGGGAGTATCTGCTTCTCTTCAGTGGCTACAAAGAGAGCCAAGATGACTAAAGAAGGTGAAATTAGTTATCTTGTTAATTAGTTATGGGAGCATGCAAGCAAATTGTTAGGCAATTTGGAGGGGAGGCAGCCTAACATCATTTGCTTGCCTCTGCGGTATGTTCCCTGTGTGACCCATCTCAAAAGTCTCACTCAAAGTCAGCGAGTGCCACCCAGGGAGGACCTCCACTGCAGGGGTGGGATCGGAGCCTGATGTATGAGAGCACTTGGCATCTCCTCTGCTGGGAGGAAGGGCCTCCAGTGTGGGCATCACTGAGGGGGTGGAGATTAATATGGGAGAAAGGGAGAGCGTTTCCCCAGACGCATGAGGTGACTGCCCAGAGCAAACACTGTATAATCCACTATTCAAACAACGTCCACTATTCAAACAACAGCGGAGCAGCTCCTGCTGCCAGAGCACACAGCATAGGTGTGCAGCATGCACTGGGAGCCAGAGCAGTAGAGCATAAGCCCTTTCAATAAACTGTAAATTTTGTCTTCTCAAATGGCATACGAGTTTTTCCAGGACTGAAAATATTACATGAACAAATCACCAGGCCTGGGACTGTGAGCTCTGAACAGGCTGTCCTAGACACATCAACTGGTGAGACAGAGCAACCTAATAATCTGTGCCCAACCAGCGTGACTTTATTCCTTGGGCTTCGTTCTTTGATGTTGCCCTGTCTTCTGGAGGGGATGTTTGTAGTAATCGCTGCAAGAAATACTGCTTGGGAAAAGGTCTGTTCCAGAAATGTCTACATATTAAATTATGTGTGAAATAATACCCATTCAATTCCAATATCCTTTCATTTTCCAAATAACTAATTCTTTTATGACAGCACACAGTACAACTTCAGTCATTTGGATCATATTTCTGTTCTTCATTTTGATTTTGTCAAAAGATTCAAGTTGGTCTCTGGCCAATGCCAGAAAGGAATTATCTGAAGTAATGAAACCAGGTGGTATTCTGCAGCTATTTTTCATGAGAACAGCACCATATTTTTAGTAGAGTGCTTTCTGTCACACCTCAAAATGAACAATATATTGAGTTAATCAAAGAGACGTTCTTTTAACCCGTTGTTGCTTCCAGGAAATGGGAAATATTATTCTTGATTGGGACAAGATTCGAGAGAGAATTTTTCAAAGCCCAGGAGTAAACAGGACCTTGTTCCATATAACACTGGATAAATGCTTTCTGGCTCTGAGCGCTTTGGACTGTGTGGATATCCTAAGCCAGGTTTTGCGTGTGTCAGCGGTGAACTATCTCCAACCTGATGTCATTGGGAGCCTCCCAAACATTCTGCTGGACGATGCTTTCAGAAACTTGTAAGACATTTATTTTGCAGACACAATTAATACTATGTAGTATTTGCTGACTATACACACTTTTAAAAAGAGGTTACGCTGTGGTCTTAGTCTATTTTCCAGATACAGTTTTCTGCTTATGTGTTGCTGTTTCTAAAAACATTTGTTCATGTGCGTCATTTAAAACAAAATAAATAGTTAACTCATTAGTGAACTAACATGCCCTTGTATCACTTAGATCAACAGTATTCAAGGACCTCTATGACAAAATCTCAGCAAATACACAGAGAGCTCTGTATGACTGGATGAAGCAGATTCTACAAAAATCCTACAACATGAGTGGTATGTTATGTACAAAGTATTTTCTTCTCGCTTATCATAAGAGAAAACCAGTCAGCAAAAGGCCTATCCATTGTATTGAATTGTTTCCTAAATTTAACACAAGTCTGTTTAAGAGTAGCTGTCTTGAATACCTTTGCTCCAGAATATAAATATAATATATTTGTTATTCACAGCAAATAGGTCTCCAAAGATGCTTGCTCTTCATCTCTTCTGCACAGAGCTATACAGAAAGTCTCTGTACTCAAGTCCTTTTTCTAATACTTGAATAGGATACAATTGTCAGGTACTCTGCACAGGCGTGTTGTTCACTTCTGAACTCCTGTTTAGACTAGAAAAATAGATCTGTCTCAGAATACATTAGCCAATGCACTGTTTAAAAATACGAAAGAAATGTAGGATGTTGTGAAAGTTCTACTGCACATGACACTGACTCGTTCAGAAAAGGGACAAGGTAAAAACAAAGTTAATTAATTCTGATTTTATGCATTTTACCACATCTGTTTACCTTGTTAATGTGTCTTCAACAGATGTGCCACATCTGGGACAGTGCAGGACAGGCTCCACGAGGGGGCTGTAAAGTGGCAGCAGCACTGACACAACAGCCAGTGCTTGGGTTTCACTGAACATCCCAGCGGTGCTGTCGTGGGAGCATTTTGGACTTTTAGATGTGTGTGTTCCTCCTCTTTCCCTAGAAATCAAAGGCAAAACGCCCACTTCTTCAGTGGAGCTAAATTTGGTTCCTGGGACTTCTGCTGTTTCAAAATATCAGAGTAACCCATTAAGTCATAGAGACAAAGTTCATGACGCTGCTATGAGGGGGTATTACTGCCAGAGCATTACTGGGGAAGCAAAGATGCAGAACTTGCCTGATGCTGCTCAGCAGTCCTGGGAAAATCCCACAGCATCAGACATCTTGGGTTGTGTCTGAAACATGAGTGAACCCTCAGTTTGTAAAAGATCACCCAGCTCAGGAGGGACTGAGAATTACCATGCCTCTCTTACCTCCTGGTTGCTGCTTCAAATGCAAAGCAGCGCAGATATGGTGAATCCACTCCTGAAGGCATCGGGTGTGGGCTCATCACCAGCTAGTTCTGGTAGTGTGAGCTGCAGAACCCATCACTCCTGAGCAGGCAGGGTGGGACTGCTACCAACATACAGGTTGACAAGTCTATAACTCACTCAAGTATATCTGCACACCACAGGTCACAGCACGGAGTGCGGGATCACAGAAGAGTCCTACAATAGTCTGATTTATTCACTTTTACTTTATATGTGGGTAGCACTGGGACCATCTGGGAAAGGGATCAGCCCTCTGCAGAAGCAGCATCTTCCTCAGTGAAGCTCAGCAGAAAAGAAACTTGAAAGAAGCCTCCTATTTGTGGTGCTTATGGGGCCACCTTCCAAGCATTTTTGCTGGTTTTGGTGACAGAGAGCTCATTGCCATGCCTCTGTTATCCCTGCAGAAATGCAGAGGGTTTTTCCATCATACTACATCTCCCTGCTGTGTCAGACAGCCCCTGCAGCTGGATCACTGGCTGGGCAGGAGATGACATGGAGTTTCTATGTCTTAGAGTCAAACCTTTCAAGAAATTTGTCACTCAGCCAATTATCACGTTTTGTATATTAAAAACACTGAGGTATTCAGAGACGAAGCGTGCTGGTAGCCCTTGTGAAAACAGGAGGCTGTAACTTTTGGATTTTGTACCTTATTTAAAAATAACAAAACCGGTTTTGGGGATCACAGCTACTGCGGTTGGTAACTGCAAGTCTGTTCTGCTAAAGGCCACAGTCAACATCCTTAAATTGTTCTAGTTTTTGTTGAACTCTTTTATCATTACATTTCAACTCTCTTAATATTTCTGCTAATGGGAGGTAATATCACTCAAAAAAACAGAGGCCTGACAGGTCCGCTGGGAGCATTGTCTTGTCTCAGCTAAGGAGCTTAGATCTGTGTTTTTAAAAAAATTGCTTACTAAATGGGGTTCTTCAGCTTCTGATATTTATAGACTGGGTTTTTTCAGATACTGAAAACTCCTCAAAATGCACTTACAATTTTATTTTAACAGAGTTGTGAGTATCAGCACTGATAAGGAATATGTGCAGAGGTATCACAAGTTGAACCATCCAAATTATGACACCTTGGAGAACACACTGTCTTTGTGGCTCAGAGTACCCATCTAGTCCATAAATACTTATTTCTCAGAGATATTTGGATCTTGATTTCATTTTCAATCCTTGGGAGAATGTTACTAAATGAATGACATTTTTTAACTGTTATGCAGTGTTTTGTATTTTTTGCCAACCTATTTCCATATAGGTATATGAATGATTTTTCATTTTCTCCATTATTGCTATCGCATATTGCTGAAGTAAGTGGTATTATCAATAATAATATATAAGATGTATAAAGTGTTACAAAGTATCATGCCTTCCTGGTGTTCTTAAATAATACATTTGATTAGGAAAACTGAATTTAAAAAATGCTGCTCCATATTTAATACTATTGGTTTAATTTTTCCTGTCCCATACTTTATCCATGTTCTATTTCGGCAACATAAAACATTAATCATTTTCATATGAGAAAATTCGAGACGTTTGAAACACTATTTCATCTTCATTAAAAAATGTGTGGGCTTATAAAAATGTGGTGCTAAAATCTAGCTAATGAAGGGAACCTGACTCTCTCTGTTAAGGATTTTTCTGATTTGCAGATATTTTTTTTTTATTAGTTACCAATAACAATATACTGGGTACAATATATTTGAAAAATAATGTCTTTCTTAACATTGTAGTGAGTTTTTATTTGTACAAAACAGAGTTCAATGAATCAACTTCTTGGGTCAGTGCAGAAAACTTATGGATTTTGGGAAGATACATGGTCCATCTCCCATTAGAAGAAATTCTGAAAATTAGTCTTAGTGAAGTAAGTAACAAAATGTGGTTGGATATATCATTGTCAAGTGATGTCAGCTACAAACAGTATGAACACAAATGCAAACTTAAAAAGAAGTTTATATATTTTAATTACTTAAATATAAAGTGAATCCAAATGCATTGTCAACCAAATATTCTTCTCTTTTTTAGAATTTGAAAGTCCCTATCATTAATATGTAATTATTTATCTGTATCAGACTTCTGTGACTTGTACTGAAAGATAGGGACCAAAGATAGAAGACCCTCAAATTATTTGACAGTTTGACAGAGAATCGCTCATTCAGCTTTGCCTTCAAAAATACTGTATTATCCAAATCTATCTTCTTCCTTTCTCTGTAACATGAATGCAGTCAATTAATTTAGAGTGTAAAACATATCTTTTATTGGATGTAATTGTTTGATAATCCTGATGCATGATTTTGTTTGTACTGGTCAGATAAGACTATTCATTAGCTATGACAACGCAACAAAGCAGTTGGACACGGTGTATGATATCACACCAGAGCTTGCACAAGCTTTCCTGGAAAGAATAAACTCATCAGGGTTTGACATGAGAAACACTTCAACTATCTACAGGCAAGACTGCTTTTCTTTTTCTTTTATGGCTGTGTATGGAGAGAATGAATAAGTAAGGAGAAAAGAGAGGAGCAGTAAGTAGCTGATGAAATTGTTGATGTAGCATAGCTTTTTCCTTCCAGCAGAAGAATCTAGTCTGAAATCCAACCCTGTTTAGCAACAGTGAAGAATTGCTACTTCACAAATTTTTGGAGGTGCGCCTAATTAGCTAATGCTTTGTCTCCTGCTCCACAGTGAGGAGTTGTCTGTAGTATTAGTAGGAGGACTACAGCAGTATCTGGGAGACCCAATCGAAGCTCTGTCACATTGTACAGTGCAGCAATAAAATAAATTAGGAGAGTGGGACATGAGTTGCCTTGGCTGTTTGAATCACAGAAGATGGAGGTGTTTCATGGAAATCATGTTACAATTAGGATTGAAGGAGGAAATCTTAGCTCATGCCAGCCAGGACTGCAAGTGGTTTTTAATTGACGTGGGTGTCACCAGAGAGGTCGCAAAGTGAAGAGGTCCTGTCCTCTTTGTCTTGCAGGGTAGAAATGAGCCATGTTTAAACACATGTGACTGTTACGTGTGTAAGCAGGAAACTGGATTTTCAGGGCTGTCAAATCAGCACTGAACTTACTTTAACAGTGATTAAAAAAAAACAACCAACTGCTCTTACTCATAAATATGCAGTGAACGTGAGCTATCTGCAAGAAAGTGCTGTACTCCACATTTACATTTACACTGTTGTATCAATGGATGTATTTAGTCCCAAGACACCACTGTCTGAAGTTATTTGTAGTCTCCTTGGGGGATACCTTGGAGTTTTAAACTAATGGAGAATATGCTTTATGGTTTCAGAGCTCCTGTCATTATTGCAGTGTAACTCACTGACTTCCATGAGGTATTGCTGATTGTTGGAGGTGTAAGCAAGAGAAGAATTATGCCCACACTCTAAATTTCAATGTCAGAAATCTTAAAAATTATTTTACCGCTCACGAGAGGTGCCACATTCTCACAGATGAGAGAAATGTCATGCTCCATAATCCTTAATATATTCCATTTTTACAACACACTTATTTTATATTACTCATTTTAACCATACTGATGATTTAAATGCACTTTTACTTTTAAGAAGTAGTATTATTCATTGCTGCTAATCCCAAAGGAGATGAAGAGCTCTGGGTGGCTATGCAATAATGCATCAGAAGGTAATTATTTGTTCTAAAAATGCTGTTATAGATGTTTCTTTGATTTGTATCTTAGTTTGATGATGTCCCATGAATTCAGATGGGCTGCTGAAGCAGTATTTTTTTACATCACTAAGCAGGTGGTTGTTGAGGGACTAGAGGAAGTAAAAGCTAAGCCTTTCTGCACTGCAGAATTTTACTGAGTTTGTGATATTGCTGCAGCATTGTCCACTGTTGATTTAATTCACATCTGGACATTATTGCCTAGACTCTGCCTATGCCTGCATCATTGAATTGCTAAAAAGCAAAGACTATAGCAGGAAAACTGGGCTTTGGCCACATCTTTGTAGGTTCTTGTTTTGTGTAAATTATGAAAGCAAAGACTAAGAGTTTACAGGGACAGGGGACTGATTCAGGGTTTCTACAAACGAATTCATCACCATCACTATAAAGTCCAGAGAGAGAGATACACAATTCAGACCTCTTTCTTGGCAGGGCCGCAGCTAATGGCAGTAAATAAGCACAAGGCCTAAGTCAGGAGGCCACCTACAGCAGGCGCTTACCCTTGGTGGTATGACTACTTCTCTCCACCAGCTATGGCTGTGGTTGAGCTTTACAGAGGCTAATGGAAATGCTGACTTAAATATTACAGCATGGGTCCTGCAAAGAAAAATGAGCTCCACATCTGGTTCACAACACTGCTTTGCAAAGTGCTGTGCTGGCACAACTGAGACAGTGAACCTCAGCATGTCTTCTGCTAACCAGTGTTGAACTGGGCAGGTCTTCATCCATTGGCCAGTCATATGTTTGATGTGAAATACAGCAGGCTTTGTCTAAACCTGAAATGATAAAGAGGGTATGTAGTGCTCTAGATGCTGCTCTGACACATGAATGAGTTATGTTGCATGTGAAATCCAAGCAGGATTTAGAGTTCAAAACATCCAATCAATCCAGATAAGAGCTCAGCAAGCCACTTCTAGAAACTTATTAGTAGCCCTCCATCCTTTTCAAAGTGGAGATTATACTGCAAATTCTGCCAAGGGGAGTGGAGTCGTTAGCTGGGAAAACCCAGCCACAGACAAAGGGAACCAGGAAAGCTAAATTTTTGACAGCACAAGCAATCTGGGTAGACTTCAGCTGAACACGGAGAACAGTGCGTATGTCTTATACCCCAGTTTCAGGCTATGTGCACTGCAGTTTAATGCACTAGTGACAAACAGAAATGTCTCAAGTTTTGAGCACAAGTAGGGTATACCATACTATATTTGAGTTTTCTGAGAGTGACACCTTTTGTGTCAGAAGTTAGCTAATGTATTTCTTCTATATAGGCTAGGTTTATTGGTTTGCTTTTATGATGGAATGGAACAGATGGATGCAGCTGTGGCCCGGGCTTTACTTCATCAAATGATTAAATGCAATCAGTTGAAAGGTTTCCAAGCCGAGGTTCAGAAGGTGGGTACTGTACTTGTTCATCTTGACTAACCTAATCCTGAAAACAGAGGAGGAGGGACTTTATTCTTGAATATGGAAAGAAAAGAGTGAAAAATTCTGGGTATCTAAGAAATAAGTGGAAATAGTTCTCAAGCATATAATGCAAATAAAAGCCCATTTTGGTGTGGGGGGGGTATTTTTGGTTTTGGTGGGTTTTTTTTTACAGTGCTTATTCTTTTCTTATTCTGTTTCCTCCTGTTCTATATTCCTTTCACAACTGTGGTTCTATTTTTGAATTTTTATGAAGCGTGTGGTCACTAAATGTTTGCCAATGCCTCTTCCAGAAACTCCAGTTAAAGTTTTGGGTGATAATGGAAATCGGTTTTTGGCAGATTTTTATTCCCCATCTGCTTTTTTTTTGTTTGCTTTAGCTCAAATCTCAACTCCTTAACATTGCCATGCAAAACCAGACATTGAATGATACCCTTGGATCTCTGTCAGATGCTGTGGTTGGACTAACTTCAAGTCAGCTGGAATCTTTGTCACCTGAAGCAGTGCATAATGCTATTGCAACATTAAACCAAGTCTCTGGGTGGGCAAAAAGCCAAGTTATGATTTTATCCAGTAAATACCTCTCTTATGAAAAGGTACCTCTGATAACAGCTTTCCTACCTTCTGTTTTTAAAAGTGAAATGGCTTTTTCTCAGTATTAACCATAAATTTTGAAAAGTTTAATACAAGACTTCTTTTTAGCGCTGTTAGTGGTCTGAACATGTTCTTTAAATCAAATAAAAACATTCAAGACTGTACCTCCCAAAGTAATTCTCTAGTAACAGAGAGAATGACTATTTGCATTTGGCAGTTGTATATACTATTTTGTCTGTGTCACTGCCCTAAGCAGAATTTTTATGATCAGAGATACCAGACTATATATTCAAATATACCATAATGGAAGGAATCAGGGTCTTCTCTGAAATTTCAAAAAAAGGAACCTCTGAGAAAATAGTCGCATTTGTTCCCTGGACAGACTTGTCTGGATTGAAAGAAATCTGAGGAAAGAGCATCCCCGGGCAAGAAACGTATTAAGTATTCAACAGTAATAGTTTTGATTTATTTATTAACTTTTGCTTTTAAATATATATGCTGTTCACAAGCCAGAACACTTTCTGTTTGTTTGTGCTGTTACCTCTGCAGGTTTTGTCATTTTATAATGTTAGTCAAATGGGCGCATTGGTAACTGGTATTAGCACCCAGTCATTCTACAGCATGAACCCAAAGGAGCTTTCTCAGATTATTCGAGGCACGACATCCCAATACTTATCTGACCTATCGCCTGCACAACAACAAGGGATCCTCAGGAAGGTGATTATAAACTCAAGTGTGTAGCAAGTTCTCTCTGCACAAAAGTACAATAATCAGATATGCAGAGCATGACTTAAAATGTTGTCACTGAGATGTGTTTTAGCTCAAAGGTTAATATTTCCAATGTTTTTTGCTGAACACGAGGTATATTTTGAAGGCTCTCTGTTGCTTAGTTCTGTGGCGTTTTTAATACTGACATGTTTTTCCTTTATCCTCTTAAGAGAACTATTACACAGAATAGAAAGGGCAAATCCTGTAAATCTAAGCAGCAGTTCTGAAATGCCATGTATTTATCTGTTCCTCTTTTTAGATAGCTGCATCTGGAGATTTTTCTTCATCAGTCAAAGATATACAAGGAGCTTTCTTTAAAGAAATATCTCTTTCTGGTTTATGGAAGCAGACTGGATATAATTCTTCAATGATGAAAGAAAAAGAACTAAGAAGCAGCCAGGTAAAAGTTATTATGCAGTTCCCATTCCACTGCAATTTAGTATGATGGAAGAATAGCAACAGTGTTATAATACATATGTGTTCAAGGAACATAGGTAAAAGGAAGGAACTGCCCCAAATATATCTTGACATAAATAACCAGAAGTTATTTAGAGCCTAGGCAGCATTATGAGACAATGCTATGGAAAGGGAAGTGTTAATATGCTGAGTTTAAAAGTCTTCAGGGTTCTGCCACATAAATTCTCTCTTTCCAGTACTGTATGCTAGACATTTGCATGTACAATCAGCCCTTTGACTCTGAGAGGTGAAAGGTTGGACCAGATGATCTCCAGAGGTCCCTTTAAACCTGAATTATTCAGTGTCTGTGTGCCATGGACATGTTTAGCATCATCCCATAATGCCAGTCAGCGATGTCTTGTCTTGTGAAGAAGAAATTCAGCACTGGATGCCAAACCTTTTGGTTGGCCAAGGTGGACCATAGAAATGCCTTTAGAGTACATAAGAGAGTTAAGCATACAAAAACCTTGCAGTAGTTATTGTATCTTGCAGCTGGATTATCTAAGCTTAACTTTAAATATGGTGGGTTTTATTTCAGGCTTTGTATCTGTATGAATTACTGTCTAAGAAAAACTACCCTGTTGACCTTCTAAGGTAGGGATGATAGTCTCTCTTGAAATGGGGTTTAAGTCTAGTTTTGTGATGAGAGGAACTTTGAGGTAAACAATATGTGGTTATTTTGTACTATCTTATGTTATTCATTCCTTGATACCACAGGATAATTCACCGTCCTCATTAAAAAGGGTCTCCAAATTCAAACTCAGGATCAAAGCATTGCAGAGGTTTTAGTATTTTAAGGCTCAGTCAATATTTTTCAGTTTGATTACATTTTTACTTTCAATAGCCTTTTGGTTACAAGAAATGGGAAAGAGAGGTGGTCAAGAAACTGTATCTTAGAACATGGTTGTGGGCAGTAAGGACTAGATCCTGCTTAAATATTCAGAAGATTGAACTTTACTTTTCCTCTCAGCACAGGACAGCTTGTGAAAGGAGTAACTTGTCAACTCATTGAAAGTATGAGCACAGACGGTTTTTTAAACAATTTTAAATTGTTTGAAATGAATCTTCATCTGCTTTCTCCATATCAGGTAAAACCAAAAAAAGAGTTTGTGTACATAAACATACTACCCAATATCCAAACTGTAGGTAAATTAGAATTTGGTTAATTCTTTCTTTTTTTTTCTTTTTTTTTTTTTTTTTTTTCAAAATCTTGTATGTGTGAACTTGTCTGTTAACATATTTCATTTAAATCTTTTATGTGTGAATTTGTCTGGTTTTGTACTTAATTTTGACAACTTCATTTGTCACGTACAAATTGCAAGAAATTCCTACAGTCTTTCTAAATTGCTAATTCACGAGTAATCTGTTTGGAAAGATATATAAGTTTCAAAAACATGCAAATGCTTTCACGCACCCAAATATAGGATGTTTCATCTCTGATGTCTACAAAACCAAAACTCTAAACAACTTAAAAGCAAAGAAAATTGCTCTTTGAAGAGAATATGCACAGTTTTATATATGCTAATTTATAAGCTGTAAACAAACCATATTTTCATTCTTCTCAAAATTTCCAATTGTTGTTGCTTTTAGGTTAATTGTTTGGCTTGGAAGTTTTGGAAAGTCTCCAATGCATCTATACCTCCCTTTCTCTTACTGGTGCTTCCGTGAGTTACATCTTTACTACATCTTAAGTTGCTGCATTTGCAGCAGTACATTCAGAGTAGTCCTTCTGAGCACTTTGTTAATAATCTCTTCAGTTCTAAGAAAACTGATGATTCAAACAAATGGTAATTTATAAAAAGTGGTTACTGACTGTAGCCAAAATCTGCGTCAAGTGAAAGCTGGTAATGCTTGGTGTCTTTTAGTAGAGCCCATTTTTGTCACAACTGTGGATTCCTTTGCATTCTTGAAATCAGTCCCCCTCAAAGCGCTCTGGGCGCAGACTAAATCACGGTGCAGTTGTGTGGCAGCAGTGAAAAAGCTTGTAATATTGCTGCTTGTACTGTTGCTGATGTCTGCTAAAATAAAGGGATTAATTTGTTGGGCTTTCTTAAACATAATTGTTTAGAATCACAAAACTAACTTAAATGTAGTTTATGCTGGACTTTTTTTTCTTTGGGTTTGGGGTTTTATTTTCTTGGTGTTTTTTTTTTTTTTTCCCCCTAGGTTGTGGGACTTGGTTTGCTTGTTTGTTTAGGGGGTTTTTTTGAGAGTGGATATGTAAGACAAAGCCATTGGGTACTGCCCAAGCATATTTCTCTGTATGGTTAAAAACATTTCAGTGTGTTTGAAGACATTGTTGTAAGTTAGCAAAACTTCACATTATGTAAACAGCAAAGTAGTATTCAGGGACAGCTTTTTTCCTTAGGAAAAAAAGTGATTGTACCTTGATGGGAACTTCTGAGTCGTACAACTTGTTAATTCCCCTTTTTCTTTATTTCTTTCTTCCTACATGCTTAAAGGGATAAAAGGGAATGAGAACTATTCTTTTCCTGGAATATTTTTAATTGAAAAAAAGTAAGAAAAGGATCCTTTTTGAAAAGGCATTGCTCTATTTAAAAGCAATAAAATAATAATAGAAAGACTTTAATACAAGGCTTTCTACAAACTACAGCACCAAGTTATTTGGCCAACAGTTGCATGTTGCTTGTTCAGGGCCATCAGAAGTCACTGGTGCTTTTGCCTACAAAGCCTGGTAAGGCTGGCGTTGCACAGCTTTGCGATATGGCTTTATTTAAAAAGGCTGCCTGCCACTCTGAGTGGAGAAGAGCATAATTTTGTTTAATTTGCAGGCCTTCTTGGACTTTGGTACAAAGGAAGCCTACTCTAAAAGTACTCCTTGTCCTTAACCCACCCACACATCTTCATTCGTCAGAGAATTATTCCTTTTAAAAGGAAGAAAGGGGAAAAGTTTCTGAACTGTAGACAGTCTTGTTTCATATGGTGTTAAGGCATCTCAGAGCACTTCATCCACTTGCAGCTATTTATAACCCTTAGCCCTGTATTGAAATGAGGTTCATGTGCTGATGAACTGGAAGAAGATGTAGATTAAAGTAAGGTGTGGATTAATCACAACTTTTCTGGCCTGGACAGTTTAAAATTTTTCAAGTCCAGACTTGTCTCTAAATTTTTCCATCATCACAGATTTTATGGGTGTGGTTATGGGTGTACGAAGGTCAGGTTTACATTCTGAGACCGCTTGAATTCTTTCTGCAGGACTGACTATCTGGAGTATGTTTCAGGCCCTTTATGTGTCCCTTTCATTGAAAGTCTGGGGAAGACTGAGCTGGACCTTTTGAATCCAAGCCTTCACAAAAAGAACGCTGTCCTGCAAAAAATACAGGAGTGTTTGGTAGGTATGGCTAGGAGGGGGTCAGCCGTGGAGGGGGACCTGCAAAAAAAGTAATCTGTAACTAGCCACTGACAATTCCGAAATAAGTGAGAGTGGTTGGTTAGTTTTCTCTCCCTTTATCATCATGAGGTGCATCACAAAGTTATCCTGCCTACTTGTATTCTCCAGTCCGTGTGCCCATGCTCATGGTCTCCTGCATACAGACAGCAACCTGAGACACAGGCTCTGCTGCTCTGCGTTTGTGCAGTGAAACCGTAGCTGGTGGACTGTGAGAGCCCAAAAGGCAATAACACAGCATGCTAGTTTCTTCATCATCACGAGCAAGAGCAGCTTAGACTATCACCTAGCTCAGGGAAGCTCTTAGTGCCAAGGCCCCGAGCAACCTGCTGTAGCTGACCTGCTCTGAGCAGGGGGAGTGGACTGGGCGACCTCCAGATGTGCCTTCCAAACCCAGCCAGTCTTTGGTTCTGTTTGCACACATTACTGTACTGCATTTCATACAGTAATGTCAGTCACCATCTACGTAAGTTCTTGACTTACCCACCTGTTTTCTTTCAGTTTTTTTCATTTACTGTTTCGATTTTATTGTTCCCTGCCTAAGGAACCCTTTTATATCTTCCTTAACAATTTCCCTTGACTCCATGCATATTACAAAGTGTTCTCAGGAATTGTCATTGCTGACTGCAGTGAACTGGCCAGGACAGTCTGGAGCTGACCCATTTGCACCCGGAGCTGTTCCCCCTTGCTCCAAGCGGTGCTAGTCCTGTCGAGCCAAGCATGGCACAGGAATCTCCATGGGAGAGGTGGTGGTACTACAAGGATTTTGTGACTTCTGCTGTCAAGGAGCTGCAGCAGTCACCAGTTTTTAGGGGAAAGTAGTTCTTTGATGTTGCTGTGAATATTCATGACCTTGTACATACTAACCAGCTGTATAATCCCTAGAGTTTTGGCAGCTGCTTGAGAAACCCCTCAGAGCTGAGCCTTCTGACAGCAAGAGCTTGTGAGGTCTCTGCTGCCAGGCAGAACTGCACCACCTCTGCAGGTGTTGGGTGGTCACCTGGATATAGAGATTGTGGCAGGAGATATAGTTTTAATTATTTTTTATGTGTGCTTCAATATGGACTAAAGAATACACTGAAAGCTCTGACGAGTGCTTATGAAATATCACCAGTTGCATTGGTAAAAGCAGAAAGTAAAAAGCAGTCTCAGCAGAAATGGTAGATTAAGTTGCCAGTGCAAACTGTTGTGTCTTTGTTCCTTAAAGGGTCACAGAGCTTAAATGTGTTGTGATGCAGTTGAGTGATACAGGGCAAGACCCAAGATTAGCTCTGCCAACGAGGTAAATGCTTCTTGTTTTAGAACGGCTCTGTTGCTGATGAATATGATGTTGACCTACTTGGAAATCTAATCTGCCACTTACCTCCAGCCTTTCTACATGGCAGAATGTCCCTGAAGGCAATGGCAACAGCCCTTCATCAATTCAAACTCTGCCAACAGCTCAGCCATGAGCAGAAGACTGAAATTACATACAAACTCCTCGAACTCTATGGGTAAGGTATTAGATATACCACCTTGCTTATGCTGATGGTTAAGCCATGCAAATGCCAACCGTTTGCTTTGCCTGGATAAAACTGCAATGAAAACAACACAAAGCAACTTCTGTCACTGGCCAAGCCTGGGGTCTCTGCCCACTAGAATGATATTTCTGTTCTTGTATGTAACATGATAACTGTGGAACAAAATACAACCCCAAGGACACCCTGTATGACTTAAGTCCCAGAGGAAAAGGAAAGTGTAACATTTGAGGAGGGGAAGGCAAACAGACTCTCTGGCATGGCAAGAGGAAGGGTATTACAGGCAAAGAATGGCGCAGGAATGCGAAGAATGGGAAAATGGAAGTGGGATACTCAGTGTGCTGGTGTGAGAAGAGAAATAAAAAAGTCTGCGAGCACCTGTGGCAATGGGAGAGAGCTAGAGAAGAAGCAGAGGGTTATAAAGTTCAACCAACTGAAGCAACAAAGCGGACAGTGTGTTAGATGTCATTAATGACTCAGATTAGGAGGCTGATTGGAACCACACTGCTCTATCAGTCACGCAAAAAACAAAGTTGTCCTCTATCTGGCTTGAATATACTGTTTCTCTCTTGCATTGTCTGTTAGAAGTATCTTGCATTTCAACAGGGAGACTGAATGCATAGTTTCTAACCATCCTTTCAGCCCCAAAGTCTGTCACTTGATCCACCTAATCATTTTAGTTGCTCATTCAGCTTCCTCCTAGTCAGCATTTTTCTGGTAATGGAATAGCTATATTTTCCACCAGATCCCATCCCTGCATTAATCTTAATACAGATCCATTTTATTGAATCATGACACACGTCCTAAATAATATTTTATTTTGAAAATATTTGTCTAGTCAAACATCCTCATAGTGGAGCAACAAACCAAATAAAGTTTTCTGTAAGAACACGCACTAGTAACAGATTTATTACTACCATCTTCAGGCTCTTTCAGGATGAAAATTATTTACCAAGTGCTATCTTAAGCCAACCACCAACTGGGTTGGCTAACATTTGTCAGATTTGTATCAAACAAATAGGTCAAACCTGCACAGTGCTAAGCTACGTATATTTTGAAGCACGAAGCAGCACTCAGAACTGAACCTGAACTTAATTTTTAAGACCTGAAATTCCTACAAATAATTTAGTGTGTTATTTCAAGACATATGGTACCTATCATACAGCTGATCTCTCATACAGAAATGGCATAGGTGTCATTAGATGTGGCTTTCCAAGGTGTTAGATCTGCCTTCCGTAACTCCTGATATTGCAGATGAATGAAACAGCAGACTGTAAAAATACCAGAGCTAATAAGGTATGGAGTTAAATCTGTTCCATCACCTATATTTTGTGTTTCTGTCCCTTAGTTTTAAAAAGGCAGCATTAGTAGCAGACTGGTGCCACACTGAATTACTTTCCCAAGTTGATTAGTGAACTCGATCTTTTCAGAATGAGGGGGGAAAACTGTCCACTTCTCCTAAGTGTGCATAGACCTGTTTTTCAGAAATGTTGAGGACCCACGGCTCCTGCTGACATCAGGGAAAGTTACAGTTGCCCAACACCAATAAAAACCAGCCCCTTTACACCTGCAAATAATTAAATACTGGAATAGAGGAGGGTTTTTTTGATTTATAAGCAAGTACTGGCAAGTATTGCTTGCTTGAAGTATTAGCCACACTGCTCCTTAGGATAAGATTCTTGGAAAAAGGATGGTTTCAGTTTGAGTTACGAGGTTTCTACTTCTCTTTTGATACCATTTTGCAGACTATTATTGCAGTATGAACCTGATAGAAAATAGTAACTTTTCTTTTAAAAAAATTATTTCTCCTTGCTTGAACACTGTAATGCTAAGAATACTATGACTATTGAGGGAGAGAGCTTCATTGCCACAATATTTGAAGGCTTTCTCTGAATATATTGAGAACTCCACTAATGCCCTGTATATCACAGAGAGATGAGAAAATGCAATCTGATGTCAATAAGCATGAATCATGTGTTTCCTATATGATACAGTATAAGAAAAACTCTTACAAAGAAGTTTTAGTATAAATTTGATTGCAAACATTCTTCATTAATATAATTTTCAAAAATATTTCTTCAGCTCCCCGAACAACTGGACAGCTGAAACAACATTAGATATCGGACCATTCATAGCTCTGCTGTCAAAAGGGGAATTAAACATCCTTGCTGAAAAGGTATGTTTTTATTTTAATTTTTAAATTTGTAAAAGATAATGTTAGGATTTGGATTTGTGAATGTCATACTGCAGTCTAAATTATGTAACCTGAATGCTAAACTAGGTAAATAATTCTCTTGTCAAGGAACCAAGTGTTAATGTTTCACACATTCTTGACTCCATCAAAATTTCTGAGAGTTCTTCTTGAAAGTAGTGGTAGTATAAACAATTATTTGCACGTGTACGATGATAATTGTACATTGTCATGTAGAAAAAAAAAAAAGGTGCATTTATAGTGATGCAGACTCAAACATTTTTAGTACTTTACACCTTGCAGTGTTGTTTCCTCCATACCCCTGCCTTCCAACCATAGAAGTTTTGTTTATCGTGTTAATGATGGATCATACTGATCAAACTAGCATTTACTCGTGGCCCTTTGCCCTAGGGCCAGTGTAGCACGCATAACAGTAATCGATAGCATCAGCATTGCACTTTGTAGTTTCTTTGCCCTCTTTAATTCTTATAATCTTATAATTTTTATGTGTAAGAGTAAACTATACTGGAATGAGGAATTCATTCTTCATCAGAAACATGTGAGCAGAGTCAGCAGCTTTTCCTCAGGAGGTAATGCTTACAATTGACCAAATAGAATAGGACTCTTCAGCTGAAAGGAAGGTGTCCATCAGGTTGGAGGAGGGAGGTGAACAGATTAAAGCTATTTCTCATAATATATTTGGGTCCCTATCCTCAATTCTTACACTTATCTGGCAAATTTAAGATAAACAAAGTACTTTCCATACTGTGCATACTAAAATGGTGGAACTCATTGGTGCAGGAGGGTCTGGACACAGACCCCAATCAGGTAGTGCTGAGGTATTGCCAGAGCTGAGAGGGCATACAAGAGGGAGAATCACTCAGAATGTGCTTTGTTTCTAATTTTTTTTCCCCCCTCAAACATATGCTGTTGACCTTTCAGTAGCAGCCAATTTACTCTCCTCTTCTGAAACATCTGCACAAATAGGAAGGAGGCTGAGCTGTTACTAATCTCTACTTTGCTGAGGTCTGCACAAGTCTTTCTCTGCAAATTGATTTGTTTTAAAAGGGAGAAATAAGTCTTATTTATTCTTTCTTTCCTTTTGAAGTTCCCAGATACCATTTTACAAATAGCAAAGACAATTGCACCAATTTCTTCAGCTGAAGAGCTTCTGTCAACTGTATTTGAATCTATCTCCAATGCCACTGCCACTGTTGAATCATCTCTCACCAGACCTGGTCAGTATCTCACTTCGTATCTGTGCAAAGTGCCAGATTTACAATGGTGTCATTTGGGGCTGTGATGGTGCAGTTCAAACAGGCTCTTTGTTTCACTTTGTTGTCAAATGCATTCTGAGAAGCTGGACATTAAAAAGTAAAGCATTGAGTAACTTAAAGACGTTCAGCCTTTTAGCAAAAAGAGTGAGAGCCTTAGTTCTGTTGCCCAAAGTTGTCTGATGCATTGACCAATTGCTGAAACACTTAATTTCATTACAGGATTGCATGGTTAAGAATCTCCTGGAATGTTCTGAGTGCACAAAGGAAAAAAGATGAATGATTTGAATTAGGGGGTTTTGTTTATTTTTACTTTCCTTTGTAATCTAAGTGAAAATCCTTGAATTAAAAACCTGTGAAGGTGAGAAGTTACTGTTGTGCCAAAAGATTGCACATAGTTAATCCTTTGCCAGACATGAGCATATGTTGCCTCGGCTGTTCTTAAATCTGACATTAGTAGCACTGTGTTTTTTCTGTTGAAATGGACAAAGTTTGTTATGATCTAAAAGGTATTTTAATTAGCAACCAAACTAATCTATTAGAATCTCTGGTGACAAATGGATCATTTTCTTTGTATGAGGCACATATTTTGACTACATTCTATTATTACAATAACTGTAGGCAGAATTTTTAAGCTATGCCATCCTGTGCTGTGGAGAACAACCCAGCTGTGGGGGAGGCTTTTGAAAAGCACTAATGGGAATTTAGACCCCAACAATTTCAAGGAGTTTGGTACTGTCTTCCTTTATGTTTTTGAAAATCTCCCAATTGGTTCTCTGCCTAACAGGATACAGGTCCAAGCTTTCAGCAAGCCCTGAGCCACTGTGGAAATCCATCTGCTTGTATAACAGCAACTCTGAATGATGACTGTGTGTCTCTGGGAATGAATCTCATAATAATGCTGTATTCATATACAGAGAGAGACAGAGGGTGTTCTACAGAGTTGTATTTTTGCATAGCTTGAAAAAAAACCATGACCTCTGTTGATTAGAGGAGTCATTACACAATTATCATGCTCTAAAAAAGCAGAATCGAGCTAGGTAAATAGCAGAGTATTAGTCTGTCTGTATGCATGAAATTCACTCTTCCTCGAGCAAGTAAGCCATCAGATCATAAATCGTATTTCTTTAGACATGGGCCACAGGACTAAAGGTTCAGCATCAGGTATTTCAGTATGCTTGTGTCCTTACGTGTGCTTTTTTAGGCCTCTGGGTCACAGTGTGAATCCCAAAGACTTCTCTAATCAGACTAACTCATGTCCTGTGCAGTTGCAGAGCTGACTCATCTGCATTGCAAGACCACTATAAACCTGCCAGTGAAGCTAATGATCTTTGTCAAAGGATAACTTGGTTCCAAGGCTATGGAGGCTCTTCGTTCTTCACTTGTGGTGCATGAGCTCAGCTGCGGGGGAGTCTGGGAGATGAAAAATTGAAGGATTGTTTATGCTAGTCTAAGAAATACTTCTGCAGTCCAAGTGTGGTATTGAAGTTCTGTTACCAAAGATAGTCTTACCAACTCCACGCAACACACAATGGTTTCAATAAGGAATGAAGTTTTATAACTGATTTGTAAATCACCAGAAAAATGGGTATTATGAAAATGGCTCTAGAATAACACTGATGCTCTTCATGCTACCGACCTGCTATTTTACATTTCCCACAGCCCAGTTGTGAGCTAATATTAAAAACAGTAACAATTACCAGTAACAGAGTTCTTACATCTATGTCTCCATCAAGATAAAAATAAAGGTGGTGCTTAAGGCAAGATGGAACATATGAGGCAAAACTTGGGAATCGTATGTCCAAGATGCTACCAGAAAGCAGTGGCAGTGCTGAAAAAATAATTCAAGTTGCTTACCTCAAGCACTGAGGTGTTGTAATATATTATATGTATAATCTGTTCTTCATCAAACTAAATGTGATTACATAGCAAAAGGAAGAGTGAAGTAGCATCAGATATAGGAAGCAAAGCCAGGAGTCTAATTAGTATTTCCCTCTGTAATCACACCAATGTATCTGGTGTGTTACAAATAATAAAATCAATGTTTTTTCCAAGAACACAAAATATTAGGTTTTCATGACTTGGGGAAGGGGACTGCATTGTGTCTGGATGGTTAGTATTTACATGATAAAAGCTGGCCTTTTGCAGCAGGGGAAAGTGAAACAATGCAGCTTCACAAGAGGGTGGTGAAAAGGGAGAGCAGAACATCAGCTGGTACAGTGGAAGCTGAACAACATTTTCGTTTGCTCAACAGATTCAATCTTTTCAGTGTTCTACCCACTACTGCAGCTTCCTTTGATGCAAATAAATCCCTCCTCTGCCTCCTTTCAAAGTACAAATCTACTTTGTACATCCTCGCTTTAATTTATTTATCTGGGGGAGCTTAGCTCAGGCACAGCATCTGTGAAATTCTTGCTTTTTACTGGTAATGACTGTATCTGAAGACATGTAGGGATTATTTGGTTTAGAGAATTATTTAATAAGGTTTTCCTAAATTAGTGACAGGAGAGAGAGGAGTAAGCAACCACATTAGGATTCTAATTTCTGCTTTCCATCAATATTAGAGGTAGATTATGCCAACAAAGACCAGGATTTGTTAAAACACACAATGGAAACTGTCTTCTTTGATCATGCATAGGGTCAGAACCTGACCGTAAGTAAGATTTTTAAATGGAGTTTGCCTGTCCAAACAGTTCTAAGTGAAACAGTCCTCTCTAGGGCCTGACATTTTAACAACATCCTTGACGTAAAGAACAAGCACCGTGCTTCTCTGACACAACCAGCATCTGTCTGCACCTTGTTTAAATGTCAGGCAAGTCTTACAAGACATACATCTTTGTCAGGGTATCAGAGTGAAAGGACCTCTCATGTCTGTTATTTTCCTGTTGAGCTGGATTCACATATGTGCTATTTGAACTTGGAGAAGTTTATTCAGCTGCCACATTTTTTTGTGAACAATGACATTGCTATATGGAGACTTCAACAGAGGTCATCCTAAAGATTTGCATTTCATTCTTCCTCAAGCAAGGCTCCCAGCAAATGGTGGTTTTACCTCAGAGTAAGCCCTTGCCTGGTTTTTTTTGCCTTTAGGGAATTTGACTTGAAAAAAACTTGCAAGATATTGGTTACTCTTATTGCACACATCCAGATTTTAGTTTTGTCATGGCATCCTATATTGCAACTGTTCCAAAATACGTCTGCTCCTATTTTGTTTTCCAGCATGCACTGCCTTTGGAGGACAAGGAATATAACATTTCTTGCAAGTTAGGAAAATTCTAGTTTTATATCCAGGATGTTGACAATGTAAATATTTAAAGAAATTATTTCATTGCAAGATAATTCATTTATCAATATCACATCAGCTGAGGTTAATTCATAGTCTGCCACCCTCTTAAATCTTTATATTGCTGTGATTTCTTTTTTTCAGTCTCCTTGAAGAAAACTCTTGCTATTTGACTTTTTTTCCAGATTGTCTGGGAACCAGAGCTCCTTCTTCAGATGAAATTATTAAACTAGCAGAAGCAAATGTCTTTTGGTCAGTTCAGGAACTGAAATGCATGGACGCAGAGACTTTTGACAAAAATGTGGAACTTCTTGGGAGTGTCTCAGGTTTTAACAGCTCCCAGCTTATTGCCTTAAAAGAAAAAGCCAAGCAGGTAACTCTCCTGTCTGTGAAGGAAAATTAAATCCATAATTTGATTTGCTGTTATTGAACTATGCAGTTCTAAAATAACTGTGCTATGGCAATGTCACTACTGCTGCAAGAATATCTATTATTTATTGGAAAAATAATGTGAGATGGTGATATAAGACTATTGCCCTTGCTTTAGAGTCAACAGCCATCTGAAAAACTTCAGTGCTTTTGCCTTTGAATTGCTTTTCAGTTGCTTGCTTCTCACTTTTCTTTCATAAATGAAAAATCAGCAAGCAGTACTACAGGCTGTTGATTGGCCTGCTGAGAATTAAGCTCAGACTGTTAAACTGTCTACATCAATGTTAAATATAGTTTACAGTGGTGTAAAATCAGACTGACTGAAAGAGACTGTTATTAGCTGAATAAAGCTCATTCTCCCACCTTCTTGTCACAGACAGGGACAAACCCATCAGTGGCAAATTTTAGGGAGGAAAAAAGACCACATGCATTTAGTCTGTCTTCACTTAGGGTATTCCTGGTGAGTGTAAGAATTTACAGAAACACAGCACGAGAAGACCGCTGTCTTTGCCAGGCTGTAGATTCATGGAGAGGAACGGGGCTGTAGTCTCAGCTCTTGTCATCACTCCTGCAGCACCGCTGGCACCTTTCTTTCAGAGTGCGGCAATGCAGCTCCTCTTGAGCTTCTTGGAGCGGTCTCTGCCCTGGGCTCAGCCCATCTGTGACCTTGGTCCATCCCTGTTGTTGGTGTTGCACTCCTCCCTGGGGGTCACCTCCTCTTGCTGCTTTGTGGTTGCCTGCACTGCCAGGGAACAAGTCGTGTCCCAAACATGCTTTTGTTTCAGCAAGGAAAAGCCTTAGGGTGCAGTAGGACAAGTTGATTTGGTTGCGGAAAACCCAGAGGTGAAGAGGTTACCATCCCCAGCCTATCTTCAGCTTCCCGTCACCAGCATCTGCTGGAGGTTATCTGCTCTCTGCTTCCATCTCTGCATGGCTAGCTACTCTGTAATCCCATTCTGTCAAAATGATCCAACATTTTAAAAGTCCTTTTTAGGCTCCATCAGATCATTCTGACAGAATGAGGTTAGGAAGCATCTATAAGTGCAGTTGGCTGCAAGTAGTACAAGTGCAGATGCTTGGAGACAGGAGCAGGGGACAAAGTGGACCTGGGCAGCATCTCCTTAAACCAGCAGCTGCAGCCAAAATAGTGGAGCTGACTGTGACTTTTGGGTAGTTAAGGCCAACAGTGCAATTTTTAGCAGTGAAGCTCAGCTTTTAAAACTCCTGAACGGCAGGTGCTCAAAGAGAAGTGGCACTAACGAGATTTCTGAAAGCAGATGGTGACTGCAATTCTGTCTCTGCTGCCTTATTGCAGTAGGACAACATCCCACCGCATGAAATGCATTCTTCCCAAGACAGCTTCCCTCTGTCAGCACGGAGACATGTGGGTAGGAAAAGGGAAAAAAAAAAATCCTAGAAGGAAATAAAAACTGTGCTCATCTGAGATAGTGGGAACGAAAATATTTTACAGCAGTGCAACATAATGGTATACTTACAGAGTGGTATCTGTTATTCAGAAACTGCCAACAAGGTTAATACACTCATATCCCAGCTATATTCAATTCAAAGGTGTACGGATCTGTAGTGCGCTGAATGAAAGTATATTCTGTCTGTGTAAGACAGATTGCTGCTAGACAGACTTCCTATATGTTAATTTGCAAAAATGCAACATAGTGTTACACTGAATGTGAAGCATGAGAAATCAGACAGTATAGGCAAAGCTCTTGGAAATTATGTGCATAAGATGCTGTTACATTATTAACTAAAGGGCATCTTTGATTAAGTGTTTGATTAAGCCAGCTTTAATTTCTCCTAAATTGATTGATTTCCCCTAAAAGAAACTGCATACTACTCATGGTCCCAAACCAATTCAAAAAGCCTAGTTATCAGATTGTGTCTTAATGAAAGTAAGAAGCTTAGCTCACTTGCAAGTGGAAGGTCTCCAGACTCTGCAATAGTAACAGATGCATGGATCTGTAGTCTCTAGGTGAATGAGGACAAGGGAGTGTTTCAGTTTCATGTGTTGTTATTTATATCATCATGTCTGAGATTTCATCCAGCACTGTCAGATAATAATATTTATGAAGTACTTCAAATTCTGTAGTTTATGACCTAGATCAGGAAATAGACACACAACATTTTTAACTGCATGTGTTTCATGTATCTCTTAAGCTAGAGAATTAAGAGCTTTAAAATTGGACTAATGCTTTTTACTATCTATTTTCTTTGGAAAAGATTGAAATTTCCCAGGCTTAGACCCTTTTTCTGTTTCTTTATGACATCGTAAAACCAGCATAAAAGATCTGGTGGAAACTCAGTCAGGAGGTACCAGTCCAGCAAAGCATCTCTTAAACAAATCCCTAACCCAAGGGTCATAGTTGAGAAAAGCACCTCAGCAGTCCTGAGTCTGCTCTGTGTTGGATAGGCACGTTGGTATGAACAGCAGGTAGTCTGCAACTCTGTATAAGGAGTATCTTATCCCAGAGATCTTTCTCTTTTTCATTTTATGCAGGTTGTACAGCTTCATATGTATTTGAAGGTGCAAACACTATTTAGTAGGCAACTGAGGAGGTATTCCTTCAGCAAGTCCTTACTAGCTTTGATGTTTCTAATTTTTTGAATGAAAGTTAAATTGTAGCTATCCTGAAAATGGAATAAATATTTCCATGAATCAGACAGCATGAATGATCAACTTGCCAAGTACTGGGCTTTTAGTTTTATTTTATTTTTCTGAGTGGAGTTAGCAGCACAATCATGTACTAGAAAACTGTCATGTATTGACTGACATAAAACAAAGTTGCTGAAATACACAAGACCTTTAAAGGGAGCTTTTTTTTTAATGTATGCCTATCTTGTTCAAGTCACTTCCTCCAGTCAAAACCCAGTGTCTGTCTTCTGTAAAGACAGTTGGCCGCATCCTGAGAGAAACTGACCACTGACTACTGTCTTCTATCATTTCCAACTAAATGTAGTTGACAGTTCTAGCCTCTGCAAACTCAGGTCTTGATGGACTTTCATTATTCCTCATTCAGGCAGACCTTTTCCTGAAATCAAAATTTTCTTAGGGCTGGTCTGTGACAGCTTTTGAATCACTGTAACAATATTGCGGATAAAGTTAAAAGCAGTGGAACTCGTCAGTTCAAATACATTGGTACTGGTTTAGAAAAGCCCCTGCTTATTTCGTTGTTTTTACAGAGCTTTGCAGATTTAACTGTATCTGTACAAACACATTTAAATAATTTTTTTTAATATTGTTTGCACACAAACTAGAAATCAGAACTTTAGGAATTGGCTATTTGTCTGTATTACCCAATTCTCTACTTTGATTTCTGCTTTCCTTGTCAATGAATGAGCACAGTGGCTGGTCACAAAAGCAATTTAAAGTCACTCCACCAGAGCGATTGGAGCTGGTGTAGAAGCCTGGGTAGCCCAGGTGCTGCTTTCACAGTAGCTGTGTAACAGTGTGGATCTCAGCACAGACTTGCATTTTTATTGCTTTTAGTGGTACTTGCTCCTACAGCAACAATTCCAGCAGTCCCTGTGCTGACTTATCAACAAGCTCAAGCTGTACAGATTCCAGCATTTTTAGATAAACTAACCATTATTAGCGTAGAACCTGGAAAACCTTCACAATACCTAAGCTCTGCCTTTTGTGTGCAAAAAGGCATACTTCGGGTATTGGGGCTTTTGAAACCAAGGGGTTTGAGAATGGTGTATATAGGGGAAGACTGATAATGATCTAACAGACATTAATGAATGTCTTCTAAAGGTTTGGGGATCACTGCCAGACTGGAAGAGCTATCATATTGTTTCCCTGGGCCGCATTGCTCTGGCACTCACCAAACATGAAATCGAAGAGCTGGATTTGCATTCGATCGACACCATTTCTGTACTTAGTCAGCAATCAGAATGGACTCTTACCCAGGTAAGTATGTTATTGAATGTACTCCTGGTGAAAGTCTCTGGATTTACGCCCTTTGGGACTGAAGACCCTGGAATTGCCTAGGAAACGGATACAGCAATCCACACTACTCCCTGCTGCTTTCCTGTGGCTGTGACCCCAGTGAAAGTGGGCAGGTAGGTCAGCACCGATGTCTGCCTGGCTGCTGGCTTCCCTGATGAGATGGCCAAGAGGACATCAATCACTGTTAATTGTGGTGGTGACGAGCGTATTCTTTAGCACTTGCCCACTAAGTAGTAGAAAGAGGTCAGCAGCTCCTCTCGCACTGGCCCCAGAACAGACACTACTGCTGGGAGATAGTAGCCCTTCCTAACTTAAGAGTAGTCACTGAAGAGGTAGTGTGCCCCCCAACCCTAGCATCCATTTCCCTAGAAGCCTAAGTTATTCGCAAATATGTTCATCTTCCTTTCCTTGAATAACTTCTAGTTATGTCAATGCAACCTTCCTAATAAGAGTTAAAAGCTTTTATTTGTATATGCAATTGGCAGCATATTTCTGCCTCTGTGACCCATACCATCAGCGCTCCTCGGTTGCACAGATGCTGGCATGGTGGCAGCCAGCTTTGGCAGAATATCACAGATCTGTTTAATAGATTCTTGTTCTGAAGAGCACAATCAGAAGGAACCACTTGGGAGGATTTTGTACAATACTAGTTGGCTTTTGAGGTTTCCTGCTGTCAGTAAGAACAACTAGTTAAAAGAGATTCATCCTGCCTAACTTCAGTTGTCTAAAAGTTAGGCAGCTAGTTTAAGCTAGTCATTTGAGGCTCAACATTGTGGATAGATTAGGAAATCTTGGAAGTTGCTTGTTTCTTTACTGGCTTTAGAGGATATGTTGGTGACAGGCTTAAGCTAGACACAAAGTTTTTAAATGGTTAGTTTAGGATGAGCACCATCCTAAATGATGTAGGCTTGCAAAGGCATTTTGGTACCAATATCTCATCCATATCTGAAAATTAGTCCTAAACACAGGTCACCACCTCTGTATGAAGCTTAAATAAGACAAGACAACCTGAGTATTAGAAAAACTAAAAATTTCATATTGATCTCCTTGAGTAATTTACGTTTTCTTCTAGCAATTTAATTGAATTGAGCAGTTCTGCTAGGCGATTCAATGCCTGTTTCGTCTGATGAAGTGTTTCCTTGTGACCTGGCAGAAGAGGTACAGAGTGCTTTCAAATCACTTGCAGTTGGGAAGTGATTGTGCAACAGTGCTGTTTAAGTGTCACATATAGGTGGTGATAGTGCTCCTCCTGAAGGCCATGGCAAAACTCCAATTAATTACACTGGGGAGGCTCAGGATTGTATAAGGTCCATAGCTTCTGGTAGGATTTTGAGCTTCTACCTTCAGTTATATTTACTCTGTTCATGCATAATATCTTACTGCTTTTGTAGGCAAGATCTATTTTGCAAGGTTTTCTAGAAGACTCTGGCCAGACGATCGGAACACTAAAAAGCTTTGATTTAGTTGGATTAGGAGCTATCCTCTGTGCTTTGAACTCCACAGAAATCATGTCCATAAGGACTGCTGAATTCAGGTACTGCATTTTTAATACTTAATGAAATATTTATTAGTATCTCTATTGATAAAATTTATTGTGCGATTTGTTTTCCTTCAAGATTTCCAGAGCCTAAAGGACACTTCTTTACATTTTAAATGCTTTTAGAAAGGCAATAACTGTTATGGAAGGCGTACACTAATTGTTTAAAATATATTCTATTTTAGTTTTCCTTTTCCGTTTATATCCTGCCATTTAAGTATTATATTGAGAAACCCAGGTTTTTGCTCAAAGCATTAAACATTTGTATGCAATTTGTGTACGTATATTTTAAATTGAAAATGGGTTTACGGTCTTCTTACAGCAGACTAAGTATACTCCAGGCATATTTAGTATTGCATGTAATTGCAGCATGTAACGTTAACCTTGTTGCCTTTTGCAGTGCTGCTGTTGCAAGAATTGGCCTGTTGTTTTGTAGCACCCCTGTTCTGAGGCAGTTTAAGAAGGTGACAGAATCTGTGTTTGGTACTGCTGCCAGCTGGAATGGCTCTATTTTACAGGAAATTGGTACTATAGCAGGTAACAGAATTCAGACTCCAGGTGGTGATGGTTCTGAAGCATTGATATTAAGCATTAAGAGACAGGTTTGCGTAGCAGTGCATTTTTCTAGACTGGCAAAAGACATTCCTTCCAGAGAGGAGTCACCTGCAGGGATGGACATCCAGCAATTTCATTATCCCTAAGGAAAAGTCATGGTATTCTCCATAAGGTTCTCTGAATCTGCTCAAACTGACCTTGGGGAGCACAGCCTGAAGTCATTTGGGTCCTGTAAGTTGGAAAGGGTAAATCAAGGAGGGCAAAGCTAACCAGGATTTCAGACCCACTCACTATTTGTGAACCATGCTGCTACAAGAGTGGCTGTATCGGGTCACAGCAGTGCTGTACCTGACTGAGCATCCTGCCTCCAACAGTGAAAAGAATGGGCTGCCCAGAGGAGAGCGAAAGAGCAGGGTTAGCCTGGAGTGATACTTGCCCGGAGTGTTCTCGCAGCCTGGGAGACTTTCTGAGCCAGAGGTCGCACACAGTTTTGTTTGTGGATTTTTTTCCCTGTGATCATTTAACTGCACATTGAACTCTCCTAAATTTTAGCATCCCCAATGCCCGCAGCAATAATTCCACACTGTAAGTACCTAATGGGTGAAGAAGTAACTCCCATTGCATGCTTACACTCCCTAATCTTGCATCAGAATAGGCTGTGAACCCCTAATAACACTACTTATGATTTTATTGATTTTTATCATTGTCTCTTTTCCAAGATAAAGTAACTCAGAGTACATTCCATACCAGTGGTTAAGGTCAGATGATTTGCAATGTTGGAATATAATGAAAGAAACAAAACAAAAAAAGAACCAGTATTTCTCTCCATAATGCACTGGAGTAAACAATTTATTAGATATTTTGTATAAATGCTTAAAATTTGTATTAGCCTAAAAATAAATCTCATAAAAAGAATATTAACTGAGTTTTGTTCCTTTTTTTTTTTTTAGGTGGCTTGAATGAGAGTGAATTAAAAGCTTTTGATAAAAAATTGATGCCGTATTTTCAGCCAATAGCAGTAAGACATATACCTTCTGAAATTTTCCAAGTAAGAGCTCAATTACTGAAGAAGTAACCAAATTTCTATCATTTTTACTCTAGTATAAATAAACTGCAGCACTGATTTCTGGTTTGGTTTTGAGTTTCAGCAAGAATTTTTCTATGGTTTGTTAAGTGAGAGGCAGTCAAGGATCTGAAACATTAACTTTCAGCTGTATCATCTGTATTTGTGATGCCCATAAAGTATGCTAGACAAGCTTTATTTCTTCTTCAGAATGCACCCCAAGGAAAAACCAAAGATCTAGGGTCAGAGAGCAGGGAGTGGACGCTTTTTTCATCCAACACTGTGTTCGGATCTGAGTTTTCTTCTCTGTTTATTAACATTTGGAAAGATGCTATCATAGCTACAAATTTCTCTGCTGACTATGTAAGAGCTTTTTTATTATCCTAAAATCTGGCAACATTCTCCTGAGTTAGCTCTGAAAAACAGATTGTACAGGCAGATACAGATCGGAAAGGAATTAAATCTAATTATAGTAGTTCTGAATGTGGACCAGAAATTAGAACATGAATCTTGAGATTGTTGCCCCAGACTTTATTTGACTTAGTGACAAGATTAATATTCTGCCTAGGCTGGTCTCCTTCAGATGCTCGGGCAAGCAATGTACTTATGGACAGATGAGCTAAACAGATAGTTAACTGTGTCAGCTTCCATAAAAGAGAAAAACTCCTTGAACGCTAACTATTCTGCACAGTACCACTGACAGTTTAGATAAGCCTGAAATGTCCTTAGTGAAACTATTTCTTTGAAACACAGTCAAAACTGAAGATGTATAGCATCTTGTAGAATTTCTTTCAAATAGCATACATTTTTGTGAGTAAGAACAGTAACGATACTACAAAAAGTTCTTAGCAAATAACAGGTCATCTTCTTGGAAGTGTTTTCTGTATTTGAAAGATTCAAAGCAGATTTAGTTTTTAGATGGGTTTTGTATAACTTCATTTTACAGCTGTATACGATATTCAGATTTTGATTTATGAAAAATTACATTATATTATGGACTTTAGTTGAATTACGAAGAGGCTCAATTCAAAATTTCTGGACTTGTAGGCATTTACATGAGTTTGCTCAGTTTAAAAGAGCACCTTATTTAGTAGGCAATGAAAAATCAGGAAGGGTTTGCTCCATTGTCTGACCTACTTGGAAGGAGTATATAGTCTTTCTAAAGTAGAACCTGGATGCAGAATTGTTGCAGCAAAGAAGGCTCGTTGTGTAGGAGGGCTAAAATTCTTGTGACTGCAGAATGTTAACTAGAATCAAAGCAATCCAGCATGCCCAATACATGCAGGCTTTACAAACTGGTTAATTGCTATGCGATAGAAGATAATTACTGTAAGATTATGATTGTCATGTTTAATGTTTAAACACAAGTTTTAATATGACCGAACTTGGAGGACTTTCAGTCTAAAAAAGAAAATTGAATAATGAGATTAAAGCATGAGTTTTTTCATCTCATTGCTCTGCTGCTAACTATAATCAAAGGTCAAACATAGGTTCAAGTGAGGTTGCTTGGGAGCAGATGTAAGAGGAAATAAATGAGAATACAAGAGGATGCACAATGTCATCAGTCTTTGAACAAATCAGAAAAGAAATGGCTGGAAAATTAAACTCCAGCAATGTATTGAGGAAGCGTCCAATACAGTGTTGGCATAGAAAGCTTCTCAAGCTGTCAGATCCCAGCAGCAAAGAGAAGGGTGAAAGGTAGATGAGTGGTCAGTGAAGTAAATGAATGCAGAGGATTTTTTTTAAGCTCTGTTGAGCTCTTTTATAGCAATGCAATGTTGAAGGCTGCTTCCCGTGATTCCAAATGCCAAGACAGTGCTGACTTCTGATTCCTTACCTGCCTTATGTAATTGGCAGTCTAAACCAATTTTTCTGGCTTATATTCTTCCTAGGCATTGTCTGCAGAACAAATAGCAAACCTGGGCCCTGAAAATGCCGCCATGGTTACCAGATCGCAGCGTGAGCATCTGAATGCATCACAGCTCCAGAGCCTTCAGTTGGCGCTGGACGGAGCCAGGACAAGCGCCCCAGAGATGCAAAACGGTGCAAGCACTACTCAGGCCATGCTTACCCCAGCTCCAAGTGGTGAGTAGTCACTCCCTCCTCCTGCTTAGAGGGCAAGGACACACACACCAGTGGGGTGTGCAGTCTTGCAGCATCTACCAGGATCAGACCTGTATTTCGAAGGTGGGTTACAGTGAATTTTGTAATCAACTTTTTCACTCATGCCTCAGATCACATGCCTGACCAAGACAAACAGCAAGTACATTGTTAGATTTACCCACAGCAAGAGATAATGGAGGAAGATTGTCAGATGGCATTAGCACCTATATGCTGCATTATACTATGCTAAGCACTAGCTTATGTAAAATGTAGTCTGGAGCAGTGAGCTTTTCCCTCTCCTCCTTTCCCATATTCTTTGCCTAATTTAAGGCAGGGATCTCCATCTCTGGACCTTCAGATCACAACCTTTATCTGCAGCAGAACCTTGTTTGCAGAGCTGCAAGTGGGAAAGGAGGTGGCACTGGGGTGGATTAGCATTTTTATCCAGACTGTAGGACATCCTGAACAGTTTTTCCTGCTGTTCCCATTTTATTTGGCATTAAAGCCTATTGGTACATATGCTTCAGTGGTTTAACGTTTTACTTCCCCATATTGCAGTTTATACTGGGCAGGTTATGCTGGCAAGTATGTTAATGGATGTTTTACAACGAGTGAGAGTTTGCACATAGTCAAGCGAACGTGGAGAACTTACCCCTATCAGGCAGAAAATATTGTTGCTTCCAGTGACACCAGTGAGACATAAGCTATTGAAGAAGAGAGGGATGTTGAGGTGTTAAAATAGGAGTAAGGGGGACTAAACTGCTATGATGCCCTTGCTGGAATTAAGAGCAGACCTTCCCAGAAACACCTGAGTAGTGCGTTTGGCTCAGCTCCCTCACATGCGTGACCTGTTCCCTCTGTAGACATGCCAAAGGGACGAGTTTTCTGGGTAAAGATCACGTGAGTTCTTGAGCTTCTGGTTCATTATTCCTGTCTTTAGTGAGTACCACCCATATGAAATGCTTCTTTTCAGAGCTGTGTGTGTTACACTGGAAGTGACCATTCTGACCGGTGTCGTCTTTTGAGCAGCTGAATGTAATTAGGATTCAAATGTTGGAATTTTCTGCGCCACTTTGGGGTGGTGTAGGTAAGACATAATGCTTTCTGCTTTTCAGGTGCTCCTTGTTTGAGTGGCTTCGGCATCTGGTTGTGTGCTGCATTTACACTGCACCTGCCTTTTTGAATCCATGATTGCTAAGCTTGAGGTAAGTTATACTTTAAATAAGAGGTAGCTTTATAACGGAAACATAGTTCACTTGTTAACAGTGAACAGCACAGGGTGAAGGACTGTGGGATCCCCTTCCTGCTTTGTATACAGAGATAACAATTTCTGAATAATTTTTCTGTATTACAAAGGTGTCTGTCTCTGTTAGACTATCTTAGAATCTAATCAAGGGGAAAGCACTTTATCTTATCTTTACTTTAAAGCCAACCTTAACAAAAGTATATTTAAAATTCCATGTAACACCAATCCATTACTGCATTGTTATTTGGAACACGTTGTTAGTATTAATCTGTATTTTGCCTGTTCCTGATAAGATTTTATTCCATAACCGCTTTGATAATCTCCAGTTAAAAGAATTGCCATTAACTTTCATTGGATTTTACCATTTTGCCAGGCTAAAATTTAATAAGAGCACTGGTGGGCTTAAGGTATAAATTGCAATTAAGCAAACTAAATGCTTAAGCGTTCTACTTAGTCTTTAAGACTGCAAATCAAAGTATGTCAAAAGACTTAGTATTTTTCTTTGCTTTTTGGTTTTCAGTGTCCCGGAGCTTACAAAGGAGATGGTAGAGATAAAGACTTGCAGCTCAGCATGAATAGTACAATCAAGAGGTTCCGAGATGCCCAAGTGCAATATGGTTAATTTCTTAAAAGCAACACCTTCATCTGCCATCATGATGTGAAGTATCCCCTTTCCCTACCTTTACCATTAACAAGTAACACAGGATCCATCCAAATACTTCAGACAAATTTGAAAACTGAAAATGGCTTATCTGTCTCATGAGAAAATCACTGAAATATATGGTTATGTGTTAGGGAGGAGCCTGAATGACCTAGGAGACAGGTGGCAGGTGACTGTTATTTGGAGGCTGATGTGTTGTACCCGGTGCATTTTATGTTGGCTAATTTGGTCATGCTGTTGTATCCATCTGTTGGGTTTTCTTCTTCCACTTTGAGTGTACATTCCTCTGGACAGAGACTATCCTTCTGTGTGACGTAGTAGAAACCGTAAAAAAAGTTACTCCTGTTGCAATAAAATAACTTCATCTTTGGGCTGCTGGTTTAAATCCTGCTCAGATAAGAAGTGATGACGTGATCCTATAATTTAAGCACCTGTATCAAACGTAGTTCCCCATGGCTGTATGTATTCAACAGAACTGTTGACACAGAGGGCATTGGCAATACCATTAGTATTTCATGTGACAGAATGCCCCATGGAAACCTGCTTGTGTTCATGAGACAGTCCCTTCACTTCAGGTGGGGTTGAAGCATACACATGGGAATAGTAAGGGAAAACTGTTCATTGGGCCTACATACTACTAGGACTGTCAATCCAGTACTTTCCACAAGCTCTGTAATAACCAATTTCTCATAAACCACAAATATTTTCATGTGTTTTATCAACATATGGCTTACGTGTCTAATGTTTATCATGCCACACCTCAGTATTTTAAACAATGGAAAAAACATATATATTAAAAATCCTCTGCATGTGAATGTACTGATGTTGTTAAAGATAATTTTATGCCAAGAATGCATGGTACAGTTTTCTGTTTTAGCATTGCAAAAGTCTTTATCTTTTCTAGACTAAAAAATGCAATGCATAGACTTAAAAGTTTAGCTTTTTCATTTAGGGCTGTACTGTAGTAAATGCCTTTCAAAGTTTTATTTGTATTTCTTTATGACAAACATTACATCTAGCTTCTTAGCACTGAAAGCAGGATTGAAATTTTGCTGCAGGTAGGGAAGCAATAGGAGCGGGGCTGGGAGGGAGGGCTGGGGGGAAGAGGCTTGCTGCTTTTGCTGCTGCTGGGGGAAGGGTAAATGTTTGCTGCTGCTGCTGTTGGGAATAACAGCTCCCACCACAGTCCCATATATTCAGTAATTCCTGCAGCAGCGGGAGCTAACCTGGTTTTCAGGGCTTTGTTATTGGCAAAGTAGGCAGTGAGAGCATGGCCGTTTTTCACCCCCTCCTGTTCCCTCTCCCCCTTTAGCAATCTGCTGCTCTAGGAACTGCCTTTGCCTATAACTAACCCTGGCAAGTGTGACATGATGTTACAGATAATATTGCATGCTCTAGTTTTGCATTTTATGAGCAAAGAACTACTCTTGCTGCAAAGTGCCTTACACCTTTTTCTTTAATGCTAAGATTCCAGCTTTTCCCACTGCATTTCCTTTTCTGCATGTAAACAGTAGATTGCAACATTTATTTAAATAGAAAAAAAATTTTTATCAATCCCAGAAAATACATGCAAATGCCCACTAAAACCAAAAAATGCTTCAATGGATCAAATACATTATAAAGATTTATCTGTTTTTTCACATTAAAAAGTTCTACCCCATTTAGATGTGAAAGTACTAAAAGGTTGTTTGATTTCTAGAAATTGCCTTACTTGAATTCTGTGTGCACTTCAGTGAAGATGCAGGAGAATATTTTCATAGTCAAGAGGACAGTCAGCATTTCCAGTTCAGCTGTTTAAGTCAGATACGTGGCTTAGCTATACCAAGCACTTCAAAAATCTATATGAGCTGAAAATGATCTTCTTCTGTCAGTGTACCTGGGAGTGATTCCGTCTCCAATTATGTGAGTCAGAGTTTAGATTTTAATTGGAGCAGGAGTGAGCTCTTTGTTTTGTGCCATCTGTGCTGTAATTTCTTTCAAGCACAAGTGCTTTTAAATAGCCAAACTCCTTGATTATTTATTTTATTAATTTACTAATTATGTTAATAACTTTGGCATTGCATTTACATTTGGTCAAAGACATATCTTTTTTTTTACCAGACTGGCGTAGGAAGGGTAAATGTGGAGCACCCACTTAATGTTGTACTTATTTCACAGTGAGATTACAAATCCTGTTTGGTTCATAAGATGGTGTGAGCATCTTGGATGGCGAGTGTTGTAGAAAAGCAATTTTACTTTTGCCAGTGTACCTCTTGTAAAGGTTACTGATGGAAAAACCCATTCTACAAAAACTGTGATTCATGAGATACCTCCCTCAAAACTGTTGAAACTGAATTTCTGTGGGAAGAGTAGATGGAAAGGAAAGATGGAGAGCACTAGTATGCATGGTATGTAATCCATGTATGTAATCTGCTATCCATTCACAATCTAGCACACTTCCATTGCTAAGAGGAAACTGAAACGTGTACACTTCCCTTTTTACTCCTGTGAAACAAACCACAGAACCCCTTAATGCAGGCATCCATGCCATAGGATACTGCTAGTCGTACAGATCTGTCCCCTGTGCATGTGTGTATTACATACAAAATGCACATGATCACTTTCACTGGAATGCATTAATGGGAAAAATGTCTCATGGTCCCTCTCTTTTCATTCACACCATCGGGATTTGGGGGAAGAATATACTACAGAGAAATGTTGTATAAAGATTTATTTGATCCTTAAAGAAATGCTTCTGTTTGTTGTAGATGTAACATTTGTTTAAACCAAGCTTAATTTTTCCTAGATCCTTTTAGTTCTAACATTTATATCTGAGAATGAGGAAAAAAAAATCAGATTAATGCATAAATCTGCTGTTGAATATATATCATGACAATGATTTTCTTATCTGCATATTGTGAGAATTGCAGCTCTCCCCTCCACTTGTGACTACTCTGATGGTTGCTAGGCACTGCTGTACGTACTGCAGGATATACATCCGACTGTTGACAGTCTGACATAACTCTGGTGTAGGCCTCGCTCTTCTGAGTGTTGTGAACCACTTGGCAGGTGGCCCTGTCCAGCATTTTGTACAAGGAGGTATTTCATTTAATTCATTTGATTGGATGTAGGATTTTTAAGGAGTTAACAGAGGGGAAGAAATACTTTGTTGGCTTATTATTTCAGTGCCTGACACCTTTATATTCAGAATCATGTTTAGAAAAGAGAAAGGGGCTACTAGTTCTGCATCACCAATAGAGAAAATATACCTACCACCTGGTACTGAGAAAATGCCACATTTGTGGTATCTTTAAATCCCTGAAGATAAGAAAACAACTACCCATCCACAGCGTCTGAAAACTGTCCCTGTTAAAGCTGGCATTATGGCTGTTGTCAGGTTTGTGTAGTACATGGAATGTTTGACTCCCAGTGATCTCAATCTGTCACATCAGAGCTAACCAACTCCTATCAGTGTGAGGCTCTAAAGATATTGCTTTAAAAAAAAATGGCATCCTTCTTTAATTTTAAGAAGCCCTTTATGCCTCTGTCTAATCTGCTCAAATATTCCAGAGGCAATTATGTACTGCATTATGGCAGATTTAGCTTATCACTTGACTGCTGTGCCTATCTTAGGATCGTCACCATCTGATTTATTGTCCCATAACACAGATTGCAGCCCCATCATACTAGACTGGGACCTTGTTAGAGTCCCATTGTCTGCTCCTGTTGAAGCAGATGTGAGGCATTCCTCCCAGGTGTGCCAGTCAAATGCAACCGGGTTTATAAGAGATGTCCATCTAACTCAAATGACACTCACAAATAAGCATGAAATTGAATAGTCGCCTGGAATGTGTCATTTGAGCAGGTAATCCCGTAGCATTGGCCATAGTACACTTCCTGGTATTCTGGCTCTTACTGCGTTGTGGTTATAGATACTGCATGTTGCTTCTGAGTGTACACACAGACAATTACAACATATCAGTCGAGGAATGGTAACTCGTTAAACTGCAGTACCTCATTCCTTTGTGATAGGCTGTCTTCCTTAGGGAGGAGTAGAAATCAAAAATCAAATCCCAAATAATCTCTCCCCCTTTTTTCTTTTCTTCCGCGCCCCCCCCCCCCCCCTGCCCCGCCCCAGGCTGGTACACAACTTTAAGCAATGCGGTCTCTATCTCAGTGAAAATGTTTTTGATAATTGTGTGCTTTGTTTTTTTTAAAGCAAGATCTGTAGATACATGGACCTAAGGAGGACTAAGAACCTTATTTTACTCCCTTATAGTCCTGATTAATAAAAAATTCTCTCCTGTTCTCCTGTGTCATATGATGTGGGACAGCCTTGTGGACTGCTTACTCCACTGTTGTTGAGGTGAGAGATCTGACTTCCCTTTCCAGTAAGGCAGGCAGGAAACTGGATAGAAAAGACAGGCCTGCGAAGAACAAACACAAACTCCAATGTATGTTAAATTTCTTTTATCGGTACCTCAGAACATCTGAAATTGCTCCTTAGAAACAGTATTTTGTGCATTGTTATACAGCATGCTTTTAAAAGTGCAGATAAATGATGAACTTTTCAGAGAACAAAATAAATCTATGTACCATCCAGGTATCCAGAACTTCATATTTTAGTAAAGTATCTGATCCATTATCAAACTATCTTTCCATATCTATCTACTCAGTCCTTGGACAGAGAAATTACGAGACTAGCTCATACACCCCACCTGACCTTGCCTGGTATCAGGACGTGTAGCAGTTTTGTACCACAGGATACTTTTATCAAAATTCACATCTGGTTCTTTAATTCTACCCAGAAATAGATACTCTAGAAGTGTATTACATTTTTTCTGCAATGAGTAGCAAGCAGCCAATGTCCATCTGTCTCTTCCTGCCCCTTCCTGTTCAGCATCAGTCTGGTTTTCTGATCTGGATTAATGAGAGGATTTTCTTGCCCTCATGATGCAGGAACACAAGGCATGTTCAGAGCTTACAATCCAAGTGACTATACATTCCAGTATTAAATGGAGGGATTGTGATTGCTGGATTTCTTGCTTTCCAACAGCGTAATGTTTCTCTTACAATGTTTTAGCTGGTATTAATTAGCCGTACAAATATTTCACAGCATCTCACTTAATATCTGTGATCTTCTCTTTGGGGGACAAGGAGAAAAGAGTAAATTCCTAGAGAAGAAATACAAAAAATAGTGGAAAATACTAATGTCACAAACACAGCAAGACAGTATTTTCTACTCATTTCCCCAATAATTTTAAACTGTTGTATAGAAAAGAACTGTATTGATTTTTCAAGGAATAGCTATTGCTGTAGTTAAAAATCACATGTTGGTTTGATGCACAAGCTAAAGCTGCCCTAGGTCATCTTTAACTGGGGCCCGACATGTTTCAATATTTAATCAGATGTCAGAAAACAACTTGGATCACAAACAAGTTCTGACTATATCCTGCATGAACTGTGAAAGGGGTTGAGAGAGAAGGGATGTCAGCTTTCTGCCTTTAATGTATCTATTAAAATAGATTCCAGATATGCATCTGTCAGTGGTTTTATTAGCTACTTTTATTTCAGTATTCATCCTTTTAGAATTCTTTACAACTGACATATTAAATTTACATATTTCAATCAAGCCTGTGTCAAACAGCTAATCCAGCTAGTTCAGCCAGTGCTCTAAGACATAAACTGTACTGTCAGACCTTACTGTTACACTTGTACGTAGTGATGGAAGTGCCACTGCATTGCAACCACAGAGGTTGTACTTACATAGCTGCACTTTCTCCCCCACTGTTGCAATCTATACCATGGACCTGGGGAGTTCTGTCAAACGCTGTCATCTTTAGTACAAATTCTCCGAGTACTGGATTTGGTCCCTAACATGTGTCCTCAAGTAGGCAACTTACTGGTAATTACATCAAACATTATTTGATGCCACAAGTTATTCAGTATCTGTTTAAATTAATCTACTAGAGTTCAAAGCTATTAAACTTTTCAAGCGTAACATATAACCTCTTAGACCATTCTAAGTGTAAGCTAAGAGGTACTATGGACATTGTCAAGGGGTTGTATTGCTGTACTTGTAAAGACAGTGATTTAAGAGGACAGGCTTTGATTCCTAATCACTGAAAGTAGGTAAATTTGTTTCTGTCACACTGTGGGTACTTATTAAAAAAAGATAAACTCAGTAGGAGGTACTAATCAGTTCTCTTTTCTTTCAGGGAATAGGTAAACACTTTAAGGATTTCAATGTTTATGCTATGTTTTAAACAAGAAAATGAAAGATTGCAGTTAGGATCCTTTTCATAAATTTTCCAACAAAACATAACCTTCTGCTGTGGGAAATTTTCTGTACGTGGTTCTGTACACCATTCTGTAACCGTGAAGTCCTTGCGCTATTTCCTCAAATGGGGTGTGAAATAATGTAAACCAAGAGATTTTTTTAAGAAGTAACTTACCCTTTCTGAGATGCTATAGAAAAGCAAAGCATTGGAGAGTCACTAGAATACCGCTTAAGAGGAGGTACCTCCTTGAACTGCACACTGGACAGCTACGATGGTGATGCCCTCCTTCAGGTTTAGGGATTCAGGACTGCAAAGCAGCAGCACGCTAACTCACAAAGCCTTACTGCTGGCAAGGAATAATTGCTATTTTATTTCTTGGAAGATTTGCATACTCTCTTGGGCTACCAAACATGAATCGAGTCAATTGCTCGTTTTCACAAAGCTCGACGACAGCTATCAAACTTCAGCTGCTCAACCAGCCGAACGTCTGACGGCTGAATTATAGGGCAGCTTCTCTCCTCCCTTCGTCCTGGGTCCTTGTTTCCCTGACAGGCACCCGCCCGGCGCTGGGGGCCGGGGCCTCCCCTGCGCAGGACCCGCTCCCGGCTGCCCTCTGCTTACTGCCCGCTAACAAAAGAATCCCGGATTTATTCATCCGAAAGGGCTTCTGAAGAGTTTAAGGCAAAAAAAAAAAGGGGGCCGTGGCCTACTCCGCCCTCGGGGCTGGACACCCTGCCCGGGACCCGAAGCGAGGACTTCGCTCCTCAGGGCCCGGCGGGGAGCCCAGGCCCCGCCGACGCTGGGCCCGGCCCCGGCCCCGGGCCGCTCGCCTCTCAGCGCCGGGGTTGGGAGGGCTGAGGGCGGCCGTGCGTGTCGCCCGTGTCCGTCCCCCCCCCTCCCCCGCGCCCACGGACGGAGGGGCCGGGGCTCGCCTCAGGGCTAACGACTCCGCCACCCCCGGCGGGTAGGCGGCGCGGGGCGGAGGGGCGGGGCCGCTCCCTCCCGTTTCCCAGGGTGCACCGGGCGCGGTGGCTGTCTGGCCACGTCCCCGGGCCACGTCGCTCGGTGCCCGCTGAGCTTACGCCATCTTCGCTCCCCGGCTCCGGGCTGCGCCGCCGCCTCTGCCGCCGCCGCCATGAACATCTTCCGCCTCACCGGGGACTTGTCCCACCTGGCGGCCATCATCATCCTGCTGCTTAAGATCTGGAAGAGCCGCTCCTGCGCGGGTGCGTGCGGAAGGCCGCTGGGCGGGCGAGGCGAGGGGAGGGCGGCGGGACCGGCCGGGGCAGCTCCGGGCCGCGGTGGCTGAGGGGAGCCTCGCTGAGGGGGGGGGGGGGGGGGGCTGGGCGCCATCGCCGCCTTCTCGCCGCGGCGAGGGGGAGGGGTGTGCTGCGATCGCCTCTGCCGCCCTTCGGGGACCGCTCCCTGAGGAGAGCTCGGCCGAGCCGGTGGGGGGGCTGGGGGCCAGCGCGGGGGGCTCCCCGCCTGCCCCACTTGCCCGGGAGGCGGCTGTGGTGAAGCAGGGAGAGGCGGGGCAGGGGGGATTGTGTGTCCCGTCCCGTCCCCCGAGGCGCCCCTTGAAGGCCCCCGGAGCGGGAGGGCAGAGCTCGCCCCGGGCAGGTGAAAAGGGACGATCGCTGCCCTCAGCGCAGGGGGGAAGAGAGGGGCTCAGCCTTCGTCCTGACCGACCTCCCTCCGAACTCGCCCCCCTTTCCAAAACCAGGGTGTGGGGAAGCGGGTGGGCAGCCGGGAGGGAAGAAGGGGGAAGCTGCATTCCTGCCTCCGCCCCGCACTCGTGGGAGCTGCGATTCCCACGAAGGTTTAGCGGTTGCCATTATTATTTGCACTTCGGTCCCCGAGCTCCGCCACCTCGGCGCTGCCCGGGAGGGTCGCTCCTTCCTTACGTAACTGCCTGGCGGCGAGCGAATGAATGGGGAGGCAGGTGGGGGGGGGGGGGGGGAGGAATGCGTCCCCCACGGGGTGGGCAGCCTCCCTCCCCTCCCCTCCCCTCCCCTCCTGTCCCCTCCCCGCGCTCGGCCGCTATGGAGCTTATCTTCTCGCCTTTCCTGACAGCGCACAGCCTTCGGTCTGCCTGTTTACTGGGCAGCTTTAAGCGCCGCTCTGGTGCCTGGAAGCCGGTTTTGGTGCAGCGTTGGGAGTAGCTGACTTGCAGTTTCCCGATCCTGAAGTTTCCCTCGCTCTCTCCCTCCCCCCGCCCCGCGCACCGGTTTGCATTCGCGGCTGACTAACGCGCCCTCTTCTTCGCTTTTGTTTTCCGCTCTCGCTGCGCTAGGAATTAAACCGCGATTCGTGCCGTTTATCGGTCTTCTGGGGTGTTTTCTTGCTTGCCTGCCTAGCTGCAGTAGGAAGCTGCAGGAGAGAGGTTCCAGGCTGGAGTGAATAGGCTTTCAGTCGAGATCCTGGCCTGGTCTGACGTGGCAGCGGGAGAGGTGTGGCGGGGGGGGGGGGGGGGGGGGGGGGGGGGGAGCTGGGTCCCGGCCACCCTCCGGGCCGGGCACCGGCGAGAAGCTCCGCTCCCGCCGCTCCTCTGCCAGCCCGGGTGAGAAACGCTTGTTCTTCCTCCCGTGTTTTGTACGTGCTTGCTCGAATTCCGTGTGATGTGGTTTGCTTTTTTTGCTTCTAGTGTACGGTGTGGTGGTTGGAGGGAATTGCAACTGCAATTATAACTGCAGCAGAGCTGATTTCTTTCAGAAAACTAGGAGTTGTAATTCAAAATGGGCATTTCGGTGCTCTGCGTTACGTGGATCAGGCCACCGACCCTGGAGGTAGCGGTTTTGCTGTGGACTGGGGTTTGACTGTGAGCTTGACTTTTGCCCTCCCTCTGGTGAGCTTCTCCTTCATTAGTAAGCGTGGTTATCCTTGAAATCGGTTTACCACGTGTTGACATGAAATATCGTTCAAATACTGAGTTAACACTCTTGAACAGATATATCTGTAAAGTCTTTGGTTAAGAGCGTGAAGAATTATTTTAAGCTGCAACCTGAAAGAACAGAGAATGAGGAAATGAAAGAGATTTGCTCTACAGGTAAAAGGAAGTACAGGTTCTGTATGTTTTCATGTCGAGTCACTTTTTGCTAATCACTTGATAGTGCAAAAGAAGAAAAACTAGTTAATGCATAGCTTTGGTTTTAAACACACTTAAAGTTAAAACTGTTCTTAATTTTACAAAAGAGCTCAAGCAAATGACTCCATGGTCCAAATGCAGCAGTAGCACAGAACTATTGTTTCTCGGGTCATGGAGCACAAGAGCTCTTTCCTAATGAACTTTCCTGGCTCAGGCTGTAGTGGATCAGGAATTCTGTCTGGATCTGGCAGGAGAGGGCCTGGCCTTCTCCAACTCTTCTGTCCTCTGCCTTTCTTGAGAAATGCAGTCAAGATTACAAACAACAACAGAGTTAATGATCTAAAAACTAAATATCTCTTGCTGTCTGAAGAAGGAAAACAAGAAAGGCTAAAATTCAGATAGGGTTTTAGCCAAGAGATTCTTAAGTGATCTTTGGTTGTGAGGTTATTTACACAGTATAATGCAATGTAATCTAGTCCCATCTTTCTGCTTAAAAAGTGATCTGATGTTGTTTTCCTTGAGTCAGTTGTGTTTGAGGATCTCTTACTAGGGATTTATTCATAAGAAAGTAGACTCATAGCAATTGTTATCTTTGGTACTGCTTTCTCCAGTGCAGAAAAGTAAATGGCCCTATATTACATAGGGCCCTCAGCTCTTCCCTTTACCAAATTAGCCGGTATCCCTGAATACAAACATACAGACATGGACTCTTTTGGTAGAAAACGTCCGCTTCATTCATTTTCCTGAGCAAAAAAAAAAAATAAACGGGATGCGTTTGTCTGGGGTTGTTGTTTTGGTGTCTTCCAGTTCTGCCTGAGTCCTTAGGAGTAAATCTAGATCCATGTTACTTCTATGAGTTGAGTGTCTGAGGCCTAACAAGTTTGTCTAGAATGAGAAGAGCACCTCAAAGGAGCACCTTTATTCTGGGGGCTCCATCCTGTTCCATGTAGTGGTTTGTTGTTGTCAGTTGTGGTTTCTACTAATAAAAACTTCATAAATATATATTCACATAAAATACGTTTGTAAAACCAAACACAACGGTAACCCGTAACTAGTTACTGATTAAGGCTGAGCAGCTGCTAAATGCCTCCTGTGAGTGGGCTTTCTCCGATTTCTGTACATTGTATATTAGAGCAGTTTACAAATCAAATAAACTTATACCTCGTGGTTATTGGTGACTAAGGAAATGTGGGCAAACCAGCTGCTGCTTTAACTGTGCACTTTTGAAGCAGTAGAAGCTTAGGAAATAAAGGCTTCTAACTGATTGCTGAACTGTAGGCTGTGATCTGCTAAGAGCTAGCAAACCACATGGTGCCGACTCCTCTCTTCTGGTTGCATCTGTGTGTGGCTGAGGCCTTTGTTCCAAGAGGAGCTCAGAGGCCTGTAAAAGCAGCTGGAAACGAGAGGGAGACAGCCTGTGTACCTCTGCTGCAACCTACTGTTTTCTGAAGACTCATCAGTCCCCATTTTCTTTCCGCAGAAGTGACTCCTCTAATTGAGGAAAATAGGTGAGGCTAGGATAATCTGCATTATGAAGCAGTCTGTGGTTTCAGAGTTTGACAAACTTAGTATTTTTTTTTCCTAATTTAGTCAATATGTTAAAAAGAGAACAAGGGGAAAGCAAATCAAGTCATGATTTTAGAGCTGGAAGGGAAACAATTTATTGCATGACTAGTTATTTGAGTTTCCAAATTTAGAATTTGGAATAATGTTTGCCATTCCAGATAACAGCTCAAAAATAATTACTAGGACCTGTGGATAATGTAGCAGGTAACTCCATTATTGGCTTCATGTCATAATTAGGAAATTCATGAGACTTGAAGAATCCTGTGCTTTCAAACATTGTCATGTTCAGACTATTTTCTAATCCATCCCAAGTCAAATCAGGTTGGTTGTATTGTGAATTACTGCCTAAAAATGTATTTGCTTTTCTCAGTGTCATTTGTCAAGTGTTAAAGGTGACCTGCAGTTGCAAGGCTGTCAAATTATATGCTGAATACTCTAAAAAAGTAGTGTTGATAGTAAATGTGTAATATTCTTGTTAGGTAACGTAGCTGTCTCTCATAATTTTGTTTATGTATCTACTATGGACCAGATCATATGCTATGTTGAAGACTTTAGACAGTATTTTGCCATTGGCTGTTGCCAATTTGTCTGTATTTTCTCAAAAAATGCTGCTTTAGGTAGGCTTTCCTTCTCTTTGAAGGAAAACTTTGCTTTTCTCTGACAAATTTGTGTTGAGTTAGGCTGGTTTTTTTTAAGTGAAAGTACAGGATTCATAATGTTAGTATTTTATTAGCAGAACCAAAGAAGTTGTGGTTCTGTGGTCTTCATACTGAACAAACTCACTTTTTTTTATTAAATACATTTAAAAGTCTGTGAAGTTTCTATGGCAAAGCATGGGCTGGCTTTCCTTAGAAAAACTTCCGTTTGTAGATTTTATGGTTGTGATGTGCAGTTCATAGTAAGTAGTGTACACACACTCCACAGCCAGGCCGACTGAATGCCTCTGCTGCTTCCTATCGCTCTTTACCTAACTCACAATAGGAAAATGAAGTTGATGAGGAAGTACTACAACTTTAGCTCTGCTGTCCTCCCTGGCTGTGAAAGTCAGCTGAGCTTTTGAATGAAAGTTTCATCGCTTTAGCTAAGCTAGACTGCAGAAGTTGGAGTTTTTCCATGTGTGAGGATGAAACAAAAATGAGAGGTTTGACTCTTTTGAAATTTGGGCCCAGAGCTTGAGAAGAAGAAGAAGAAAAAAAAAGTGTGTGTTTAGCTCAAGAACTAAGCTATGTTTGTGGGAGTAAAAGGAAAGGGAGAAGGATGAGAATTAACGGCAGTGTAGTCTCAGTATATTGCAGTTACCAACCGTGAGCCAAGGTCAGGTATACCTGTGGCAGGTATATTGATACCTTTCCTAAGTTTTGAAATGCATCACATTCATACAGCATAGTTTTTACCTGTTTCCTCTCCCTGTTTTTGCTAGTGGTATAGATCTTGCATTCTCCCAGTTTGGCTGTCTCCACATAGGTCTTTAGTTTAAACTTTGAACCTTGCCTAGTCTAGCCTACTTGACTTGAAAATTAATTTTAGCTTAGCTTTAGGATGTGTTTCAGGAGCATTTGACTGTTCTAAAGATTCAAAATTCAGTGTAAATACTGAAAGCCTTAATAAAAATTACAACTTTTGGGTTGGGGCGGGAGGGGGTGAGGCTGGCAATGGCTTAGAAGAATTTGTCAAGTATATTACTTGTATTTACATGACAATACATCCAGATCCAAATTTATAGCCATTATCAATAATTAATGTATCTTATATGCTTTTTTTGCGGTTCGCAGTTATTTACTAAAAGAAGATAGCATGCTAAATTATTTAATGTAACTCTATGCTGTACTGTAATCTGTCCAGGTGGGTTTCTTTGTCCTGTAGGTTCTGACCTTAGGACAGTGTTGCTAGCCGAGAGGTTTTATTGGCATAAGAGCAGGGCTCTGTCTAGGGTTGTAATGTCAGTGAGCACACCTGGGATACAACTGAGAGTGATACTTTGGTTAACTTGGCAACACAGTTCTAGTTCAAGAAATGTCAAATGTATATTTTTTATAAACTTTGGGAAGTGCTTGGTTTGGGGGGTGGGGTGTGTTTGGGTTGTTTTTTTGTTGTTTTTTTTTAAATATTTAGAGCTTTTGATTTATAGTTCTACAGTTTGCACAACTGTAGGTTTTGAGGCATTTGCTGTTTCCTGTACTGCAGTTGCTTGTGGGCAGTTGGGTTGTTCTGCACATAGCACATGAGGCTCACCTCCTAGACATTTCACATAGGAAAGTTGCAAACAAGAACCCTTTACAATTGTTACTGTTTCAGCCATTCCTGTACTTTGTGTATAAACATAAAGTCCCTTCATCTGGGGCAGCTTATTCAATGTTTCTTAAGCCAGAGTGAAAAACGAGTTCAATAACTGTAGCAGATAGCCTTTCTTCTAATTGCGTTATGGCACTGTTAATAAAAGCCTTTCTCAGAAATATCCCTGTATAAATGAACAAGGATTTTCAGCCTTGCATCATAACCCTCTCCTAGAGAATATTTTTCCCTGTTGTTTTTTGAACAAAGTTTGCATGCTTAGCTGAACAGATTCAAATATTTTTACCCTGGATGACTGAAAACAAGAGTAATTGGAATAACAAGACAGAGGCGCAGGCTAGGTTGTTTTGTCCCCCTGCTGTGACACACCACTACATCAGTTTTATGTAGTGATGCTTCACCTCAGTTTTCAGAAGCTTTTAGTGGTTGACTGTGCAAAGCCTTTATGCTTCTAACTCTGCTCTAGTGGCTGAAGTTAATAAGTACAAACAAATATTTTGACGTTGGGGCTTTGGCCTAAAATCAAAAGTTACTTTTCAATGCAGTGTAGATGTCTGTCATTTTAGCTCGCTTCTCTCTTGTTTTTTTTTTTTATTTTGTTATGGTACATGGTAACATTTGGTTTTGACTGTTTGGTAATTTTTTTTCCCCACTGTGTGGTCAGTTAAGTTTCTGAATTGAATTGTCTTATGTTTTAAAATCGATTTATTCCTTTAAAATCACGTTATTGGTGCTAGCATACTTTCTGATTATCACTGGATCTGTAGTATCTATTGCCCGTGTACCTTTCCAGCTCTTCAGCATCTAAAGAATGTACTGAGGCATGTGGCAGCACTGTGAGAATTGAAAGCTATTGCAACATTGCTGCGTAGTGCCCAATGATAATGCAGAACAGATAGTGTAATTTCAAAAATATCATCTGCAAGCTATCTGCTGTGAGTAGCTTCTAAATCTTGTGTAGTGCTAGTACCTCTTCCAGTACAAGGTAACTTACATTCACACTACTGAGATATATGAACTTACAGTTCTGTTTGTACAGCTTGGAAGCCTGGATTTTGTCCTAATTCTGTAATCAACTTGCTTAGAAATAAAGGATGTATCCTTTCTCATCCTTGGCATCAAGTGTTTTAAAGCACATCATGACTTTTTGAATAATTAATTATTTCTTTTATCACTTTAGGTATTTCTGGGAAAAGCCAGCTTCTGTTTGCACTGGTCTTCACTACCCGTTATCTGGACCTCTTCACTTCATTCATTTCATTGTATAACACATCTATGAAGGTAGAGTATACTGAAGAGTTAGAAAAGCTAGTAATGTTGTATGCAGAGTGCATAATTTCATTAATAAAAGCCTCTTTAAATAAGCCAACTGCACAGTTATTGCAGAATAAGTTCTGGATGGGCTTTAGATAAAGAATGTGGAAAATGGACTCAATCCCCTACTTTTTTCTAGACTCTACATGCAGTTTTTAAAAACTGTTTGTATGGGGACTGTGACATTTAGAACAAATGCCATTTTGGTTATTGAAAATAAAAAGCTTTTGGAAAATGGTTCAAATAAATTCTATTTCTTAATTGAGACATTAGAGCTTAGGTGAATCTCTTTTTATCCCCTATAAGGTAAATTAGTGTTCAAAATGCATTGCCAGAATTGCAGCTAGTGTCTGGTCAGAGGCTGATCAAAAGTTGACAGGAGTACACTTTTAGGAACGTAGCTTCCATCAGATTATACCCTGTTTGCTTGCCTACTGAACGTTTTTGATATTTCTTATTTATTCCTGCCATTTCTGGTGCTGAGTAAAAGAAAATAAAGCAGTAAACTGGGAGAGTGCAGCATGCTTGTGGCACCAGAGCAGACAGCTTTTTAATCCAGTTCCTTTATTCTTGGATTTTCTTGATAGTTTTCAACTTCAGTTCAGAGGGCAGTATAACTTTGCCAAGAGGAAAGACTAGATAGTCAATAATGCAAAATGTACTGAAGAATTAGGGGAATAATACTGTAAAATAAAATTTTAGATCTTAAGCTCACTCACACTGTTACCTTCTAACAAGTCAAACGTGTATGCTTAAGTTTTAATATTAACAGTGTAGGTGAAGAACTAGGGATTAAGTAAAATATTCTTGAAATACAAGCTTTTTTTGCCTATGTAATTTCTGAGGATATTGAAAGCTACTTTTCAGTGTGCTGAAGGAGCAGCTTGGGGTTTCTGCAATTTATTTATTGGTTGTGATTCAGGGTCATGACCATGTCTTTGTTCTGCAGCCCTCCTACCCAGAAGAGGAATGAATACATGAAATGACACTTGTGATGTTCAACCTCATACTAAACTGGGTCTTTCCATATTGACTTGCAAAATGGAAGCCTCTATTACATTTTCAAAGATTACTGCTTAAAGAGACTGTTGGATATAATTGGCTTTTCAGCCCATTATTGCAGTGCCAAGACAGAGCTGTTTGAGTGTCTCAACACAGCTTCTTGTTCTGTCTACATCTATTTAGGAGTATATAACATTATACAGTTGTAGAGAATAGGAACTGTTACGCAAATAAGCTTACCCAGAGCATAACTAGATGAACTTTCTAATCTGAGGAAAATGCCGTAATTTGCAGAAAAAAACCCTGTTAATTTCTGTAGAGTTAGGATTGTCTTCAGTGTTTTTAGAGAAATATTAATTAAACTATGTCTGGCAGTGATCATCAGATATTTAGGAAAATTAATTTCTTCTGTGTTCCAGGAATGTATACAGAAAACACACAAATTCTCACTATCGGCCTTTCTTAATGAGCTGCAGACTAATTTTTGTGATTTGTAGCATCCTGTGTCTTATAGTTTCTTTGTTACCTGTATCTGAGTAATGGATGCATTTCTGCTGGTGCACTCTGCAGTCATTTTTCTACAATTCTTTTATTTTGATATCTTTAAAAATGAAAACTTTCTGAGTGTCCCAAAACACATTATAATTCTCATGAAGAAATCTTTAATAAGGAGTTGGGGTTCATTCACACTTTCTTAGTTGTCTTCTATAACTGTACTAACTACGACTAGTTTACACCTGTAGTAGGGGTTCCTTGTATCTGATATCCTGTCCTCTGGTCCTTTATCTCCAGTCAGCTGGGGTGCTAGTGTAGTAAAGAGTCTTTGGATTCTGAGCTCCTTAATACAGTATTTGTAGCATTTTGTGTTTGTGAGCAGTGCTGTTCGTGATGAGTAGCATCTGCAAACAGTGGGTTTTTTAATCTGTTACTTTGCAGTTGTAAAGAACCTATATTTAATGTGATAAATGGTTTGGAATATTTAATCTTTGTGATAAAACTGAGGCAGAAGCTAAACTATTTTTCTAGTCCACTGTACTATGTTGTCTTCAGGACAATAAGAGCTCTGTCCTGATGATGGCAGATTGACCTTCAGAAAGTCATGTATTCTCTCTGATTCTGTTTCCTCATCTGTAAAATAAGGCTATTTGCCTATTCCACGGGGAATAGCTATGAAGTCTCTACTGTACCATAACAATTAAAAATGGTAATGTTGGACATCAACTGAAACCAAACTCAGGTTCAGTGCTTCCAGCAGTCTGTTAGTTGTGCAGGTTTTATGGCCTGTTGGTTGGTGGAGAACACTGTCCTCTTGCCACTGTTCAGATTTTAGAGATGTTTAAAGGTCTAAATCAAATCAGCTAACTCGTGATATGTTAAATGGCTGAGTCCAAATGGGGCTTACTGAATAGGTTTTTAATTGCCATGAGCTATACCACTCCCAGGCTTTTTGAATGTAAAAAGATCCCTTCCATCATTATTGCATGTATTCATGTGCATATTTTTAACCTAAATGTTTTGGGCCAGTGCTTCCCCTGCAGTAGCAGAAGGGGTATTCCTTCTCCAGTCAGTTCCTTAGTTCTGTCTACTCAGGAAAGGGTCTTTAAAGAAACTTTGGACACTCACTTCAACCGGAGGCAAGGTGATGCCTTTAAAGCAACAAAACCAGCAGAGCACGGAGTCATTGGTTTTGAATTACTACTCTGCTGAGAAAAGTTAAAATACCACTACATAGCCTGGAACTGCAAAAGCATGTAAACAAATAATACAAACAACCAAAAAAAAGACAGCACTTACTCCTTTTAGTGCCTGGGAATATCTTTGTTCAGTGAGTTTGATCTAATCATGCAACCTCTGTGGGTTGTTTTTTTTTTTTTTGTTTTTTCTTTCCTTGCTCTACAGCTTATCTACATTGCTTGCTCATATGCCACTGTGTATCTGATCTACATGAAATTTAAGGCCACCTATGATGGAAACCATGATACATTCAGAGTGGAGTTTCTGATAGTTCCTGTTGGTGGACTCTCATTTCTTGTCAATCATGACTTCTCTCCTCTGGAGGTGAGTTGATTGTGGGCAGGAGGTTATACTTTTTTCCTCTAAAATATTTAAAACATGAAGATGAGCATTTTTAGGCTGATTGAAGAATGCTTGAAAGATGTCTATGTTTAGTAGGTTCAGGCTAATCCTGTTTCCTTAATGCATCTTTACAGTGTAGATTTCTGTGAAAATTTAAGGCACTTCAGGAGACTAGCATTATCATCAACGTTGATTATTTTACTAAGCAGAAGACTAACTTCTTCCCAGTACACTCTGATGGTTATATTAATTCAAAAGTATCCTTCTTTTTGTTATGTTTGTTAAAGAAATGCCCCAGAATGCAGTTTGAGGATAGTTGGTGCCACCTGGTGAAAACAAAAGGAATTATAATACTTCTTAAATTTTGTAGAATCGCAAATGGTCTAGAGTATTAGAAAAAATTGCATTGTCTTTGAAACGCAGCTATGTGTTTTCCTATCAGAAAAAATATATTAAAAATGTAATTATAGAGAGTTCAAACAGGTAATTTTTCCCACAAAATAGAGAATAACTTTAGGTGCTTATTTTTAAGTGGACTGAGGTGCGTTTTTATATTTGTTAGAGTTAAATTATTTTATTAGGAAGTAAAGGAATTTTAATTGCAGCACTGAGAGGCATTATTTTGTTCTGTATTAACTCATTCTTTAAATCAATAGATTAAAAAAGTTGGAAGAACATGGGTGTCGTGGTTTAACCCCAGCCAGCAACTAAGTACCACGCAGCCGCTCACTCCCTCCCTCCCTCCCACCCAGTGGGATGGGGGAGAAAATCGCGAAAAGAAGTAAAACCTGTGGGTTGAGATAAGAACGGTTTAATAGAACAGAAAAGAAGACACTAATAATGATAACACTAATAAAATGACAACAGTAATAATAAAAGGATTGGAATGTACAAATGATGCGCAGTGCAATTGCTCACCACCTGCCGATCGACAACCCTGTTAGTCCTGAAGCAGCGATTCCCTGCCTCCACCCCCCCACCCCCTCCCCAGTTCCTATACTACATGTGACATCACATGGTATGGAATACCCTGTTGGCCAGTTTGGGTCAGGTGCCCTGGCTGTGTCCTGTGCCAACTTCTTGTGCCCCTCCAGCTTTCTCGCTGGCTGGGCATGAGAAGCTGAAAAATCCTTGACTTGAGACTAAACACTACTGAGCAACAACTGAAAACATCAGTGTGTTATCAACATTCTTTGCATACTGAACTCAAAACATAGCACTGTACCAGCTGCTAGGAAGACAGTTAACTCTATCCCAGCTGAAACCAGGATAATGGGAAAAAAGGACTTCATCTTCCCTGCAGCTTTTCAGAGCACCAGTTCTGTAAGCTGTATTTCATGGTACTGTGAATCCTGAACTGAAGGATGCGCATGAGTTTCTTCATGAGGAAACCTATGCCTGCTACTTCACTGGACAGCTGGTTTGGAGAGTCCATTGTCTGCCAAGAGAGTTGTTCCCTTGTACTGTCCCATGGTTGATTATGAAGCTTTCACTTAGTTTTTCCTGTACCAAGGATAGTTTGCCAAAATACTGTACCTATTCATAACATTGTTAGAGTGAAAAGTCAAGCCAAGTCAAATATGTTCTGTGCTTCTTTTATCAGTAAGACAGTTGAGTATACATGTGGGGTTTGTTTGTTGTTTTGGTTTTTTTTCCTTTCAGATACTGTGGACCTTCTCCATCTATCTTGAATCGGTTGCTATTCTCCCTCAACTTTTTATGATCAGCAAAACTGGGGAAGCAGAGACCATCACTACTCACTATCTTTTCTTCTTGGGTCTGTACCGTGCCTTGTACTTAGTCAACTGGATTTGGCGCTACTATTTTGAGGGATTTTTTGACCTCATAGCTGTTGTTGCTGGTGTGGTCCAGACCGTTCTTTACTGTGACTTCTTCTATTTGTATGTTACAAAAGGTAAGTGGTACAAAACTTTCAGCTTCAGGTTGTGGAATGTAGCAATTAACATGTTCATAGGGATCTGCTATATTGAGATTGCTATGTTGTTAATTCTGTGTGCAAATTACCACTGAAATCTCCTTGATAGATTTATCAAGTAAACTTTCTGCTAGTGTGAAGCATTCCTGAGGATTGTTTTTGAGTATGGATAGAATATAAATGTATAAATGGTCTGATGAACTCAGTTGACAAATTTAAAATAAGTATGGCTAAATACATGTTGCTGTTGTCTTCCATTGATAAGCATGATCCTCATGCTTCTCTTGACAACATACACTGTTTTGTGCAGATTCCATGCTTGCAGACACCTTTCTCAGTGTTCTAAATACCTTAAGAGTCCAAAGGATTTTGGATGCTTCTGTTTACGCCAAGTGTAGAAGCAGTCATTTCTGCTGGGTGCATTAGTAATTCTGCCCTCATTCACGTTCTGGCTTCCATCATATAACTACAAAGCTATACGGAGCTATGTTATTTTAGTCATAACTCTTAAGAAACCACAGTCATAGACTGGTATGTCCTATGAGGATGAAAAGTGAGAATTCCAGGGTGCCACAAGAGGGCAGGATTGGAATAGTTGTTAATTCATCATAGTTTTACCAGTATGTATTGAAGAGAGAGAGGCAAGCTTGGGAGGACTCTCTGCAGTGCACCCATTTTGTAACAGAGTGACTCTGTGTGATAGGTTTTGGTCCCTTTGAAGTTTTAACTGTGTGCTTCCCCTAGATCACATCTTTGTTTTGCTAACTGTTTTCTTTTCTGCTTTTCCTTACAGTACTCAAGGGAAAGAAGCTCAGTTTGCCAGCGTAAGTGCCAAAAAAACCATCACCAGCATCTGTCCTTTTGGATGCTTGGACAGAACAATCCTTATCACAAGCAAAGGTGAAGATGCTTGAGACAGAAAGTCAGAAACACAGCTCTTTATAGTGCAGGTAGTCATCAGCGGCTCTGTAAGAACGGAGGAAAAACAACCAGCAGATTTCTGTTTGATGCATCTTGCCTTTATCTTTTTTATTACTATGTATAAAGATTTTTTACATAAAGAAACTTATACTGTATTAATAAATTCAGTGTATGGTTTCAATTGGAATAGTTCCAAAAGTGAGATTTTTGTGAGATTGTTTATGACCAGGAACAAGTGCAAACTTTTTTTTTTAATTTTCAATAATTTCTTTGAAATGACTGAATTTTTTTTTTTTTTTAGTGCACAGATATGTGCATCCTTGATGGATGGTAGTCATCTGTTCTTTCCCTTTGATTCAATTTTCATTCCACTATATTTATTTTTTTCCAAAAGGTGAATATACGTCAACTCTAAATCTGAAACCACCGATGTTTGATGTGATGTGCTGGTGCCCAGTCTTTGTGCCATCTGCTGACATGGAGTTCCTCATTTAAAATATATGTTGGTGCCAGGAGGGGAACAGACACATTTTGTAGTTGTTCCCCTTCTAAAACAGGCTGATGGCAAGAGGACAATAAGGAAATCTCTTGAGGCCACAAGGATGGGCCCTTTCCCGTTTTGCCATGATGTTTGGGAAGGTAATCCCAATAATGAAAGCACTTGGCAGCGCGGGTCGTGAAGGGCAAGAGATGCGGTTGTGTTGCTTAGTGGCAAATGTTTGTGACTGTATTCTTTGTTCAGGAAAAGAAGGTTAAATATCTTGGATGTACAGCCCTGCTACGCCATTGCAGCTATGGAAATGGGAGACTTGTAAGTTGTTGATTACAGTGATCTGTAGGTGATCATTTTAAACAATATCTACATTTTCTTTTTAATGAATGCTTTATAAGCAACTTCCATGTTCAGCTTCAAGTGGTTTTTGATGTCACTTTTGGACAATTAGTATTTTTTTTATAAACTTTTCAAAATCAGCAGCACCAGTTACCATTCTTTATCCTTTAAATGATTCCCTTTTTTTACTGAGCTGTTGCATGATTTATCCTGTGTTACCATCCTCAATAAACACTTTATGAAATGGTGAAAATGGTGGGGTTTTTTTTTTTTTGAATTCCTGAATTAAAGTTTTGTTAGCCTGAGACCGGATGAAAAGTTGTAGTAAGGATGAGTTGGTTAATGTCACTGTTTGCTCTATTGAAATATGAACTTTTTAAGGCTACAAGGGGCATAATCACTGAATGAAGCAATGGTTGACTTAGTTCTGCTTGTTTTCTAAGAGCTTAATCTCCAGCCCGGTGCAGATGAGGGTTTGGTGCTTGTCGATGTTTTTGTCTTGTCTTGATAAGCCATTTATCCTCTCTAACTTAGTTTACCATCATTATCCCCCTAGTTAGGGGATTCCTAACCCCGAATGTGAGTAGTGTTTTTTATTTGCAGAGTGTGCATGCTAAGACGCTGCAGTCTCCGGTGTCTCCGATACTACCCTGAGTATCCCACTGCTGGTCAGAGTTGCCCGAAACCAAGGTCTGTCCCCGTAATGAAATACCGGAGCCTGATTCTGGCTGTAGCCAGAGGGCTACGTGAGATCTGTGCTCGTTAGTACGAGAGAGAACTCTTTAGGAGCTGGGGAGGTTATTTGCTTTGCTGTTGTTAGCTCTGTCCTTTAATTTGGTTGCAAAGTGTCCCGGTGTGTGCTCAGAACCGTGCAGGGAGAAGGCAGCAGGGCTGCTGTAACAAAAGCCAGCAGCTGGGGCTCGGGGCGAGCAGCCGTGATGCCTCCCAGCTCGAGGACACGCGTTGCTGTTCTGACTCCTCGTTTGCTGCAGCTGTTAATTAAGCATTTTTGCTGGCTTTCCGGTGCCCGGCTGTGTCCCCGTGGTGGTCGAGGTGCCATCCTTCTTCGGGCGTGCTAGCTCCCGAGGGACGGATACGGTGCTGGGATACGCAGGTACTTGGCACGGGGTTTATTCCTTACCCCTGAGCCTTCTTGTCGTCATCCCACTTCCTTGACGTCACCTTCTTACGTCGCTGGGCAGCGGCCGTTTCGCGGGCGCTGTCACCATCTCGTGGCCGCCGCCTCTGGCCGCACGCTCTGCGCATGCGCCTCCCCCCCCTTCCGGGCGGGGCGAGGCCGGCTTCCCGCGTCGCTTTGCCGCCGCCCAGGCGCCTGGCTCAAAAGCCCCGCCTACTGGCTGCGCGCGGGACGGCGGGAAAGCCGGTGCCACCCAGGGGCGCGTGCGCGGCTGGACCCAATCGGCGCGGGGGGGGGGGGGGGGGGGGGGGGTGTGGAAGGGCGGCATGTCCGCGGGGCGGTGCGTGGTGACGTCGCGCCGCCGTGACGTCGCGCCTGCCCCGCGGGCGGGCGGTGTGGCCTGCGGGGGCAGCGGGACGGCGGCGCCGGTGCTCGGGCGGCCGTCACGGAGCGGCGGCGGCGGCGGCCCGCAGGATGCCGGGTCTGGTGGTGTTCGGCAGGCGGTGGGCCATCGGCAGCGACGACTTCGTCCTCCCGGGGGCCTTTGAGCTCTTCGTCAGGCTGGTGTGGTAAGGCCGGTCCCTCCGCGGCTCCTGCCGCGGGCGGGCGGGATTCAGGGCCGGCCTGCGGCCGCCTGGCGCCGCCCCCGGCTCCTGAGGCGCGGTGGGGGGGGGGGGGGCGGGGAGGGGAGCGGCGCGTTCGTGAGGGAGCGCCGTGACTCGCCCGGTCCGGTCCGGTCCGGTCCGGTTGCTGCCCTCTCTGCCGCGCGCCCCGGGCCGCGGTCGCTCGGCCGTCCTGAACCGCCGGCGGGCAGCGGTAACGGGGCTGCGCGACTTCTGGAAGTAAGGTGGTGGTTCCTTTGTTTAGGTCCGCCTGGGTCCTCCGGGATCTGCGGGGAGGCTCTTGCCGTTTCTGCTGAGTGTTCGTGGAGTCGTCTCGTTCTGGCCAGTTCCTTCTGTAACGGCTCTCTTTCTGTTAGTCTGAAGTGGAATGCTTTCGTTCAGATGAAAACCCTAGTGGTTTCGTTCAGATGAAGGCTGTTTGTCAGGTGATCGCTTTGCAGGATGCACCTTTCCCTGCCAGCTATAACTTCTATTATCTTACTTTCCTGTAGGTGGATTGGAATTCTTGCTCTTTACACAGTTCATAAAGGGCAGTTTAACTGTCCTGGGGGAGGATTGCTGCACAGCTACTTGCTCGTCCTCCTCATTCTCCTGGCTTCTATAATATGTGCATTATCTGCTCTTGTGTACGTCAGTATGCAAGGTAAATAGTTAATAATAACACTTTATATTTACCTAATAGGATTGTTGTGGTTTTGGGTTTTTTTCTAGTCTGGAGTTGACATTAAAAAAATGCAAAGAAATTCAAGTGCTTTCATGGTAGTCAAACTTGAGAAACTGTCTGTCGGCATTAATGTATTTGCTTTAATAGCATTACCTCTGTTAGTCAGGAACCTAAAATAATAAATGGACACAATAGCTTAATGCAGCTAATGGTGACATGTTCGTTGCCATCGGAGCGTCTTGAGAACTTCCTCTACATTCACCATTAATACGTGACCTCGAATGGAACACCGCTCAACCTCTCTGGCAGGAATTTAGGGGGATTTATCCAAGGCCAGTTTCTCATCTGAAGTATCATGTTAGCTTTGCCTTGCATAGGCAGGCTAAGTGATGTCTTGTGAAAGTTCATTAGCTGCAGTGAGCTGCTTGAGAAAAAACACATAGGAAAGTGATCTATATACATGTCGTAGTAAAACTAATGCAGTAAGTACCGTTAAATAGAACAGGACTTACAGCTTGAAGTGAACAGCTAAACAGAAGTAAGGGCCCCAATGCAACTTCTACTCATTTGTAGAAATGGTTCATTTGGGGTTAAAAAATGGTAGGAAAGCTTTTTTCCTGGTGAGGCACCTCGTTATCAAAGTAATGCTAGGAAGATTGAAATACGTGTGTGGTCTCTGGAGTAATAGATGAGACACCACAATTTCTAATGTATTGGTTCTCACAACACACTGTAAATAAAAGAGTATTTAAATTATGTAAGTGGAAAGAAGCATAAAGGGTGCATGAAGAGAAACTATGACAGAGCAGAGATGTGGATGATAAATCTGGCCTTGAATTTAACCACTGTTTTTTCCTACAGTTTCCAGAGAAGGGAAAGGAAGATTAGCCAAGTTAAGCAGTTTGTATCAAAGTTGAGGGGGTGAGAGATGTAACTTTAAATAGCAGGGAGAAAAGAGCCTTGTTCTTTCTGAAAGTACAGCTATAAGGCCCTTATAACTAAGACATGGAAGAACTCTGAGGCTGGATTTCCAAGAAAATTAATGGTGAGCTGTCTTGGACTGTGATTATAATGCATGGGTTTGGGAGCAATGGTTCTTGCACCACCCCTTGCACTGTACTGACGTGGGTGTTAGTGATGCCAGTGGTGAACCTGACTGGAGAACTTGTACACTGGGTTGTGGTGCTGGGAAAGGAAAGAAGTTGTTTTCAGGAACCACAGTTTCATCAGATTGTATCTGTGTAAGCAACCATGCTGTTGTAGTACAGGCTACAGCCCGGGAATGGGAATGAGCGACCACTGGATCAAGGGCTTTTTAAACAGCTTTGTCACTGGATGTGAACCACAGCTTTACAATTGGAACATAGTTTCCAAAGTTGTTTTTGTTCTGCAGTGTTTTAAGCCTTTACAAATTACCCTGCCTGTGCGTGAGCACGCACACCCCACCACCTCATAACCCTGTGATCAACAAACTGGTTCAAGGAGGTGAGCTGGCCAAAAATTGTTCTCTTTTTTATGACCTAAGATTACTAAAAGGAAGAGGTTATTAGTAAGCTAACAATACAGAAAATAGTCTAAGAAGTATTTGTCCTGGTAATGGTCCTATTTTTGTTCTCCTACATAAAAATGGGGATTAAATGACTATTTCGTGACTGAGTAAACAGAACTTCATTGTAGCCCAGCAAAGTAGCATCTAAAAATGAAATATTCAGCCAACTAAAAGCTAAGTAGAATAATAATAAAAGCAGGCATTAAAAGTCATCAGGAACTGTAGGTGAGCCAATGCTCCAGTGTGCGGCTTTGGCTTATGCTGGGCACAGCACTACAGTTCACTGCAGAACTGTCCGACTAGAGAATGATTTTGGGTATTAGTAGAGTAGATTCTAAGAAGCACAGCTATAAACCCATTGTTGTTTTTCTTTTCAGTGATAGTTTTCCATTAGTATGAAAATACTTTATAGTTTCAATTAAGTTTCTTACTTTCCGTAAAGCTTAGAAAGTTTGTATATCCAGGTAGGCTTTTATGTACTTAAGATGCATTCATAAACAGTTCTTGGTTTAAATTCTCCTTGTAATTTCAGGAACGATTTCTAATCCAGGCCCAAGAAAATCACTTCCCAAGCTACTTTATACTCGCCTACTTCTCTATTTGCCTGAATTCATCTGGGCTGTTGTAGGAGCTGTATGGGTGACAGACAGCAGTGTGCACTGCGAGAAGACTGTGATAAATGTCATCATTGGGACAGTTATTGCAAGGTAAAGGTGCCTCCCCGCAAATCTAAGCTTGATAATGTATGTGAAATGGAAAATACGGCTTACAGGGGTTTTGTATGTGTTTGTTGAAGGCTTTTCCAGCCTTCAAGTTGGAGACTTTGATGTTTCTTATAAATTATTGTGGTTTCTCATAGAAGGGTTTTCATTGTGAAGAGAGAAGAATTTTTAAGTTTAGACAGCTAGAATGAGTTGGTGTCCTTCCCTAAACAAGCTTCAGCTACTTGCCTTGAGAGAGCACGTGCTAAAGTGAGGGGAAGGAGGTGAAGATGGGAAAGGGTAAGAGGGATAGATGGCAATGTAGAAAACTAAATCTGAAGCGGGTGTTAACTAGATCACTTAACTGGTAGTGAAAAATAGAGCCTTCACACCTCTGGGTTGCTATTTCCGAAGCACAGGGCTGTGATTTTGAGTTTGGTGCCCTATGTGAAATTTGCTGACAGCCTTGTTCTTGTGCCTAGTGGATTGAAAGCCCGATGACAGAGCATGCACCCTTAAGACAGTAACAGATGGTGTTCATGCAGTATTTCATACCTAACTTTGTTTTCTGTCTGTCAAGATCTATAGTTGTGTTTTCCTGCGTACTTATCAGGAGTATCTGGTTTCACAGTCCTTTTATCCCACTTCTTTCTGTTTTGCAGCTGGGTTATCATCATCTTTACCATCATTGGAGTTGTAATCGTCTTTGATCCACTTGGTGGGAAAAAGACATTCTACCTCACCGATAGTGTAAATCGGAACCTGGAAAGCAGTCAGTCAGGGCAGTTGCTATATAACGTGAAGAACACTGCCACCAGAGTCTGGGAAAAAAGAATCAGGTTACTGTGTTGTTGTATTGTGCAAGATGATGACCATCGAGTGGCTTTTACAAGTATTGCAGAGCTTTTCCGCGCCTACTTTTCAGTAAGATGGAAAGGGGTTTTTTATGTTCTGTTTTGACTAACTCTGAATTTGCAGATGTTGCAACACACGTGTACCTTTGTTCACCTAGAAGTCCCTTGCTACCCTGTGTCTTGAAATCAGGTTTTGAATATGCCAATTTCAAAATTAAAGGTGATTCCCTTACAAGGTATACAACACTGATTCTTCCTTCCCTTTAACAAAGGTTTCTCTCCCTTCACAAGCATGAAGGGCTGTGAGAAAACAGTATTCTTTCTCCTTAGGTACCTAGTCAGGAGAACAAGGGTGAGTTTCTTTTCCTCAATATGTGAAGATCCAGGCATTTTCCCTACTGACAATGAGTAAGGAGTCATGCCCATAGCAAAGAACTGGACTACTTTCTGACTGTTAAAAAAAATGAGCCCCACAGTCTGTTAAGGCAGTCTTCCCATTCTGAGCCACTTCTGAGCACGTGCCAGACTAGAGAGTGCACATGCAGGAAGTTGCTTTTTGGAAACAGTGTCTGCGAAATTGGAGTCTGCATAGCATTGATTTAGCTCAATTTCATGTCACTACTGTTTGGGCAGTCATAGTTCAATGTTGACTTTGAAATCTGTTCATGATTTCAAGACTAGTAGGTCTTGTTTATCAAGCGGTACTTGGGCATGCTGATTTATAGCTACAGCCTACTCAGTGGTTTATAGGGTAAAGGGCATAAGTCATACAGAGAGATGACTGTCCCAGATAGTTGAATAAAAGCCCTTCAGCCTTCTCCTGTGTAAAATCCTTCTCAGCTCTGACTGTAGAGGACTTTTCACATAGAGCTTTTCACATAGTGGTGTAGAATGGTGATCAATAATGTCTGGATCTTTATTTGCTATATGGCCGAGCGGGTCCTCTGTTGGGTATTTTGTTAAGTGATGAAATTAGTGTGTAGAATTGTCATCGGTCTTAGTGAAGAAAGCATTCAATATATACAGAAGGGTAGGAAGCTAGATGCTGCTGCGACCGGTTTCTCCAATGCACATTGTCTCTGAGTGAAATTTATTTATATAAACTGAAAAAATAGAATTCCATGTGCATTTTCTTAGGAGATAGTCTTGCCATGTTGAGGCGTGGGATGGCTTTAAGCGCTCTTTCGTTTCTTTGTACAGGACACTGATCTGGTGCCAAGTGACATAGCAGCTGGTTTGACTCTGCTCCATCAAGAGCAAGATAAAATGGAAAGTTGCCCAAAAGAGCCTGAAGAAGTCCTGTGTCATTCTCCATCATCTCTTGTGGTAAGATAGGGTTGTTGCAGCCTCCGGTGCAATTACTCTAGGAAGTGGTGCCAGATCAAACTGAAATGTAGTTCTTTGTGCAAGGGGTTTTTGGTTTTGGTTTTAACAAGATTAAACACTACTGTAAAAATTCACAACAATTTAAATTAATAATACATGCAGTGAAAACATCTTGATGAGTTTGCAGTCAAAACATTTGTCTGCTTTTGCCTAAGTAGAACTTATATACGAATGGGGAATTAAGTACAAAAAGGAACCATTTAGGACACTTGATCACTGTTGAAGAGCTGGGAGAGAAGGGGAACAGAGAGAAAATTAATTCTTTAGTCCTATTTGCATAGAACTGAAAAGCTAGTCTTTTAGTACTGTGGTCTGTTTAAATTATGTCTCCTGCAAATATCCAGAGAAGATAAGAAGCAAAAAGAGGTTACAGTTTGCTAATTGATTTTTGCTAGTCTTCTATGGTAAAATGCCTTCGTAAATTATTTTAACTTCTTTTCGTCTGTGTTTCATGGAAGTATATAATTCTACTTCAAACAATTTCTATCAAATTCCTTTTGAATCCAGCCAGTATGATGGTGTCATGCTTTAAAAGTCCTTACCAGAGAGAGGTGCTACAGACTCTTCAGCCATTCCTTTGACATCCTTAAGTAACATATTTGGAGTTAATGTTGTTTTCAGTCTTGAGCTTATCAGTGTGTAAGTATTGGAAGAAACTAATGAGAGCTTTTCAAGACTGGTGAGCTGTGTAGCTATGTAAATAAACACAGGGCTTTTTCCTGGAATACAAGTGGCTATTTTTAGTTCCTCTTAGACCTTGAGGTTTTCCTTTTGGATAGCACATATTTCATCATGCCTTGATTTTCACTAGTCTGTGTTCAGGTTTTATTCTGGGGCTGCCTTAACACACCTCTCTTCCTCTCTCTCCTTCCTTTTCTTTCCCCGTGTCCTTTCAGACAGACGATTTGGATATTGAACTGGAGAATGCTGCTCACTATATGCTGTTTGCTGCAGCTGCTTATGGCTGGCCCTATTACATATACACCAACCCATTTACTGCACTCTGTAAGCTCAATGGTGACTGGTAGGTTCAATCAAGAGCTTGAAAACACATAGCTTCCTTTTATTGAACTAGCATTAACAGAAATAAAATAGTTTCAATAGCAGTATTTTTGTTGCATTAAATTATATTGCTCCTGGGAGTACCTGAGCTTGACTGGTAGAGTTATTTTTCACAAATTCAAACATCAAAGCAGAAACAAAATTCCAACATCCTTCCATCCTCAGAAACAGATGAGTTTTTGTTTCTTAAGAAGAGTTTGTGACTGAGAGAAATAAAAACCATTTAGCAAAATGTCAAAGGAAGAGTTAGAATTAAACCGAGCATTTTAAAATGAGGCGCTTTAGAGCTGCCTTTTGGGCATATGTATATAAATAAAACTGTATCAACAGTTTTCCCTGTCTTAAAGGAAGTAGCAAAAGTTACCTGTTCCTCCAGCTTCCTATTATTCCCTTTTCCCCCTTTACTCAAAAAAATTTCTACAATCAGTATTGAAGTATGCATAATGCTGTGTAGGATTACTGTATATTTAAGTGACCACTGATGTTCGTGACTGTAACCATGATTTTCTTAATTAGTAGCATGAAATTATTTAACCTACTAAAATATAAATGACTTGGAAGAAAAATCACATAATACAATAGATGAAACATGACATAAGTCTGCTGTACAGAATTTGTTTTGAATTTCCTTTTTGCTTGTTTGTATTTTCTGTCGTTGGCCTGTAGTCTTAAGAATTCTTTTCTTACTGCATTGTTTGCTCTGCTCATAGTCCTGTAGCAATGGTGTATTTGCCAGTCTTTGAACTGCAAATGTATGGCATGCTGCTCAGGCAAAACCAGGTTTGTGGTCAGAGGTAACATCTTGTATCAGACTACTGGTACTCTTAAGAAAAAAAAATAGCCTTTGATTCCTAGCAGAAATCTTATGCAAATGTAACTGAGTTTGATTCCTTGAAAGGAAACTGAAAATATTTGAACATTAAAGTTTTTCTCTTCTGTATTTGTTAGTTGCGGAACTAGACCAACAGATACTGATATAACTGGCAGTGATCGTCGTAACTTTCACTTTGGATCCATCCTAAGAATAACAGGACTGCAGTACAGAGACTTCATTCACATCAGTTTTCATAACAAGGTAAACAATCTGGACAGGCATTCAGTGAAAGCAAAGGGTGAAGTTTCTAGTTTGCCTTCTGCATTTATAACATACAAGATGCAAAGCCAAATGAAAACAAGCCCTGAAACATTCAGTTCTGGTTTGGGTTTTTTTTTTTCCCCTAATGTAAAGGAACAGCCACAAAACCATTGACATAAATCTGTCTCAGTATTGCAATAAAGGCACTTATAATAACTTGGTAAGAAAATAATTCAGCTTCTTTCCATAATACAATAAAGAGAGCTCAATGAGAGAGCTTTCAGAAGGTGAGAACAAATGCTTACTCTTATAAAAAGTTGGTGTCATTACTGATTATGTTTTTCCCCTCCAGATCTATGAGATTCCATTTTTTGTTGCTTTGGATCACAAAAAAGAAGCTATTGTGGTTGCAGTGAGAGGAACCTTGTCTTTTGAGGTATCATCCATCTGATATATATAATTAGCTTTATAGAAATAGGCAAACTCCTAGTATCTAGAGGAAATTATGTTACACTGGCACATGTGAAAACAACTCACTCACAGGTACGCGTCCTCCAGGCTTAAGTTGTAAGCCTTCTGGCCCTTGGATGGGTAATATTTCCTGTGCCACTGGAAGAGAGCATGGAGGGTAGGCCGTGGTAATTCCTTTTCACTGTGAGTGGAGGTGCATTTGTAATGTCTGTATTTGCAGCTTGGAAGTAGTTGCTGGAATCAGAATTGCGATTGCTGTATATATTTGCTTGGGTGGTGATTTATGGTGGGTTGTGTTTTGTTGCTTACCAACTTGGAGGTCAGCTTGATGATGTCCCTATGACAATGCTGAGTAGGAGAGTGTGACCCGTGAGCCATGAAGCCCTGCAGAGAGGTCTGACAAAAGCTGTCTTGTTTACAGGACATTCTCACTGATCTGTCAGCAGATTGTGAAGACTTGACACTGGAGGATGTTCTAGAGAATGGCTTTGTACATAAGGTGTGTGCAGTCTGTAGATGTTTATAAATCATCTCGGCAGTAAGAAAACTATAAACACCTGGGATCCTTTAGTTAAACAGAAGAGTATTCTCCTTGTGAGATGGATTGCACAAATTATTTCAGTGACTTGGTTGTTGCATCAAACACTGCCGCTGGAACTGCAAGGTAGAATTTGTAATCCTCTTGTCAGACTTTATGTCCTTATTAAATATTCCAAAAACTTTTTAACCATTACATACAAGACCACTTGTTTATAACTGGACCTCTGTCAGGAGCATGTTTAAAGGGAAGACCAGCTTTGCAAAAAGTTGTTCTGTGATGGTGTTGTATTTAAAGTTTACGTCTATCACACTTCAGGTTAGATATACCCTTCTTTTCTAACTTTAAATGCTGTCTTGTAGGGAATAACTCAAGCTGCAAACTATATCTATCGGAAGCTAATAAATGATGGAATTTTAAACCAGGCTTTCTCAATTGCTCCAGTAAGTTACCTTCCAAATAATTTGGTTTGCCAGAAAAATTACACGCAGGTTTTTCGGTGTAGGTCTATGTTTCAGTCTTCTCTTTCTGTCTATAGGAATATAAACTTGTGATAGTTGGTCACAGTTTGGGTGGTGGAACAGCTTCTATATTGGCGATCATGCTCAGGAACTCTTTCCCAACATTAAGGTGTTATGCCTTTTCTCCTCCAGGAGGACTGTTAAGGTAAGAGACTTCTGTTGTTTGGTTCTGTGTCTTAAGATGTAAAAATCTTCAAGGTAGTTGACAAATACGTTAGATGATAACTCTGGGCTTGACTGTGTTACGAGTTTGTTTATACATTCTCCACTGGAATTAGATTTGCTCCATCTTGAGTTACAGTCGAGTTCTTGGGGGAATATTACAGAATGAAATATATCTAGTGAATTCTGTCAGATAGTATAATTAGAGTTTAAAATAAATGTTTCGGCAATAAAATGCTCACCTGACTAGCCTAGCTGGGCCTGTTTGACATCTACGCATACTGTTACAACCAGCATTGAAGTTACTCTGTCATCTGTAGCAAGCAGGTCTGAAAGCCTACTGAAGAACAGACTGCAAATGCTGCTTCTGTTGCTGCAGAATTTGTATTTGTACTTTTATTGAAGATAATGATCGTCATAAAACTAAAGTGTGCTTATATCTTTAGTTTTATCTAAAGTACGTCTTTTTTGTTGTTGTTTTTAAGCAAATCACTTGCAGATTACACTAAGCACTTCATTGTTTCAGTCATTGTTGGAAAGGACCTTGTTGCAAGGTGAGATGGAAATATTTTTAAATGATTCTTTCAGGGATGCATTAGATTGCAGAGAATAGGAGACTTTTCTTTACTTTGCTCTATGTGTGTTTAAACAGGTTAAGTATGCCCAACATGGAGGACTTAAAAAGGAGGATAGTGAGAATTGTGGCAAACTGCAACAGACCCAAGGTAACTAAATGCAGTTCCTAGTTAAAAGTCAGTGGAATTGTTACCTGGGTTAAGCCCCAGCTTTAATGAAGTGACAATTAGTGTGTGTATTTTTGATCTTAATGATGAGAGTTACAATTGTGTTTTGGAACAAAAGCGTTTGTTTTTAGTTCAGTGACTTTTCTGTTAGTCCCTTATCCTATAAAGCTGTCTTGTTGGAAATGAAGGTTCAAGAAGACCTGGAAGATATCTGTGCACCACATCCAAGACCTGAAATTATCTGTTTGCTAGTTTTCTTGACAAAAGAAACTATTACAAAATGCAAATGGGGGGAGAAAAACCCCAAACCAGCTAAAATTATGAAAAATCAGTAAGATTACTTACTTTAATAACCTTTTACTATCATTAAGTAAACAAATCAGTGGTTTTACTTAAATTTTACCTTCAAAATTTGTTGGGAAAGCAAATATTTCTCTGTTACGGTGTTAATTGCTTATCTCTTCTTTTACTGTTAGTGAGAAACTCAGTTTTGAAAGTGCTGGAACAGCGTGGTGTCAGGCAAGATGATACTGGAGGTATAGAGGAGTGGCTTAAAGATTCAAAACTGCCATCTCTGAACATGTAAAGTTAAACCTACTGTACCCACAAGATTTCCATGTAGTCCCAGGATGAGGAGTCATGTGGAGGGCCTGGGTGACGTTGTAAATACAGAATAAGATAACAGACAGTTAGAAGTTACAGATGCAAGAAAATGTAAATCTGCAGAGCAGAATCCACACAGAATAATTCAACTGGTAAAGATTGTAATGTTTCCTGTAGTGTTACTAGTGGCTTGGGTTAGATATCAGTGAAATAGGTATTACTGCAGGGAAAATCAGGTAAGATTTTATCAAACAAAAAGTTTGGGGAGCTTGTGCATACAGTCATTTTCAGTATTTTAATTATAGTTTCAGGTGATGCGTGTGCAAGCACACAAGTAAAATAAGTTATTTGAAGAGATGCCAAACCTCAATTTGACGGCTTTTCTTTCTGAATTCAGTACCAGATTTTGCTGCGTGGATGTTGGTACGAAGTATTTGGAGGAGATCCAGATAACTTCCCAACTGAGCTGGATGGTAGAAACCAAGATGCCCTCACCCAGCCACTTCTAGCTGAGGAGAGTTTAATGGTTCATCGATCACCTTCATACAATGCCCTTGAGGATGAATCGCACCTAAATTCCCCACCTCAGTATCCTCGTCTGTATCTTCCTGGAAAGATTATCCATATTGTAGAAGAATCCAGCTCTAGGAGGTAAGTAGAATAATGAATACTACTGCCTTGTTTTCCTAAAATCTACTTAAAGCTGCTTCTCAATTTCAAAGTACATATTTCCAGCTCTGTGTCTCATCTGCATCTCCAATACCCATTTTTGCTATTAGCCAGGTTTTTAGTTTTTATTCTGTGCCTCCCTGCTTCTTTCTGTTTCACTTCAAGGCCTGGAAACTGTTTCTCTTTATGCCTGCATTCCTTATTCTGCCCAGATATTGCGTGTGCTCAAGGGATGATTTTAAACAGCAGGACTGTTAAGTTCAGCTTTGGCATGCTGCAGTTCCTGCCTGAGACTGCAGCTCTTGCAGTCTTATGTCCTGGTAGTAGTGAAGTAATAACAGAATACCTAGTTATCAAGTAGTCATGTGAATACTGGTGATGAGAAAGAGGCAAAATGTTGCCTGTAATATGGGCCTGGCCAGACTGGAGAGGTCCAGTTGCCCCAGTAACCAGTGCACCCATGCAGCCTCTACTTTCCTGTCCTTTGCTGCTTTTTTGTGGATGCAGGAAGGTGAGACAAAGACAACAGAAAAGCTGAAACTGCTGGAAGGGTGAGGATTTGGTGATAGTGATTTTGGTGGGGCAGTGTTGTGTTTGGGGTTTGGTTTTTTTTTTGTTTGTTTGTGTTTTGTTGATGTTGGTTTTTTAGACAAAACAAGTGCAAACAGCCCACAGGCCAGACAGTACTTGATATCCCTTGTTTCATTCTGAAACAGAAGTAAGAGCAACTGTAACTTGCACAAGACCATCTTACAGAAGAAAAAAAAAAAATCTGTAACTTGCAGAAGAGGGAAGAAAAGGGCTGGAGAAGGAACCCACTTTTTTTCCTCCCATTCAGTAGATTAGTATTGTATTTAAGCTTCACATCTTTAATGTTTAAAAAATTCAATACTGGTTTTAAAAGTTAGATACTCTTAACACCTGTGATGTGGCAGGTTTTCTCGATGGCTGCTCTTCTACTTTACTTAATTCCTTTCTTTTCCTTCATTTACTCCACAGCACAGCAGTTAATCATGTTTTTTTTTCTTAATTGGACTAGCACGCAAGAGCCCCCATCATGTACTGTTCTGTAAAATAAAATCCTAAATACATCATATGTGCAGCATTAAATCTAGTGTCTAGTCTCCTACTGATACCACTGACTCATTCCCTAAATTTGACATTAACCATGTGACTGTGCAGAGCTTAACTCCTCACCCCCCTTTGCTCAGACTGTATTCCATGTTTCTTTGAGCAGGATTATTGGATAGCTTCTTTCACTGTTAAGGCGCAGTACAATTTGGTGTAGTTCTGCCTTCAGGGACATTGAATGGCAGCATTTCCAGCTGTTTGCTGATGGTCAGAACCATCCTTGGGAGCCCACCTTCCTGCTGTGAGACGGTTCCAACTCCTCTCTGAGCAAGGTCCAAAGTCTCCAGGTTGTCTGTTCAGGCTTGGCATCCAGCACCAGTTCTGACAGTCTGCGCCATTGTATTTGTGATGCGTTTGGTTTTCTTTTTAGGTTGTGCTCTTCAGATATGAAATACACAGCAAGATGGTCAAATGAAACAGTCTTCAGCAGCATTTTAATAAGTCCCAAGATGATAACAGACCACATGCCAGATGTTGTGCTCAAAGCTCTGAACAGTTTGTCTCACGAACATGGATCATGTATTTCTTGTCAAACACAAGAATGTAACACCAATGTAGTATAACCATAGCTCGAAGATGAGGTGTGGGCGTTTTTTATTGCAGGTTTCAAGTATTCAAGACACATTCCACTTAAGTCAAAGTGGATTTCAGTACTTTTCTTGCATTGTGTAAAGTAAACAAGGGTCTTGATGCCCTTGCTTCTGCAGCAACCTCAAGTAACATTATGCTGGTTAAAGCACAGATTCTGCATTGATACTGAAGGTTGAGCTTTTACAAAATGGAACAGTATGAGGAGTTCTAGCTAAGCCTATGTACACTGGTGCACTAGAGCCGGGGTCTCAACTGAATACTTGACTGCAGTGAGTGGGTGCGTGAGGACAGCTTGGCCTATGTGTTAGAGCAGAGCCCTGTCAGACCTAAAAAAAAAATTAAAAAGTCCAGTTCTGCTTCAAAGTCACTTCAGGCCATTGCCTTAGAGCCCTGTGACTGACCTTTGCAAAGCCTGGAGGGCATTGTAGGAAAGGAGCACTATGAAAGCAACAGTGCAGTGCGCCAGAGGCTGCACTGTCTCTCTCAGCAGCTGGAGGTGGGTAAGTGAACAAGTCTGCGGCAGGTGGGAGTGTGCAGGCAGGCTGCCCACGCCGGTTTTTAATCAGGCAGTTCTGATTGATTGCACTATTTTTCTTACAGATTGTGGTAGTATCCGGGGGCGGGGGGGGGGGACGTGGACGGGGCGGGGGGGGGGGGAACAGGGAAATGGTGTGGTTAAATGCTGCTTGAATATACATGTGCAATATTATTTCATCTACCTGTCTTTTGTATTTGTTGATCCATGACTACTTTTATTGATTTTAAACTAAACTAATACTATAACTACTTAATGAGGAGAAAAAAAAAATTTTGCATGCCTTGGCATCATCTTAGTCACTAGCTCTGACTGCCAAGAGCACTGATCTAATTCTGCCAAAAATGTATAACCAGTTCTACTGATTTTAAAAAGGTGGATTCCTTTTAAATTTTTAAGGCTCAGCAGCATTTCTTATTAAAAAAAAATCATAGAAATAAGTTATAAAGTAATATGACGTGGTTGAGAATAACTGTGTGGATGTTCTTGCTGTGATACTCAATACAGAGATAAAATAAAATGCACTCTAAACCCCTGTCTTGTTATGTTCAGGCATGCTGGGTGTGACAAAACTTACTTGTTTATAGCTCTTCAAAGAGCTAGATGCTGTACAGCAAGGTAAGTCGCTACCACTAGCAAAGGACAGGCAAGGCCTGCCTAGCGCACTCTTCCCCCCCGAGGTGGCAGCAGTGGTGCTGCTTTCAGCCTGCTGCAGCGTCTGCCCTGGGGAGTTAAGACTAGGCCCTGGGGAGAAGGCAGCAGGCCTGCCTGCCACTGCCCTGGAGACAGGGGAGCTAATGAGCATAGAGCACGGCTATAAATTTAAAAAGCTAAAATCTAAGGCATTTAAGCATAACCTATACTGCACCACAGCCACAGTTTTATAAACCATTAAAGTCAGTTAACAGTTTTATAAGAAAATACATCAACATTGCTGTTTGCATGCAACTGAGTGAAACGGGTTGGGGTTTTTTTGCCCTGGTTGGCTGCAGCTTTTAAACTTTCTATAATCAGCAGCAGGAACTACTAACACCTCAAAGGATAATGCAGGGCCTCTGAAGAAATGTTGAGTACCATATTTAATTCTGGTTCTTAACATCAGGGCCCTACAGAAAGAGCCTGCAGTTAGCACATACAGCCCTGAGGAGACAAGTACAGCACGCTGCTGCTGGTGGCCCTGGAAGAAGAACGCTTATTCATAGTGGTACAAGAATGAGAACACTTGCTCAGAAACTCAAACGTTACCACACATGTGATTCAAGGATTTATTAAGTCATACATGCAAAACATACTGCTAATTGCATTAGCAAAAGATCAATGTAAAAACTTCACAATTTTGCAACTTTTAAATTTTGCTTTAGTGGTTGAAAGGGTGTAGTTCAACATTGTATTCCTGCCAGTTTAGAATGTACAGAACATTAGCACTAATTTACAGAACCTCACAGACCCAAGTTACCATTACTCAACCTATGCTGCACATGTACATGTAGTGACATAAAGAACACTTGTCTGCATTAGTAATGTTACAGTGGTGGGGATATCTGGCAAACAGTGATATTTGAGAAGGTTCATAGTTTATAGAGGTTTAAAATATAAAAATTACTAAAAATGTGTAAAGCTGCTTCACATGATTTTTACACCTAGTTAATAGACTAAAAGCTCCTCAGAAAGCATATAACTTACTGGGTCAGAAATAACAGGAAAATAAGGAGGATATGCTTGAACAGTCTACTCTACGAAAAAAAAGAGCAAATTTCTATCATCAGAAAGGTTTTAAAATACAAGTTATATTGCTCAAGTAAGAAGAGATTCTACAAGAAAAGCATTTACTACACAACAGTTTTGGGAATGACTGGTTCAGAGCTGTACCTAAAATGAATGCCCTAATTGAAATTCAAAGGAATTTACCTATGAACACCAACCTCTCTTCCACTACTGCACCTCTGGGAAAATGGCCACTGATTTTAACCTGCAGTAAAAGTCAATTCAGTTTCAACTACCCTGGCAGTGTAGTGTAAGTCAGTCATCTGTACAGTGTCAAAATACTGTCTGGCACTATGATTTGATCCAACCCCATATTTCATTTATCCATCACAATACAATGCTGTCAAAAGGACTAGATACACTTCAGTAAGAATAGTTATTTATTTTTTTAAATCACAGCAGCAGGAACTAGATTGCAACCAAGCCCTTACCAATGATAAAGCATTTTACACTGTGACTCAAGTGTCAGTCATTGGCAAAGATTTAGGTTTGATATACAACACTATGCAATGACTGGGCTGAGAAAACGTTTTGTAATAAAACACATTAGAGTGCAGTGTTTTGCTAATTTACGGTACTGTTACTTACTGTGAAAAACTAGAAAGTGTTTTTGTATTTCCTACCAGAAATTAGAGTCATCTTCAAGAAGAATCTTTAAAAAACAGTTTAGTGCTTAGTGTTCGTAGCACAACAATGCAACTTAGATCAGCAGATAGTTTTGGCAACACTTAATTGAGCAAGAATAGGATTTTAAAAATAAGGCTTTACATAGGTTTGTCTTTTCAGGAGTTTGCTTTTAGAAGAATGCAAGGTAACTTTCATACTTTAAACAAATGAAACCGGGAAATTGTTGATTGGTTCAAGAATTTATGGAAGAGAACTAATTTATAACAGAAAAACTTGGCATTGAGTGTGAATGCTCCATTGTTCTGAGCAAAGCACAGGGTTTGGAGTGGGGTGGGGGAGGGTAATGTTTACAGCAGCAGACATTTTCTCTTCCTCTTCTTTACAGGAGGGGGGCACAGAACTGCTCGGATAGCTTCATCAAACACTGTCTTGAGGCCTCGCTGCGTAAGTGCTGAGCATTCTAGGTATTTCACTGCACCTGTGGAAAGCAAAAAGGCAATTACAAAGCAGTTCTCCACAATTACAGCAGCACTGTTTCTAACTAACTCCACAACAAAAGCCAGGCATTTATTTTAATTAAGGTACATCTTCTACAAACAAAATTTAGATCAAGTCAACAATAACCCCGTTGCCATCATACCAATCTCTTTTGCCATGGCAAGGCCCTGTGGGTAGGTGATAGGAGTCAGCTTCTTCTCCTTCAGTTTTTCAATAGTGTCCTTATCATCCCGGAGATCGAGTTTAGTACCCACTAAAATGATGGGGGTATTGGGGCAATGGTGCCGCACCTCAGGATACCACTGCAAAAAAACAGCGTAGGTTGGGGGGGGGGCAGATTTCCACAAAGGTTCTAAGAGTCAGTTAAAGGGTAAAGGGGAGAACATAAGACCCCATTAAGGTAGTATTAAAAAAGAGCATACAATTGCAAAACATTTTTCATGAAGCCAAAAGGTATTTCCATATAATTTAAAAATTTACCCTATTAAGGGCAGTATTTTTTCCACACCAGAAAAACCCTGATCTGCACTTCCATCACAGTGGACACCACCTCTCAGTGAAGTCTCCACAATGCCATACAGCTGAGTTGTCCAAGGCCCTGAAAGACTGCAACAGTAGCATGCTCACTGATGCAAGAAACAAGTACCAACCTAATTTTGACATGCTTTTGGTTTTTAATGTTTTTCTTTAAATTGCATTAAAAGTGAAGTTCCTGTTTGTGATCTTAGCACCTTGTTGGCTGAAGACTCTGTTACCCTACCAACTCATCAAGGAATGATTCATACTTAAGAGCATTTCACATGCCCTGAACTTCCACAACTTACAAGTTAGGCAAATGGATTTCTGCCTTTTCAAACTATATTTCACATTGCCTGCCAAAAAAAAAAATTTTTAAAAATTGCCTAATATTTATTTTCTAGACAGTGCTGTAAACTGAACACTATATGTTGAACCCTTAGAAATAAAGTGATACCAGCTTGTACTTACCTTAGCACGGACATTTTCAAAGGAAGCAGGACTCACAAGGGAAAAGCAGATTAAGAAGACATCCTACAAAGCAAGTTGATACAAGTTAGCCCAGCAAAGCAACCATTACAAAAATCTCATCACCCTGAAAAGACTAGTATCACCAGCACTTATATCACACTGTCACCTATATCACACTTGCAAAAGACAAGGTTGACAATACAGTTGCACATGACAATTAGAGGGAGCTTTCTCAAAGGGAAATCATTCCCAGGCAGCTACAAGCAGACACAAAGGGTGAGGGGAACCAACAACAAATAGATTGTAGTCAAGTTCATAATCAGGTGCTGCGTTAGCCAGCAACTAAAGCACTGCAAGCTTTTTTTCCCCTAAATGTCACTTCTTCTCCCTCACTGACATTCAGGAAAAAAAACCCACTTCAGATCCTTGACAAACACAGGAAGTAATGGAGAATCATCAGACTGGCTTCTGAACTGTGGTTGGATGCTCTCTGCAGACATCTAAGTGATTTAAGCCTTGAAAGACATGTAACTCATCAGCATAGGATGTTGCAAGGTGTTAACCATTGGCACTGATTTTTGAAATATTAATATACCATTAATATACTATAAAGTAGTCTTAAAATTGCAAAGGCAAAGTATAGAGGATGGGATAAAAAAAAAGTCATATAATGATTACTTCCATGCCCAAGTCAGAGGAATCTTGTAGAACTGTCACTTCTACTGAATGTCAGTATAATAAGATTTCAGAACTTCTCTATAACCAAATTAGGATTGAGAAGGGTATTAAAAACCTCGACGGTCCCTCCTTCCCTTTCTAAATAATGAGAAAGCAGAGAGAAAAGTAGGTGGTTTTAGGGATCTTACGCATCTTGCTTTTCAACTGAAGGCAAAAGAAATATTCTAAGTAAGAGCAGGTAAAAACATTTTAGAGTGCATGTTCATACTAACTGCTGTACAGTATACACTTAAAAAAACACCAATGAGCTTCATACATGACACACTGTAGTCTACAAGCATTCAGAATAACCACAAAATAATTTGCTCTGTCTAACCAGATGAAGATTACAATCTTGCTGTATGACCCAAAACACAATAAACATCTCTCAAAGAAGCCCAACTTTCCCCAACCTACCTCTGCATCCATACTTATTCCGGTATCAAATGTGTTAAAGAATCAGGCATTTCAGAATGTTAGTTGATTGTGCTGCATTTCAAGGCATTTTGTTAGGTCAGCATCTGACATCTGCACTGCTAAGCACTTGCAAACCAGTTGTTCATGCATCACCCCAACAAGTTTCCGTAGCAGCATCCCAGAAGAAGAAAGAAACAACATCAAATAATGTGATACTATGGCCACTACTTCTGTTTTCCAATTTTGCAGGTTTGTGGTAACTGAAGTTCTGCACATTACACAGACTCTGTCCTTTACTAGCTCCAGAAATTAAAGAATTCTGTGTAACCATGAGGAATTATTTGAAGATTTCAGGTGTCTTGCACACTACCAATCTTAGTAAGCAGGAGGAAAAGCTATTTATTTACAATAAAAAGTTTTGTCTTAGCAACTCATACAAAGAGATTTGGTAACACAGTTCCCAGATCTAGCAATTCAATAGTTCCAAGAAAACTAGTTGTTTAAAAAATAGGGGCCAATTTATCACTATCATAAGCAAGACAGGATGACAGAACTTGGAACTGAAGTTTAAAGTTTTACATACGGCAATAGGTTGATCTGTCAGACTGGAAGATATATTCTTACCATTGGTTCCTCCAACCTAATAACAGTAGGAGATAAAGTTACTCCTAAAATGGATTTAAGGGAAAACGTTCTCAGTCAGCAATTTGTGCTCACAAATATTCACAATATGGCTTTTCTTCTTAAGAGAGATGCTGCCCTGTAATTCAGCACAACCAACTACCTGCATCCAGAACAGACCACCAGACTGCCCCATAAACCTGTAGATGTCAGTCTGCATTGTCAGAAGAGACTTGCAAGAGCAAATTTCTCATGGAAAGCATCCTCCTAACATATTGGTTTGGTCTCCTGAGGAAATGAAGTTAACCACCTTTTCTGTCCCAACTTCTTCCTTCCCCAAATATTTTGAAATGCTGCTAAATTTCAAATACATTCAGGAGAAGGTATTAAATTCCCATATATTTTAAGGGAGAAAAAAAATATTAATACAGGAAAAAGATACAGATTAATGCCTCCACTATGTCAAAGTCCTTACTGTGAAGTTAATAGCTGTGAACTGCTGGGTGGCGAATCAAGATACACATATTGGCCAAGTAATCAGCAACACCTGCTTTCACCTTACCCAGAACATAGTTCAGGTGCACATACGGGGAAACAAGGGGCCACAAGAACATGTGAGGGATGAGTTTTAAATAGCACAATGACAGAAGGGGGAGGCTGAATGCAGATCCTAAAGAGTCAGGCTGCATCAGCTCCACTGTTCTCTTCCTCTGTGCTTTTTGTTAATTTCATGGGGTTTTTTGTCCCTTAACTGTTGATGAGTCTTACATATTACACAAGTGTAAAATCCAAAGACTGCTTTGTAAGTTCCAAGACTTACCACCCCATTTCATTTTCTGCTGTAAAAAAAAAATTCAAATAACTGAAAGTACTTCAAACCTTTACTGAACAGTTTTACATGCTTGTACAAAGAGTTTTTTTCCCCAATGCATGCTTAGATTGACATGGAATTCTTTTGCAGTCTATCAGAAAGCCACAGTTATTTTAGCAGGCTGAAGACATGCACATGTGTTCCATCCCTTTGTCACAGAGGAAGAACAATACCCTCCCTTACAACTCTGCTTTCTCACACTATTCAGTCATCTTTCAACATACCTTTTTCTATCATGAGATACTTTTTTGAAAATATTTTTACAATGTTAAGCAAAGCTTAAGTTGTAAGTATCCTTTAGATATCTAAGTATTAGAGAAAAACAGTTTTCCATTGTCTCTCGTCCTAGGAAATGCAGATATTTCTGGCATTTCTACTAGAGTTGCCTACAACTGGCAAGTTCATATCCATCTTGGGTATTGTAACTGATGGGAAAGCCTAACTGTAAGAGTTAGTGAGCAGTGAATTACAGAAAATTGTTAATTAAGACAGTTTACTAAAACAAGCATCAGAGCTGATTAAATAAGATACACATTATTCAAGAGAGAAGTCATACTGTAGAATAACTGAGAACAATTTTGCATTTTACCTTATTAGCATTGTATATATATTTGACAGTTAACAACAACAGTAATCAATGCCAAAAAAATCCTGCAAATTACCACCTTTCTTTACTTATAGCACAGCTCCACCAGATAAAAGTAACTGCTCTAAAGAGACTAGAAAACCAGCCTCTACAAAGATTAATTGTAGCTGAAGTCGCACTGGAAAGAACAGAGTGCATTACTTCAGCATTTTCCTTACACGAGGAAGGATGCAGCATGCAGACAGGACTTAACCAGTTGCAAGCATGGAAGACAGAAGCACATTTGTATTGATGTTATAGCACAAACTACAAAAAGTAATAAAATACCCACAGCCTTAAGTACATTAGAAAGCTCCAGCGCAGCCTCTGTCAATACCAATAATACCTTCATTCAGTACCACGTCCTTCACACTTAGAACATCTTCACAGATACTAAACAATATCAAGTGCTTAGCAGTGACAGTGTCAGGTTGCAGCCAAGCAGCACGCCTATAAACAAAAACAAACCCTGCTTTTGGCAGGCATGCTAACCTTAAAAATCAAGGGACTAGCTGATGGAACTATTCACCAAGGTGTTTTTGTTTTGGGGGATTTTGTGTTTGTTTTTTTCTTGTTTTAAATCAAACATTCTAGCTGAATCTGAGGCTGCAACTACACAAAAGCCAACATGTATCAGTGCACAGAAATACACAAGCATGAAAATTTTAACATTTGTGCAACTGTACACACATCAAAGATTGTAATATTACAGCTACAGCACGTAGGATGAAGGAAGGTAGCTTGCAACAAGTCACTGTTACTAATAAATACAAGACGTCCAGATATGACAACGTTGGCCTCATGTTCAAAAAGAAGAAACCTTTATGTTGGACAAAGCTGTACAGATTCTTTCTAGTTTCACACTGTAGTTCTTACTGTTTGCGGATAGGAGAGTGGACGTAGTCTGTCATAGTCCTCTTGACCAGCTGTATCCCACAAGCCCAGATTGACCGGTTTTCCATCAACCATTACATTAGCAGAGTAGTTGTCGAAACTAAAAAAATAAAGAGTTAGCTGCATTAGCTTGCAGTAAAATAGGGCACTGAAGGACTTTTTCCTACAGATTCCTAATTGGGAACACTACAAAAGGAAACATTTTATTGCACCCTTCTGCTCCCCAGAAACAGCGAAGTTGTTCTTTAAATACTGAGGCTGGTATGGGGTAATGGAAGGAAAAAATATGCACAATAGACTTGGTCCAGTCTAAACAGAAGTCATCTTTTTCATTGCTCTTCCAAAGGAAGTGTTAATCTCAGTAAGTACAATAAAGTTTGCACTTAGCAAGCACTTCCCAGTCGTAGTGGGACATTCAGCAAGTCAATCTGTTTCATTTTGTAAGACTTTGAACAGCAGATACATGAGCAACAACCAAGAAATCCTAATGACAACAGTAGTAAGAAAAAAACCCTTACTAATTCTGCTAATCAAAAACCCCTCCAATGAAATATCAAAGTTAATACCCAGGGGCCAGTAGAGGCATGATTTTTACCTTATCACTACTGTAGGCACAAAGGTTTTAATGATTTGTTAAGGCTAAACTAAGTCTACTGGGAATACAAGCATACTGTCATGCAAAAACGTGGACTTAAGACCACAAAAAGGAAACAGGAGTAATTAAGACGACAAGGCCTTAGAATGGTAACTGAAGTCATCTGTAAATTGCGTTAGAATGTATTTTGTTACCTGAAGAAATCATCATTACTCACAGAGAGCAAGATAGCCAGATAAACAGACATCCGAAAAGGGCAAGGAAGCTGCTAGTGTATAAAACACCTCCCCCCAACAGGCCCTCAAAAAGAGAACTACACTCAGACCGATACTGAGAAATCCTTACATGCAAGAAAATGGGAAGCACCAAAATAAATGAATCCAAACAATGATGCCTGAGGAGCTATAGAGCTGTGGCTGGCTTAGCGCAGGATTGGCAGTAGTACAAGAAGTGGAACAAAAAAAAACAAACAAAAAAAAAAACCACTCTAGTCACATAAACCAACTATTTCTGACTACGCTATGATGTTTTTACAAGCTGTTCAGCCTTTGGACTGCTTATTATGAATGATATTAAAGATAGGAATAATACATTATTTTAACAGAGAACAGCATCTAATAAAGTGTTAGAAAAGGTTAGCCCCTAATAAGCAAGGCTTAGTGAGCAGAGAGAGGCTAAACTGATGGAGCATGAACAAGCACAGGTATGACTGTGCTAAGCAGTAAAAGCCCGAAGTGCTTCTCCTTACACACACCTAGATACTCAGTTAAACATTTAAGATGAAACTGAGAGATGCTTGCAAACAATTCAGGTAAGGAACCTGGAATGGCAGTAAGCACAGAGAAGCTGACATAAATTTGTTTTTAGGATTTTATAAGTACTTACACAGTGGGTATGTATTCTCCAGGAAATGCATTGGTTGTGTAACTGATGAGTAGGCATGTTTTACCTACAGCACTGTAAAAAGAGAAAGTTCACATGTAAAAAACATTCGTCTTTACTAATGAGAAATAATAGGGAAGAAGACTGATTACATCCAGTCATCTAAGGAACAACTGAATGCCAACAGTAACTATTGTGCAGAAAAACAGCTAATAGACTGTAGCCTTAAGACTACTGGCAATGAAAACACACCTAATAAAAACATCCATTTTGTAAAGTGGTAAATTACCAAATTTTGTTAATCTTTAGACAAAAAAAAGCCACAAAAGTATTAATAAGACTACTAACATCTGCTAGTCACCTGACTGACCACTCATCAAGACTGCCTTACTCCAACTCCCTGAAATTAAAAAAAAACTGAAAACTACTTCCAGATACCCTTTACACAATTCCAAAACTTCATCTTTTCCAGAAAATGGTAGATTTTCACATAAGTGAAATTTGAAAAAGCTTGAAAAGTATCATTTCTCAACACATCATTACTTTTGAGAGTTTGAGGCATAAATACAAAAGAAAATCCTCATAATATTCATTGCTATTGCAAAATTACTTCCCACACACATTTGTCAACTATTCAAACATTTCAGAAACCGATTTATAGATACATTACATTCCAGTGTTGAAGAACTTGAAACACAGAACCTTTCTGCATTGATCTAATTCTGAACAGCCTCAAAGGGGGGCAGGACAAGGTTCTGTCCCAGGTTTCTTTCAAAACTCTGGCAGCCATCTCCTTCCCTCTCCACCCTCCTCCCCACATCTTATCTAGAGTCAAACATTAGATTAACAACACCACTGAATTTTTATTACAGTTTCAATTAAAAGGTTGGAAAACTTGTAATTGGACCATATTTTCTTCTTTAAAATAGACTCTGCAAAGAGCGTTTCTGACACTGCAGACTGGGTCCCATGCTGGCTTCTCACTTGAGGCACATAATCCCTTAACAGTGTGAGAGATTCCAGAAGTGAGTGTGCAACTAGTTCCTCAAAAGCGATAATGCCCAGACAGCCTTACAGTCTTCCCAATCACTCTTCTCAAACAGACAAACTCTCATGCAAGGAAAACTGCATTGTCTTGCAGATGTTTTATCACTACAACAATTTGGTCAAAGCAAGTCAGCAGTAACTTTCAAACCTTACTGTACTTACACGTATAATCTTGCCATTAGTATTAGGTTTGACTCATGAGCCTCCTAAACTATATCTTTCACAAGCTGAAGGAACTCATTAAAGTTTTACTCTAGAACTACAGTTAACATGAAAAAAAACACCCAAACCCAAAACCCCAACAAAAAAAAAACCACAAAAACCAAACCCAACCCAAGAACCAAATGCTATTGCTAAAAATATCCTATTATCCTTTAGCTTCTGCAGAAGAAAAAAAAGTAACTCACACAAACAAGCTTCAAGGGCTTACTAGCTCTCCAGGTGCAAACATTTTGAGGCATTCCCATCTGAATTTTACTACCTATCTTCCACTTAAATGACTCCATTTCTTCTCTTGGTTTGGAAGCATGTAGGCTGTCCCTTCACTTACCAAAGATTGTCTTCAAAATGTTACTTAAAATGATTTAACACTCAACATTAACCAACCAGCCTTACCTAGTAACTCATAATTAAAAGGCAGGTTAAGTAAATTTGAGCTTTGTCACAACCATAAGTTACCGTGTATCTTATAGCAGAATCTGTAACAAGTCTCTCCATTAAACTTTAAGCAGTTCCATTCTGCATTAGCCCAAGAAGCAGCATCTGACATTACCTTAAATACCTGAGCTATTAAAGAGTTGCTTCAATGTGCAAAGTTATCTATGATTTTATCCTATATGCCCATTTTTTAATTGTAATTTTATGTTTCTGAGCTGACACCTAGCATAACATCCCATCTGCTGCAACTCTTTCTGACCATACCATGCAGTTTTCCACACTACTTTTCACACCTGCTTCTAAGGAAACAAGATGCCTGCTCCTTGCACAGTCTGAGATTTATTTTTTTTCCTTTCAGCATGCACTCTCTTTCACCAAGCTCTAACACCACCACAAAAAAGGGGGCATTTAATTCTTGGTAATAATTCTCTTGGTAATACTTGGTAAGTACAACCTCTGAACATTTTCCTGCAGTAACAGGCTTGAGACATACTTGCACTCAAAAGCAGGAGAGGGATCTACCCTTCAAGAACTTGTGTGGGAAAGAATCAGGGACCAGTATGACAACACAGCTAGCTAATTTAACGGCTGTCAAAAGAACAGATCCCATCTTATCTCTTGCACTAGCACTCATTGACTCTGTAACAAGCCAGAACAAGGGGTTAAGGAAAGCTATTTGCTCCCTGAGCTATCAGTTAGATCAGTTTGAATATATTGCTGAATTGCACTCACGACACTATAAAGCAGGTTACACTGGTTCAGCTTATAAAGGACAAACGTGAAAACATTTAAAATACTGAGAGAGGCAAAAGCCAGCTTCTTTGGGAAATTTCTTGAGGCGCAGAGGCTACGTGTTCTCATGCTTCTAGAACCTGTTTGGTCTGACGCTTCATTTTCCAGTAAGTTCATTACAGGTAATTTAAGCTTCTGACAAATGAACGTTGAACTCAACATTTTCAGCAGTGGCTCAAGAACTGTTCTCTGCACCCAGGCTCCTTTGCTCACCTTGCACTGAAACGGGTGAGTCTGCTCTGGCTAATCGAAACAGCGCAGGAAGGAGGTGGTGAGAGATTTCAGTCCAAGCTTGGAAGTGTGTTTCTGCAGCACTGATCAGCCAGAGTCATTTAAACAAGAAAAAACACGTTCAACAACCCTGTTTCAGGCTTGCTCCATCTAGGCTTCCTGCTTTCCTTGCCTTTTGGCTCACTGCCCTATGAATCAGATCATTATGGTCACCAGTCAAACACTAATGCCTTCCTTTATTTATAAAGTACATACTCCAAGTGCTTTATCAACTTTTTTAGACTCCTAACTTCTGTATTAAAGCAACTCCCCTAAAGAGAATTCTAACTGTTTGGCAAAATATAAGACCTTGTACATAAAGGCTGAGACTAAGAAACTAAAATAACAGCAAACCAAGATTAGTCATAACAAGATTTCTAGCAACTACTTAATCATAGGTCTGTCCACCCACTATTACATAAATGAAACTAGTAACATTTGACTGTAATTAAAAATATGGCCTACAGAAATCTGGTCTTTTAACCACTTAACAATAAGCAAAAGACTTAAAAAAAGACAGCACTGAGTCCCTTATTGCTTCCGGGTACCATCAAGGAATCAATGTATTTATATAACCATGTATGTATTAATTCCTGAAAACAAAACATGTCATCTCTTTCCTGGCCTTATTTACACTAACAAGTTTTATGAAGTTTCCCCACAGTGTTAAAGGTGCTTGGAGCGATGTTATATGACAGGCACTGAAATGCCGTTGGAAGACCTGCACCAGTATTTCTTCCACTCTAAAAGCACCAGAGCTGCACAGATGGCTGAGAGTCTCCTGCTTTCCTGCAACTAAAAACTAATTGTGAGAATTTAGTTCCTATTTGCAATCATGGTAATGGAGGCCAGCTGAAGTACTTGCTAGTTTAATTCCAGAAACACCAATATCTGCAAACAGGTGGCAGCCTTCCTAAAAGGTTTTGATCATGTCCTTTCTTTCTTTCTTTCTGTGATCCACATGAACTACCTCCCTAGCAGACATGATGTACAACAGCCCAGGTCTTCACTCATACATTAAACAGCAGCTGAGATTTCTTTAGTACCATCCTCACATCAAAAGTTCAGTATTTTTGCTATATTAGGTTTAGTTACTGGCTCTGCCAGATAAGCTGTTTTACTCACTATGACACGCCCTCTCCCAAATGTGCTGTCCAGGACCTACAATACTGCTACATTTTTTAAACTTTAAAGGTTCGGTAACACAAGTTACTAAATTTCAAGTCACTGCACTCTCTACAGATAGCATTGGAGGGACCCGAAGTGTTCAACATCTCACACCAACATTGCACTACACTCAGTAAGAAGCCAATTACCTTACTACCACCCCCCTTCTCAACAAACTATCAAATCAAATACAGCATGGCTTTAGCAGATAAGGCCTCAAATTAAGCAGAGTTCAAAACAAGGACTCTTAGTTCACTGCTCTTGTTCTTACAATATTTCTACAATAAAAATGCCTACAAAAGAGCATGAAGTGTGACCGTTTCTGTGGCATCTAGTAATACTTTCTCCAAAATGCATAGCTTCCCCTAATGTTACACGACATTACTGGAGATTTCATACCACTTAACAGCTGCCTTTTTAGAGTTAAAACAAAAGCTGCTAAAAATAACTTACACCAATGCTTTTTCTCAAGTGTCAATCAACAGCAATTCCTGCAGTTACCCAAGTGCAGCGCTCTTCATCTGTCCTGCACATTCCTACTGCTCTGTATTACCAAGAAGTCAAAGCAACAGTTGCCATTTATTCTTCCCCAAACAATCCTCACAGTGAAGGAAAAAATAATAATAAAAAAAAAGGGCAAAATATGATGGCACAACTAGCATACATGCCATGTTTTTCTAGTCAAATTAGTTGCCTAAACAGATACTAGTCAAAGCTCTAAGAATAAACACAAGTTACATATGAGAAACAGCCTACTCATTTACAAATTAAAAAAATAATAATCACACAGGTACTTCCAAAGCTTTGTTTATTTTGTTCCTAGCACACCTTTGCAGAGGGTACATAAAACAATACCTAAGTTTTATATTACATAAGCAAATCTTTAACTTGCATTGTTTTAGAGAAACTCTAAAGCTTTAGCCTTATCTAAGCCAAACATTACACATTTCCTAGAATACCTGTAATGCTTGAACTTTTGAAGCAGCAGCACGGAGAAACACAAATAGTTAAACTTTTTTTAAGAACACTGAACGGAGAACGATACAAAGCTGCCAAAAATGAGCAATAGTGCCTGGATGGAACCTTAAGAGAGATTTGTTTCTAACTAACAAGGAAGGAAAACAAATTAAACTACTGTATTTTGTTCACACATATGTACAAAACTCAGGTAGAATTACACGACTTTCATTTCGAAGACAAAGAGCAATAAACATGTTAGGAGGTGGAATGGTTTACAAAGCAAACAACGAAAGGAACTGTTTTGTTGAATTACTGAACATTCTATGGTTTGTCTGTGCTGAGTTCTCAGATCCAGTGGAGGAAGTAGACTGAACTTTTTCCCCCCACCCAAACACGATGCGTTGCATTTATTTACAGCATTGTCACAGACAACATGGTTCAGTTGAATTAAAAAAAATTATAATAGAAAAGCAAATTTGTTGGGTTTAAAATCAATACAACCAAAACAACAGTCCATAGTTATCCTACCTAGCATCAAAGAATTGCATTACTATGAAAAGACTTAATTTGTCAAGATGCCACTTTCATGTTCATATTGCTCAAAATCTTACACAGCAAGTCAAGACAAGTTTGTCACTAGACTAAATTTATCTTTCAACCATACTTAGCCACCTTTTTAGGGTCTCTACATCTTAAAAAAACAAAACAAACCCCACACAAATAACTTGAAGATTAAGCCACCACGTGAAATTACAGACAGTGGCAAGACCATTTAGCTACACTTCACTCCTCTGTCATCTACAGAAGTTTGCTGTGATACCAATTATGCCCAGCCTACACTAGGATTTTTGTTTCTCCTAAGGGGAAAAAAACCCCTCACAAACTGCATAAGACAAGTCTTGTTTTCCAGCTGGCCTGTGATGCTCCCCTGAGCTCTGACAACCAGTAAGAGAACGAATGCCTCCAAGTTGATGGGAATAGCATCATGGAGAATATTTAGAAGTAGCAAACACACAAACTCTTTCCCCACCACAACTCCAGCATTCCTCACGTTGAAATCCAACAGCTAAACTTAAGAGTTAACTCGATTCCAAAAAGCATCCTCAAGTTGTTTCACTTATAAGTAATACCACATTGGAATGCTGTAGGTGTAACAGTTCTTTACGGACAAGTTTATTTGTATTTCAAGTGCTTTATCAGCCTCCTTTAGACAGGAACCTTACAAGACTAGATCTACGCATGTAGAGAAACACTCTCTGCTCGCAAGCATTTACGATCTGCTTAGTTTAGCCCATTTCACTTCGTTTTACTGCAAGAATCAGATGTCAAAAATCAAGCTACAAACAGTAGTAAGTATGCTACTCCCACGAAAGGTACTTCAAACCAATATTAAATATCCCGTACCGTGAAAAGCACGGCAATTTTTTTTTTTTTTTTAATAGGCTTTGATCACTTCGCTGTGTTTACCGACGAAGGCAACACCAGAAACCAGCGACGGCTCCCGGGCGAGCCGGAAGACGCGGCCCACCCCGCCAGAACAAACCCGAAGCACACACCCCCTCCTCCACCACGGCAGGCGAAACCCACTTCTGTCAGCACCAACCCCAATTATTCGGCCACCACCACGGCACCCACCCCCGGAGCACCTTCCCCCGCAGCAATCCAGCGCTCGGGGCGGGGGCCGGTAAGCGACACCCACCGTTTACCAACACCCCTGCAGACGCTCCCTCTCCCGCTCCCCCAGGCAGCCACCATTTGCTCGCAGCAGTCACCGCCTTGCCCCACGCTTCCCTCCCCTCCCCCGCCACCAGCAGGAAGCCGCGGCCGCCACCCACCCCCACACACACCGCCTCGCCGCCGACACCCCCGGCCCCGGCGAGCCCCCGCACCCCCCTCAGCGGCGGCTGGGCCGCGCCCGGGGCCCGCGGCGGGAGCGCCCGCAACTTGCGGCGGGGCCCGGGCGGCCCGCGCCGCTCCCCGCCTCACGGCCGGACCGCCCTTCCACACACACACACACACACACACCCGCCCCCGGGGGCCGGCGGAGCGCCTCAGGGCGAGGGCCCGACCGAGGGGTCCCCCTCGGACTTACCCGTCGCCCACCACCACACACTTGATGGCCTGCATCGGGGCTGCGCCGCGGCGGCGGCGGGTCCTGCTGCCGAGCGGGGCGGGGAGGCGAGGGCCGGGCCGCGCACGAAGGGAGCCGGCGGCGGTCTCCGCACCAGGTCGCGGCCGCCTCCGCCCTGTGCCTGGGAGCGGGGACGAGGCAGCGGCCACCACCCAAGGCGGGGAGAGGGAGGACTGCGGGGACACAGGAAGCTGCCGCTCCACTCACATCCGGCCGGGCTGCGCTCGGCCCCCGCGGCCCCGCCTTCGGGCCCGGCTCGGCGACACCCCGCCCTGGCGGGGAGCCGCTTCGGCGCCGCCGCTTCGGGCCTCTTCGGCCAGGCGGCGCGCGGCGCCGAGCGGGCTTCGGCCGCGATCGGCAGCGATCGGCTTTCTCCGGCGCGCCGGGAGGGCTTCGGGCGCCATCGGCAGCGCTCGGTGCCGCTCGCCGCCGAGCCGGGGCGGCCGCCATGCTTGTGCTACTAACCCAGTCAGGGGACGGGGCGGGGGGGGGGGGGGGAGGCCTCCCTCCGGCTCCCGCCGCCTCAGGAGCCGGGGGGGGCCCCCAGGGCGATCCCATGGGGTTTTTTTCTCTAAACAGTCAGAGCCTTACTGAAATGCGATGTCATGCGCTGGCACAGCTGAGGCAAGCAAGCAGCCTCGTGCTGCGAGCAGGGCTGGCAGCGGTACGCAGGCCGCGGGAGAGGCCGCCCTGCCGTCTGCAGCCAGCCCCCGGCCATGGGCGCGAGTTGGGGCGTCATCCCACACCAGCCCTGTCCGCTGCCTCGCCGGTGACGTACAGACCTGGCAGCTGCCCTGTCCTGTCACGACAAACCCCTCTCAAACAAAAAGCTGTCTTCTCGCACCACTTTGGATCCTGTCTTTCGCTCCCGATGCAGTCTAATGCAATCCTAGCACCCATCTGCTATCTGGACGTCATGCACTGATCTAATTCTTCGGGTCTCCTGAAGCATGTTCCCGTGAAATTATGTTTGCCCTACAGATTTACTCAGCGGGTGTAGCTTAAGTTACGAGAGACAACCCACAACGTTCCTGACGGGCTGTTGTGGGCAGATGCCCATTTTCCCCAGAGAGCCACCTCTGTGGGACAGTCCTTCTGTATTGGCTTTGCGTGGCAAGGTTTTGGTAGCGGGGTGGGGGGGCTACAGGGGTGGCTTCTGTAAGAAGCTGCTGGAAGCTTCCCCTGTGTTTGAGAGAGAGCGAGCCCACACCAGCCGGCTCCGAGACGGACCCGCCGCCGGCCAAGGCCAAGCCAATCAGTGATAGTGGTAACGCCTCTGTGATAACATTTTTAAGAAGGAAAAAAAGTTGTGGGACAGACACAGAAACTGCAGCCAGAGAGGAGTGAGAACATGTGAGAGAACCAGCCCTGCAGACCCCCAGGTCAGTGCAGAAGGAGGGGAGGAGATGCTCCAGGCGCCGGAGCAGAGATTCCCCTGCAGCCCGTGGGGAAGACCATGGTGAGGCAGGCTGTCCCCCTGCAGCCCACGGAGGTCCACAGTGGAGCAGGTGGGTGCTCGAAGGAGGCTGTGACCCTGTGGGAAGCCCGCGCTGGAGCAGGCTCCTGGCAGGACCTGCGGATCTGTGGAGAGAGGAGCCCACAGAGCAGGTTTTCTGGCAGGACTTGTGACCCCGTGGGGGACTGACGCTGGAGCAGTGTGCTCCTGAAGGACTGCAGCCCATGGAAAGGACCCACGCTGGAGCAGTTCGTGAAGAACTGCAGCTCATGTTCCCATGGAAGGACCCACGTTGGAGAAGTTCGTGGAGGACTGTCTCCCATGGGAGGGACCCCATGCTGGAGCAGAGGAAGAGTGTGATGAGTCCTGCCCCTGAGGAGGATGAAGCGGCAGAAAATAACGTGTGATGAACTGACCGTAAACCCCATTCCCCATACCCCTGCGCCACTGGAGGGGGTAGGTAGAGAATCCGGGAGTGAAGCTGTGCCTGGTAAGAAGGGAGGGGTGGAGGGAAAGTGTTCTGAGATTTGGGTTTATTTCTCATTACCCTATTCTGGTTGATTGGTAATAAATTGAGTTAATTTTCCCCAAGTTGAGTCTGTTTTGCCCATGATGGTAATTGGTGAGTGATCTCTCTCCTGTCTTTATCTTGACCCACGAGCCTTTTGTTATATTTTCTCTCCCCTGTCAAGTTGAAGAGGGGGAGTGATAGAACAGCTTTGGTGGGCACCTGGCATTCAGTCAGGGTCAACCCCCCACACCTTTTCACTCAGTGTGCCAGCACACTGCCAGGCCAGAACATTTCCCCTCACTGATGGATCCTCACGCCGCCCTCCCTCTTCCTGATGTGCTAAGACATCAATTAACTCTGCTGGCAAGTTTTAGAGCAGGTCAGTGCACAGTCAGTCTTCACAAGATGGGACAGCCCAGGGACTGTCAGGCTACACAGAGCCTGGGGTTTCTTTTTTCCCCAAGCAAACCAGTTATTTTCAGGAAATACTGAAGTAAATGTCAAGCAGAGCAGGTCTACTGATCCCAGGAGTCTTCTAATTTCCATAATTAGTTCTTGCCATAATTCTGCTTGGCAGAGAAGCTTCTGGTTGGACTGATGCATACAACCGCTATTCCCTTTGTTTGCGTTGCCATCCATTCCTCAAAGAAAGTATGGGGAAAGGGCCCACTTTGCTTCTGCAAAGTGATGATGAAATCATGATTCACTGAAATCGATATAGTATACCATCATGGGTGGTTTTCTAGTGATTTGATCTCCTACTAATTTCAGAAAATTTCTAAATTATTTTGATACCACACAATGCAACCTCATCAGTGGACAGAGCATTCCATGATATTTACTGCCTTCCATTTTTCTTTTGCTGAGCAAAGATAATTCTCAGATATTTCACATCAGTAAGGAAAACATCATAACTATTGCTGTGAACTGACAGGCTATTTTTGCAACACTTGTATGTCCATGTTCCCTCACACAGATGGAAGCTGAAATGACTTGTCATTTAAGCCAAATATCCTTAAAGCCAAGACTGCTGCTGCCAATGACCTGGCAACTGTTCTCTGCCCGGCAGCCAGGAGCTACAGAAGAGAGGTGTGGGCAGTATTGCAGTGCTCCTGCTGTTCTTGCCTGCTACAACAGCTTTTGGGGCCTTTGAGATACTGCACAGAAACAGAGCAGACATGAAGACTATCTAATTTATGTCATGGTCCTGGGGAGACCCAGAACATGGGAAGATTCAAGAGACGTGCAAAACTGCTTCTGATTTTCCCACCACCTACCTTTTCCTCCACTGGTTCTTTTTTATCCAGTGTAAAATGGATGATTGGAGTTTTTTTACATGAAAAAGAGGTACAACAAAATTTTCAGTATTATTACAAAATAGCATACAAAGGCAAGGATGAAGGCTATAATAGAGAAAATACTTACATTAGCACAAATTGCTTTTATGATCCTGTCATAAGACAAGCAATATCTTTTTATGTATTTTCTTTTCAGAGCCCCTCCATCCTATTCTTTTGGGATCAATTGTTTTGCATTGTCAAAAAAATACTTAAGTTAAAGCACAGGGTATGCTTTGAATATGTTTTAAATTGTCATTTTTATACCCAATTGGGTATGTAATTGCCAACATTAGAAAATACCTAGATAAATATTTATTGTTAGTCATTAAAAACAATATTACAGTTTGGATAGATGATGATGGTAACAGATTTATACAATTTTTTTCCCCAGACGTTTGGAAATCTTTATTTCCTCATATATGATAAAAAGGAGCCTTTCGGAATTGTTCAGAATTTTGTATTTTAAATCCTAGTTGATATCTCTCTTAAGGTAACTTTTCTTATTTACCCTGGAAGACAAATTGTTACTTGTGTGTATGCTCCTTAGAATACATGATATGTTAATTATTCTGTTATTAAACTTTACTATATTTCAGCTACATTTTACTTTATTCTTGCATCTTTTTCATTTAACTAGTATGTAGTGTATTTGTTTTTAAAAGAGAAACAAATAACTTGTGCGGTCCTACAAATGCTTAACTCTCTTTGCAGGTATGTTTTTTTCCCTGAGAATGAAAGGAGAGACCGACACAGGGAACATATTGAAACATTAGTTTGACAAAAGAAAAGAAACTTAGAGAACAGAATGAAAGACAGGGCAAAGGAGTGAGAAGTTAATAACAAACAACTTAATAGAAAAAATATCAGTTTGATAGATAGGACTGCAGTGCTGAGTTGTATATAGAATAGTTACAAATGCACTACGCAGAGGAGTATGTAAAAAGAAAATAATGAATGGCAGTAACAATAACCAATTATAAATCTTTCCCTAATTCCAGTAAGATCATGAATCATAAAGTTGAGGCTTAGATCAGTCCTAGTATTGTTCTATAATCTATCACTCTTCTCCCATCCATTACAATTGTTGTTGAAAGTCTTTTTCTTAGACATTGAGAGGAAATCATTATTTAAAATTGTTTTGGATACTGTCTGAATGTGTGTATTGTGTATGTGCTGGCACTGAAGGAAGATTATTCTCCTTTGTGGATGGGGTGTGGCAGGGTAATCACGCTGATGCAATACTGGAAAGTTCTACTCACCATGACACAGACTATCAGCATTACAGAGACAATAATTATTTGCACTTTTACAGTATCTTTCATCCCAGACTATTACTGTGTTCTTTAACATGTTAGTTCATTAATAAAGCCACAAACAAATGCACAGAGAAGTAGAGATGTACGAGTATACACATTGTACATACAGGGAAACACGTCAGTGAAACAAACAGAACACAAGAGTGATTCATAGGTGTATTCTCTTACTCTTAGATGACACTTCCTGCTGACACCAGTTCTGTTCAGTTGCCGTCCGGAAAAAGCATGCTACAATAACTAGGTCAAAAGTAAAAGTCTGACCTTACCGATAGCATAAAAACTGTTTTAGGAGCAAAACGGTGTAATCATAATTCACAGCCACTTGAAACTAGGTCTTGGGCTGAAGTGCAAGAGCCAATTTTACATGAAGCAAAGGTGTATCACAAAATGTCAGAGGGTGGAATAACGTTTTCAGCATATTGCACTCTTCTCTCTTAGATATTTGTATTAAAATCAGAAGCAAAAGAACCCACCCAAAACAACTGAAGAGAGATTTCTCTTACTGGAGAAAAACAGGGTTTCCAGATGCTTTTTCATGTTAAAATAGCTAAAAGAATTGTCTTTAAAAATTGTGCTTAAGGCTTGATTTTATCCTAATTTGAGCTGGTGGTAAAAGTCAGGTGATTAATGATGTACCATTAGGGATATAGCAACTGGTACAAAGAAATCTTAATACATAGCACTAGGCATCCAAAATTCCTTCCTGGACTCTAGTTCCACCTGGGGTGGTATCTGCCTTCATGGCCTGTCACTCACCGAGCCTCTCCCCACTTTTACATCAGGATAGTAGTACTTACTCAAGCTGTTTGGATAGTAGGTAGCACTTAAAGATTCACACCTAACAGCTGCCTGAGATTCTGAAGTGTTTTGCTTAATGATCTTCGAACTCTTTAGGTACATGCCTTTGTCAAGCTAATAGAGCACACAGTTTTAATTAGGAAAGTGACACTACTGCTGTGAAGGAAATTCAGAGTATCTTCACTAAAGTTGGGGAGATATCATGACATAAAATTCATGTTAGAAAGGAATATAATCCACAAGTAATGGTCTGTAATTTCTAGATATTCCAGGCAGACATTTTTGGCATGATTAGTTTCCTGAGCGTTGAAGAAAAAAACCTGTACCAGCATGTGATATGTACACTGTTCAAATATAGTACTCAGTCTGCTCTAGAAGAACCAAAGCCAGCAATAAAAAAGGAACCACAATGTTTAAATGTCAGCATTTGCTGCATCAGAAAGAACAGATTAAAGGAGCATAAAAATCAAATGTATATAAATCTCTACATTAATAATAAAGCATTGTAAAATAAATGGATCACATTCATGTGATATTAGCATGGATGATTTAGCTGGCATGCATACACAACAGAAACAAGTCCTGTATTTTCTTTAGGTAGCTTCTGATAAATATATCTTCTGTTAAGAATTTCAGTTATAAAAACCACATAAGGCTTTGCATTCACTTATGTCTACCCTCAGGTTTAGCAAGCAGTAACAGACAGTGCTTACTACAGTGAGAACTGTTGTTGAAGGCAACGGGACTATATACAGTAATCCCTGTATATGGCTGTAAGCATTTTGGAATAGAGACATCATTATATATTTATAAACAAGGACCTGAGACTTCTCTGTGTCACTGCAGTTTTTTATTGCTGTAACTCCTTCAGCAGAAATACGGGAATAAGCATTTTTATAACTGTAAGCATCACATTATGCCCTGAGGTGAGGCATTGCTGAAGTACACATATGTGTAAGCTGCAAGTTCCCCTCAACTTCTACCTATCTTGATATCAAGCATTTCACAGAAATGAGCCTTAAATTATTAAGAAAGAGGATAAAGGTTTAACCATTACATAAGACCATACTAGTTTTACTGCCTTCCACTGTCCAATTGTTTTTCATGTGAATAAAGACTGAAGGCTATAAGCTTTGACTTGGCCACTTGATTTGCTTAGAAAGATTTAGTGTTTCTTTTGCTCCAGGCTTGCAGACATGCTTATGGACTTTAGCAGAGCTAGGACCTAAAAGGACCAAGTCTTCTGTGATCAGTTTGCCTGAGGACAGATGGAGTGGTAAGAAGCCTACTTCCCTTTGTCATGCTGCACAGCTGTGACTCACATCCCAGCTAACAACTTCTGGACTGGAAAGCAAGATAATAAACAGACAGCTTCAAAACCCACATTAGATCAAAGCCAGAATTGAAATCAGTGTTTCCTCATATAGCACGGTCAGCATTCGGAACAGAAATGTCACAGAAATAAGACAATTGTCAGAAAGTGATGATATATTCTGGAATCTGTTCCTCACTGGAAAAATTTGTAGAAATTCTGAAGAACTGGTAAGAGGAATAAATATAATGAATAAGTAAAAAATAGCTTATTTTAGCATAAATAGAATATAGTACTTGTATGAAACACGGTTTTCCCCCCAATGATTGTATACTGATAAGATGCTAAGGAACAATTTCTGTGAAGAGGAAGACTTACCAAAATAAGATGTGTGATTTATTCTTTGTTTCCTAAATATAAAAATTACAAAATTGTCCTGTTTGCAAAACAATCTAGGTTAATGGTGACACAGGTCAATCACCTTCTTTCTGTTTTACCAAGAGATGTAGTTGGGTGACTGGTATTTCTGCTTACTTCTGGCAGCTAGGTATTTTGATTTAATGTTAGATCCCGCCTTTATTAAACTGATGAAAAATACCTGTTCCAATGAGGTCTTGTGCCTTTTTAATACTGCCTGTGTTGGAGTACCAACACTCCTCAGTGCAAGCTGTGTGCAACGCTGTGTTACGACACAACACTGCAAGAGTTGTTCATATTGTCGGTAGCCTTCCATGTATCTAACTATAACTTGCCAACGCTGTGTTGTTAGAATCCACAGTGTGTTGTACACTTAATTTTCTGAAAGATTTGGGGGGGGGGGGGGGGGGGGGGAGGGCTCTAAGCTCAATGTAATCACAAACCAAAAGAGTAAACTGAAAGCTTTTGTCACCAGGGACGATAAACTCTCTGAGGGGCACCTGAGATTCCTGAGTGCCAAGGCAGATTGCTGCTGGGGAAGGAAAGCATGGCATCAGCAGATGGGCTACCATAGCTGATGACAAGTTTCCTTGCAGTCCTAAAAACCCCACTCACAAGAAGGGGTTTGTTAGGAACCACCTGGCTGTTTTTTAACTGAACTTTCAGTCCAAAAAAGTACAGAAGATCACAGGAACTGAACAGAACAAAATGTTTTATTGCTTAAAATTACTTTTCCTCTTTTTCAAGCTTCTGTTATGATCTTGGTCTTTTGCAATCATTTTATCAATCATTTTACGCAATTTTTGCATACATAGCAATGGCTATAGAAAGGCACCAGAAAGAAAGAACTGTAAGCATAAATAACCCTAAACTCTGTCTCATTTAAATACTAAGTGTTCATAGTTTATCTGTGTTGTTATTAGTTCTTACAGAGAGCCCTGGAGACCTGATCACAAGCATAAGGATTGTTCTGTGCCATGCTCCAGGACAGAGAGAGGTCCCTTCCCAGCAAGAGGTCTATCCCAAGCAGAGGGCAGACAGATACAGTTAAACAGGGGAATGCAATTAGGTAATATTGGTCCATGTGGTAGGCACATCAATGGCCTAATTTTTCATTCTTTTGGAAATATGGTAACTTAAGAGCCCTGAAGGAGAATAGAGGAATCTTTGCATAAACCTACGAGGAACTACTTCTAAATATAATGGATATACGTTGAGAAAGATTAGGAGGACATTTTGAAAATGTAACAAGTCACTAATGTTGACTAACAACATTTTTTCTTTGAATAGAGGAACATTTGAATACCTGAGAAGACATTTTATGTAAAATTAAATAAAACATGGAAAGAATTGAAAAGATAAGGATGTGCTTGTCTGATGCAACAGAGAAAGACGAGTCAGGGTTTGGACGCAAAAATGGGATGATGGCATTAAAGTGATGGAAAATGATCTCTGCAGCCATCAGCCACAAATTGCATGTCAATAGTTTTGAACTTCTGCATATTAAAGTAATCAGTGTTCTAGCTAAACTGAAAATGATTTTACCACCATGACAGAGCTGAAATCAAAGGATGAAGTGTGGGATGGTTTTGAGGTTTAGTTTCACTGTCAAAATAATTAGCTAATTTCCAAATCTTGATATAACATAATCTGAATGAGTCTCTTCAACTGGTATTCAGTTGCATTATCTGCTACTTTCTTTGTTGGAAAGCTAAAGAGTGTTTTATCAATCTTACTATTTAATTAAATAATTAGATCCAAATCAATACTGATGGTAACTTTTTACTATGACCTAATTTATTTATTTATTAATTATATTGCCTCTTTCAGTGTAAAAGGTAATTTACAGTTAATCAAGATTTTAAAATTGATACTGTGTCACATCTGTTTCAATGTACAACATGAGCCAGAACTAATGAGAATCTGGCAGATATCTACTGATAAATATAAAAGTTAAGCAGCTTCCTGATTTAACCTTTGTGTATCGCATTGCATTCCAATTTAATTATGGAAAGCTACTAAATGTCCCGTAGCAGCTAAATCACATTTGTGCTTAGCTGTTGAGAAGATGGTCTCAGTACGTATAACGGCGAAGGGAATGGAGATGAGAGAGAATTCGAATTACCTTGGAACTGGGCCTGGACACATCTCAGTTTTTGTGCCTCCAGTACTAACAGCATTATTAAAAACTTCAGATGAGGAGAAGAAAAGATACACCACTGTCTTCACAAATCAGACTGACGTAGATTTGTCAGCTGAGCTGACATAGAAGGGAAGATGGGGACACCACACAGCAGTGAAACCACTGCTGTGTACATTACTTTCCTGCTTGCAGAAGAACTATACCTGTCTTTGGAAAACTGTGACAGAGGTTAAGACACTGTGGAATCAGAAGCTGTTGCATGAGCTTTATGGATAATATATATAACTTATGGCTCCTGGCTTTTTTGAATTTTTTTTAATAACTTGCTGTAATAATAACCTGAAGGATACTTTTTGAATGAACTTATGGGCAGAGTGAGGGCTATTATTTCAAGCTCTCCGGAATGAAAAGAGTGCAGGTAACAAGTATTTTGAAATTTTCCCTCTTTGGAATAGTACAGGTAGGCTCAAGACAACCAGGCACACGGAAGATATGAAATCATAGATCAATCCTGGCCTCAGAGAGGATCATTGATCTTTGACTAAAGAACTGACAGAAGTCTGTGGCTAAAGAGGGATCTGAAGAGCTTTGAAACTGCTAGGATGCCCTGTGAAAGATGGACAAGTTCCTCAGAAAGTAGGTTTTAAGACACCTTTTCTTTGAGACCCTTTTTAATCTGAACGAGTGCTGTTTTGCTTTGTAAGAGTCAGTAGGATAATCTTAACTCTGAAACAACATGTAACTCCACAGCCTGAAATTCACTCAGATCTACTTAGATAACAGCAACAACCTGCAGCTGCCTGGAGAACTGGGTCTGAAGGAAGTAGAGCAGGGCCTTTCACACTAAGAAGGAACTATCTAAAAGCCTGAGATCCAAATGAGTTCCTTCAAGTCTGTTCAGAGGTGGATGGGGTTAAAAATTGCATTAAGGACAGCTCCACTTCTGCCATTTAAAACCATGCTCTACCCAGGGCAGCCCCAGGTCAGGCTGGGGGGGCCTGCCATACCCTTAATACCTAACACGAAGAGTTTCTCCACACACCCTGTATCATTAAAATAGCCCCATTCCTGAGAGCACAAGCTAGTGCCCGTAGTTTCCTTAATTGAACTATTTACAGTTTCCAGACACACATGGGGTTTTCCGCTCTATTATGTAACTAATGGATTACAGACAAAAGGGATTGCAAATAAACCTGGGAAGATGTCCAATTTTGTTCCGGAATTATTCTTTCTCTGTGCACCAGTGCGATTCTGTGGCAATAAACTAGTATTTTACAGGGCATTTAGATCAAGATACTAATTTTTCTGTTTCATTTTAGAGTAATTAAAAGTTGATTGAATGGAAACTGTATAGAACAGATCTGGGGGAAAAAGGGGCCATCTTCATAAACGGTATTGGTCATTCATTAATCTTTTGGGGCATCTTTCCCCTACCTGCAAAACAAGTGTCACGATGATAATTTATCTCAAAGAGCTTCCTAGGAAATATTCGCAAAATGTTTTGGAAAACTTAGGTGTAACCTGAACACCGTGTTTTAAATTCAAAATAAGCATTGGTGTGAAAAGCATAGGGAGTATTTACTTGTGGAAGTCGCTGGCTCGCTGAAATGGTCACCTAACTGCGTGAACACCACAACAAAATTACAACCCCCCCCCCCCTCCCCCCAAACCCAGAAATCATTATCAATACTGACGGCCCATGAGTTTTTTAATCGGGAAGGTTAGAGCGCACACCCGGGTCAAGCCCTCAGGCTTCCCCGCCCCAGCTGAGAGGGGCTAGCTCCACTGGAAGCGCATTTTAGGAATCGCAACGACTCTCCGTGGGCTCCCGCTGCGATTTCAACCCCCGAAGGACGAGGCCTGGGCTGGGGACCGCGGCCAGCCGGCGGGCGGCAGACCCCAGCGACGTGAGGGGACACTGCGGCCCCCCGCTCCAACGGCCGCCCCCTTCCCGCGCTCCCCCCTCAGGCGGGCCGGGCCACGCGCCCGCTCCAACGGCCGCCCCCTTCCCGCGCTCCTCCCTCAGGCGGGCCGGGCCACGCGCTCGCCTCAGGCCACCCGCCCGCTGGGGGAGGGGGCGGGGCCCGCCGACGCCCGCTGCCCCGCCCTTCCCCTCTAGTCATGCGCAGCGGCGAGAGGCTGAAGGGGAGGGCCGTCTGGCGCGTCTGCCGACCTGACGTGAGGCGTCAGGATTACGCACGTCCGCACGTCGTCACGGCGGAGGGCTCCTCCCCGCTGGCGACACCCACCGCCGGGCGCGGGGAGGGGGCGGCTGCGGGGCCGGGGCGGCGCGGCGGGGCCGCGGGCGGGGGGTATATGGCGGCGGTTCTGTCCGCCCTGGCTGCCAGGCTCTCCCAGTCGGCCGCGGCCAGGTCCTACGGGGTGTTCTGCAAGGGGCTGACCAGGACCCTCCTCATCTTCTTCGACCTGGCCTGGAAGCTCCGCATCAACTTCCCTTACCTCTACATCGTCGCCTCCATGATGCTCAACGTGCGGCTGCAGGTGGGGGGTGGCAGGCGGGTTCGGGCTCCCATCGGGTTGCCGGAGGACGCGGCGGCTCGGCAGCCGCTGTCGCTTCTCCCGCGAGTAACGGCAAAGCGCGGTCGGAGGCGTTGGGCTGGGGCGGGGGGAGGCCGTTGCGCTGCCTTGTGCCGCCGAGGAGATGTCGGCGGGGGTGCAGGTCCGCTCCGGGGACGTGCCTTTGCCCGGGTCGAGGTGGAAGCGTCCCCTCACGCTGCTCGGTTGGACGTTAGCAGCGAACGCGCCGCTGTCTCGTCGGGTCCGGCCGCGTTACTGAGCTGTAGTCAACCTAAAGACGGCCAAGAAATTGTGAATATGTGCGCTGCGGTGGTACGTTCTTGGCAGCTAGTAAAATAACTTCCTTCGCCAGTTTGTTTGGTGCTTTTTTTTTTTTTTAAAGTCATGAATAAACGTAGCAGGGAAGATGTAGAGGCAGTTTCAAATAATAGTGTCATTGCGTGAAAATGACAGTTCAGATTTAATTTGCATCTCTCCTGTCTCGAGCCTGTTTTCCACAAAACCTGGAACTCCCTTTGCTCTAAAGACATTGGGAGCTCTCGCTCTTTGTAGGGTTAAAGTTTTATTGGTTTTGTGATGAAATGAAAGCTTTGCTTTTAACTGGCAACAGAAGCAGGCTATGGACTGTCACAGCAAACCTCTGTTCTAGCCAAAGATTGGACACTGTCTTTCTCCTCGTAAATGTAGCTGTAATGAAAGTTTTGACATCTGGCTAGTGGCCAAGTGCTGAAAGACAAGTCTGGTTGCAGTTTGTGGCTTGTAAAAGGTAAGTTCGAATGGGAAGAGGTCAAAATGTGGCGTCTCATATTTTTATTTTTGGGACTCGTCCTACAGTTCTGAAGCTGGAAATTGAGCCACGCTGCCAGGAGTTGTGCACATAGCTTGGTAACCTTGGCGGCTAAAAAATGCCTTGCCTTTGCTTGTTATCTGCGTTGGTACATAATAGTTCTCTTGTAAAAACATCAGCTTGTCATTTGATTACAATCTAGCTAATACCCTCAAACTATGCTGGTGCAGCCAGTCTGACCAGTTCCCTTTGGGAAGCTGTGCATGGTACATTGTTGATTTCCAGTGTTCTGTGTCTGATTTCAGCATGCGCTTCTGTTCACAAAAAGATTAATATTTGCCTTTCATTTTAAGCCTCTAATCAGTTACTGTCTGCATTTCTATTGGTTAAGGAAAATGGTACTGTTATGCAGTAGATCTCTCTAGCTGCTCATTTGCTGACTCACTTTGATGCCTGTTAGCAAAAGAGAGTTTGTAGCAGATTAAACTGAAACTACAGAAGAAAGTTTATATTTGAGTATACTTCCTACCCCTTTGGATGTGCTCAAGCAGCCTGGAGGCAGACTTGTCTGTTTGGACTGTTAATTTCTGCAGTTGGGTTATTATTTTTCTTTATGGTAAAGATTTTTTTTAAATTTATTTTTCTATATACTGGGCACCAAGAAACTAGGATAATACTGTAATTACTTCCTGCATTCTTTCTCTTTAGGTCCATATTGAGATCCACTGACTTGTGACTTGGTGTGCTGCTTGCACTGTATGCTGCAACTAGAGTCAATCACACTCTTCTTCAAATTCAGCCTGTCGTGAAACAGCAAAGCTGTGCTCGCCTTCTCTAGGACTATGAAGAAAGAAGATTTAAACCAGAAACGAGTATGTGACAGTGGCCCAGATCATCGCAAGGCAGCAGCTCACCTGACACACATGCATTCCATGTTGAACAATTCTCAAAATCATAGTAGCAGTTTACAAGAATTATTTTATTTTAACACCAGGAATTGTTCTCTCCTTAACACTATACCTCTGCCTTCTATTGGCAATGAAATGCCTCTGAGTTTGAGTGAATCAGCAGAGAGGAACTCAAGTGCAGCTGCTCCTTGGAAGGATTCATTTCATCTGCGTTTTTCTTCTGGGAAAGACAGTCTTGACAGGGTTTCTCACTGCATTAACAGTATTTCAGTAATGGGCTGGTTGGAGAAAGCTTGTAGTTTTGCTGGAGACTTTAGCTCATGCTGTCTGGGAGACAACGTTGTATGTTTTGCACACCTCTGGCTGGGAAGTTTGCAGTATAATAAAAAACTCCAGTTTCTGGAATTAGAAATGAGCAGTAGCAAAGAGAGTGAATCGCAGCTTGCATTTCTTAAAGAGTTGGAGCTTGGTGGACTTCCTGATCTCTCTTCTGTTCCAGTTGCCTCACTGAATGAATATGCTGTGGGACTCTTAAACAACCAGAAACCATGTTTTTGTCTTTGTTACTTAAACCTTATGTCTTCAGAGCAAACACTTCAATACAAGCAAATGCTTTCAAATATACAATATGTGACTAATGATTTTCACACCATACAGCTAGTAATTTCTGTGCTAGCTTTTGCACTAGCAGGTCTCTGGTATGCGGTAGTGAAGGTAAAAAAGTACTAAGATTTTAATAATTACTATTTTTAACAATAGAAACTTAACTATATAACAGAGACAAGGTTACAGTTCAGGTTTTAGTGAGAAGTAGACAGCTAAAGTAAAAATTATACTTGTGTAATTGCTAGCAAAACTGGCTGTTGGAAGAATAGGGACTTTTTTTGTAAGGAATATCTACATCTGAGCGGACAGAACTTAATCTCAAAACACTTTGGGACTTCTGCAGGTCTGCTGTAACACTAGGCTAGAACCCAATTTGATTGTTTAGCACAGATCCTTTGTTTTCTTTAGGGTTTGTATTAGTGGAGTGTTCTGGCTACTATTTACAACCATTTCCAATGAAACTCTTTCTGGTAAAATAGAATTCCTACTCTGAATCCAACAATAACTAATGTATTGGTCCTTAAAACACTTTGAACTGGAAAGCTGTTGGAAGGATGGGCTTCAATACAGCATAATTCTCAGCAGTGTTTCTTTTCAAGGATGGTACTGCTCTAATTTAAACAATATCTCATGAGATTTATTGTGTTACAATAGGCACTATAAACAATTTTTTAAGAGAATGTTTTCTTTCCTTGAAAAGGTGATTGTTATCACTGAAGCATAGTAATAATTTCTGGGCCTTTTGACTTTGGAACAGACTTCTGACAATGGGGTTTGGCAAAGAATGGAGCAGGAATGTTGGAATCAATAGAGCTGCTTGTGAATAAGAATTTGCAGGAATAGGCTCCTGTGGCTACTTAGGTGGAGAAACTCATTGTGCAGTAGGTTAAAGTTTGAACTCAGTGTCCAAAAGTCTCAACAAGAGAGTTGATGTAGGTGGGCTTAATGTGCTCTAGGAGCTCGCCTAAAGAGGGAGGTATTGATATGGTGAGTTAGGATGTGTTTTCAGCTCACCCTTCACTCTGAGTTAGAAGTGAGGACTTAATGCAGAGTAAAGTCATGCCAGTGATTCACACACCAAGTATCCTTTTTGCTAGCTACCTTACTTCATTTTGGAAAGAGAGTAAGTGATGTTGCATTTAGTTTGAACTGAATTCACCTGGAAGGCCAGTAGAGTTTTCTAATGTGGTGTTTATTTGGGTGTTAGCACACTTGTGTAGAGAAGTCCTTGATTATGAAAACAAGATGCCGGTTGTCAGTGTTACAGGGAGAAATGCTGGAATTTTTTAACCTTATTTGAGTGCTGGAAGTAAGACTACTTTTTGTGTTAAATGATATGTTGTGTTTTTATTATCCCCATTGGTTGGCTATTTTTTCTTGATGTTAGAAGAGATAAAAAGCCATTTACTTCAATTTAGAAAATAACTTTTTCCCTGGTGTGTACTTTTTATTAATTGTTTAATTTCTAGAATTTGACCACATGATTTCCTGTCACAAAATTACCAAAGGCCTCAAAATAATAATGGATTACATATTGTAAGTAATTATTTTGACACCAATAGTTTCCTCTTAGTCAAGCCGTTCATACTATTGCCTCCCATCTCCACTGCTGCAGTTTATCACCCTTGCAGTGGTATTAAACAAGTGTTTGTGGATCAAGATTGCTGAAGAGATGTGGATCTGAAGCCCCAAAACACCAGAAACAAAGACACTTCTCCAGAAGTCAGTGGCTCATTTGAGTTACAGTGTTAAGCTGTTGTCTGCATACAGCTTGACCCAAACAGACACTTGGCAGAGCTGAGGGTAGAGGAATGAAGGTGGGGAGGGGTTGCAGCCTGTTTAAGCTGGCTTGATTGCTAAAGAAAACATTGTGCAACTGCATCTTAATCTCTATAACTAGCTATATAGGTAAAGAAATACTCTTTCCCTGTGTGGTGAGCTTTTTTAAGTTGCACATAAACACGATCCTGCATCCGCAACTGAGTGCTTGAACTTCCTGTATAAAGAAACGATTGACACGGTTGTACCTGTAGTTGTTACCTAAGACCTTGTCCATTCAGCTGAAGGGTTTGGCCTGGAAGATCCTCTACTCTGCTGTATTTCATTTGGGAACCACATATTTGGGGAACCATAGTTACATACAACAGAAACTTGTAGGTGATGTTGTTGGATTAATAGGCAAGAGGAGTAGCTAAAAGCATAAAAGCATTAATCCAGTTTTTAATGCACCTATTCTTTGTGGTGATTTTAAAGCGGGGGCGGGGAAGGAGGGCAAAATGAAACATGAGAGAAACCACCTGTAAATTAGAATTTAAATGTGTGTACAGTGGGGTGCCAAGGGTTGTCTCTTTATTGATGACAAGCCTATGCAGGAGGGGATCTTGGAATGTTGAATCACGTTATGTATCACAGTCCTGCTAATCCAGCGCTGTTTTAAGCAAAATTTGCTTTGAGCGAGTGGCCTTTCATCGCTTATTACAGGATCACTTTAAATACAATACAGCTAAGCAAAATTATGGGTTTTTTTGTATTATATGTATATTGAACATAAAATATATAAAGAATATGTCTTAAGTGAGTGGATTTAATCCATTTTGAGATAGTAAATGTACCTTGCCTTGGATTTTATTGCTTAAAACCTAAAAGGTAACTTTTGAACTTGAACATTCCTTCTGAAATTCAAATAAAGTATAGTTTGGTATGTTAAAATCTCACGTAATATACTGCACTTTAAGCTTGGGGAGGCCATAAATTGAAAGTACTGTTCTTGCACTAATAGAACTGTTTGACTGCTGGTGGTGACAATGCTCAAATGGCTTTTACTGTGTGTGTGGAGACTAGCGAACCAGAAGGATGGCAATCCTTTGAAACTGTATATAAATCAAACACTGTTATGGTTTAGGCCACTGTTCTCTTCCTACAAATTTTTTGATATTAACTCATCTCAAAAGATAGAAAGGTATCTCAGCTAAGCCAGTTTGTATGGAGTTTTGTGGCTTCAATAAGTCAGATGTGGAAAGCTTTTCTGAGTACATGTGCTGTTAGGGCTGAGACTGTCTTGGATGATTATTACAGTACAGAAGAATAACACTTTTAGTAGGGGTAAGGGACCTTTATACTGAACCGGCAGTTGCCTTCTTATTTCCAGTTCCTCTCTCATCTTGCTCTTCTGTTGGTGTTCAAAAGGGGTATTTCTAAGCAAAATGTCAGGGTTCTTCTAAGCAACTTGTGCTTTCTAAAATTCTATTGATCGTTGTCCAGCTCCTTCCTGCACTACGTAGCAGAGAGTTCTATTTCTGCCATTAGAAAACAAATTAAGTAAGAAAATATTCAGTATTTAGAGAATTGCCTAGTAGTTTCCCATAAATGTACACTTGAGTGGAAATTTACTATATGGTGTACTGCTTTGAAAAAGAAAATAGACTTTAAAATGTGTGCGCACGGAGCTCTGCATGTAGATAAGAAGTGTTTTATCACAGTATGATGTTGGAATGCTTATGCAAATGCTTATTTACTTTCTGCCATTACAATGCAAAATGCAGTAGAGATGGTGGTGTACTTCTCGGTGTGATATTAGCTAGTGCAATTTTAGAAATCATCTGTGCATCATCACGTACCATGAGACAGTTTTATCTGTAGACATTTTTTAGCCTTTTGCTTTTTCAGTGTTGGGTTGGTTTTGTTTTGTTTGTTTGGGGTTTGGTGTTTGATTTTTTTGGAGGTGTGTTTTGGTGTTTTTGTTGTTTTGTTTGTTGGTTTTTTTTTTAGGACTGTGAAGACTGCACTTTCTTAAACTTTGCTAAAGTTTGCTTTCTTTCTCCATTTTTCCTCCCTTGCCCCTCCTTATAGGTATACACACACACTTTTAATTCGTGGAAGCAGCAAGCCTGTATGTACTCTCCTCATATATCATCTTATTGTCAAGTTATTCCTTTTGTTTTTATGGCCTGGTCTTACCTATAGTTTCCTTCTCTTTTTTCCCCATCATTTCTCAGCATAGGCATATGCTGATATTCTGTTCCATTTCAGAAACAATCCCCTGTAATTAATTATGCATAACAAATTGACAGAAACCATGTAGAGGTGTAAGCATCCATAGTCTGTCATTAGGGTGTATGGCAAGTGGTATATCTGACAGAGCAATAGGTAGTCAATGTGATATTTTTCTGCTTTTTCCCTTCAAAACAGCTGCTTTGATTAAAATATAATATTTAATTTGAATTTGTAGTACCTCTGTCAGCTGAGAATTGTAGCTAGAATTTGGGGCTTATCAAACACATTGAGGTCAGAACTTAAACAGTTACACTAGCTTCAATGCTCTTCAGGTTTTTAAGTTATTAGTACAACTTTCTGAAAAATTCACATGAATGTACTTGTAATATTTTGAAACTTTTTTCTAAGAGTGCATAGAATAAAATGTGTTCTGACACTTGTTTCTGTGATGCACAGTCAGTAACTGGGGAAAAAAGAACTTTTTAGGATTTTGTTTTTTTTAAATATTTGTGATGAATCCCCTTTCAGTATCTCAGACTACAGAGCCTCTAATCCTCAAGGAAGAGCTGCATTAGATAGAACTTTGAAATAAACAACTTGTTGCCTATGAAAATACTAATATTTATGATCAGCTCACATACTTAAATACAAGGACATAGATTATCAATCTGCTGATGGTGTGAAAACAAGAAAAATGTGGAAGTGCTAGAATAATGCTAGCCTTTACCACCCTGCACTAAGTAAACCCTATTGGTGTGTACTTTGAAACTAATCCTGTATTGCCTTCCAAAATCTCAATTATCTTAGTCTTTTTGGAACTGTTGATACAAGATTCAGACCAAGTAGATGGTTATTTCACTGTTAATGACAGAATAAATTTAAAAGCTAAAACATTTTAGAAAATGGCCTGAGGGACTTCCAGAAAGAAAATCTGCCTTGAAAAGATTCAGTTTATTTCTGTGATCTCAATATTTTTATAGTCTGTTTTGCAAATCTCTTTTCTTCCTTCTTTGCGGAAGATCTGTATAAACGTGACAGCAAAAATGGTTAAAATCCAAACTTGTAGAAGTATCAGTGTTCTTTAATTTTCTATTTGTATTCAATTTTGCCTATTATCACATATAAAGATACCTAGAAATAATTTAAGCTTTTGTTCTTAAAAGTAGGTAAATACAATGCTTAGTGCCTGATTCATCACTTGAAATTGCGTGTTCGTGAACTTTCTTGAAAATGGGTTCTGCTACCTGCTGGTGACTAACACTAATCTTAAATGCTGACGCTTAATACTTCCTCTAAACTGTGATGTTATCCATGCAGAACAATTTTAATCTATGGCCTTGGTCTTTGGCCCTAATTTTTTTGTTTGTTTTGTTTTTTATTGCAATGTGGGAGATGGAAAAGGCTGGCACAAACCATTCTTGGTTGTTCCAGAGAAAGATGTTTACAACTTTGTATGTATTTTAGAAATTTATTGTAACACTTTTTAACTTGTGAGAGGAGTTTCCATAGTAAACTTGAAACCTCTTGTCCTAATGAGGTGAATACAGACTTTTGAATAATAGAGTGCTATCTAAGCTTCCAGAAGCTGTTGGGTGTGATGTTGCTCACTTACACCACAGGAGGGAGTTAAACAGCAGTCTTTTTAAATATTTTCAGTTATGGCATCATTTTTTCTTAGTACAGTGCATTTCATTTTCTAAATATGGTGACTTTGACTTGTCTTATGGATTGTCACTGCAAATAGGTTAATGTACAAAATCAATACACAGTGGTTATGTATTGTAACTGTTTACAATTGAACTCTGAGTACCAATTGATGGGTTTTATCAAGCTATTTAAAAACAGAAATAAAAATCTTTTAAAAAATGATCTTTTGTCTGTGCTCAACAAAAGAGCTAGTCTTGGTGCTTCTAATTTTTCACTGTATAACTTGTACAGATGTACTTAAAGATACCATGTTTCTGACAATATAAAGTCAAACAGTGAGTGGCTTCTTCAGAGATACAATTTGAGATGTGTGTTTACCAAAACCAAAACAAATTTAAAACCTGTGTGAGAATAAAAGGGCTAAATGCCTTATGCTTGGCCTTGGAAATCTGGTATCTGAGCTCTAGGCTACCTTAAATCATGTTAGCCACCAATATTCATTCATTGGCATTCTTTTTACACTTTTTAAAAATTTTTTATTCACACACCTTAACAAACCAGTTACATTCAATGTAATTCCAAGGTATTTCCTACCTAACTAGCTCTGATCTTGCAAAAGAATTTCATTTTAGAAGGGGAAAGCAAACCATGCTAAATATGTAGAATGGCCATAGCAACTCTCTTGCGTAAGTCAGGATAACATTGCTGGATGTTCTTCTTCAGGGTTAAAATCACCTTAGTATTAACAGATACGTCAGACCTCTTGGTTTTTTTTGAATAAAATATTCTCATTAAAGGAGTGCAATAAACATGTATCCTCTGCTTAATGTTGAGCATTAAAAAACATGGAAAAAAAGGAAAACCCTTACTTTTCACATCTCTTCTGAAAGTTGCTAGCAGCTGACTTTTTGATTCTAGACTCAAAAAGACGTAATTAACTTAAAGTTTTTGTTCAATCTCAGGGTCCCTTGATGCCACAAGTGATACACTTTGAGGAAGTATGTTGTTATTTGCTGTATTCTGAAAAGAAATGGTATTGACAACCCTGAAGAAAAGGCTGATATCTTGAGTACAAAATTAACGTTTACTATTTTTCTTAATGATGAATGCTGAGAGCATCTTTCCCCTCAAAACATGCATATAAACAGAAAAAAAGAAGGGGTGGGGGGGCAGGGGGAAAGGAAATTGAATGTTATTATCTAATAATGTCTGTGAAGTTTCAGCATGTGGTTAGACATCCACAGTTAAGAAAGTGCTATCAGTGTGCTCTCTGCACTTCACTGCAGATTATTCATTGCTTCCAGAATTCTCATGGTACATGCTGAAGTAATAGTTTCTAATCTCTCTGGCTGCCTGCAATGTTCCAGCCAATCTACTGTGACAGTGATGTGATCTAGCCTCATTTTGTCATCACTTTCAGATGGTTTATCAGTAGTTTTATATGTATTTTTATACAAATGGGCATGACACCTGCAGTACATGGGGAACCTCAAGGAACTCAGAATACCAATTACCAAATAAACTCAGGAATAGACATGCTACCACATGCATATCCAAATCTCTTCCTATTAGGATCTGAAGTGGTTTGAAGTCAGATTCAAGTTGGTGGACTATGACTTTGTGGTAGTCTGTCTTTGTTCATCTCAAACTACAGAATTCGATGAGACCATCTCATCTGTACAGGAGCCCAAATTTCCTTTGTGCAAATCTGAGATTGCCAGAGGACCTTTTAGCAGTTTAGACACATCACAACGTTTATCTCTTCAGTATGTTTCTTAGCTGTTGCCTTTTCTGGCAGATACGATAGCAGCTTAAAATTAAAAACCCAAAACCTCAAACCAAACACAAATACCAAAGATTCTGCTGAAGATACTAACATTTCTTAAGGAGACAATTTTTTAAAAGTAGATAGGGTGCTTTACCTTCCATTAAAAAAGAAAATATTGGATGGAGGTCTTGTTATCAAGAACTGTGGTGTGCTCGTAAAAAAGCATGTTCTAGGTCTCTTGAGCGTTAGGAAGCGCTACGTCTATTTGTTATCACAAGTATTTTCTAGACATATCAAAATACTCCCTTATTTATCTTTAAATTCATAATTCAAAGAAAAGAAAAAAAAATCCAAACACATTTTGGAATTCTTTCAGGTATTATGCATTGTTAAAAGTATTCCCGGGGCAAAGGACCAAAACCCAACACAGAAGTCAAATGCTCACCTCTTGCTCATTAAACAAAAGCCAGCAGCAATGACAAGCAGGATGTTTTTGATGCCCTTTTTTTTGGGGGGTGGGGTGGGGGAGTGGGGGGAGGCTAGTGGCTGGAGCTTTTAATCACTTTGGCTGGAAGTTATTCGCAAATAACCTGTCTGAGCTCAGTAATCCTGTCTGGCTTCGTATAGTAAAAAAATCTTTTCTACAGGAGAGATTCCTAAATTGCTTTTCAGATCTTAGCCTTGTATTTCAGGTATTGCACACCGACTGCTAGCATGTATGACCTGCTCCAGAGTTAGAATAGTTACAGTATTTCCAATTTCTGGCCTTTGCTCCCCTCCTTCGACATAAAAGCATTTAAGATCTAAAAAAACCAAGAAGAACTTTTTTTATACTCTATAGCACCTTTCCAAGGGCTTGCTTGTACACCTTCATGTGTCTGTCATTTTAGGTCAGATTTGTAGATGTTGAATTTTCCATCAATTGGGCTGAAAATCAGAGACTACCAGAAAAAAACTAGATTTACTTGTAAACACAGAATGAAAATTCAAACCTTTTTCAAAGTTGGATAGCCTTCTTTTATCTTCTGTTCCCTCTAGCTGCTTTCCGAGTGAGAACATCTGTATAGACTATAGCTGATTTTGAGTCCCTCACTTTGATATACGGTGTGTGTTCCCAACAATCTGTTGCTTAAAATAAAAGCTGTCTGGTCTGTGTTGTTGCTGTCAAATATCATTTTCAGAGCTCTTCCTCACATTTTCTTTCTGGTTTATAATCATTCATTTGCAGTTGATAACTGTATCTTCTGATTTCTTCCTATTTAGCTAATTTACTTACTTGCCAATGCCAGCAAGCTAGATGTCTGTAGAGATTTTCATCTCTGGATGTTTTGTTATGGTCAGTTCATCAAGCTTCTTTGCTACTTGCTCAATTTACAGTTAATTCTAATATATTTTCATAAAGCATCCGTAAGGCATTGTAGCTGTTCCTGAAGGGATTATTTAGCAGTTTCTCTTTCCTCACATAGGAATTGTTTTTTTCTGAAGGCCCCTATTGAAACAGCATTGTCCAAAGGTTTGATTCCATTTTGTATCTTGCTATTGTTACAATAGTTAATATAAAAGAATGCGTCTATCAGTGAAAATACCTCTAGTAAACCTTTGTTACTCACATGCGCTTGTTAAATCCAGCAGCTGATCTGCCTGGGAGGGAACTGCACTTCCGCCTCCTAGCAGATATTCTAGCTGTGATAAATAATGACATACCCAAGATGACTCTTCTCAACCTAACATAACAAAACTTAAGAGGTAAGGAATAAAGTCAGGGGAACAAAACCAAAGACCAACCAAGAAAAAAAAAAGTGCTTTGAACGTATTCTTGGTTTAATTTTGATAGGTCATTTTGACAGAAACATAGGATGAGAAGATGTGAACTACAACGTGACACAAGAGGCAACATAGGTATGATCTGATTTTCCTTTATAACAGGAACTCTGTCAAATAGTTCAGATCCCATGGAGGGGCTGGGGTTAAATAAGGACTGCAAATGGACTCAGAGGAAATAAACAAGTGCAAGTGTTTTACATCCATCTTATGGAGAAGGAAAATTACACTTTTACTATTTTTCCCGCAGAGTTATTTCTGTTGTCCTTCCAGTCCTACATACACTTTATGAAAATGCTGAACTAGAAGCTGAAATAGTCCATTAAAAATGTGGAGAAAGCAAGCAACGTGTTGGGGTTGGTTTTTTACATTTCAAAAAGTGTAATCAATAAGAAATCTGATAGTAGGATTTATCTGTTTAAGTAACTTAAAGTGGTTTTAGTAGGACAATTCACAGCTTCAATCCTGTAATCCAATCACACAAGATCAGTACTGATGTCTAGCCTTGTTGACTTAATCAGAGCTCTGTAAGCATGAGGATCTCCCTATGTGAACCAAACCACAAGGTCTGGACTTCTGTGTTTTATGTGAATATCCTTACAGTTAGGCCACATTAAAAGTCCAGCCCTACTGACAGTAGAGTCAATGTGAATCTTCCCAGCAATTAAAATGGAGACAATGCCATGTTCCTGAAGTGCTTTGAAATTCATCGCATACTTTCCAAATACTGTACTCCTCGTAGAAAAACAATCTTAAAATGTGAGTATATTATATTGAAACAGACAGTCAGCATTTACCAGCTGAGAAGTATAAAATAAAATACACAATGTCCAAAGTTACAGCTTACTGGATGGTCTTATAAAACAGAGAAAACTCCTAGGAATTCCAGTTTATAAAATGGTGTAATTTGCTACTTTATTTGAATGATTAAATTGCTAACAGCTTTTGCTAAGAATTTTTACATAGCTTTAGTTACTATTGTTTTTTAATCTTAGATATTCTCACATGAACTGCACAAAGTCATTGTTAACCAGGTTATTTTATGCAAAGTAAGTGTAACTTCGGTGTTTTGTTCCTGGAGTATTAAATTTTAATTTTTTTGTCTCTCAACTACACATCGTTCACCTGTGGTAAGCTGGCTCTTGCATTACTTTGTTTAAATTCAGCTGCTTGATGTTGATGCTGCAGTTAAAGCAACAGAAGTTTAATATTTTTATCTACTACTAATGATCAAGAAAATATATTGGTCTATCTTCTTGAAATGGTGAGTTAATGAAGTCACACCAAATTACATTAATTAGAAAGTCCTTACAAGAAATTAGGCTTTTAGAAGAAATGGGTATGAAAAAATATTTTCAGAGCTGTTTTTCTTTTCACAGTTTAAATCACAACAAATTCTGCTTTCAAATTAATCTGACAAACATTGTTATGTTGCAATTATTTCTTGTTATTTTAAGAAAGAATCCACAGTCAGTTTCTCCCAGTTATTCTAAAGGGTGTTGCAACTGACACACACATCAGCAGAGTAGTAATAGAGTGTCTCCTTGCAATTTCCACTTGTAACAGAAGACATCCCAACTAACAGTAAATTCAATAATTCAGGGAGAATTTTACATGACATTGTTTTAATGTGCTGTTATTACCAGTAGCTTTATTAAAGAAGTACTACAGAAGTCTTAAACAATAGCTGATTGTTAGAAGGGGAGAAGAAATTATTTTAATCAGGCAGACTCCAAACTCAGAGGTGGAGTCTACATCTAAACTTTTGCTAACGGGCTCCGTAAGGAAATCAAAAAAGAGTTCCCATTATTTAACCAATTACTGAATGTGAATAGACATGCCTCTGTTCAAAACTGGACTGAAACCAATGTAGTATATCCACACCAGCTTTGTAGCAGCCTTCAGAGTCTTTTGCCTATCATACTCCCAGCATACCTCTAATCTTGTGATCTAGAGATAAAAGACCATTTCATTAACATAAAATATGAAATTTTAGTTTTCTGACTGCATGTATATAACCATATATAAGTATTTACATATAAACATACACATGCAAAAGTATCTTTGGTTGTTTAGCTCAAGACTAAATTTCTGCTTAAGTGCTTTCCATTAATGATAAAAAAGTCCAGTAGCAAAGAATGGAAACACATCCCTAAGTGCTACACTGAGCATGGTAAAAGCACACCTTTCTTTTCTGTTGTATTATTCTGGAATTAACATGGATCTTTCAAAATCCCAGTGTGATAAAGATACTGCTTTACTCATTCCTATTGCCTACAGTCAGCATTCTGGAATGTTTAATTGATTAGCAGTTTAGATTTCTGAGAAGACTGCTTTATCTGCATTTATCTGACATTACTTACAGTTTCATAATCTAATAAAAATAGTATTATCTTGTTTCTAAGAGTTTCAAGACAGCCTTTGTTTATTTTAGCTGAAGAACGAAGAAGATTTTATCTCTTTTTAACTCATATATGTATATCTCAGCTTTACTAAAACAGAATGAAATACAACATTTATAGAAAGGAGGGCTTTGTATAAATTATGCAGAAAGTCCATACCATTTCAGGAAAAAGCAGCAGCTAGAAAAAGAACTGTCAGGCCACTGTTCTTCATAAAGAGTACATCTGGAAATTCCATAGAAGCAATCAGGACACTGAAGATTCAAATGCCTAAAAATACTTCATGGCATGATTTAATCTATGAAGGAGATAACCATTCCTGTCAACAAGTTAAAAAAGGTTTTCACTGTGAGAGAATGAGACATTATTTAAGAATATAAATAGTACTCAGATAACAGTCTATTTATCTTGCAAATGTGATGAAGATGTTGAAACAATTATCTGTTTGTTTTAATTGTAGTTATCTGCCATCTTGTTTTTCAGGTTTGGAGTCTTCCATACATGCTGAGTTCTGGAAAAGCCTTACAGATGGGAATAAAGAGCAAGGGCATGATTTTGTTAGTCATGAGAATTTAGCTGTGCTCATTATCCATCTTCTACTGAAATGGTTTCTCTTCTAGCAGGAATACCAGAATGCAGGCCTTACCAGGCCAGAGAGGAGAAAACATCCTTGCAGAAAATAATTAATTTGTTTTCAGCTGGTACAATAACTGAACTAAATATCCCAGATTCTCATGCTTTTGAAGTGTTCTCAGTCAACAGCAGATTTAAAAAACTTCTATGTGAAAAGTCTTTCAGGTATAAATGTACTGTTACTTCCTAAAGCTTTTGATTTTTTCCCCACAAACATATAAAGAAATGGAGAATATATTCTGTTAAAAAAAAATATTCTTTATCCAGTGTGAAAATGTTGAGCAGTATGCATTTACTTGAGCAGCTTTGCAGATTAAAATTGTGCAGTAGATATTTTAAATGTCAATAATTTTTCTATAAAAAATGCCTTAATAGTTCTGCTATTTTGAAAACAAAAGATTTGCTTTCAAAATATATCTTCACCATCTTTGTTTAATTTTGGCTATTTGGAAATTTTCTGCATCCTGCTGAATGGCACACCTGATGCAGACATCCTTAGAGGAGACCTTGCATCTGTACAACTGAGATTTCTGGTATTTGAAAATATATTGAAGCTTTTAAAGATACACATAAAAAAAGGAAACAAAAAAGCTTTAATTGAATTACTTTATAGGACAGTACTTTTTCAAATGTGTCTATTGTATTTTGTACACTAAGTCAATTTTTTTTTACATTACATTGCTTGTTTTATCTGAAGCATGGCAATTTGCCAACCTTAGCTTTTAGTGATAAATTCTGCTATACAAAGCAGAAGTTTTTATATCTGAGGCCATTTCCTTCTGCTATTTTATCATCTTCCTGGTTTTGTCTGCTTTCAATAAATGCCTTTGTATTTTCACATCTTTTATATGCATGTATACACAGATCCTTTCCTCTGTATTAAAACTGATAGTTGCAAGTTGGTAAGGATAAAAAAGACAGACTGTTGACTTCAATTTCATTGCACTAATATACTACATGGATGCTTTTATATTACAGTATTAAAAAGTCTTAACATATTAACAGTATTTCCTGAATTTGGGAGTGGGGTGGGGAGGCAGGGGTTGATGTTTCATAACAAGGTTTTAAAATGGAAATAATTTCTGTGTACAGCTATATTCGAGTACTACAGATTGACACACGGAGGCTGGGTTCTCACAGTGAAAATGCGTTATTTTAAAGCATCTAAAATTTAAGCATATTGAAATTTACAATCTGAAAAGAAATTATGGTGGAGGCCAAACATGTCTCCTTTATCTGTCCCAAGAGATCGAATATTTCTGCCTGAGGAGAAAAATCTAGAAAACTCAGCAGTAAGGAGAAGCCACAGAGATCCCTGCACACTCAGTGGAACCCAAAGAAACCTGAGGGAAAGGAGCACTGAATTAGGGATGGTCAGGGGAGAGGAATGAGACTGGAGTAAAGAAGTTAAAGTTACAATGCAGCAAACTGGAGAAAAGCTTTTGGAACTTACAAGAAAGAGAAGCTGTCCCTGATGTCACTGCCCATTTTAGCAGTCTGTCATGAATTCTTCTTTCCCACAAAAAACTGTTACTAAGGATGTAGGCTGAAAATCATCATGTACTAATCTTTTTATGAAGCTGTTTTTGTTGTTGTTCTGTAGACCTATTGTTCTTTTACAATTATATTAATAGACTAAAAATAACAAGGGCAGTTCTATCAGACATAAATTACAAGTTTGTTTCTTAAGAATTATTATTTTATACTGTGCTGATTGAGATCACAGAAATCCTTTTCTAACCACAGAGGTATAAGGTACCAAATTCATCCTTCATGTAACTGCACTGAGGTAAATGGAGTTACATAAGGAATTAATTTGACCTGTCTCCTCCATTTCCTTGGAAAAATTCTTTGTTTTAGCACTTGCCAAGTTTTAACTTTGACTCTCCCTTGCTTAGAGACAGTTTTTCTTTCTTTAAGACTATAAAGAGAAATACAGCAGGAAAAAGATAATTAAAGTGAAGATCTGCTTTTTAAATTGAAAGAACACTGCAATTATGGTAAGAAAATACCAAACCCTTTTTGTTTTGGTATAGAAGCATATGGGATTATTCTAACATACATAAGGATATGAAAGGAATAAAATAGTATGTACAGCCATGAGAGGGAAAGGATTTAAGTGATGTTTTTCTGCCTTAGACCCCATGTTTTTCTTTCTAACTGCAGCAGTTGGAATAAATAGGGACCTTTCTTGGTTAGAGACAGTAAGAATTTAAAATATGACACATCACCTTTTAACAAAGAATCACCTCCCCTTTTCACCTGGACTCAGCAGGAGCTAAGTATTCAAAAATAACCCACAAGACAAGCTGAAGGCATACTCTCACCAGTATACAACTGCAATTTCATGATACAATAAACTTAATTTTTGGATGGCAACATGGCACAAAATTCTTTATACAAATTCAACTCACCAGTACAAAGTTATTTAAAAAACAAAATCCTCACAAAACAAGGAGTGGAGAGTGGGTTTACTCCTGATGATTTTATGTTAGGGTTGCTATCATCTGTCTTCCTGCTGCTGGTATAAAACCAGGATAAAGCTTGGTCTAAACACTGTAACTCATAGCTGGCTAATCTTGACAGGAATGCAATTACATGCTCATATTTGATCTTGATCGATTTATTACCATTAGATGATCTAGTATTGCAGAGATCAGACATTAACAAGCATGTACGTCTGACTACAGGCACAGTTTGAGAAGGGCCGAGCATGAGGGATCAGAAAGTGAAATTGATGGAGAGTCTGTGGTTCAGAGTAAGGTTAGAATTATGCAGGGATATTGTCCCCACTGACAAAATAACTACCCAGCAGCCTGCCTTCCTTCTTTCCACACCATCTGTGTATCACAGTCTACCAATGCTGCAATTGTGCCAATGCAACTGTTTGTGGGACCAGAGTGTGAACTTAATCAATGGAATAATTCTGGTTAAAAATGATTAGTTTAGACAGAACTTTTAAAATCTGGATTAAGTGATCTGATTTACAGCGTGGCTTCACAAACGGTTGCATGAACAGCTGAGAGGGCACTAAAAGTCACAATCATTAGTTGCCAGTTCCTGCTTCTGTCTAAATTTATGGTTCCATATTTATTAAACCCAGATTTGTGCACTGCTGACTAGCCTGCCGCAAGATTTGAGCCAGCTCATGTGGAGATATGCAATTGCATTTCAGATGCTCACTGGTCAATCAACAAGAGCACCTGGTCTAACCTTCCTAAGACTGTATGTCACGAGGGAGTCCAGCTTGTCACTTGGCTGCCATAGGTACCGTGGGATGCCAGCCCTGTTACACTGTGGAGTTGTTTAAGAAGGCTTCTCTGGGCAGGGAGGAGGAAGGAACTTTGGGGGCTTCCCCTGTTATCAGCACTACTACAATAAATCCCTCAACTGCTGCCTTATGCATGCAGCTAGAGCAGGACTCATGCATGGTTTGCAGCCCAGCTACAGCTCCCAGTGTAGGATGAAATAGGAATTTCAAATTCCCAGGCCTCGGTGAGACTGGAGAGTGGTATGCAATATAATACATTGAACCATCGCAAACTGGAGTTACCGAGCAGAGGTGAATTCACAGACTGGCTACTTCTCAGGGTGGGAACAGAGTTGGGCCTTAATCAGTGCACTCTCCTTTGAGAATTACTTTACATCAAGCTCTTTCATTTTCCTGAGACAGAAAAACCCTCTCAATCTTCATGCAAAATTCCACTCATGATCTGTTTCAGCCCATGTCCTTTGAATCCAAGTCCTCTTTTTCTGTTATTTTAGGCACAGCTTTCATGCTAGAAAGCATCCTGTTTGGGTCTAGTACTATGCATAATTAATACAGGTAGAACAAGTTCTAATGCAAAGTATATTTTGGATCATAAGTATTACAGAGTTGGTGGACCTCCACAGTTTTTAATGCATTTGGTTTTCCTCACTGGGACATTCTGGTGTTCTTCACTCAGTGACTCACCAGTGGCCCTATCGGTGTTACAGAATGGAAACAAGCACTGACTTCCAAAACCAGTAATATTTAATGCTAGTAGATTAAGCTCATTTATTAGTCTTAAAAAACCAACCAACCTCAAAATATGTCAAGAATTGGAATTTGAAATAAGCTGCAAATAAAATTCTGGACGTGATTTAAAAGTCCATCTGGAGAAAAACCCATGCAGAATTCTTAGAAGAGAGGCATCTTTAACCTTCCAGGTTTTGACTATTTTAAGGGAACGAGCTTCCTATCAATACAAAAAAGCACCATTCATAAAAGATGCTTGCCTTGCTAAGCTTCAGCTTTGATGTTCTGCAAAGCAATATAAAATACTTGCACATACAATTTTTTTGGACTAAATGAAATGTGCAAGCACTTTTGAAACCGTTAAGACAACCAGCAAACAGGATTTTCTATAAATGTGTTTTTCCAGCTGAGACAAATATGATATGTGTGACAGCATAAACATTTTAAGAAACAATACATGGCTAAAACCCGTCTGGCAGACAGAGGAAGTCAAAGAGTTTGCCTTAGGGGTTCAAGAATACCAGATTATTCAAGTACTGATAAATAAAAAAGGAAAAAAAAGAAAAAAAGTAAAAAAAAGACATGATGATGGACTAAGACCTTCCTGCCTGGAAACTATTAGGCAATGCTTATTAAAAAATACAAATTGATTGTCTAGATTTGAAATAAAAGTATTCTTTAATACAATGGCTGAGTATCGATGACAGTGATTCTGACTATCAACAAGGTATTGTCTTAGGAACGGTAATGCTCACACCATTTTTCTAAAAATGTGAGCATCTAAGTGAGCAAGTAGTAAAATCAACCAAATAAATCTAGTTTACAAAATGTTGCACATCTGTATTCTTTAAGATGTATCTATATTCTTTGAGATATATCCATAGTCTTTAAGATATGTCTATATTCTTTAAGAATGTATTCTTAAGACTGTACAGATGTTGTGTCTTTAAGATTAACTGTTCTCCTTTAAGTATAAAATCCTTCTTACCAAATCTAACAGAACTCACAGTAAGCCAGACTTGCAAATTGGTGATGTCTTGACTGAACGGATGAAATGGGAATACCTGCATGCAGGATGACTACCTCCTTAAATAAGATTTCAAAGACTCTTTCTTCCTTTCAACAGTAAGGTGCATTATTCCATCTCCCTGTGTCTGATACTGACATCTAGTCTAATGGCAGTTACTTTATTTCTTTTGGCATTGAGAAAATTCAGAATTGTATTTCTTGTCTTTGAATACAATGTTACTATCTACTTTCCAATTCTTATCCATGTAATGAACATCATCCTAACTCATGCTTTTGATCAGAAATAAGTTTTCAAAATCTATCATCACAAAATGGAATTTTACACCACTGAAACATTTGCATTACTGAAAGAGGAAACTTATCAAAGTAAGATTAAGCTTATTTCTTTCTACAGGTAAACTGAAGATGAATAATGAAGATGTTTTTTCAGAATTTCCATTAACCAATAAAGAGCAATCCAGAAAAAAGGGAATCCTTTCTTGCTGAGAAAAAGATCTGATAACCGACAGGACTTTCCTACTCTTGAATTATTTGATTATTTAAAAAAAAAGAAAAGAAAAAAAGGGAGGGGTAAAGATTAATTTTCATTTTCATTCACTACTGCTTGGAATCTGGTTCAAATTGAAACCCATAGAAATGGCTTAATATTTAACGAGCAGTTTAGACCACAAAAATGTGATGGAAGGGATTCAGTTGTCTTCACTGACTCTCTGTGTAGGGACAAATGTCATAACAGATGTGCTCCTGACCCCTTAAAATGAAAAATGACATGATAAATTGCTACTTAGTGGAAACTGAATCAAAACAGATACTAAACTATCCAAAGAGAAGACAAAAAGACAATGCATGTTACCTGAAAATTCAGCAAATAACCACATTTATCACTAAGGAATCAAACCTGTCAACAGCAGGTTTTGGAGAAAGCCAAATTTTCCCCTAAAAATAATTTAAACAGACCAGCTATTAGACTATTATTTACACAAATGATAGACTATGAAGTTCTTCCAACACAGAAGGTTACACTTGTGGATATAAAACTGGCAAAACATACTTGTGGTAAAAATAGAGTTATGACTACAAAAGGGACTGCAAGAAAAAAAAAAGATCAAGCAATCTTTAGAAAACTGTTGATTGAAACCCTATTAATATGGAGAGAAAAATAAAATTCATACATATATCAAAACAGAGGAACGATCAAACTTCCAGAAAACCAAGTAGGTGCAAAAGAATTACTCACATGAGCAGGAAATAGTTTATTGGAGTGTATCCTAAAACTTGCCAAGATTGTAACCTGTCTTGCTACCTGGCATCTTTGTTGGTAAGAAACTACCCAGTATTTAATGACAGTAGCACTGTTACTGTTAAACTACCAAAAACTATAGTGTAGTTCTGCTATGGTAGAACTACTATAGCTATGATGTAGAACTATGACTGTAATTCTTCAGTTGATTTTGTACATTTTGAAAAAATCTATTCCTGACCTAGTTAGGTTTATAGCCAGACACAATACTTATTTTTATACACAGGAAAATGAGACAACAAGGTAAAAGGTTTGATCTTAAAAGTTTCTCTCACACATCTCACCTTAAGATTAAACACCAAGTAAGCACCTTGTACACACAAATAACAGTTTTATGCCTAGAACGCTTGTAGGATCAGGCCCATGCAGAACTAAGTCCATTTATAATAAACACAGTATGTGTGAAAATTTCAAGTTTTAAGGAATATCTGCTATCATTTCAGAGACATACAGCCTTGAAGAAGACACTATAATTTCAATACTCTTTCATACTATGTATCATTAATAAGTAATCCTACTAAAACAGGACTGGAAAGAACAGATTTTCCTTGAGAGGGTATTGAATGACATACATTTCAGAGTAAGCTATGTATTCAATAATACAAAATACCAAAAATTTAACTGTTTACTCAAGTTAATAATGAAGTTACAATAAAGAACGTTTTGCTTATCTCACAAATTTGGCATTGTCTGATTTCACCATAAAGTTTATATAAAATATCCCAACTGATCACTTATAACTAGGACAGACTTTTTTCATATCTTGCTTGCATCACAAAATCATTTTTATCTTTGCTATTAATTTGGAGAATTTTAAAACTTTGTATTGCTTCCATGAAGTCAACAGGAATTTTGCATTGCACTGGTGGTAGGACTGTTCTCCACAGCTCACCCTTCTCTGCTATTAGAATTAGTGATTGATCTATGTTTTATTTTGCACTAGAATTTTCCTTATAGCAAAACTATATTAAGTTAGGAAGGAGGGAAAAAAGATGATACTGACAAATGAAAACAACAAAAGAAAGGAATATATTTTATATAAAGGTGTAAAACAACACAGATGAAATGAAAGTAAACAATCTGTGATCAATTATAAAATTGGAATTTTTCTCATGAACCAGATTCCCCTCTAATGTAAATTAACAGTTTGCTCAGTGTGCAAAAATATTCAAAGCCCACTGTCAGTTCAACTGCATTCAGACTTATTTTAAAACCATCCTGTAATTACACTTTATAGACACACATTTCAAAATAAATCTCTTACCAAGGTAATGGTTCTGTTTTATGTAATCATATCCCTTTTATACACTAACTTACTAAACTTATAACAATGTTGAATTTAAAATATGAAAAGAGGAGTGCTTTAAAGGTTTGTGATTTTTATGAGTTGTAGATGAGGTAAAACGCTTTGTCACCACAGCAGCTGTCAGAGCCAAACCTCAGCTCTCAGCAAAATGGGCTGTAATAACCACCTATTAGCCGCGGTGTCAAGAGGTGAGTGCTCCCGCCACAGCCTCCTAGACGGTGCTCTGTCCCATGCCAGCCTCCATGAGGAAAATGAAAACCCCGATATCTTCCTGTTGGCTGACCCTTTCCTCCCACAGCTTCCTTTCTGAGTAAAATTTTGACACCAAAGGTTTTAAAAAAATAAAGAGGGGTGGTGCCAAGGAAGGAAGGAAGGAAGAGTGGTCTGTGCCAGCACACTTCTGCTTACCTTTACGGACTTTGGAGGCTGCTGATAGCCCAGCTCCCGTGGTATCTCACTGAAGATCTTTACTGAGAACTTAAGAAATCCCACAGATACTTTGACTCCTAGGGCAGTAAGCAGGCAAATCCTTTCTGTTACCAACACAGACAATACACACCAGCACAAAACCCTGCGCTGCATACGGGCAACAGTCGCATTTGTACACCAGGCTCCTCACGACCCCTGCGGCAGGGGAAGCACCCAGCACCCCTCCAGCGCCGGACCGGACCCAAGAAGAAGGAGCAAGGAAGACTCAGCAGAAAACATGCAGAAACATCATACGCCTCGGGCTCCTTTTCGGAGACTTCAACCCACGCCGTCCCCCTTCACGACGCGGTTCCAGACCAGCCTTCCTGTCACCTCCCGCCCCTGCCCCTGGACCCCTCGAAAAGAGCCACCGGCTCTGCGGACATTTTCTGGCCGCCGCAGACCCCGAGAAACAACCCCCACCGACACGAAACCCGACTGACTCGACGGCTCCCCTCAGCCCCTCCTACCGTCGCCCCCCGGCTGCTCCCCGGCGGGCGCCCCGCAGGCCAGGCTCCTCCCGCCCTGCGACCGCCGCCCTCGCCCCCTTCCCCGCCGCCACAACCCACGGGGAACTCGTTTTAGGGGCCTCAACGCTGCCAGGCCGCGCCGCGCGAAACCTGCCGGGGAGGGAACACCGGAAAAAGGCGGAGAGGCGGGAAGGAGACAGGCTCCCCTCACCGGGCCCGCTCCGCCGCCGCAGGGCACGGCCGAGGAGCTGCCGCCCCCTGAGGGGAGGAGGCAGCACGGCGGTGGCCGGCGACCCTGTGGCGGCGGAGGGGGGGGTGGCGGCGCAGGGCCGGCCGGGCCTGCCTTCCCCCCTCCGCCCCTCCGCGGGTCACATGAGAGGGGCGGGCGGCTGGGCCGAGGCGGCGGCTGCCGCCGGGTCTGAGGCAGGGCTGGGCGGAGAGGGACGGGGCAGAGGAGCGCGGCGGCCGTAGAGGAGGAGGAGGAGGAGGAGAAAGAGAAAGAGAAGCGGCCGTGAGGCGCCGAGCGAGTGGAGCGATCCCCGGGCCTCCCTCAGCCGCGGCCGTTGCGGAGCGCCCTGCCTGCGGCCCCAACATGGACGAAGAGGGCGGCGGAGGTGGCGGCGGTGAGTGGCGGCGCTTGTGCGGGGGGGGACGGGACGGGACGGGACGGGACGGACGACGACGACAACGGGACGGGGACGCGGCCGCGGCCCCTCACCTGGCCGTGAGGAAGGCGCGCTCGCTGCCGGGGCGCCCCGCTGCCGGGCCGGTGTGTGTATGTGGGTGTGGGGGTCGCGGCTTCCCCGCCTCAGAGGCCGTGACATTTGCTCCCGCCGCGCCCTTCTCCTCCGCGCCGAGCTGCCCGCCGCTGCTGTGCCCCCGTCCTGCCCGGCGTGTCCGCCCCCCCCCGGGGGCGGTGAGGGGCCAACCCGAGCGGAGCGACCGTAACGGCGAGTAACGAGCAGCTGCCCGGCGGCCGGGAGCGGAGGAGCGTCGCGGCGGGGGCTGGCGATTTCGCCGGCGGCCACAATGGGGGCTCTGTGCCCCGCGGCGGGCGCCCCCGCGGCTGGGAAGGGTCAGGCGGGGGTGGGGAGGGCGTGAGGCGGGTTTGTGGCGGCTCGGGGGGGTTCGGGCACAAAGGGGGGCGGCAGGGGAGGGTAAGGCAGGGCAGGGGCGTCCCCGTCCCCCCGCTGCGGTGACAGCCCCGCGACATCGCTGCGCTCCCGGCGTGCAGCTGCTCGTCTGCTGGGGAGAGGGAACCGGGGGGGGGGGGGGGGGGGGGGGGGCAGAAAAAAGTATGTGTCTGGCAGCGTACGAGCAGTGAAAAGAATAATTAAGCTTTGCGAGGGCTCTGTTTGTGTGTGTCATCTTCATGGAGGCTCGGTGATAATCACGGGGCGGTTCATCCAGTTTAAACAAGGTGAACTGTTTCTGAAGGCAGGGGTGTTAATGCTGCCAGATACTACTTTTAGAAAATCCGGACTCGCATCTTGGGGGAGCTTTTATTTTTAATTTTTATCTTTCGAAGACCGGCTTGCGCACCGTCCCAGTTTGAGGCAGTGCAGACTTGCAACTCGCTTCCCTCCTTTAATTTATAATGTGCTTTGTGAGTGCGTGTGTAAAGCTGCTGCCTGAAATAACCAGTTCTTGTGTATCATCAGCGATAATGGTGGCTGAGGAGTAGCTGATCCTGCCCTGGGGCAGAGGGATTGACTGAATGGACTGCCCTATATTCTCCGTGTCTGTGACTGTTGGTGGTGGTGGTGGTGTAGAATAAAGTGATGAGGATGTATCTTAAATAAAATGCTAAACATACTGTGTTTCAATGCATTGGCTGATTTCTAAATAGGTAAAGTAAGGGCTAAGCCTTGTATGATTAATAGTTGCACGGTGCTTGCTAATTCTAAATATAATTACCCAGAACTCGGAAATCAAGTGGGTGTGGTGTTTGTTTTGACAACTCGAAAAAAAAAATATGCTGTGATGAATCAGAAAAATAATTCTTCCAGCAGTTGTCTGGAAGTGTGGCCATTTCTCAGCAGGCATTTCTGCTCATTTTGTCAGTGATAGACTTAGCTCTTTTAAGAAAAAAAAAAATCTGAAAAAGGAAAACAAAAGACAAAACAAGCCAGTCCTGAAAAATTATTATTCAAAACAGTTGAACACTGTAATTGTAAAGAGCAGAAAGCTCATTCAACTCAAAATATGTTATTTTCACAGTATTATGGACTTGCATCTGTAGTTAAGGGAAATGACATACTTGTTTTTGGCACTAACCCTGTGTAATATAGTCCTTAATCACATGCAAGATGTAAACTAGAAAGTGGATGTGTTGCTGAATCAATCTTTCATGAGGCGTTAAGCATTTTAAAGTTGGATTTTCACGGGAGGAAAAGTACTCAGGACCTTGGGAGGAGACCGTCTATATTTAGCTAAAGGCTGGTTCTATAGGTGAAGTCAGATTTTTACCTAGCATGCAAGTGAAACTATTCTTTTATTTATAACTTCATGTCACATTAATGAACATGTTGCTTTTTTTGGGTCAAATTACAGTATAGTTTATGTTCATCCCTACTTGGCTTTGTTGTAAACAACTGTAGACTAATAAGACTGGAAATTTTTTTGCAACCAGTTTTACACTGGCTTCTTGTGAGCATTGCACTTTTTTCTTGAATAGAGATCCAGTCTGGCTTTTTCTTATGGACTGCTGTCAGTTTGGAACACCAGGATTAGTTAGGTCATTTCCAGCTAATGAACTGGTATTTTGACTTGAAAGTAAACTTATATTTTTAATTTTATTTTTTTTTTAACAATAGTAAGCATGTGGAAAGTGTGGATTTGGCAGCCAATTTAGAAGTCCTTTATTGCCACTGAGTTGTGAGACTTCTGGGATACAAGGGGAGTCTGATCAGGGCAGTCTAGTGTTTTGAACCTCTGCAGGACATTTGCAATCCTCAAAAAAAAAAAAAAAAGACATTGAGTGGGAAACTCAGAGATAAGCATATCGTTGTGCACAGGTACTTTAGGAAGTATGCAGAATCATTTGAGGACTGCGCAGGATCACCCTAATTAGAGACTTGAACTAGATAAACATCTAAATATCTAGGACATTAAACTGTGATTCAGAAGGTAAACTGCTATTCCCAGTTCAGTTCTGCGTGCTGCCCTGCTCTTCAATTTAATTTGCATCCTATGCTTCAGTTCCCTTATTTGTCAAATGGGGGTCAGTTGTTTTACCACCTCTGATGGTGAATGAAACTGTGAATGAAAACAGAGCTGTGTAACGTTAGGATTTATTATTTTAGAAGCACTTGATGGAAGAGAAATGTTAATGAAGGGAATTGTTCTTAGTACTGCTTTCTCTTTTGTATGTGGAGCCCTAAATAGGGGCATGCATTTATATTATACAATCCACTTATGCACAAGCCTCCCATTGATTTCAGCAGAGGCTCTGTGCATGGATTATTGATGTGATATGATCCGAGTCAGTTGGTGTTTGTCTCAACCTTCTTTTGTGTTCTGATTAAAATATCTCTGTGGTTCACTTAATCCAGGAAATTTCTCCTCCTCCCTCTCCTCACTTGGTTTAAAAACTGTATCTTTTGTGATTTGACTGAAGCTTTTCTTGCATGCTTACTGTTGGTGGTGGTACCAGTGAACTGGGATCCTCATGTTGAATAGTGCTATTGGCAGCAGGTGGTATGGTTACTTACTTGCTAGCAGTAAGTGATCTTCTGTATAATGTCGAAATGTATAAACAGTCAGTGCTGAAGGCACAGTACTTCTCTTTGTTTTTCTGAATTTGAGTCTAGTCATGCAGAAGCTTTGTAGTCCCCCAAATTCAACTCCGTGCCATTCCTCTTGGAAAAGACTTCAAGATTTGAGTACTCACCAACTTCTGTATGTATGTTTGTTTTAAGCTGTCTCTGTGAAGGGCTCTAAACAGGCACGATGAAAGATTAAAATCCTGCTTCTACTTGACAGGTAGACCAACTTATAGCACAAATTATGGCATTGAGCTTTCCCTACTGTTCCCCAAACTCTGTGCTTTATTTCTGAATTTTGAAGCTTTTTTGGGGAGAGAGCAGTTCAGTTGCCAAGCTCTGTTAGTTGTTGGCTGTACTTGCCAGTGATGGTGCCAGGTAGCACGTTGATTCTGTTACGTAGACAGCGTTCACGAGGAACTAGACCGAAAGACCAGATCGTCTCGCAGAGGATTCAGAAGAATGGATTTGCTGCCAAACCAGATTTAGCAAGATGACTTCTGTTCTCCTGCAGGGCAAAGCAGTTATCCATTTGTAGGTAAAAGCTGTTAAATGTAATGAAACCCCCAAATTTTTCTTAGGAAAAAAATGTTTTAAAATTGATTAAATATGTATATACCACTTTGAGACGAGCAGCCTCATCTGTTCAGTTCTTTTCACTTTGTATTATCTTCACAAGGTAGACGTTAAAGGTAGAAGAGTCCATGTGGCCTCCTCATGTTTATAGACATTTGCTCTGCGTTGAAGACTAAATCTGCATGTTTTGTTTATAAAAAAGAAACTTTTAAAGTAAGAAATGTATTTTAACACAGAAGAATGTTGAATATGTTTCACTCCCTCCTCATCAAAGTTGATAACTTGTACTGGTAGTTTTAAAAAGTTGTCCCAAAAGTTCTTTAGAGAAGGGCTTGTACTCTTAAATAGCACTCTTGGGAAATGCCAAGAATATAAAAATGCACCTGACTTAAGTCAACCACATGGATTGATTCTAGGGAGAGAAAAAGAGCAGATACAGAGATAGAACACAAAAACCTAAATGACACAAATAGGACTTTTGTCAGCCAGAGCTTTACACTAAGTCTCTTTTTGCTAAATAAATATTTCTTCATGCTAAACTAATCTCCTGTTTGTACAGATTACCTGTGAGCTCAGTAGTATCTTAATTTTTAGCCCCCCAAAACTATTAAATCTGTTATCGTGCTAATAAAAAAATGCCATAATAAAATATTAATAATTATGTTCTAAATATTAGTTATTTCTGGTGGTATCAGAAAATAGGCCTGTCAATTGCAGTAACACATTAAGTTTTTTCTTAGCCTAATGTTCAATATTTTTAGCTGTGACTTGGAAGAAAATGTGAAATTTTTGCTGATACAATTTCCAGAGGCTGTCGATTGCCAAACTTTATGTATTGTTGTATAATGGTATTTGGTGGCTTGTGCTCAGCAGTGTAAGCATGCCATGGATTTAGGGGAACAGTATGCCTATAACATAGCATCTGTGTGTACTATTACATCTAGGAAGGAAAGCTGTAGGATTTACTTACAGGAACTGAGTGTGCTTTGCAGAACAATGTCTGGGAATCACAGTAATAGCCACCTGAGAGTGGGCTCCCCATGTGCTACTGTTGCTAAATGGATATTGTAATCTTTTACTATCAATGGAGTACAAAAGCTTTTACCAGTTGAGGGGCTGCAGATCTTGAGGCAACACGCTGTTTTCCAAGATATATTCTGCAATTCACATCAAATTTCTTAATCCCATCATATTTATTGCCTCCCCTTCTTTCTTTACAGGATTTGGAACACTTTTTCAAGGGAAAATGAATTAAATAAGTTGTGGCTTTCCTCCAGTTTCTTCTTCTTTCTTCTTCTTCTTTTTTGTCCTATAGTCTCTCCTTTGCTAGTACAACGGAAAGGTTTTAAAAAGTTTTAAATTGTTTTGCTTATACTGTAGCTCCATCTTATCTGCTGCTATCTTTTGCTCTTTCTTTCCTTCCCAATGCAAACATGCATTAGTCTGTTTCTTTTTACACCCCATCTTTGGCCCCACTTACTTTTTGAACTACTGCCCCATCTCCTTTTCATGTTGAAAGTCATTGAATGAGTTGTTTGCAGTTACTGTCTGAAGAGTATCTCCTCCAGGTTCATCCTAGGTCCTTTCTACACTTGTCCTGACCCCTTATACTCAGTACATTCCCTTCCTCCTCTTTGTCCTGCCAGCTGCCTCTAGTATTGTTTACTATATTTTTCTTTTTGAAATCTTGCTCTTTTTTTGGCTTTTTTGACTGTTCTCCCCTCGTTCCACTCTTATCTTGTTAATCGCTTTTTCAGTTGGAAGATGATCTTTCTGCTTCCAACTTTTTTGTGAAGATTTGCAGGACCCTGTGCTTAGTTTAATGCTCTCTTTCTGCATCTTGTTTCTGGATAATCAAAATTTGCAAATAAAAATGGAACTATCGTATTTAAACTGATGACTCACAGCATATACTGTGTGCTCTGGATCCAGTACCATCTGTCCCAGCTAAAATGTTGGCTTGTTTGACATCTTAGGATTGCATAATTGTCATCTTAAGCTTAATGAGTCTAAAACAGAGCTCTTAATGTTGTTTCCACCCAATTACTTTTTTTTGATGTCTGTGGATGCATGCTGACATCCTGAGTGGTTATTGACAAGTAAAGAGTGAGTTGTTATAATTTATTCTTTCTTAAAAAAATAGTCTGTAGAAAAGTTGTAATCAAAATGGCGGTAAAAGGGCAATGCTAAAGTGTTGGAACACTTTTGCAATCTAAAAGTTATGAAATAAGTTATGTTCTCCTATGCCACATTAATTTTCCTGTTTGAACACACAAACAGATTTAATCAGGTTGTGGGATCACGTGACGTTCGCTGTAGACTCCTGCGTGGGACTAGCCAGCATATAGGATAGTGTTTTGTGATAATTGAATGAATCTATATGATTTTTTCCCTCCTTTTAAATGTAAAGTGATAGTTAATGATGTCTGCTTTGCTTTGTCTACCTGTAGCTTATGAGTTCTTAAGCATGTACGGAAGGATTGCACTTCTTTTAGTGAAGAGTTTGGAGTTGTTGACCATGTGCTTCATTCAGAGGATAAAAATAAGTACTTAGCAGCTGGCTTATTAGAAAAACCTGTCAACTTATAGAGAACTGAAAGGCAGGAATTCCCTGGACATGAAGAACATGTGATATTTTATTTTAAGATTTAGAGAAGCAAAGGAAAAATTATGTGAACAGATGTAACATTGGTATTTCTGACTTTTTCACTCTGTATTCTTTTAAAGCAATATGTTGTATAGGAAAGATATGTGACTTATGTAGTAAAAGTGTATTCAATTATGCCATTTGTATAACTTTAACATCTAGCAAATTGGTTTTAATTGCATATTACTTCCTTCTTTTAATTCCAACAATTTCATGGGAAAGCTTAGTATTGCAAATTTTTTGGACAGTAGTGTTTCCTCTTAGTGGGATAGACACACAAAATCCACTAGAAAATCATGTGTTTTGTGGTCCTTTGAGATTTGCCTGAAGAAGGAAATGGCTTGACCTATTTGGTTGCTATGAAGTAAAAACATGCTTTTTTTTCTTTTCTTTTTTTTTTTTTTTGTGCAAACATCTGTGTCACATTTATTTCATTACTTTCTGAGGTTCTTGAAAACCATTATTTGGTAATACAAAGTTTTATTTAAGGAAAATAAGGTGATACATAGCGGCTTCCACAATTTCGTTGAAGTTCTGATATCTGCTTATACATAGGCATGATGTAAGTGGATAGGTTTTCCAATAGAAGTTGACATGTTAAAAGGCAAACACAAACATTTTCTAGTATTTCCTAGGAAAAAAGTATTTGATAAATTCAATAGGATCTCATGCTATTTCATTAACAGGAAATGTTGCCTCCTGGAAGCTTGTGAAATCTGAATCAGAATCTAATCTAGGATATGGAGTATTGAAGATCTTTGATCTAATTTTTCAACAGGTCTGGTTTCTTGGCATGTTTTGCTAATTAGCCTCATTTTCAGATGTTCTGTTTATTATAAAAAGAAATAGTCACCTCATGCCAGGTATATGGAAGAACTGTGAAACTGATCCTGTTATTTAGCAACCCAATGGAAATTGTACCAACAAGGATAACTTTTACTGCAAGACTATTAACTAATAATTCTTCTGAATTCCATAAGACAATTCTTCAACAAGAATTGAAGATCAGTTCATTCGTGCAAGTTGAATCTGAGTTCGAGTCTGGCTGTCACTATCATATCCAAGGGCTTGGTTGGATATGAGGACCTGCTGCTGTTCTTTGCAGATGCAGGTCCTTAATACAAAAGGAGAAACTTGTTGATTTTTAGGTGTAATACCTTGAGTTTCTAACAAAACAAAAAAGCTGTGTGAAAACAATGAAACACAAGTCTGCTGACTCTCAGGGTATGGAAGAGGCTGAACAATAACTCTGGGAATTCATTTTAGTGGGTCTTCTACCCAGCTACTGGTTCTCACACAGCTTGTAGGAATATCTACTCCTCAGTCAAATTAGATTAAAATCAAGTACTACGCTAGGCGTACTTTGGCAGAAGGAGTTGATGGGTAGGAAAAGAAATGTATCCAATCCCTCTTGTGCTCACTCTTGTTCTCACACATGCACGCACAAAAAAAGGCTGAAAAAATTGGCATGTGTAAGTAAGGGAACTGCCTCTTATGGTTTTCTCTAAGAGGAACTGTGAGATGTAATCATTTAATGAGTCACCTCTACGTTTTTATAAAACTGCCTCATTAATTTTCAGTGTAACTTCTAGCATAGAGATGTGTGGTGGTTTTGGTTGGTTGTTGTTTGTTTGGGGTTTTTTTGTTTTTTTGTTTTGTTTTTTTACTATCTGATTCATATTGCAAAATACCATTCCAGTTGTTTTCTTGTTTAATTCCAGTTATTTAAGAGTCTTTATTTGCTGTTACAGTTTTGCTTTCATGTACTGTAGATACCATGTTCCTTAATAAGATCCTTGTTTAGGTCATAAGCAGTGTTGTATGTAGGGTCAAATTCTGACATAAACAGCTCCTGGTGTCTTATGACAAAAGAGGAGGAATTGTCAAAAGGGACACTTGTCATTGCATTGCATATTATAAAATAAGGAATTATGGTTGCTTGAAGCAGTATTTCTTATATTCAGATTCCAAATATGTTTTTTTTTTCTTTCTTGCTCATGTAAGTTTGGACTAATGAACTTCCTGCCTAGTCATTCTAATACACCGAGGAGGAATTTTCCCACCAGGCTGTGTACTCTAAGTACAACTATGACCACTTGCAAATGCAATTTTTGAATTTGTAAAGCTCTGCTGCATGTTTTTGTTTCAGCATCTCATCACTGGCCAGCTAGGGGATGTGGAGAAAAGTTTTCCCAGGAAGTTGAGGTTAAACTGAGTGGCTGTAAGAAGAGATGGTGGCTCTGTTACAGAGAAACTCTGTTCCTTGGGAAGAACCTTGCAAGTTAAATGCATTCTCTGACCATGAAACTCCTAACATATACAGGACAGGGGCTTGGTTCTACATAGGACCATTCTGCATCCTTCTTGAGAAGACCAAATGGACCTGACCCCTTTCTTGTACATATAAAGCGCTCAGCTGTTTCTGATTGCCCACACAGGAGCTACTGTGTACGAACTGTGCAGGCTGATGATCCATTATAGTAGGTCTGTGGACTTTATTGCATGGGGTAGGTGAATGTATGTCTATATATAATTTTGTGGTTCTCCCTTTTAAGTTTTTCTTATTTTTGGTTCTATTTTTTTAAATTTCATTTTTCTCTTAACTGAAAGGGTTCTGCTTGGGACCCACCCAAATCAAGAGTATTTCAGGAGTATACCTTCAAGAGCCTCTATAAGACTGAACCAATCTTTAGTTTAGTTTTGCATCTTGTAACCCTGGTATACACTAATTCAGGAAAACTCATTTTGCATGTGGTATCTGTCACGTAAATGCCTAAATGGGTAGTCTGTACTATGGAACTATAGGTTTATAGTCTCAAAAGTAACTTTTTTATTTTACAGAACTTTATTATTATTTAACTTGCTTTTCTGCAAGTCAGTTTTGCCCTACTGTACCACCCTTTTAGTTATTAAAATTACCGTATCAGTTACTTGCAGCATTTTTAAGCATCATCTAACATTCACGTGGGGACAAGGAGAGTATCTGTGTTTGTTTTCCAACATGTCTTATCATTTGTGCTGCTATTTCTGAATTGCGGTTTGTATAGAAACTGTTTCCTAAGTGGAAGTTGAAACTGGTAGCCAAGGTTAGTCAGAGGCAAAGTTTGGAGAAATGGCCATTGTGTCTATGAAAACATTTGCTGTCACAGAAGGGAGAGATAAAAGGTTTCAGGTATGTGACTAGTTTGTTCTTCCTGTAGGTGTTGCTGATTAATTCTGTAATCTGGAAATCTCAGACTGGGTCTTAAGCCTATTTTCTATGCATTACGTGAGGTCAACCTTTCTAGGCAGCTTGTGACATTTCAAGTTTGCTGTAGATGTTTTAGCAAGGACAGATAAATGGAGCATATGGAGTTGATTATTTTTTTGGCTATAGGAAGTGGATTTTTGTGCATTAAATATAGTAACTTTCTTTTTGTAAATATCTAAGAGGAAGCTTCCCCACCCCCAGTGATTTTTTTAAAAAATCAAAATACATGTAACTCTCTTCAATCTCATTTTGTGCAATGTTAAGTTGGAAAGACTGCAATGTTTAGTCTTGGTCTTGTACCAATAAATGACATAGTATCACATGAATGTTTTAAAAGATTAGGTGATATTTTATAAGAGCAAACATAAAAAGAAGACTAGTTCAAGTCCTACCACTGTGAATTCACTGATAGCCAAAGTAAAGAGAGTATACATTATGTTACTGTTCTTATTTTGCTGAAAACTTATTTTCCTTTTGTATCTTCTACCTGTGTTGTAAGCCTGAAAAAGTAATGTGTTACGAAGGGGAAAGGTTGGGTGAAATTGGTAATCCAAATTAAATACAAATAATACTCTATAAAGTTTATGGAGCCTGTGGGTGGGTGGACTTGGCAGATATATCCATTGTGGTATGTTAGACTTGAAAGACCATATGGAGATGATTATTTTTTGGCATTTTGTAGTAAAGGTTTTTGAAGAAGAATTCTTTTTTTTTTTTATAATTTTTTTAGAAAAGGGATGAAAATTAGGAAGAATAACTTCAGTTTGCATTGAGTAGTAAAATAGTTTGTTGTAGTAGCATATGGAAAAACAATTTATTCAAAGGTAAGCTGCTAAAAGAAGTTCTCCTACTGTTTTCCTATTGGCTCTCTTGTTTTCTGAAGGCAGCCAAAGATCCTGTGCAGCTGGGACTAATACAGGATCCAGCTGTAACTTTTTTTATTGTTGTTCAGATGTCCGGTGATGGTCAAATCTAAGTTATTGTGTGGAAATTCAGTAAAGGAAAAGGGTAGGGTGGGAAAAAAGTGACTCTCTATAAAAATATTCCAGTAAAAGCAACAGGAACTAGGAGTATCCATTTCAGAACTCTGCCATAAATCCCATCCTGAAATACTTAAACGCCTTCAGATTTTGCTGTAGCCTTTAAGACATCTAAGAGTTCTTGGTTTATTTTTTAAACAGAAATGAAGTTAGCTGATTGGAGTGGGAAGGTGGCCATTCTTTTAGCTTACTTATGGAAGAAGATATCAGCTTTTCATTCATAGTACAAGGTTTTAGTTTAAAAAAAAATCTTTATTCTCTTTAAAATGTTGGTATAATAGGTAATGCTCCAAGGTGGAGTATTTCAGTTTTGATTTTACTAATTTCACTTACGCTGTGTTTTGCTAGTCTTTGTTTTACAGAGCCTAAGTATGTGAGGAGGGGAGAAGCTTAATATTTTTCTGTAGAGTTTGGTAAACACCTTTGGTATATTTGGTGCTTCCAACGCTGTAGATGATGCCTTGGATTGAGATTAAACAAAATAAGTGAGCGATACAGCAGGTATATGGAATGGTGAGAATAACTGATGATGATCAAAATAATGCATCCTTTTTTCGTTCAAAACAGTTTGGGTTATTTTTTTTTTCCTTGTTAAGAAGGTCATATTTCTCAAATTTCTTTATAATTGTAGCCAGTCATCCTGTTTCTTAGTTACTTGAGACTAGTGATGCCAGTGTAGAAATGCACTGTCCTTTAGGTATCTTGCTTGCTTTCCAAACCTTCTTTCCAAACTTAACTTGTCAATCAAGTCGATCACATGGCTACCTGAATTTCAGAATTCTTTTACTATTACTCTGAGTCTTTAGTTTTGAATGTCATTACTCAATCGGTTTGTAATTATGCTAGTCGAATTTAATAAGTTTAATGACAATAGTATACAAATTATAAGTCCTAATTGACTGGAAGAGCTAGCTTGAAATACTGTAAGTTATTTCCATTACTAGTGACAGCGACAGTAACTTTAAAACATAACTACGGTCTCAGGCATAATCCTGGACAGTATTAGTGCATTCCTTTCCATGCACCTTAATTGGTTGTTGATATTAATTCTTTTACGGGGGGGGGGGGGGAAGGGGAGAAAAAAAAGGAGAAAACTTTGTGGTCGGTCTGTTGGCTGCCAGACAGCCTGGCGTTTTGCCCCGCAGTGCTAGAACATAACAGCAACAACAATTTATTTTCCTTCCTGAGCTAGTAGGAGCTGATCTGTGACTTCGAAGTGGAAGTGAAATGTGGACAAAACACTGTGCTTTTGAAGGCAAAACACTTCTAACACAAATCAGTTGCAATGCAAAAATATCCGATGTCCACATAGTAATGTAAAATGTAATCATTTTTGGAGTTCTTGACCGTTGTCACCAATGCCAGTTGTAAGAATGATGAAGTTTTGTTTTGGTGGCAAGACTGCTGCAGTCTGTGGACGAGTGACAATAACAGTTGATGCTATTTGCATGGTGACTGAATTAATTCATTGTCAGTGTGTTTTGTAAACCTGCAACCAAACTTTTTTTTTAATTGGGATGTGTTTCTTCTTATTCTGTTTAATTAAGGAAATAACACTAATTTTGCTCTATTACTGCATTGGGTGATGTATATTATGTACCTATGTTCGGGCTTTGGTCAGATTGTTTCCTCTCCCAAACACTTGTGTATTTTTTCTTCTTTTTATTTCATCTTCTTTTTTAATACAGTATTATAAATTAATACAAGGCAAATAATTTGCTTTCCTTCTCTTTTTTTTTTTTGACATTGCAGTGATTAAATGAGCAGTACTACTTCATTTTAGCCTTGTTTTGCAAGAATGGTAGTCAGAGTCCTTTTCTCGTGATTTTTAAGGGTAACGATCTTTATGTGGATTGTGAACAGCCTAAAGGAATCTGTTTCACTTTAATTGTTTTCTTGAAGCGCAGGTCAACTTGTAGTGCATTTTGCAAAACTGGTTGTATGAAGAGTCTATCAATGTCAAAGACCATTAAAATACCGCAACAAGAATGAGAAACTTTGCTTACAGATTTGCTTTAAGATGCTTTGGCTATATTCGTGATATATTATAAGGAAAATTCAGAAAATATTCATGGCTTGAGAATAAGATCTGCTAGCTAAACTGAAGAAAGTAGTATGATAATGTCTTAAATCTTTGAGAGAGAGAACACTGCATTTCAACTGTTAACTGCATTGTATTTTTCTCTGGAGCTCATACGGACTTAGGAGATGGTTTTCTAATGTGACGGGAGAGCATCAAAAGGTCCTTTTCACATTGGAGAAATAACAGTCTGATAATTCTAGCAAAGTTTTGGCTTTTCACTACCTCATTTTACATTTTAAAGAAAAGGTTTCCTGCTGAACAAACACATGTTAGCCTGATAGCGTTTTCCTGTATTTGAATTGTGAACAGTCAAATGACTCAAAAAAATTTATGTTATAGTAGATACAGGGTTTTACCATAGAATATGTGCATACAATAAATCTATTCAACTAATCGGTCTGCTTCCTTTCCCTCCCACCCCCTTGCAGCTGAAAGTTCATCAGCTTCTGCTACTATATCTAGCTTCCTCTTGAAACTTTCTGGAATAGAGTTAACAGTGGCGGCAGGCATTAATGAACAATGTCGTGATTATATTCTGCGGGTCTGTATAAGTTGTCATTTTCCATTGCTACTAATTCTTATGGAAACTATGTCATCTATTTAGTATGAGCACGTTATGTGTGCCATGCAAAGCTGTATGCTGCAGTATTTAATGAACGTATGTACATCATCATTAAATTAGTAGGAAATATTTTTAGATTTCATTAGTGACCAGCCTGGCATCTAAAATGGAAAATTTATGATAAGATTTTATTTTCATAAGTTCTGAGCTAGGATAATGCAGGATGGCTAGACTTCCTTTGATAGTAAGCTTGTACTTAATTATGCTTTGAGGTTCTTTGGCATATGATAAGACATTTTTTTAACGTACAACTGTGGAAGAATTCAGGAAAAAGAAAAAATTAGATGCTTCCATTTGTCTTAGCAGTTGTAAACTTTCATGATAAAATACTTGCAATCAAATCTAATGGAATCTAACAGCCTGATTAAAAACTTGTATAACAATGATTTTTGTTGACCTTTTTTCTTTAAAGGATCAAAATGTAATCTTTTAGAACTAGCTTCTGGGCATTTAGAGATACTGGCTAAACATCTGCAGCTTCAGTTGGGTATGGCACTCAGGTGTTCTGGTCGAGCTTCAAATATTTTAACAAAGTTTTGAGGTCCAATTTATTAAGGCGTTGAAAAGATGGTAGGACAGATGCTGTAACTGAAGAACTAGTTTTTGTATAATTTTGAAGTGGACTGTAGACTGCTGCCTGTCTAGATGTATGCTGTCAGGATTAGATGATTATTGGTGACAAAAATCTATGCTTAATAGTGCCACCAATTTTATTACCAACCACTTTTCTCAGTGGTTGAGAGAAAACAATAAAAAGTTGATCTGTGAATGGTATTCTCCAGGTGTTTTGTACTCGGTGCCGTATTGTCCATGTTTGTGAAATACAAAAGAATCTCTAAACTGCATTAACGAGTTTTCTCACTACTTATTGCATGAGCTGTATTGGCAGAGTTGGAGACACTGTTGCTACAGACTGCTTAACAGAAGTTACAATTTGGTATTTCTGGTTGCCCTAAGGCAGTTAGGATGACTGCAAGTAGGTTTTACTCATTTAGGAAGTAATATCTTTTATTGTTACCTTTTGTGTCATGTTGAGGGGTAGCAGAACTAAAGCATTTGGTCCTACTCAATTGTTTCCCAGTCAACAAAAATGTTTCCTATTCGAGCATGGCAGGATGAAGTGGAAATCTGAGAAAGAATGTTTATTAATAGGAGCAGCAGGAGCTGGTGGATTTAAAGAGAGGTTGAGGGTTGAATGCCAGTTAGTTGCTTAAAGTTTTTAAATCTCTATTCATTTTTAGGGACAATGCTGAATTTTATATGCTGTAAGTCAGAAACCTCAAGAGTAATAAAACTAAATTGCTTAGATCTTTGAAGTTGTAGGGGTATGGTTTCTTTTCTTGTTGAGTACTTAGCTGAGAAAAAAAAAAAGATTAAATTATTTGAAAATAAAGTACAAAAGATTGTATGTTCAGATTATTTTTCACTGATCTCTGGAAGGAATGCAGTGATTTTGCCAGTACTGGGCAGAAAAAAAAGCAGCTTAGAAAGGGCAATGTAATATTTTTGAAGATCTGACTGAAACTATAAGGGAAAGTTTAAATAGGAAGAATGTATTTATTCAAATGAGTTTTTGATCAGAATGCCAGAAGGTCTGCTTGGAATATGAAAAATCTTTCTTTTTGTAACATAGAACTTATGTCTGCACTTACAAGGATTCAGGCATATGCTGAATGTGCTCTATTTTGGAAGTATGGTGAGCCAGATTTGGTATGAACTGCCGATGGTCTTTTGCCAAGCAAAGATTGGGAGACCACGGGTTTGACCTCATGGTAAGTGGATCCATCCAGCAAACTTCTTATCAATGGACCAGATAAAAACGTCTTTTATATCTGGATTAGTGACCTGTCAAGCTAATTGTTTCATGGTGTGATGGCAGCCAACAATTCACAAAAGCTAAATATACTCTTTTCTGAGGAATTTGAAAATGCTGAAGGGTCTTAAACAAAGCCTTACTATTCTTTCACTAACAAATTTATGAATAAATTCCTAACCTCTCTTAGTGTCCTCTCAGGCTACAGGGAATGTGGCCAATGGGCCTGTTGATGTAATAGCAAGAAGCTGGAGCAATTCAAGCCCAAGATGGCCAAGAAGCAAAATACTGTATTACCTATAGTGCATTTCTCTCCCAAGTACTGCAGCTGAACAGTTTTCATAGCAGGTATCAGGGTTACTTTTTTGGAGGAGACTGCAGGAATGTCGAAGGCTTACACAATGTTGGACATCACAGTGTGCACAATGTTGTGCATCCTGGAATTTGTCATGTTTTGGGGGAAGGTATATGCTACTTAATAGGTGAGCAGTCCTATATGGCTCTGTAGCTGCCTTTTGGAGACATTCTTCAGAGAATGAAGATTGCTTTCAAATCTGGCAGTTGCTCCACCTCTTTCAGTGTGCAACTGATCTTGGAAAATGAATAAATAGAAAGCTTCTGCAATAAATACTGCTTCTGAAGTCTAACTCCAGAGATGTGTCAGGCAGGGATGGGGGAAGAAGAAAGATGAACTTTGCCTTGCTTTTTCTGAAAATTGGATTTGTGTGCTTTAGAAACAGCCAGCAATCCTAAATAACTGGCTAATGCTCTCCACTAATGAGTGAAGTACAGCGAGCAGCTCCCTTATGGCCAAGAGTAGTTGTTGCTGGAAATTTGTGACAGAAAGACTGTCTGAGCCCCAAATGTTTTGCTGGGAATGCAGTAGGTCTGATGAGCTGTGCCTGAATCTTGAGCAGGATTTGAGGGTATTGCTGGCAGGCGGCTGCAGTGGCTGGACTCTGGGACCCCCCTGCAGCTGCTCGGCGACATTCCTGTCAATTTTCCATGCTGCCACTCAAAATGGATCTGACAGGAATGTCTGCTACTACTCTGGTGTGTTTGCTTTTTGAGTCTTTTTCCAGGGTCTATCCTAGGAAAAAACATAGCCAGCCAACCATTTCCTCTTCCCAGTAATTGGGGGTGCTGTGGGAAACACAGCCGTTTTGTAACGGCAAAGCTGAAACACATTGCTACAAGTTTTTTTTTCTTTTCTTTTCTTTTTTTCCCCCCCCTTCTTACAACATTTCAAAAGCTGAAAGGATCAGTGTGTTCTTGTTTGCCTCTTCCCCACCCAAGAGATGATGAAATGATCTCTGCTTTCAGAAGGAGTTGTCCCATCCTTGGTCTGAGATGCTTGGATCCTGGAGCTGAAAGCAGTCTAGATTGGCAACAGTACATCTGTGGTTAGTCCAGTTGTTCACAGGGACTACTGGGAGTTGTGTGCCATCAGGAGATGGAGTATCCCTGCTTTCCTTTTCATCTACACATACTCCTTGGGATTGTTGGGAGAGTCCTGTCCTGGTTGACAAGGAAAAGGAGTTGACAGCGGGGGATTTGCTCTCCTATCAGTAGTTTAAACTTTGCCTCACACTCCACGGAGTTGCTAGGAATCATCACAAACCCTCTCACGTGAACACAGAGCCAAATCCTGGTCAGTGGCAGCAGTAGTTCAAGCAGTCCAGCTTCCCAGTCTGTATTGGCTTCCAATTGTTCTGCCTGTTTTCCATCAGCAGTCTGTGCTGATCACTCTCCCATGCTGGTCAACTGAAGAGTATGTACAGAACCACTTTTGTTCCCTTAGAGGAGAGCAACTTTAGTGATGGTTGATGGACTGGAGGTAGTCCAGTGCTAACCATTTCCAATTTTACATGAAAGGTAATGTAGTAGAACTCACAAAGGTGGATATTCTCTGCCAATTTTCTGATCTGGATTTGAACTAGATAGATAATGTCTTCATATTATATAGTGTAATGTCAGTCTGCTGAAGACTTAGTGGAAATCTGTTAAAGCTTGCTTACCTAAAGTTTTGTGCTCTTGCAGTTGTTTAAACCTAAAGTGTTTTTTAATTACTGCCAGCATTGCCTGTATGTTTGGTTCAATCAGAATTGAACTCTGCTGTTGTAGAAATTAGTCATGGGACCATCCAGTCCCTTTCCATCCCATTCTTTGTATAATTCTGTGTAGTAATACACTACACTTTTATTGGTCAAATTCATAAATGCCCCAAGTCAAAAGGTACATGCTGCTTCTATTCTGTGGCTTAAAAGATCTTACTCTTGCAAAGTTATTGCATCTACGCTTTTTAATTTCAGAATATTCTCTTCCTGCTGCAGGCAAGCAAAATCCACTGCTCTTTTGCTGTCCTTTCTTAGCACTGTAATGACGGGTTTCAGTTAAATACATGATATCTTTAATGTGTCACTTAGCTATGCTGTGCATAGTTGGCATCGTGATCTGTTCCTTTCACCTCTTAGATAATGCTGAGAGGGAACCCTGATTTTAGTTGGGAGCCTTGGGAAGGAAAAGTGGCTTTTGTTCTGCGTTGCAAGTGGATACTTTATTTGCTATCAGCTGTTACCCATGGTCTCTCCTGGTGTTATTGCTGGATCATTCTCTCGCTCTCGGGTGCTAAAATTTCTTGTGACCGGGATCTTGCTATGAAAGTAAACAAAAGACATTCCGAATTTGCAGACTTTTACTCTATAAAGACTAAATTTTGTGCTAATGCTTACTGTAATGTAATATAAGCAAAGGCTTTCAAATGCAAAGATCAGAAAATTTATTTGACTACAGCTGTAACACTAAGTAACCTATCTATTTGTTTCTTCAGTTTTGCTCATATGAGTTGCTCCACAGGGAGAAAATTATTACTGAGTTGTCCCAAATTATTTATCTGTGAGACTCTGCCTGGCAGCATACGTATTGGGGGGAATAATTTGGTTGTTTGACAGTGTTTTGTTGATCTGATGCAGTGTAAAGAAAAGGCTTGAGGCCTCTTATTTTTGGAAGGGTAGTATCTGTACTTATACTGGTGGTGTTACTACACAAAGCTGATCACCCTTCCCCATTATTTGCTGTGGGGAAAAGAAATCAGATGCAGTAATTTTGTTAAAAAGCTGAAAGCCAAGTAAGAAAATTTTAAGGCAATATAAATGCACCAGTGTTCCTAGAACAGCGAGACAATGCAAGACAGCTGCATTTTTACTTACTGTGCTTGGCTCTGCAAAGTATTATGTTTATCCTGTGTTACTTCGATGTACTGTTTTCCCTATTGAAAGGTGACTATGATGTTAAGATGATAGTATAAGTACAGTGTATAGCTGTAACACTGTAATCAGAATGGTGATTCACCAGATTTCTTGAACTGGTAGTTGATGCTAATGAAGGCACATGTTATCTTGGATAGTATTTCCTGTATTTGTGCTAATCTGTTCATAATCCTCCCCAAAACCACACAAAACTACAGTATGGCCAATGTCTCCCTTTATAATTTCCACATTAGGTAGCATAAATTTTTTCTGCACTTCTTAAATATGCATGTCCATGCATATTTTAACACTTTATATTATTAATGCCAGTATTAATGTGTTTGGGTAAGAGACTTAGAATGTTAAGTTAAACTCAGCTTTCTTTTCATATTCAGTAATTTGTATTTACATATTTTAGAAAGAAAATTTGGCCTAGAAGCATCTTCTGATCTTGAAGCAAGAGTAAAGTGACTTCAAAAGAAAAATGCTCCTAAAAGGAAATCCACACTTACCTATTTTTAATATCAGGTTGAACTACTTTTAGGATTTAGAGAATACAGCCTGTAGAGGTGGGGTTTTGGAGCTGAGCTAAGCTGGTTTTAGGGCTGGCTGACATGGAGGGCGTTGCTGTCCCCTGTACCTCCCTGCTGCTGGGGGTTTCTGCTGCGCCTGTTGTGTTGGCTTGGGCAATTCTGTGGTCCCTCAGTGAAACCATTTGGCCTGCTAAACTGGCAAAAAACAAACCCAGAAAAAACAGGATCCAGGCAGGATTGTATATATCCAGGAGCAGCAAGTGGCAAAGCAACGCAGGAACATACGGGAGCCAGTACTAACTTGGTACCTGTGCAGTCTTGCTCAGAGCTGGTGCCTGTATGGTTTTGTTTCTTTATCCCCAAGTGATGCTCCTTTATTTGCTTGGAGGTGGTTCTTTTACTTTGCTGTTGCAAAACACTTGGCTTCCTAATGGAAATACATCAAAATGATGGAATAAGATGCATTATTGAATATAAAATATAAAGGAGGTAAATAAAATGCAATTGTGGCCTTCAGTACTGCCTGTTCATAAAAATAACAGAGCATGGACAGTAAAAAAGAAATACTCATTAACTTAAACATATACTGCTTTCAAACGGCAAATATGTGTGTCAATGGCATAATTAGAAACCAAAAAGCAAGGTCGGTGTCTCTCCATTTCCTTCTATGGGTATATCTATATAGCAAGGTGAAGATCTGAAAGCTGTTGTAAAGTACCTATTTGTGCTTCAGTGCCGTTAAGAAGGGCAGCTAATATCTAGCAGCAAGGGATAGTGGCTCATGCGAGAGCTACGAAAAACCTTTATACTCTTTTCTTCCACTTCACAGCTGTTGTTGCTCATGTTATCTAGATACACAGTTTGTAAAGGATACATATGCTGCAGTTGTTTGCTCAAACTCCTGTTCTGTCAGGTTCAAGAAACGTGTTTACTGTGGTTTATACTTCATAGACGGAAGCATATTTGCAGGTACCATGGTGAGGCACCACTCCTCTGTGTATGACAGCTGAAACCAATTTTTTTTTTTTTTTAATTTTTTTTTTGAAGACAGGTAAAATGTGTGGATTGGATTCCCTCCCCACTCCAAGCAGTGTTATCTGGACCCTGATTTTCTACAATTTTGGAACTGCCTACTTTCTGCTCGACTAGTGATGTTAATGCTAATTAAATGATGCATGTCTATTTCTGACCAGGACAATAACATAATCTTGCTTTATGTGAAGTAATTCTTATGGATTATAATAAATAATGTTGTTGGTTTTTTTTTTTAACAAGAAAAGATTTGACACTTGGTAGTGCAGTTACCCTGCTGTCTTTTCTGTGTAGAATAAAAATGTATTTCATACTTCCAATTTTTTTGGAAAAGCATACTTCCAATGCTTTTGTTTGTTCTTTTTTTTTTTTTTTAAAAAAAAAAAGAATGTGAATCACTGGTATAATTAAACCTACCTTGCGGTGGAAGTAAGGGGAAAAAAAATCATAAAGATTTAATGGGTCATGTCAGAGCGAAACTGTTTCCTCTAAATTCTGAAAAGCATATTTTCATGTCGTAATAGGATTAATATTGTTAGGCTTTTTACTCCCCACATATTATTAGGACAATATCTTAACTATAACTTGCCTATAAAGTATCTTCTTATCCTAGAGTGAAAAATATTTTCAGGAACATCATGTAATGGTGTGACTTCCAGCAGCAAAACAATGAGAACGATGGATGTGAGTTTGAGGTTCTCTTCCTGGGTTTGGCCACTAATGCGCTTTCTGGCCACAGTGTCCCTCGTGACTGAAAACTCTCAAAATAGCTCTGCAAGCCATAAACTCGGTCCTAAATTCCTCATACCACTGACTGGTAATTTTTTGTATGTGAAAGGATATTGTGTACGGGATTATTTCCCCTCTTAATGGCAGTGTGATCGCTTCTATGCCAGAGCATGTCCAGAAGTGACTAAATAGCAAAGATTAATGCAGTAAGGTAGTTAAAAGAAGGAAGCAACCAAATCTAGCTCGTTCTACTGATCTAATTTAATGCAAATATAGTTTGTTTTTGCACTGTGAAATAAATCTATTCAGGAGGATGTCCTCCTACAAAAACTTCTATGGAATTTTTAATAGCCACAAGTGGTCACAGCTTTGTTTATACATCCCGTCTGAAAGCTGGAAAATGTTCCTATAATTAAGTTTAAAAAAAGGGAGCGTGTAGGGGGAAAGGAAGAGAGAATAGCCTGAGAATATCCGTTGAGGCAAATGTCCTGAGACAATCAGATTTGTTCTCAGAGATGAATGTGTATTATTTTAAAGGCCAGAAGAAACATGTCTACCCATTCTGTGTATGGGCAAGGATAGGTTTGTTTAGTTTTAAGCCTTGCATTGTGTAAAGATCTTTACATTTGCAAGATGTTTCAATTGCAGCAAAATTAAATTCCATCTAATTATTCTTTGCTTGGAGTGGAAATACTTAAGACTACCAATTTGGGGCTGACACAGGAGAAGGAAAATATTTATCATTATGAAACCAAAAAGTTAGTTGAGCAATGAGAGTCAGGGAGTTGTTTTGCTTCATGAGTGGGGTTACAGAATTACTGTTTTATTTATCATTAGATATTGTTAGATGTTTGCTTTCTGCTGGCTGTGGATTATTTTACTGTGCCCTCTTGAGAGACTGAATTCTGAAGTCAGTTGAAATGCTGTTGTGAGATTGCTTTACATCTTGGCTGGTGACTGCCAATTGAAAGGCTAATAAGTAAAAAATAAAAAAAATAAAAAATTAAACACACTAGTTTTGGTTCATGTAATACCATTGGATAGCTGGAAATGATTGAATTTTTGCTACTGAGAAAGATGAAGATATCAGGGGTATGGAGTTGGAAAGTAGTAGATTTATGTCTCCTATTGTGTGATTTACTCCTGATTTTCACTACCCTGTGGGACTTTCTTTGCAAGTTGATCTGTTGCAGTTCTTTCTCAATCTGGAAAAGACTTTTCTTTTTTTGGTGCCTGCTTGCTCAAAAATGCTTCTTATGTTTTCATAAATGTCAGAGTTCTGGGCTAATGCTCTTGTTTGGATACTGTACTTGGGTTGTGAGTAGTGGAAAATTATTTAACAAAGTGACATCACAACTGCAGGAAAATACACTGATTTCTGTGGCAAGCTACAGTTTGTTTTTTTTTGTTTTCCTAACACATTTAGAGTAAACAAACTTGTATTAAAAGTGTGTGTTCCAGTAAGTGTTTGTTTACAGGAAATTCATTTAAGTATTTATATCAGTTACAGTAATAGAACAGAGATAGGCAAAGTTGGAATATATTACATTTTTTCTTTTTTTTTTTTTTTCCTGTTGGTAATAGGAGTAGTAGTAGTAGTAGTAGCAACATATATGGTATTGTGTCTTCATCTCTTACTACTTGTCCAGGAATATAATTTATACTTTCAACAACTTTGTTCCTCTTAAATAAAATATCAGTAGGTATATTGACTTTCTATTTAGTAATAGGTGAAACTTTAAGCTTTAGAAAAAGGAAATGCTTTCCCTGTAAGCTAAGAGGTTTTCACACAAATGAGTAGAACATTGTCTTTATTTAAAGATTAGAAGATAGCATGAAAGCATGCTGCAGCTGCAGTTCGTTCACTATACTGAAATGCTTTTGTTCTTTTTTAGTATTTAAATATTCATGCTAACTCCTCCCATCCTGTCTACTTTGTGTTTAGATTGGTGAAGGACAAAAAGCTTGGAAATTACTCAGAGAGGACAGCTAGAAAATTTGTCTTACAGAACAAATAAGTAATACATGCTGTATGAGCTCTTCTCTGTGGAGGATTATGTGAATGCAAGTTTAGAAAAAGCAGAAGGGTTCTAGCTGCTGAAGTCAAAAAGGTGGCTTATGGAAGGGGTCTTGCCAGGGCAGATCATCTCTTGTCATTATGTGCAATATTTTCTTAGGGCTGTAAAGAAGTTTTAATGCACTGTTGTTATTTGTCGGCATTTTTGATCTCCCGTTTGCTTGCCATGACTCTAATGTCAGCCTTGACACTGAACATCTCAACTGTGGTTTTCAAAATTTTTTAATAAATAAAATGAATATTTTTCTTTTCAAACTGGAAATATTCAAAGTGCTTATTCCATTTTTCTAAGAACACCTGGGCACCACAGCTCTACAGGTTTGCTTTCCAAAGAAAATTATTTTCAGGCTCTCGCTGCGGTCCCTGCATTGCAGGTTGCGTAAGGCACCTCATGCTCAAGTTAGGACTGATTGCCATTTCAGTCTATCACTGAGGAAACAATTTATCTATTTAGAAGTAGGATGTAGGGTTTTTAATGTTTTCTAGGTGGTTTTGAAACATTAGGCATCTATGAAAAGCAAAGAATAATTGATGTGAAAAACATGGAGTAGATCCTTACTTTTCCTTACTTGTAAGGAAAAGGTTTAACTAATGGTGGTTGCCCTTTTGTGTTAGTGGGTTTTGTTTTTTTGTTTTTAGCTGTAGTTGAATATCTTCCATTTTTTCTTTCCTTTCAGGTAAGGTAGGCACATCCTCCAATGTTAATATTTCAAAAGCCTTCATTGAAGTACAGAAATATTGTTAAATTTTGTTTTAAGATGGAGAATCTAAACAACAAGGATAATAGTCATAAAGTCACATAGTCTCCTAGAGCAGACACCTTCAGCCTCTGAAGCTGTGGGCTGTAATGCCACGTATAGTCTCTTAAGAACCCTTTTTTTGGTGACTTCAATTTTCCCCATGCTTAAGTTTTCTCCTCAACATGAACAGCAGCACTGCAGGAGGGAGGCAGTGATGATACACAACCAATAGAAGGATGAGAATAAGGCAAACATCTTCAGTATCTTGCACGTGCCAGTTTATGGTGATGAAAGGACAGTGCACTTAGGAGTCACCCTGACAAGTCAGTCATCCCTTCTCTGTGCTGGCAGTGTGAGTGGAAGTAAAATATTGACTATACCAATAGTTTCTGGAAGCTGAGCAGTACTGTGACCCCCAGTCAGTTGTATCCTGGTTCTTCCGTTCTTATCAAAAGATGCTGGAATCTTTTGGCTCCGATAGTAATACCATTATTTAAAGATGTTGCATTAATGTGCAGTTTTCTCTTAAGTGCTGCCTTCTAAGTGCTCTCCAAGGGCAGGATCTTCTTTTCCAGCAGACTTTTCTTGTCTTGCATCTGGCAGATAGATACGTGATGTTATTTCCTAATGCAGAAGGCAGTATGACTCCATTTAGTTTATTTCCTTTTTGTCTAACAGCATCATTAATTATACTGTGAGGGTTGTCTCTGCTGTGGCTGTGATCAGAGGAAAGGAAAGAACACAGCAGTCAGTCCTTGGGTGCTGTAGGAAAAGGATTGAGGTGTTTGATTTATTTTCTTTGGTGGTTGCTTAAGCATAGAAAACTGTCACAATTTGTGTTGATTCCAAATAGCAATTTCACTTGTTCTAGATATTCCAAACCTGTCCCAAGGAGCTTTTGCTGCGCAGTACTGTAAAGGAGAAGACACTGCAGTACCACTCACTGATATTCTGCTTTGGGAAGAGTTTGTGATAGCAGCTAAGCCAGAGATTTTGTAACTCAGCTTGAAGAAAAATCAAGCACCATCTATGAATTCTAAATATTTAATGCTTAAAGATTATTTTCTGTTTAGGTTCCGCTTAGTATTTCCAGTTGCCAACAAAGGTGAGAGTTACCAAAATGTGTGCTGTGGCAAAAAGTTAAAAAATGAAGAACTCTTACTAATACTGATACTGCAAAATTTTGGTCTAATTTCATCTACCAATGTAATACTACAGAAATGCTTTAAAGATACTTCAGCATACTTCCTAGCTAAGAGAGTGATTGACTATACACAGTTTGCCTTTTTAATAATCACCATTGGATGACAGTCTTCATTTTTTTTTTTTTATTGTCAGTCCTCAGTTAACTAACTGGAATATTTGTGGTGTGTGTATGTACATAGTGTTCGTATAGTCATAAAATCTCTTGAGTTTTAATGGTTTAAGATCTTAGAGTATACATCTAAGACAGATGTGATGTAGGCACATGTATTTATAAGGTTTGATGTGAAAACAATCTTATTGATATTTGCATGTAAGAAATATTTTTGAGAGAGTGGATTTCTGATGAGATGAAGCAAAAAAGCAGGTAACCATATTAAAGTCTGGTATTCATTCAACAAAAGACTGTGATTTCCTAAACTGGAAGTAATTTAATCATGTTTGTATCTGGAGTAGTTAAATGAGATCATTTGCCGTAATTACTTTAAGTCTAACAAGATCTGCTGCCATATGGATTTTATGTTATGATTTGAATCCTAAAAAAGAAAGCAGCTTAACAACTGGATGTTGAAAATAATCAATATATTTCATCATTGAGATTTGAACAGAGGCTGTGTTTCAAATGTGCCTTTAAAAATCACCTGTCAAGCTGAACCTTTGGTTGTGATCCTGTTGCTACAGTCTATTACATATGTATATGACATAAAGAAACAGCTTTGGCCATCCAAAATTACTGCATTTGTTGTGTGTTGCTGTTGGGACAGAACCATTTAAATATCTTAATATTTATTTTTGTGGTTCCATTTTACTGAGCTAGAAGGAAAAGCTGTTCTATAATTAAGGAGCTATTTGCAAGAAAATGGGTAGCATCAAAACTGTTATTTCAGGATCATTGCAAAGGAGGTGAATATTTGTGGTTGGTGTCTAGTGCTGTACAAGTGAGTGAGAATAGTCTCTGTCCAAAGAAGCTTCTTGCTAGGGAAATCTGATTGCTCAAGAATAGCAGAGACTTTTGTGTGAATAACTTTTCACATTTGCTGGTTGTCAGGCAGAGACTACAGGGTAAGGGGCTGCTGCTAGGATGAGTGGCAGCCATAGGTCTCTGTGTACAGAAACACGTTTGCATCTTCAGTAGCAAGTAATTTTTATCAACAGGGTAACATACTTGTTCTAGCATAGCCAGAGAGAGACCTAAAATTGACTTAAATACTTCAGGCTCACTTAAATGTTGTTATACAAAAACATGCTTGTGATACGCTGTGTTAAATAACTGATTTTGACTGTGTATTTATTTGTATATCTTACTGATGGAAAGTATTTGCTGTTAAGAATGTTAGTAGTATTGTACTTACCTTCAACTCTGCTCTACAAAGCAACAAGACGAAGGGGTACTGCTAAAATTCTGATGTCTGACATCAGCACCAGGATATGCATCTTGGGAACGAGTTGTATATAGCTTTGGCTTTTCTTTGACTTTTTTCCCTGAAAGATAGTAATGTCTTTTGAATCATAATTCATTTACATGAAGAATTTTGGTCTGTTACTGAAATAATTGGAATTATATCAGTCTTGAATTTGACTTCGGCAATGAAGCTGTAGAGCCAAATCTTACCACGTATTACATAACAAGTTCCCTTCGATTGTCTAGCTTTCTTTTGAAAGATTGTTTCTGTCCATAGTAATTCATTTGATGACCTTACTTATGATTTTATAAGGTAGAACTCCAATAAATGAGGTTTTGGGAGATTTTTGTGGTTGGTTGATGGTTTTTTTGTTTTCTTTTTCTCTCTCTCTTTTTTTTTTTTTTTTTTCTTTTCTGAAAATGATCCCAGCTAGGAAAAAATGTCCTGATGTTTCATGTAAATTTATTTTTCTTAATCAGGTTTATTCAGTTTTCTGTGATGAGGTATGTTTGCAAATGCTAAAAGACTGTACATTTTGCTCTGTTCCAGTGCCAGATGACCTCTCCATAGAAGAAAGAGAAGAGCTTTTAAATATTCGTCGCAGGAAAAAAGAACTGATTGATGATATTGAGGTAATTGATTTATCTGTAAAGATCCCTAGAAGACTGCTTCAGTAGATTAAGTTATAGTAAGCTGCATACCTAGGTATGAATTCTAGGTAATGTTTTTAAAAGTATATAATTGGCTTAAGCTAAATCTTACTAATAATGAATAGGATTTATGCATCATTTTTGTGCTTTTAAAAATGTTAATGTCTGTATTTATGTAATGCAATATGTGCATATGTACACATTTGATTTGTGTAATCAAGAGCTCATTAAATAGCAGATTTGCATACAGGTTAGGAGTGAGTGAGAAATCTGGGTAAAGAAATCTTGTACTGAAATTGGTAATGGCAATTTGGTCTTGATGCTCTGACATGAGCTCACACTAGGAGTTCAGTTCCATGTGTTTAATAGTCATTCAGCTGTGGTAAAATCTTTAAGCTACATATCTAAGGAAGCCATAAAATTAATCACTTTTCTTCAGGTGACTAGAAAATGTTAGAAAATAAACCCTAATTGATCATATTAATATATGAAAGATGATTTTAAAAACTGTTTTAATGTAGATTAACATATTGTCCTTCCTTCTTTTGGCAGAGATTAAAGTTTGAAATTGCTGAGGTTATGACAGAAATTGATAATCTGACTAGTGTAGAAGAAAGGTAAGTAATGCTACCTTATGGACATGATTCAGTAAGACCTTGGAACAGGTCCTCCAGGGATAGCAAATAAATAGCTTTATCATGCTAAACAAACATTGGATCACCTTTATTCAGTCCGTTACAAAGTCTTTAAAGCCTGACTATCCTGTCCAGGTGTGCCATTCATTTGGATAGAGAATATGTTGGATAGAATGTAATATTCTAGACTGTCTAATTGATAATGATACAGTTCTCTGAAGCTGCAATTACTTGAAAGAATTGAAAATAGTAACATGATTTTCCCCCTTATAAAAAGTGAATGTCTTGTTTTTGTAATAGAAAATACAAAGTAGCCGAAATACAAATTAAAGGAAGTGCCAGAAGTTGTTGTTTTTGTAAAAGAGTAACTGATAACTGGTTGTTGTTTATTCTTTTTCTCTATCTGTAGCAAAACTACACAAAGAAATAAGCAAATAGCTATGGGAAGGAAGAAATTCAACATGGACCCTAAGAAGGTAGAACTTTTTATTTCCCTCTTGTCAGGAATCAGGTTACTGCTTGTAAGATCTATGACAAATAGTTTTCATAAGTCACGTTTTCATAAGAAAACATTTCTGATAATATAAGTTCACAGGCCTTATTTGTATATCCTGTAACACACTGAACCAGAGGGTTAAATTAGAACCAGTCATCTAGTCATTTACCATTCATGTGTGCTTTTTTCACTTAAGCAAACCTTTATTAATAACAGAGGTTATTTATCAACAATCAAGTATGCCAGATATTGATTGAGCTGGCTTGCAGAAAGATTATTTGTACCTGATAGAGGTGTTCTATGTTGATATGTCAAATACTATTCTAAAAATATTTTGATGTTTGGTTATTAGTAAGGCCATACTTTTTTTTTTATGCCTTCCTATTTTTGTTTCTTCCAAAATACCTTTAACATGTTTTTTAATTTGTTCTCATATAGACTTTCATATTTGCATATCTAAATTCTGTTTGTAAAAAAGGCATGTATGAACATTCATATGTTTGTATACATATATATGTGTACCTGTATGACTTGTACAGGCGCCTGCAGGTAGAAACTTGGTTACCAATTTCAAGAAGTCTGCTGTGCATTTAGCCAAGAAGTAAAGTAGTTCACTTCTCTGCAGTGCCTCTACTTTTCTTTAATAATTGTTAATTTTCTTGAAAATTCAGGGACCTGCACATGCTCTTACAGACCTCTCCCAATATACTTAAAAGAGCTGCTTTGACATATTTGACCTTTAGCCTTTACTTTTCATTTTACATCTTCCTTGCTTTGTTTTATCTTCTGTTGTTTATAGTTGAGATTCCATTTTGAATTTGTGAAGAGTATTCTTCAAAGTCTTTTTGGAAATTGTTTAGCATTTGTTTTTCTGTGTTCCTGACATGTTTTCTTTCCAATGGTATTGAATTCAGTTACATTTTGGTGGCTTTTCTGTAATGTTCCAAGTACAGTGATGGCTGTTATTCTTTAGGTTGTTTTCAATTTACCAGAAACTCTCAAGTACTTTGAGATATAGAACCCTTTTTAAGCTACTGACCATGTCTTTTATTTTTATTATTTTCCATTTTGTTGACTGTCTGACTTCAGTTCTGTTGAAGGCAGAATACCCCCAAATATCCCGATAGTTTGCTGTTGTCCTCCAGCTCTTTCACATCCTAGAAGTTTGTGGCAAAGTTACAGGATGATGTCAGATACTTTATTCCAGTGTTAACTATTTATTGTTACTGTTCTTGTTGGGTGAAATTATTTCTATAAATAGATGCTGTGGCCACATTGCTACTGTAACATAATTTAAATGTGGTAAGCAGACTTACAGTAGTAATTTCTTAATAATGTCTATGAATCAGTGGTGGCCTGCAGTAGCTGGCTGCTCTAAAGCTACATCATCTTGTTGTTTGCAGCTGCTACTTTAAATTGCAGGCAGCTGAAATATATGTCCTTCTAATGTTGAGAGAACTAACTTGGGGTCATTGCAAAAGGGATGTTTTTCATTCATAAATGGGAGAGCAGATGGTCTCCTGAGTTAGGAATGTGAAAGAACATTGGGTAATAATACATATGCTTAATCCCCCAAGTTTTCTAATGTCTCCATATTAGCAGAAACACAGTGAGGTAATTTTCTTTTACCATTCATATTTGAAGACCTTTACATATTCTAGTGTGTAACCTATATGCAGAGCAATTCTCTCTGCCCCCACCCAGAAAATCCTCATTCAATATAGCTGTGTTTAACACAGTTACGTGATGTAATACCACATACCTTGCTGTTTGGATTTGGTTAGCTAGTGTGGGAAGGGCTATAATGGTAAAGTTTGTAAAACATTTCAGCGGTCCCTGTGCAGAGAACATAAAGCTGTGCTTGAAATTCTTGGCACTGGAAGTCAGTACTGCCTGTGTTAGGCCCAGAAAATGAATTCTCTGTGACAAAGGCAGGGTTTAAATAATGGCAAAATTTGTAATTAAGTTACTGTAAAAGCTATGAAATTCAAAGCAGATTCCATTGCACTGATTTAAAAAAACCCTGCACAACATTTGTAGTGAATACTGAATACCGCGAATTTTGTGTGGGGAGGTCAAACTAGTACAGCTGTCTTCCATCTCCTATCAGTCTACAGAAAGAAAATTTGCATCAAGACAAAAGATAGCGTAGGAGTTGATGGGGATTTGGCTGACCTATTTTACCATTTATTCCAGACGCTGGAGTTGTCGCAGACAAATTCCCTTTCCTGTCTATTTGACTTCTGGTTCTTTAACATCTTAAGAATAAAAAACAAACAAAACAAACCAAAAAACCAAAAAAGAAAATCCAGAAAAAGGAAAATTAAATTGATTTTTGTAGCATGTTATAGTATCTGCTTCTTTGCACAGAAATTTGTATTCCATGCTTCTAGTTATGTCCATTGTCTTTTTCAGTAACTTGTACAACTTCTAAAAAACTATCCTGATCAGTCTGTTTACACAAAGTGTGAATAATATGGTCCAGGTGTTGAACAAGGGTATCTGCAACTGCTGTTTCTGATGTTTGTTAGAAGGAAGGTTCTCTGTTGGTTGACAGAACTGAGAAAGCTTTTTGAATAACTTGGTACAGGAAAAAAACATTATGTTTCATCGTCAAATGAATTTTTTGTACAAATAGTTATCAAATAAGCTTTGAAGGGATCATTTCTGATGAAAGCTCAGTTATTTCTGCTTCAAGATAAAACAGATGCATTCTTTGCAATGAAATCATGTCTGTTCTGAAATGACTTATATAAATATTAAATTGTCAGAGTCAGAATACCAGTCTGTCATTGAAATTAAGTTTTCAGATGATGATAAAATTTTCTTGAGAGAATTACATTCCAGAATTTTTAAAAAGGTTCAAGCCCTTTAACATCACAGTTCATTTTCTTTGTTAAATTAGGTCAGAACATTGACTTTTTTTTGTCAGGCAGGTAATGATTTCATTATAAAAAGCCAGAATCAACCAAACAGAGGGATAATTAATTTTTTGAATGTTACTGCAGGCCCTTCTATGCTATATAAAAAATAATGGAAGTTTTCTCAGTTGTAATGAAATAAAAAAGAAATATATTCCATTTGCAGGAATTGAAAAACTACTAATATTTCTGAAATTATGGAATATTCTAGTAGGAAAGATTTGGAATAATTTATTAAGTTCTTTTGTACGTATTTGGAATCCAAGACATTAAGGTTACTTATTGCTGCCATTCCTACTTTTCACTAGCATGCTGTTAACAGTTTTATGAAATCAGCAGGAATAACAACATCTTTGTTGGGGTATGTGGTGGGGAAAAAAAAGAGCACTATCTCTTCATGACCTGCTGAGTGTTGGAATAACATCCCTTCCATCCTTTATGTAACCTTTATATAACTCTTAGTCTCCTTTCTTTACCGCTTTGCAGAAAGTTCTATGGGCTTCCCTAGAGTGTGCCAGTTATAGGGCCAGTAATTTATGGAGGCATAGGAGTCCAGGGGCTTGATCAAGTACCCACTGAGGGACAGGGTAAGACTTTCCTGGCTTTGATAGAAGCTCTGTGGTAGAAGCTTGACTGGTTCATAAACAGCCCTTTGTGAATAGTCTAGCTCAAGTCCTTTGTGAATAGTTTAGTTCCAGCACAACCAGAAGTCACTGGTAATCCCAGTTTCAGCATAAACTCTTTTAAATCGGTTTCAGTACCTTCAGCCGTGACTTCTACTGCAAGTAGTGGCTTGATGTATTGGGTTGCAGTTTGTAGGTTATAACAGATGCTTTATTTTGTGTCATGGTGGTAATTAAGTTATTCCTACATACCTCTGCATTATATGATTTTACAGATTATGTCTCTGCAGACACTTATGCAGTATTGTGAACAGGCTAACTCACCCATTAACTCCAAAGAGCAACATGGAATCATTATTCAATTGATATTTGCTATTTCCATTGTTGAGGGATTCAAACTGCCACCCTGTACTTCTAGCCTTAAAAATATGTTCTCATTTTAATCTTTAAACCAGTACTAAATATTGCTTATCTAACTGAAAAACATTTGTTTACCATTTTATTTAAGAAAAAAAAATTAAAAACCTGTAGGCTAATGTAATACTTAATGTACTATCTATATGTCTGTGTCAGTGTATTAATACCAAATATTATGAGTGGTATTTACATAAATGCTTGTGGAAGAAAACATAACATTCCTTTTCCTCTGGAATTGCTCTTCCTAGGGAATACAGTTTCTGATAGAAAATGACCTCCTGCAGAACACTGCAGAAGACATTGCACAGTTCCTTTATAAAGGAGAAGGATTAAATAAAACGGTAATTGGAGATTACCTCGGTGAAAGGTAAAATAAAGATACTGAAACTTTGTTCTTGAGTTTACAAAGCATGCTTAAGGGTTTTGGTAGTTACCTTCCCCTTCATAGGCTGTGTGAGAGAGCTACTCTACTACTCTGAGATCTATAAAAGCTACAGCGGGAAGTAAAACCACTATGGTATTGTGATAGGTTTTTTTTTTTCTGTTAGGTGGTTGTTCTTTTTAAATGGGTACATTGTGGAATGATATTTAATTCATTGTAACTTACTATTTTGAGAAAATACCCTTAAATTTGGCTATATTGGAGAATTTAATACCATAAACTTTTGGAATGTCTGAGAGTTGTATTGCAACAGTTCTGGTAACTCTTGATACTGTGCCCAGGCAAGGAGTGATTACAATCACTAATAATTGGATAGTAAAGAAATTAATTATTGAAATACGTAGTTCCTGGGACAATAGTTATAAGCAGATTTTAGTGTTGTCTTCTTCCCTGCACACAGAGTTCCCATTAGTAAGTAGGTGTCTCAAAGGGCAGCCGCACCGCATCTTTATCAGTCCTAGTACGATAAACATGCAACATGCATATTTATGCATACTGTTGCGAAACACAATCAAAATGCAAATTACTTCCATTGCTGTGCAACCCAGGAATTGATTTCGAAAAAGGCAGCAGAAAGAGACAGAAGTGAAGAGTGGGTTGGAGTATGTGTATCTACATGCTTGCACATGTTCTGGTTCAGATGCCAGTTATGGAGGTTTAAAAGTTGACTCATTTAGGATATACTCCGGTAGTGATAAGTTCTGACAGATCCCTTTTGAGGCACCCGCAATATGTTTACAGCATCAGCGGCTTAGTTTGTGCTCAGCAATTTCCTCCTGACTTTAATAGGTTTAATGGAAGTTTTCATGGTAATATGTACATTTTGAAAATAGATCTTTGCTATGAAGTTTCTGTACAGTATATGTAGACATTTCAACAATTTTTATACGACAGCATTATGTTGTTTCTTTTCAATATTTGGGCAGTCAGTATTATAAAATCACTTATATGTTAATGTCCATAATTGCAAAACTGTAACAAAGCTTGTATCAGGCAGTCTGTGTTCGTTTTTGAGAGCTGCGTTCTACTGTGGTATTGCCTTCTGAAGTTCTAGTTCTTCTAGCCCTATTCCCAGAACCCCTGTACTCATGCAGAAGGGTCTTACCAATATGTCCAGTTGTCAGTAATATTCGTGTGACTATTTATGGGTTCACATTCAAAATTAAAAAATTTATTGCTCCTTCTTTTGCATCCCTGGCAGGGATGCTGCTGGGCAGCACTGTGGTCTAATCTGAAAAAACTGCAACGTTTCTTAATATTGAGTATGTATAGAGATAAATATGCAGTTCAATTATATCTTCTGAATTTTTCAAGACTTAAATACAGACAAACATAGTGGTCATACTGAATAGCAAATTTGATCAGGAAATTTTGTATGAATCTATCAACTGGATAATAAAATCTGAGGAGAACTGAAAAAAAATTAACATACTGCTCCTATTTTGCCACAAGGCAGAAACAACCTATCCATTTTAAGGAGCAGTTGAAGTAAAAAAGAAATTTAAAATTATTTTTGTTTTAAAGGGAGCTTTTGTTTAATGTATCCAGTCAGTCTACTTTAATTGTTTTTTTATGTTTCTTCATTTCTGTGAAGGGTGTAATTATTAATATGGTAATGGGAAAGCAAATGGTATTTCTGTCTTATTTTTTTTCTTCACTTAATATGAATTAGTAGTGGGAGGTGGAGGTGAAGAGATGACAATCTGATTTTCAGGAATGTGTATGGACACTTCAAGGTAGTCAGATCTGGAATGGAGAATTAGTTCATCATACTCCTCTGAACTGCAACATCAATTTCCTAGAATCCTAATAATTTTTATTCATGTTCCTCTGAAAACAATGTATTAGGCCTTTAGGTCCTCGGGTAAAATAAATACCCTGGGATAAAATAAAATATGATAATTGAGATGGTCTTAACTGCTAGTTTTGCTTTTTTAATACCTCAGAAAAAGGCTATTAAGTGATTTGTGCTATGCAGATGACAGTGCATTTTATAGATGAGTTTTTGTTGCGTTCTGTACTGTCTTTTATCAAGGTATTTGGAGTCTGAGGACTCTGGCACTCCCTCTCAGGGGCCCATCATGAATTACTTCTGCATTCTAGCTAACTATAGCTGAAGACAAGACCAGGATAGTCAACAGAATGAGATATTTGTATAACATTCTGCCATGAAGATTTACGTTTTAAATTATTGAGTTCTATAGTGTTACAGTGGTCAGCAAACTGAAAAAAAGTGAATGGTAAATGGAACGAGATAATACCTAAAAATGTACAGTAAATAAGGGATGAAATACATCCTGTGAAAGATATAAGATTTCTTTATATGTGGGTAAGTCTTCATTTATTTTTTTAAGTGGCTTCCTAGAGTTTTTGTGATCTTTGGGTTGGGTCTTTGGAGCTGTACCCAGCACAAGTATCACTATTAATCCAGTCTACATTAAAACCTAGAGGAGCAAAAATTAGAGTATAAGGCTAATATTTGTTCTGAATTACTGCAGCTTTACGTACATATAAGCAAAATCAATATTTGGCTTAGAGCAACAAGGTACTTCTATTGACTGCTCTCTTTTATTATACTATTATGCCACTTCACTGCACTGTGAAGTAGTCACACAGCTGAATTGTGCATTACTAGATTTCAGGAGAATTGCTTCATTTTGCCTGACAGAGCTGATGTGTTTTTCTATAAACAGTATAGGGACATCCTAATGAATGAATGGTTAGTTTTAAGGTATTCACTTGTGAGTGTTACAGGTTAGTCTAACTATGCAGTTAATCAATAATGCAACAGATAATTCTTGGTAGGTGCACACCTTTTGGTTTTCGGGTGGAGGCTGATATGCAACATTCTGTCTTGGTGATGTATTTAAAGCACACCCTGAGGATTATAAACCTTTACGCTTCTGGCATATGAACTCAGTGATGGTGTAGACTAAATTCTGTCTGCATCCAAATAGTTTTGTGCTCATTAACGTTTAAATGTTACTTTTGCATTTAAACACCTTTGTATCAAACAAAGAGTAATTTGGCTCCTGATTTACATAGCAATATAAAAGATAGGTGAGAGGAAGCTTGTTCAAAACCTATTCTGATTTTAGTAAACTCTTACTGTAACAATTTTTGAGAATGGAGTAAGAATATACTATGTACTAAGTAGCTCTTTTAAAAAACTGTTCTTTTTCTTAGGTACAGCCAGTTGAAGCATTTCTATTCCTCATATTTGTTCATAAATTAATATACTGCTTTAATATTTTTCTGTTCTTAGAGGAAAAAATGGGATAATTTGTTTTTCATGTGTTGTATGGCTAAAGAAATTAATCTTACGTTAGCCATTGTTTTAAGAGTTCATGACACAATTTCTTCAACAGACTTTTTACTGGATAAGTTTTTATTGGGTATCATCCCATATCAAGGCAGGTACAGTAATAAAATACATGAAGCAAAGAAGACCAGGCCATTTTTAGGTGATTTAAATAAGCAGTGCTAAAATCGGTTCAAGTGTACTGGCTCTTGCTAACCTACCATTTTAAGGCCAGCAAAAATGGGCAAAATACTAGTGTTAAATATTAAAATACCTCTCAAATAATTGTGTAAACTATTTCTGATGACTTGATTTGATCAGTATGATCATTTATTGCCTTATTTATTCTTGAAAGCAAACAGATCACTAACAAGCCTTTAAAGTTCAGAATTGTAATTGTCTATTTCCATTTTTGTCTTTCATAGAGATGAATTTAATATTAAAGTTCTTCAGGCTTTCGTTGAACTCCATGAGTTCGCTGATCTCAATCTTGTACAAGCCTTAAGGTGAGTAAATTCCTTCTTTTTTTTTTTTTTTTTTTTTTTTTTTTTTACCTGAGCTTCCTTTATCAAATTGCACGTTTGTGTGAGTCACTGTGTTGATTTATTCGTCAGAAAGCTGATCTACAGCTCAGCACAATTATACGCATTACTGTGCAAGTTAGCAGACAGCTCTGTTTTAACCCTTCCAGTTGCTTGTCTGTGTGCTGCCTTTGAAGGTGAAAACTTTTAATTATTTCAGACAAATACAAACAACTAAAACGTAGCTGTAACTCTTTGGTGTGTCTGCCATATGCGGACCTATGAAGATCTGTTTTATATCTTGGCACAGAGATTGGTGAAAAACCAAACCAACCCCTAACCCAAGCAAATACATTATTTTCTTTGCTGCTGTCTTCTTTTTCCTTTCCTTCCACCTCAACTTGTTCTTCTGGAATCCTGCTGATCATAATCAGTGATTATGTTCAATTACAAAGAGGTAAACTTTGAATCAAGTAATTTCCTCCTTCTTTGCTCCGAGTTTCCCAATTGTCATGTAAAAGAAAGTGTAACATCTTAGTACACGTTTTTGCCTTGCCTAGTGAACAAGTCCAGTTGATCTCTCTGGGATGCCAGCATACAGTGACCTTGTAAAGTCCTTCTCGTCTTGGTGGAAATCCATAATAGATCTAGCGAATTAAGTTGATTTAGACAGTTCTGCCAGTTTTGTTGCCACAAGTGGCTCCCTCCTGACACCAGATAAACTGAAATGTCTGTGTGATCTTTGTCTCTGGTGCAGTGCCTTGTGATATGGAGTCAGAACAGCTTTGCTATGGTTGAGTGATGCGGTGATGATAACTTGAGCTGCCTGAGGCTTGAACTAAGGAGGCCTTTTCTCTGGCTGCTGAAGCTTGTCTGGGAGGCTTCATATTCCTATCTCTTTTACCCAATTTAACGTTAGGTTTGACTTTATTCTTCCTTAGCAGCTGCTACTATTAAATGTTTGTATTTTGGTAGCTTACAAAATTCGTGATCTGGGTTGGAACCTTGCATGAGGTGAGTAAAAGACAGTACATAGAGCTGACAAACTAAAGATGGCCTGTGATACTTTAATATAATGTCCTAAAATGAAAACTGATGAAGATAGGAATAAATGGTTATTATTTTGGCACCCAGCTTACAGGGAATATTGAGAACTTGTTTTGCATGGCAGAGCATGTAACTTTGCTGGTTTAGATCCTGTTTTTAATTTAGATAATTCTTTTGCTAAGAAAGAAAAAAAGAAATTATTAAATTCATTGGAGCTTTTTAGTGCCACAGTGTGCCAAAAGTAAGTTTATGAAGACTTCTGTCCTGTATGCATTCCAGTGTACCTATGTGTAGAAATGGTGAGTTCTGAATGTAAAAACTCTATTTCAGTTCATGCTGCTAAACAGGAGCACATCTCTCCTGCGTATACTACAAAATTACTGAGGTGGTATCATGAGTCTTTATTTTTAAGATCTGGGTCTGATTCTTGTAGGGTGAACTTACACTAGACAGGCAGCACCTCTCTAAGCACTGGGGTTTTTCTTGTTGTTGATGCTATTTTTTAAATGTTTGAGGAGTTCAAGTAAAGATGTGAAGTGTTTTTCTATTCCTTGCTTCTCTCCCTTACCAGAAATATTTTATGTAATGTGTCTTTTTACATTGTAAGTAACATCTAGCTGAGTGTTTATTGCTTTTAGTAGCCAGGAAACCCAGGGAGGATTGAACTGATTGTTTCCCCATAGCATTCTCATGGCAAAAATGGGATGCATACAGAAAATTGTTTACTAGTCTGGAAAAAAGAGAGACTCTCAGAATATGAACTGCCATATTATCTTGCCTGATAGCATGCAGTGTTGCTGGCTGAATTACTGGGCTAGCCATCTGTGCATGTTGCTTTATAATAGCTCCTGACTTGTGTGTTGAGAGATTGAGAACATATTTCTGGGACATTTTATATAGACATTGCTGGTTGGGTTTTTTGTTTGTTTTGGTTTTGGTTTTTGTTTTGTTTCTGATTATTAGTAATACACGCTTAATATATAAGTATTGGAATGAGTCTAACAACTCTTCTTCCCTTCTGTAGGCAGTTTCTGTGGAGCTTCAGACTCCCAGGAGAGGCTCAAAAAATTGATCGTATGATGGAAGCTTTTGCTTCACGCTATTGCCTTTGTAACCCAGGAGTCTTCCAGTCTACAGGTTAGTCACAGGAAACAACAGGAGTTCTTAAGTATGTGTGTGTATATGTGTGTGTGTGTGGTTGTTTTTTGTTTGTTGGTTTTGGTTTTTTTTTTGTGTGGATCATCTATGTTCTTCTACACCTGATACAAGGAGACAATGGCCAGTTTGAAAGTTCAGGATAAAATAATATGTGAAATGAGAAATTTCTGAGAACTGAGAAAATGCAACTGTCTAATCCTACACTTTGTTTCCAGGAGGTGCAACCTTATGGTCAGAATGCATCTCCATTTATAAAACTTCAGCATTAATATATATCTAAGCCAATTACAGTATAAAACACACATTTAGAAATGTCACCAAAGATTTTGGCTAGGAATTGGAAAAGTAAGATTCTCAGGGGTTTAAAGGCAGAAGAGACCAATAGGTTGGGTAGTGTCATCTGTCAGTCATAAGGACTTTACATTTCCATATCTCTCTATCAAATCCACCTGTATATGGCTATAGTGTATTGTCTAGAAAGTCATCCTTTTTTGTTATGAAGACTGTATCCTTTCTCTTTAGCAGTCTGCTCAGCAATAATTTATCTCAGAAATGCACCTCAGTGTTCTGTTGAATTATTTGGTTTAGAATTACTCAAGTCATAAAAGCTAATAAAGCTTTGTGATACTGCAGAGAATGCCCTAGCGTTCTGGCATTGTTTGTCTGTTTAGTTATAAACACACATAGCTTGCTGTTGATCCCTTATTTTGAGGAACAAATAGGCTAGGAAAAGGTTAATGTAAAGCAGGTCTTCAACAGCTAGAGAGGAAAATAATACTGACAACAAAATGCTGAAGATGCAAACACATTTTTCCTCTGTGTAGCAGAGAGGTTTCCATCCTGCTTTTTCTTACATAGGATCTTGTACTTGAATTCTGGGAGAATTTACTGTAATCGTAACCATTTCAAGAGGCATGATAACATATTCTTTGTCATCTTCTGATATTATTCAGGGGTACTAGCCACCTTGTGTGTGCCAAGAAATTGAGTCAATGTCATTTTCATTCTGTTTAAATGCAGTTCAAATATTATTTTGAAGAGACTGTTTTTTCTTTTTGGAGAAAGCTTTAGCAGTACTTTGAGTAGGAATCTGATTGACCAAATTTGTTATAGGATCTACCAATATGATCTAGGCAAAATCTGTGTGCAGAGAACTTTTTGCCCAACAGCACTTCAGTGTTTCAAGTGAAATGTTAATTTAGGGTGATAGCAGTGATTTCGAAGAGTTTGAAAAAAATTTTTTATTCTCTTGTACTGTTTTTCCTTATACTGGCTTTTAATTTGAATTGTTACATATTTTTTCTTCTTAGGCTTACTTCAACAGTTTAAAGAAAGATTTGAGACTTTGGTTTCCATGTATAGTGTTGAGGATTTTTTGACTACCTGCTGCTTTATCAGTCTGGATGAGCTATATATTCATTTTACAGGTTTGTGCCGCAGCACACAGGAAGATGAATAATTTTTCAAATCTTATTTCAGATACATGCTATGTGCTTTCATTTGCAATCATTATGTTAAATACCAGTCTGCACAACCACAATGTAAGAGATAAACCAACAGTAGAGAGGTTTATTTCTATGAATCGTGGAATTAATGAAGGTGGAGACCTTCCAGAAGAATTACTACGGGTAAGTTAGACTGGGTAAGACAAGGCATTGCTTTGTGTTTTTAATAGGAAACTTAGGACTGTGTACAACAGTTCTCGGGCAAATTTTTCAAGGGAAAGTAATAAGAACATTTTCTACCATGCATAACCATACAGGTAGCGGAAAGAAGCATTTTCTGATACTCACAGCTGCTTTGAGCTAGTTCTCCCTATATTCAATCTTTCATTGAGGAGAGGAGATTCCAGAGAATACACTCTGTATATCTTTCAGTAATTTGCTGATGGCAAAATTCTTGTGGAATTGCCTTCTTATGAAAAAAAAAGTGGTATTTCTGGATAAATCAGAGAAAGATGGAAAAAGTAGTAAAAAATGTTGTTTCATTATTCCCTCTCATTTCTTTCCATGTGTCTTGTGGAACCTCCTCCTGTCCCTTGAGATATCAGTAAAAATACTTATTTCTCTAAGACAGTGTGATAGTCTAAAACCATTTTCTGAAAACCCAAATTAATTTGGCAAAACTGGTACTAAATGAGACCTAAAGCTGAAACCTTTGAAATACTGAATGCTGAAGTTAAAGAAAAAATGTCTTTGCTAGGAGTGCTTTTAAAATCTGTAAAAAGAGAGACACTTGTTTATAGATGAAGTAGTTTAGAATCAAACTTAATCAAAGTAGTAAACAACAAATGAGAAGGAATGGTCCAGGATTTTATGGACAGTATTTCCTATGCTTTGTATACAAATAGTCTGAGAAGCAGTAAGATGTCCTCGTTGCATTCTCTGTTAGACATTTATTAATGAGGTCTTTTTCCTTTTTTTTTTTTTTTTTATTCTTCTAGAATTTATATGAAAGTATTAAGAATGAGCCGTTTAAAATTCCGGAGGATGATGGAAATGATCTAACGCATACATTTTTTAATCCAGATAGAGAAGGTTGGCTGCTGAAATTAGGTTAGTTATAAGGGCAGTTTTGCTGCTATATGTTTATTTATTGTTAGCATGTTTGCTGCTTCTGTGTCTATCTGCTTTCTTGTGAAGGTAATAGGATTAACTTTGTAATTTGTATTTAAAAATGTGTGAACCAAAATAAGTAACTCCTTTACATCTGAAGGTTGTTACTTCTTATTCTACATATCCAAATTAGCAATTTTGTTTCAAACTTTGGAGTTTTATTTCTGATACATGAGAAATAAAAACTCAGCAACAAAAAGGAAATGCGTTATGGTATTTACCACATGCTGTGACTGATAAATAACAACTGAATCTCCATAAGGTCATTTCAGAATACTGTGTGATATTTCAACACAGTTTTCTGTGTACAAAAAAGAAGGATTCCTCTTCAAATAGTTATTTTTGTATGTCTTTATTTTTCCATATTATTTGTGAGTTTCTCTTGGTTTGGTTTTGGCTATGATTTTTTAATGAGTGGTTTAAATGTGCCTTCTTGTTTTCCTTATGGCCTATGACCTATCACCTTTCTGTTCTGTGACTGGCTGTCTCTGCTTATTCTGCATTAGGAGGTACGTATCTGATTGCTTTCCAGTCCCCTCTTCTTCAGTTGCTCATTGTTTTATTTTCTTCCTCCTTCCTCCTGGTTTTTTTTTCTTTTTTTTTTTTTTTTTTTGTTTTTTTAATCAGATTTATTCTAGCATTTTGCTTTTTCACTTAGTGTCACTAACAGTATCATCAGTGGTACTCTGAAAGACTGGCATGTCAGTGTCTAGCTCACATGCGAGTGTGTTCTGCAAAAGAAGAAAGCGTTTACATGTAAAGCAGAAAAATAAAGATGACTGTTCAGCATACTTTTCTCATTCACTGAAGAACATAACAAGGGAGGAATAATTTCTACTGAGAGAAAACAACATCGTACTCTTGTAATGAAGTTCTAGAGCGATTTTGTTACTTGTACGTCAATTATGTTACATTATTGAAAGATTGATTACATTTGAACTACACATTTATAAAAGCTGTTCTTTTTCCTGCTTATTTTCCTTTTTAAATAACATATTTAGCTTACTTAACAGAATCTTAAATGAGCACCAAATTTAGGGTTGCGGAAACCTCTGGTAATTTGCAGTCTTCTAGCACTGCAAGATGGCCTCATTTACAGACTCTTTTAAAGTTGATGGGATTCACTTTTTCACTTGGGCTTAGGGATTTCTTTTCCTATATAAAAGAGACTGAAATTTTATTTTAACATTTGTTTTTCGATGAAATAAACCTCTTTTATATAAAACACCAGTGCACACTCCAATAAAGCCAGTTGTTGGTCACTTTAATGTATAACTGCTTGTTAAAGTAGAAGGAAGTTTGCACTTGGAGAATGGTGATAAAAGTGTGAGAAGAGATGTGTGCTGGGGCATGCACATGGTGGTGAGTATGGTGAAAGTAGAGCTTGGTTAGGGCCATGGGCCCGCTCTACTGATTGCACCTGGAAATTAGCGGTCATGCTAGTGCTGGAAGGAAATAGATGTGAAAAGGAAGCATTTGGAATTCATTCACATGCTCTCCGATGTCTTATTCTGACCTCTGCGCTACAGATGCTATAGAGCTCTCTGTCTTTCTAACTACCAAAAAGCAAAGCTCCTGCTTTTTGACGTGCGTTGGCTCAGCTGGCACAATTTCAAAGATGACTTTGCAGCTTTTCTCCATTTGTAGCATGAGGCGATAGCTATCTCAACAGAAAAGGGCTTCAAGATGATGTAGATAAAATGTGCTTTCTGGAGAAGAGGTTGGGTATAAGCCTGTGCTGTGCATATTTCTCTTTCTGTTGCCAGTACTCTCTCATATACTTATACACAAACCGAGTGCAAGCAAGAGTGTGAGTGTGTGTAGAGGAGTGACAACATTCCTTGTGGAAGAAACCGTCAATAAAAGGCACATAAGAGGTCAAATAAAAAAAATAGAGGAACAAAGAAATGAAAGAAAAAAGGTGACAAAGTCAGTGAGAGCTGCCAGGTACTTCTGCACAATCCATCTCTGGCTCTGGCGTAAGGTCAATAAAACCAATTTTTCGTTACGTACGATGTAGATGAGAGACAGTGCACAGAAAACCCAATAGTAAAAGCATGTGTGAAACGGAAGGGTGTTGCACATAACACTCCCACGGCATGGGAGTTATTTGAATAAAGAAATGAAACATGTCCAGAAGCCTCCAGTGAATCAGCCTGTAAATGCATGAAGCTACGCTTCGGGAAAGACTGCATTTTCTTCAGCAGACACGGACTGGGTACAGACAAATCCCTTTTGCTAGTTTAGATGCATTGACCAGAAATAAGCCTGGCAATCTTTTTTAAAAATTTTCTTTCTCTTCTTTCTTTCTTTCCTCTCCCTTGAGTTTATTATTTGCTAGGAGGCTTAAACTTTATGTTGAGAATGCTGTCTCGATCCACATTGTTTGCATTTTTACAGTCCTTTCTGCTGGGAAACACTTATTGTGAAATGGGTATGGTTTCCTTCAGTTCTGGAAGATGCTGATATTAAAAGTTTCAGTATTGTTGAAATGCTAAGGAGGCTCTATTCCTGCATGAGGGTTTAAGTGCTCAGTTGTGATAATATTTAAAAGTTGAAATAGAAATAGAAAATTTTATATAAAACTATGACTAAGACAACTCACAAACCCTGAGTATATCAAGACAGTATTTTGTATTTGGTATTTCTTTTAGTCAGCTCTTCCCATTTATCTGCTTGTGCCCCTCTTTTTAGTATTCCAGCTCACTGTATTGATTATCCTCTGGGCAGGAGATGGATATCGTGAAACTTTCATATATTGTAAAATTCATTTGTGCTAAAGACTACCCTAGCTCTCTAGCCTGGCATTGGGTTTTAGAAAGCTGAGAAGGTGCAAAATGCTTTTGGAGACTTTGCTGTTCTGAATTGTTCAGACGTGACTTTGTGTAAGTCTGAGTGCCAAACCTGGCAGCCAGACAGAAATTCTGGGTTTATCTATCTAGACTCAGCTGGTGCCTTTATATAGACATCTTTATCTTGGTAAACCTAAATTATCATTCGGTTCTACATTGTTTGAAGCATGGTGTAATGAAAATGAATGCTACGAGTAAAAACTGAAAGCTGCTGAGTGCTAATGAGTCCTCCTTTAAAGCAGCTTGAGACATTATGAGCTTTTAGATTTTTCTGTGTCATAATTATTAGTGGTGTCGGTACCATGAAATTTTCTGCCATCCACTTTAAGGTATTTTGAAATTGTTGTCTGTGCTCTCTGTCCTAATGCCCAAGTTACAATCATTTTGCACAGGGAGGAGTTTCCTTGCCTAAAACAGCTTTTTCTGGCAAATAGCTTGGTTTGCGTAATATTTTCTTCTAGTTAGAGGGAAACTGTGACATTATTCCACCAAACTGCAGAGGAAATTATTTGAGCCAGACACATGATCGTGTTAATTTTTTCTGCTAGTCAGGCAGTTACTGAGAGCTTGGAGATTGTCCAGAAGCTCTGTGTCCGGGCCCGTCCTGCCAGTGGTGCTTATTCCAGCGCATCTGTCCTTGAGAGGATGTCGTTTCTCTTCTGTAATCTGGGGTGACAGAATAGTGGTGGTTGATCAGGAAACTGGCACCTTCCGGTACCTGCTTGGCTCTTGTGGTAACCGATGCTCTTCTAGGTTGAGGCAGTTAATGTTGCAGTCAAGGGAAGCTTCTTTTTCAAAGAAACCCGAACTTTGATTCAGTCATCTGTGTAACTGTACAGTTCCTGAGTCTGTTCTGCCTAGGGGTATCTAAATGAACTGAGAAGAAAAAAAACCACATTCTTGATGTGTGCGTCTCTCTTTCCCCTCTAAAACTTTATGTAATGTGCTGAAGATTTGGGTAGAATTTTCTAACTTGAGATATGTTGCTGCCTTTAGTCTTAAGGCCTTTTTTAATTTTGAAATTGCTGTATCCTAAGTCACTGCCAGCTGTTTTTCCCTTGAGTGTAGGTGGTTTCTTTTACCTTGTTCTCTAGTTTGTACTTTGCCCAGAGTTGAAAAAATAATTCTATGTTGGGTTACATAGGTGAAGAGGGTTTTTTATTCCTCTTTCTGTACATTTTGCCTTGTTGTGGCCTTTTCTTGTAGCTTCTTTAGATTTTCACCTACAAGATACCGTGCTGCTTTATTTTGTTGAGATGTCTTTGCATTTTAGTTCATCAGCTAGGTCTTTCAGAAGTACGTGACATATCTCTCCATTTCTGTAAATGTTTATGGATTCATACTCTGATTTTCTTGATCCTCTTCTGCTAACTTAATTCCTTCGAGTGCTAGTCTTTAAAAGGCTAGGAGCTGGAATAAGATATGAAGTATGGTACTAAACCCTTTGTTGTTGTTTTGTGACCCTACAGCAATCTCGGCCAAGGAAAAGAATGTTCTGTTATCACGAGTTCTTAGCCATTAATCTTGCATGCAGTGTTTACAGGCCGCAAAGCCTTATCAACCAGCTGCTTTGGTTTCAGCCCATTGTAAAGGCATATTAAATGCATGTTATATGGTGACCCCTGCAAACTTGATTAGTACAGATGAGATTGCCTTTCAAGCTTTATTAGAGTTTCTGTGCTGTTTAACAGCTGCAACTAAGTAATGGGGTGGGGAGACAGAGACTTATAGGTGAGAATAGTTCCTTATCCCACAAAAAATCCTGCCTTGCTGCTTTTTTTCTGGAAGAGCAACTCGTAGCTTGGTGGAGCAGGGACTTAAGATCTTTTTCCACAGCTCATGTGAGTGCTGTAACCCAGTAAACTACTGGCTGTTCTAGGGACAAGGGAGCAGCAAGAGGGATGTTGTTGGAAATGTTTAATATTCTTTCTGGCTTCAACATCAGTACTATCCTGGAGCTGGGAAATGTTTCATGACAAAAGCTTCATCAAAACTGCACCGTGATTACAAAAGGTTTCAGGTTTGAGAAATCTGGCTTTTTCCAAAGAGAGGGGATGTTGTCAGGAAAAATTTCAGCACACTTGACTGTCATCTACTACTTGACACTTCGTATTGTTCTAGGAGTTGTGTGTTTTTAAGTCTGGTGTTTCTGCCTTAAATTATAAGCAGGCCTTCTTTTAATACATGGTTATTACCTGATTATTTTTTTATTGTGTTTTGACATGATATCATAGTTTATGAGAAACACCTTTGTTCAGTTTCAGTTGCCTCTATGATAGTAACCTATTTGCCTGGTTTTTTTCATCCTCTCTTCTGATGAATTGTTTTTCTACTAGAACTGGTCAAGGAATGACGTTAGATGCTAGCTGTTGTTACCTGTTAGCCTGAAAAACATGGTGACGATTTTGTGCTGTAAAAATGTTAAATGATGTTAACCTGTTAACCTTAGAGAGCGGAACTTAAAGTCACAGCAATGAACTTCGGGTTATATGAAAAAAAAGTCATGTTATGGCAATAGCAAGGACTGCCCTGGCAGTCATCTTGACTCTGCTGCTGCTTATTCATTGATCTGGAAGTGAGTCAAGTTAAAGTTCGTCAGTATTCCATTCCTAGCCCAAATACTTCCTGATACTTGAACAAGCTCTCAGTCAAGATGATGGCAGTTTTTCTAGTGACTTACGTGCCAGTTTGAATGTTTCTACAATGCTTTGTTTAAGGATCTGTCACAGTGGTTGTACTAAAATGCCACCAGTTCTTCCCTCACTGTCTCCAGTTCACTCAACCATTCATTCTGTCACAGCTTCTGCATCTTGCACTATTTTGCCTTCTCTTATTTCACCGCACCTGCTTGCAGATTAAATTTTTCTTAAGATATGTGTGTGTAGTGGAAACATAAAGTTTGAGTACATTGAACTTCACGGTGTGTTAGCACTGGGTGGTTGTGTAGGTCATGAAACCAAGCAAAAGGAAGACACGACATGCAATGTACTAGGTCTGCAATGCAAACACGTAGTAGGCTGGTATCAAGAAATTCATTATGTTCCTAGAATTGTTGTTTAATTTAATATGATTTGGATTTCTTTATTAAACAAAACCCCAGCTATCTCAAGTAGAACAAAAAGATGAAAAAATTATGCTCCTGTCTTAGATTTAGTTATATGACTTGGATTAAATTGGGGGTCTTGTGTGTATTAATGGTGCTCTTTTATGCATGGGTGTTCAATAGCAAGATCAACTATTTTGAAATGTTGGGTTCATGAGATTAAGTCACTGCTGAATGAATGATGCACAGGTGGTGACATAATCCTGAAGTCAGATAACTATGGTGGAACTAAGCCTGTGTATTAATAACACGTGAGTGCTTTATCTACAGTTGTCTTTCCTGGAAATGAGTTTTAAAAATAATGTAATTGTGGAATGCTAGACATGTTCTGAAGTAGCTGATGGCAGAAAACCAGCTGAAAGGCCCAGGACAATAATGTGTGTTTCTAAAAGGAACTGTTCTTTTACAGTGTGATGTTAGCAGGTGTAAGAAAGAGGACCTTGGTGGTTGCTGTTGTTTAAACTGTTAATGCAGGAAAAACTGGCATTTTTGGAGCAGTAGCTATTTCTGTCAGGTGTACTCAATGATATGTTAATATGTTTTTAAAATACTAAATGATGAAAAGGGACTAAAAATGGTACATTTTGGCATAGGATTTGTTCCTTATTGATGACAGATCATATTTGTTTTGCTAATAATGTTTGTAAGCATCTTACACACTTGATGTTAAATCTGAAAGTAGAGGTAGGTTCTTCATCATATGTGTGGTCATGAATGGAGTGAAAGGAAGGTGATAAAATGCCCTTAATTTTATTGATGGGACCCTTTCCTTGCACAAGACAGGCTGTGGAGAGGGTTGGTCCTGTTGCTGGAACCCAGTTACTGGTTTTGCTGGTGCTTGGCCTCCCTTTGCTGTCGCAGCACTGACTGCATTTCTCAGGGCTGTATAGTATTAATATTTTTGATGCAGTAAACAATTATGGTGGCATGGACAGAGGGAGTAGGTCTGACTGCTAAAGTATTGCATTCATTCTCTGTAAGAGAGGAGACGTTCGCAGCTTTAGAGCATACGGTTTTTGTGGCTGGTTAACGACACCATAGTTAATGCTGTCTCAGGGGTTTGATCTTATTGATCTTTTTATGAGACTTACAGTAACACGTTCCTTTAACCTCATCTGTGCCTCATACATTTACAGTTAAGTAATTAAGCCATATTTTGAAAAAAACAAGCAAACCTAAATTACTTTCTTATCCATTGTTGAAGCCTTGACAGCAACACACATCTAATTCAGCCATACCTTTTGATTGTAGGGGGAAGAGTAAAAACGTGGAAACGGAGATGGTTTATTCTGACTGATAATTGCCTGTATTACTTTGAATACACAACAGTGAGTATATATTACAGTGAACTTCATTTGTAATCAAGGTGTTTAAGTGGCTAATAATGTGATATTTTCCTAATTTTTTAGGACAAAGAACCTAGAGGAATTATTCCGTTAGAAAATCTTAGCATAAGGGAAGTTGAAGACCCTAGAAAACCAGTAAGATATTTTCACATTATCTTTTTTAATGAAGATAAGTAAACCATATAGAACTTAAACGTAGTGTTCAATGAAGACGTTTGTCAGTTTTGTTTTGTCTTTTAAATTTATTTCTTCATTTCTACCCTCCAGAACTGCTTTGAGCTCTATAACCCCAGTCATAAAGGTCAAGTAATTAAAGCATGTAAAACTGAAGCTGATGGTAGAGTGGTGGAAGGCAACCATGTAGTGTATAGAATATCTGCTCCCACCCCAGAAGAAAAGGAAGAGTGGATTAAATCTATCAAGTGAGTTTAAAGTCTTGAATGTCTTTCAGAAATTAAGTGTAAGCTCTTTTCGGAGTAAGATACTAAGAGAATTTGTATTCTAACTTGTTTAAAGAATTCTGATGCGGCAATGTCCTCTTAAGATTAATGACAAACTACATGGGGTTGATGGATCAAGATGCAAGTCTCCTGTTACTGTCTGGTCCTAAGGAAGTAGTGCTACTAATGCAAATGAGGAAAATGTGGATTTAATTTTTTTTTTTTTTTTTTTTTTTTTAAGAAAATGTAAAGCCTTGTGTGAATTGTCTTTAACCCTAATTTTATTAGATTCTTATTTCACCTAATAATTAACCTTAGTGACATGTATCTTAAGCATGTTCACAGTGCCGTTTTAAACTTTCACAGCTTGACTTTATCTTGGAATTTTATAAAACAGACCCACACTTAAAGAAATAAGTAATGGTCAAGATGAAGGTATGAAGTCTTAACAAATCACAACTGAATAACTGCTTTTTTCTAAAGAAGTATTTGTGATGCTTGGAAGTCAGCCATCCATTATCTTAAGAGCATGGATTCATCCACCGGGAAGAGAGAATAAAATAGTTTTAGTTTTCAAAAACAGATATTTGATAACCAAACTGATGATTCCTTTTTCCTCTTCTAGAGCAAGTATCAGCAGGGATCCCTTTTATGATATGCTGGCAACAAGGAAACGAAGAATTGCAAATAAGAAATAGAACATGATCAGCAACTTGTATACCTGCATCAACCTATAAATGAGCATACAGTTGAGTGATAATGTAAAAATTGGACAAATTAAATGAAGACAATAACTGTAGATTTTATATATATAACCTTTACTATGGCATAAAAACTTGGCAAGACCTTTCAGGGTAAATAGTATTTGGCATATAATTTGAAGTAAGCTTCAAATCCCAGAGGGTGATTATATTGGAACTTAATTCAACTGAAAACATGGAAGCCTTGTTTTCACTTATATTAGTTACAACTCCAGTTTACTTGGGTTGGGAGGGAAGGAAGTCGAGGCTAATAGTAAAATGTCCTTTACCTGTTATTTGAGCGCATTTCCCATGAAAGGAGGACTGATTGTAAGACTTTCATCTCTCACTAAAATGCAGCACCAAAAGTGGAGTACAGCATGACCTAGCACTTAGTTTTTCTGTAAGCAGAAAACCACAATCTGAGTATCAGTTTTCAAGTCTTGTGTGTTTCACAGTAAATGAACAGCTGAGTGCAGCTTTCATTTAGGATTTGCTCTCCTACCTTTATGGAAATAGCTTTTCTTCTTCTTCAGAAATGCAACTCAGTGGTAGACTGGCAGCTAAGTAGTTAACTAGTTGTGCCAAAGGGATTGGTTGATATGCACTGAAATATATGCAGGTCCCAACAGCAAAGGTTTGAGTCTGTAGACATGACACTAATTACAGATGTGGTTTGATTATTTGCCAGTAGGCTAAAACTCATTCCTGTCTGCTCATACACTCTCAATAAGCAGTAGGATTTAATGACTGGTTTAATCTGCTTTTTATATAGTAACATCCTTTTTATGTTTTAGATATGTTGTAGTTTAATTAACCCTAAGTTACTACTAAAGGAGTAAGATGACAGGGCTTGCATGAGTTTAGGCTTTGCATATGAAAACACCCCCAAATAATTTTGCATGCATTTAATGTGTTTAAAGGGAAAAACCAGGAAGGTGAAATCTTTCTCTAAGATACAGCCCTAGATGGTTAAGCAAGCAGGATTCATTCCTTTGCTTGATAACGAACTTTGGACATACAGAAAAGTTCAGTATTTTTATTACATTCTTAAAGGCGATTTTTCAGATCTGTGCTTCAGCAGTTGAAATTGAAAAAATGAATAGACATCCTTATTTTTGCTTAAAAATTAAGATCTTACACATCGATTACCTAGTGCAACTGAACTCCCCCACAAGCATGTCTCTTTTTTTCTTTTTTCTCTGTAATTTGTGGAAGATGTTTCTGTGGTCCTACAGATAGTCTTTCAGTAATGCATAAACTGCTATGGTGGATTTTACTACAATGCTTTTCTATTGATAGCGCACCTACCATTCTTAAGGTAAAGCCCCTAATTCCAGAATGGGGGCAAAAAGTGTTTTTTTGGACCCTATTGCTTCTGTTAGTACTCAGCTTTTCACAAACTTGTTGAACCTGAGCCGTGCCTACTCTGCCAATGAATGCTTTGAGACCCAGTACTTTGTCAAGGTAGTTTTGCTTGTTGGAGTTACAGAAGTATCTCTGGATATGTTATAGGGAAATGTGCTGCCCTTGCAAAACCACAGACTTACTAAGTTGATCTGTTTCAAACCTCCTTTTAGCTGTAAGGGAGAGTCTGTTTCATTGTTCCGTCTTACTAATTTGCCTAGTTTTGCATGGGGTGTCAGCCTGTGAATGTTTTGCTTTATTGCATGTTTGCAAGAAAGGCCGAGAGGAAAAGAACAAAGTAAACTGTTGTACACCTTAAATTTTCCCCAGAGTGCGTGGAATTGCAGTCTACTTGGATGAATGTTCAAATCCGAGTACTTTCAAGGGAGTAAAACTAAGCAAAGGAGGTAGAATCCTTGAATAAGTATCAGTGTGGAGACATCTTTGCTTAATGGAACACAAACACACTTAAACTCTTTATAGAAACTAATTAAGTTGTATGTCCTATGTTTGCAAAGCAGCATGATTATAGAGCTGCTAACATCACTTGAGTCTTCTGTTCCGCAACATCAAGTTTTGTTTTCAAGCAATGCATACATACATCAGTTTTAGCTTTGGACAAGTAGATTTGTAATGCCAATAGTGATAAGCCAGAATCAGTGGTACTAATGAGCATAAAGGTGAAAAGCAGCAAAGAAAGTATTTCTGGAGAAATGTGAGATTACAAAAGCATTAATAGGCCATGAAGCACTTTTGTATCAATTCTTATCTTCTGAAATATCACCTTCAAGAAAATCTATTTATTTAACCAGGTGAGGATGTCTGCCTATAAGCATGAAGGAAATGCCTTGAGAGTTCATTTGCTGTATTTAGTTTGACGTTCTTATATCCAGCAGAAATAACTATTTAGAGTAACATGTAACTGAGGATATTATAGCAGGAAATATATTATTTCTTAGCATTAAAATGCGACATCTTAAACAGCTATTTGTGGTGCTCAATATATCTATTTAATTTACCAAAGCAAATGGAATAGCATTCTTGTGTGTGATAATATTTGATTTCAAATGTTCTTTGTAACAGTATTAACAGGGAGTGAAACTGGCCCAAAATTTCCACTGGCCACGAGGCCAGTAAAACAAAGTGGCTTGTGAAAATTTTGGCCAAATCAGGTACTATCCATGAGGGTGAAGAAAAATCTCTCAACCTTTCCCTTCTTATTGGGCTTCAAGTCCAGGGGTAGCTACTAAGACTAGCTGCTCGGTGACCTAAAGCAGTATCTGTTATGGTTTGGCCATGCTGAGGAAAAGTCCTCTGGGGACAACAGACGTCTCCCTTCCTGTTGCACTGAAACTTGCGTAATTCGTCAGCTCTTTAACATTGCCCTTTACAACTACAGGGGCCAGCAAGAGCCAATACTGCTTCTGCCACATGCATGGCTTCGCTCAGTGTCTTAACCATTTGGCCACTAACATCAGCCACGTTGCCAGTGCAATCTAGGGAGAGAACTGTATATAATACTTAAGCTCAGCTGGACTGACTTAAATTTTACAATATTCTGACAAAATAAGCTCTACGACACTTAACATTTTGAACTGTTTTAAACTGGTACAAAACTGAACCTTTGTAAACTGAGCAGCATTTATAATGCTTCATATATAAAAACTGCATATTTTTAAAATTTATTACATATCTATGTAGATATGCTTGCTGGAAAAGCTAGGTCTGTTGTAGACCAAATGCTACAAATTAAGACTTGTGGCTTACCAGTTTCATTTCTATATTTTCTTGGAAAATGTTTCTAGCTAGAGTTTAAATATAAAATGTAAATACTGTACAGATATGTATTGATATAAGTATTACTTGATGTACACAAGTGATTTGCATGACAAATACTCTGTATCAATCATTGTTAAAAATGTGATGTTCTATGTAAATCCACTGCAATATTAATGTTTTCAGTTACCATTAAGACCTGTTGCTTAAATCTGGAGATTTTCTCAAAAATAAAGTGTGAAACTATACTGTTGTATAGCTCCTTATTTACCAAGATATATGGGAAGCAATTGCTGATTTTTTTTTTTTCTTCTTTTTCTTAAGAGATTAAGGTTCAATTTTACAGCATGTGTTACAACTGCTCTTGTAAGTAAAAGGCCTCTTTTCCCTACCTTTAGGCATAGTAATTTAAATTATCAGGTGTAAATTTTCAGAGAGAAAAACCTTCAACTGCAAAATAGATTGTTTCCTAAAGTATGCTACAACTAGCAGTGTTACTCCATTAAAAGGCGGTTTCCCTTGAGAGCCACCCTAAATTAAGGAGGTATTTTGTCAGTTCACTTCTGTGAGTTTCAGTCAAATTTAAGTAAGTGGGGGGGAGTGGAAATTGGATCTTGGCTCAGGTAGCTTAATTAGACTTCCCCCAATTAGAAATAGGTAATGCTGCTGCAGTTGTGCAGTCTGCTTCTCCATAGCTCTAACCTGAAGGTGTCACAAACTGCCCTCCCTCTGTTTACTGCATATTAGCTAGTTCAGGCAGTTGTTGCTTCAGGAGCTCTTAATCAAGGTACAGCAGCCAACATTTAAACTCCTTTTATACATTTATGCCGGAGTTATTCATCAGACAAAAGACAAGACACCAAATCTTGGAGCCAAAGGACAAAAGAGGAAAAAAAAGCCAGATACAGGAAAGGTAGGTGGTTTCTTTGTCATGTTACTTTATGTAACTTCACATAACTGTTGCCATAGGAACATTATGCAGGGTACACTTATGGTTTGGCTTTATGGTGTTCTCCATGTACCAAAATATTAAAACATTAACCTTGCTCCTTTTTTTTTTTTTTTTTTTTTTTTTGTGTCACACACAGTAAAAAGCTACTGCTGAGCTTCCACCCTGTTGTCTGGTTTTGGAAGCTTTTAACTTCAAAGGAGAAAACCTTCTGCATTCTTGTCTAGGCAGCTGAAGTTCCAAGTTACTTATCTTCTCTGGGTCACAGCGACAGCATCTTCTCACCTACCACTGAAAGGAAGATCTGATTTCTTGAGTATCAAACACACTGAAAGCTGTCAATTCACATGACATATTGCATGTTAAATAACTCAAGTAAAACTCAAGTAAAAATCCATTTTAACTTTGCTGTATTTATATACTATATAAATTTTACATGCTATATATTTACAGTGGGGCAAGTGCTTTTTATCTTTAAAAAAACAAAGATCAAACTTTAGACATCTCTGAACAACACAGCTTGTATAAACCAGACAGATTATTCAGATGAACTGTATTTAATACAGGTTCCCCACTCATCTCCTGATGCAGGACCAGTGAATAATAAGTGCATCACAGTTTGATAGCATTTAATAATAAAAATAAAAATCACAGTATGAATTTGTCTGTAACTAGACACTTTAGAGAGACAAAACAGACAACTGAGACTTAAGACAAGTGACAGTATATTAAGAAAATGTAATAAAAACATATGGAAGAGTATACAAATAGTCTTGAGAGATACATTCAGAACTGCATATTTGTTGTTTCACAATGTTGAAAACCAGAAGATTTTCTTCAGATCTTGAATATAACTCAAATGTGAAGTAAATTAGTTTCTAGTGTCAGACATCACAGAAAAAAAGATGAAGCTCTTGCAAAATTCTAGTTATTTGAGAGCTTGTGAAATTTTAAATAAGTCTTTAAATTAAATATACAGACTGTCAGTTGCAATTTTTATAATTCCTGGTCGCTCTTGCACCAGATGTCTAACTTGGAGTAACATTACATGAATAACATAAAGTCAACCTGAGTCTGTAATTAAGCAGCATTTGAGATGGTCTATTCCAGGGCATTATCTCACATCAGTGAGATATTTATGTGGTAATTTACAATGTTCAGCAGTTGTAAAAAGTTTCCACCCTTTTGGATTAGAAGTATATTTTAAAAAAGAAAGTCTCAAGTTAAAAACTAAAAAAAAGTCCTTTCATGGTAAAATTCTGTACAGAAATGTTAAGCACCACTTATGACTGGATTTTGTCTTGATGGTAATTGGTTTGATAATAAATTTTAAGTTTTGATGGTCAATATTGGTAATGTCGGGTCTCATGGTACAAAGAAGTCGTCGTCGGGTCTCATGGTACAAAGAAGTCGTCGTCGGGTCTCATGGTACAAAGAAGTCGTCGGCTCTCTTGGTACAAAGAAGTGGTCGGCTCTCATGGTACAAAGAAGTTGTCGTCGGGTCTCATGGTACAAAGAAGTTGTCGTCGGGTCTCATGGTACAAAAGAAGTTGTCGTCGGGTCTCATGGTACAAAAGAAGTTGTGGGGTCTCATGGTACAAAAGAAGTTGTCGGGTCTCGTGGTAAAAAGAAGTTGTCGGGTCTCGTGGTACAAAAGAAGTTGTCGGGTCTCATGGCAAAAAGAAGTTGTCGGGTCTCATGGTACAAAAGAAGTTGTCGGGTCTCATGGCAAAAAGAAGTTGTCGGGTCTCATGGTACAAAAAGAAGTTGTCAGGTCTCATGGTAAAAAGAAGTTGTCGGGTCTCATGGTAAAAAGTTGTCGGCTCTCATGGCAAAAAGAAGTTGTCGGCTCTCATGGCAAAAAGAAGTTGTCGGGTCTCATGGTACAAAAAGAAGTTGTCGGGTCTCATGGCAAAAAGAAGTTGTCGGGTCTCATGGTACAAAAAGAAGTTGTCGGCTCTCATGGCAAAAAGAAGTTGTCGGGTCTCATGGCAAAAAGAAGTTGTCGGGTCTCATGGTAAAAAGAAGTTGTCGGGTCTCATGGTACAAAAAGAAGTTGTCAGGTCTCATGGTAAAAAGAAGTTGTCGGGTCTCATGGTAAAAAGAAGTTGTCGGCTCTCATGGTACAAAAGAAGTTGTCGGCTCTCATGGCAAAAAGAAGTTGTCGGGTCTCATGGCAAAAAGAAGTTGTCGGGTCTCATGGTAAAAAAGTTGTCGGGTCTCATGGTAAAAAAGTTGTCGGGTCTCATGGTAAAAAAGTTGTCGGGTCTCATGGTAAAAAGAAGTTGTCGGGTCTCATGGTAAAAAGAAGTTGTCGGGTCTCATGGTAAAAAGAAGTTGTCGAGTCTCATGGTTAAAAAAATAGTCGTCGGGTCTCATGGTAAAAAAATAGTCGTCGGGTCTCATGGTAAAAAAATAGTCGTCAGGTCTGATGGTAGATTTAGTTTGGGTATTGAAGGTTTCCGTCAGTAAGTTCCGCATCTGAAAGACAAAAGGAAGCAATGTCACTCCCCATCATGACATTCAACATAAAACTATGTTGCGGTGGTTTGATTTCTGAGAGAGAAGTCTCAAACCTGCACACAGCTCCATCTGCTCTGTGACTACAGCTGACTCGAGAAGGCAGCTTCCTCACATTTAAACTGACTGCATTTCAGTTCTATGCTAAGATTGATGAATGGTACAGAGCATTAGGACAAAGCTCTACCTGCTTTAATAGCAAATGGTAGACCTTAGATAAGTGAAATATAGTTGAAGTTTTGCCTAGATAGCATCCTGGCTTTACTAACAATCTTGGGGTCAAGCTAACTAAATCTTACCCACAAAAACAGAAGCCTTCAGAAACTTGCTGGAGAGAACTTGTAGGAATGTAGTAACTGCTTTACAGCTGCTCCTTCTCCCATACTATCTGGATTTTTCTTAAATCACAAGTTATCACTAGCCCTTTTCATCCATATTAATTTATTCCAAGTAACATGAGTCCTGGTGAAAAAATACAACCTAACAATTCCATGTCAGTTGTTCCTAGCCTGTCCCTAGCTTGTTTGAGAGGTTCAATACTCTCTACAAACACAGCCAAAGTGGCCTTTTTTGAGATTAGATTCCATCATTCAGAAAATCCTGCTTGAGACCCATTTTTTTTTAAAAATTGACCTTCCCTGGGATAAAGCTAATTAACATCCATGGACTTGATGAAATACTAAAATTCTCAAGACTTAAGCGATTGCTTTTCACAGCCCTCATGTCCCACTTGTGTTGCAAGCAGCATACCAAAGTGGGGTACTGCCATCGTATTTATCAATGAACATCTATTTCACCTACATAGCCCAGTAATCTTAATGCCCTTGACTTGTGTAATGAGATGCAAGACATTTACCTTCTTACTATACTTTTGACTAGTTTAGGGAAAAAAACAAGTTTGCCATCTGCTGGCTGGAGAAGTCACTAAAGCCAAAGGAGTATTAGAGATGCATTTTCTTCTGTTCGGTTCCTGATTTATCAGCTAGAACTGAGACACTTTTAGTGCAATAAGAATTATTTTGACATCAATATCATTAAAAGTCTGTTTTTACAACAGTAGTATTTGAAAGGCCTCAATTCAGTCCTCCTTAAATGTTCCTTGTTAAAGAGATAAATATCAAATTTTACAAGAAGAATGTGTGAACAATCAGTTTTCCCTCCATACTGTATTTTCAGAATAAAACTTTTGGTTGTCTATGTCCTAAAATACAGTTGTTCTACAAGTGCAATTCCTCTTTGCCTTAAGCAAACTTTTCAGTGCAAGAATCTACTGACTATGGCAATTTACCTCAACGTGGAAACCACGTAAAATTTTTGAAAATTGAAAGTATCTTCCAAGATTAAAACTTCTCCAAATAGTGAAATGCATTCAGCTGTAATGCAAGAAGATGGATTCTTTTGTTTTCTATGCCAGAATGATGTTTGCAACACTGGGCTATTAATGAACAGGATTGCCACTATTAACCCAATTCTTAAATTGTGGGTAGGTATAAAATGTAGAAAATTTAGAAATAAAACTTGCATTTGGATAGTGAGCTGTCTTCTTCAGGGATTAGTTCAGTTATATCTATAAGAGTGAAATAGATGATTGGGGGCGGGTTGTTTGTTTATTAAAATACTGAAGTAACTGGGACTGGCTTTATGTCAGATAATGGCCATTTGAGAAGGTTTTTATTTTTATAATAAACACTTCTGTTCAGAAGAATTCCATGGGAAATATCAAATTTGATTTTAGATGTTGAATTTATTGCAGAGTACAATCTTCATTGCATAATTCTAGAGCTAATTAATTTAAACCGTATTATCTACTGAGAGCCCAAGTAAGGACTATGACAAGCAACAGCAGAGTTCAGCGTAAATTCGGTCAGGCAGTCAAGTTTGTATTTAGTTTTTTTTATAACAAGCACCAAACTGACTTTTTTAATATTAAAAATTGGGAAAGAGCTGTTTCATTAGCCCACTTCTCTATATTTTTAAGCCTATACAAACAAAAAAAACCCACAAGTAAATAAAAGAGTAGCAGGAGTTTAACATACTCTCTGGGTATTAAATTGCAAAGCATCCTCTGGAGGGTTAACAACTGTACTTAGGAGAAGGCAGATCTACATCTGAAAGAACAATATTTCAGTATTATCACCAACTTATGTTACTCTGAATAAGCAGTCAGCACTGTTCCTATGTTCCGAAATAGCTGAACATAGTATTTTATTTGAATCAATTACTCTGGCAGGTGGGTTTTTTTTGGTTTTTGTTGTTTTGGGTTTTTTTTTAAGGAAGATGTGTTTCACTACAGTATTACTACCCTGGAAGTCTCATATCATCATCTTCCATCTTGACTACTGAACCTCCTGTCTACCTGCTAGATTATTTTTCAAGATACAGCTGCCCAAGGTTTTTTTTCCTAGTCAGTTGGACTGAATTTAATAAGGCATGTTGCGTCTCTCCCACTTGTTCACCACTGAACCATCAGATCAAATTAAAATTACTTGCCCTTCAACCCTTTTGCAGTTTTATTTCAGACTTTCTTTCCTAGCATTCATTTTAAAATGGAAAAAAAAAAAAAAAAAAAGCCTATCAACTTTTTTTAATATTAATGCAGACTGTTTGGAAGCCATGATATAAAGCAGAGATTTCATCACACAAGCATTTTAAGACTGTTTTAAATAATAGTGTCTGTGTGACCAAAAAGGAGTCCTGCAAAACATCCTGTGGCCCTGTACCTTTAACATACTCATTGGATGTGATGGAGCTGTATTTCTTTCTTTCACCTGCAGCAGGCTTCCCTTCCTTGTAGGGCTGTTTACTGCCTTGGTTTCTGTCCTGCTCACATAAATAGTCACCTGGAGGAGAGGATTCTTCCCTCCTTTCCCGAGTTTTCTTCTGCAAATGAGGCTCTAAATATTCCATGAAGCTTTTTAGTTTCTTAATGTGTTTCTTCTTTTTCTTCTTTTTCTTATGTTTGCGATTGTCATTATCAAAGCGGAGTGCAGAGAAATCCAAATCATAAAGTCTGAAGGAAACATGCAAGTTAAAAATAGAAAAACAGATGTGGCACTTGATGCATATATAAAACGTTATTTATTTTACCACAGGTGATGGCTTGCAGTGTGTCAGTTATTTTGTGGTAATTTCTGCACATCTAACTTATTTTAGATGCAGCAAACTTAAGCCCTCAGATTGACGGACAATAGGTCCTGGTTTGTATACAAATCATTAACAGGAATATGTGGAATTAAAAAAATAATTGTTGTAACCTCATTGAGAATGGTGTACAGATGTGATTCAAACTACGTGGTCCAGATCTAGTGTTCTAACACAATTCAGCAATATCCTTCCTATCTTCACTTGACTAACCTAATGACATGATCCCCAGCCAGATTATGCTATATAAATAACTTAGAAACAATGAAAAAAAGGCAGACATGAGAAACACCCAGAAAAGAATTAGGAAAAAAATTGCTGATTATGCTGGAATCCTTGCTTACTTGTGATCCTTCTCTCGATGTTTATCTTTGGACTTCTTTTTCTTCTTGACCTTCTTATATTTTTTCATTCTTTGGTCATCTGTTTTTCGACATTTCTTTTCTATTTCGCTTCCGCTTCCTTCCGTGTGGCTATGTTTTCTTTTGCCATTTCTTAGTTTTTCTTTTTCATTTTCCCGGGAAGAGTCCTCAGAATTTGCATGAACTGACATACGTGGAAATGCATGCCTTTCCCGAGAATATTTTTCGGATTGCTGCTGAGGTACTGAACAATGATGTAAATTTGCTCTGTGGCTGCTAAAGTGATGTACATCTTCCTCTCTAGAGTGAGGCCATCTGCTTTTGAAATGATAATCCTTATGTGACCTGTTGTAAGTTTGACTCGATTTGTCAAAGTCTTTATCACAATGAGAGGACTTTCTCTCTCTACCATCTCTTGTTCCATGAGAGGAATAATAATCATTGTAGTATCTGCATTTTTCCCATCTCCGTGGTTCATCTTGATAGTATCTTTCTCTGCTCCAAGTTCTCTCTCCTTTGGAATGATAATACCTATTCCTGTCTTGTTCTATTCTTTCTCTGCTTCGGGATCTATAACGAGAATATTTTCCTGAGCTTTTGCCATTATTTGGACTGTTTCTTTCATTATGGGAAGATCTGTACTTGCTTTCATTGCAATAGTCCTGCTTATGATGATTTTGCTTATTTGTTTCCACACTGCGAGAGCTCCTCCTCTTGTGGGAATGGTCATCTGTTTTGCTTCTGGTTTGCTTCTCCTTCTCTTCAGTGTCTGAGTTTTCTCTTTTCTTTCGGTAGTGCTCTTTGTCAGTTTTTTTAGAGTCATATATTTTTTTCTTATATTTTTTCCTATGTTTATCTTCTTCACATTTTTTGTTCCCCAGTTCCTCGTTTTCTCTAGAAAATTGGCTTTCCAAAACTTTATCCAGCTTTGTAATAGAAGAGTCATTAACAGGTGGTACCTCTACATAGTTACTAGAAATGTCCTTTGTATCTTGGCATTTATCTGTAATATCTAGAGATGCAAGTTTTTTAGAGCTACATTCAATGTCAGACTTTATAGAGGAAGTTTGCCCTAATTTCTCTTCGCTCTCAGGAGACCCTTTGATGTACAAAGAATTTTCTTTTGAAATCAGTTCAGGTTCTTTTGATCTTCTTAGTTTGTCTTTGTCTCTACTGTCTTCAGACTCACACTGCTCAAGGAATTCATCTTCAGCGTCGAAGGATTTTTTCCTGACCTTGTGCTGACCATTAATATTGGGATGCACATTATCAGCTTTTGCTATAATACTTTCAGCAACTTCTTCTTTGGTAGAAATGGTTTCAGAATCTGACTGAGTAAAAAGATTCTCAACCTCACAGCTAAAGTTGGAAGGAACCTTCCTGGATTCTTCATAGGCAAACAGAGCTTCCATCACTACAGTTTCCATAAAAGCATCATTCTCAGAAGAATTCTGAAGTCCAGGGATACTGCACAAAATAAAAACATATTTTTCACTTGAAACAGTCCATATAAAAGATGAATGTTAGGAGTGAAATCCCCTTAAGTAAAAAAATTGGTGGCTAGTGGAAAGACGTTCCCTTTAGAAATCTATTCTTACACTTTCCTCAGCTCCCAGAGAAGGTGTTTTTCTTCTCTTGATTCTGCAAGTACTGCATTAAAAAAACACAACACCCAACACATCTGTCATCCTCCACTTGCTGCTCTGAATCATATCAATAGCCAAAACCACCACATTTGCTCTCCCCCCACAAGAAAAAAGTAAACACATGGATTTCCCTCTCTCCCCCAAATGGGAGAGCAGATGGTGGCAATTTACATTCACACATCCTAGAATGGAAAAAAGGGGAAAGAGGAACAGAAGAAGTACTCCAAACAATGGAAAAAAATGGAAAACCGTTCTATGAAGAAATAGAAGTTTTCCAAGAGGCATCTAACTGTATTTAATATCAGATTAATATATGCTCGGTGTTGATGTTTGTAACACTAGATGTACAGCATGGAATTCTCTGTACTGATTTAAATCTTTCTATTAAATAGTATTAGTAGACAGGTAAAACAATGATACATTTGTATGAATTCTTGTTTTAATCAGAGTGTACTCATTTTACCTTATTTCCTCTGCCAAGCTGTTCAACTGGCTGTATGTGAGAGATTCTAAGATTATGTCTTGAGGAACCGGCGACAAAGCTATAGGCATCTACAATTAAAACGCAGAAGTTAACAGACAGAAAAAATACTATCTTTAGTAGAAAACTACTGTTTGCAAAATTTTACATAGATGTTAAAACAAGATCACTTTGAGTTATATGCACTATCCCCACTTTACACACCACCACACTCACCCCCCAAAATATATTTATGAAACTTCTGTAGTATTATCTGAGCTGAACTTTTCTGAAGTTGACATGTTCTAGTATGTCAGCTCAGCTCTGCAAATTCTAACGGGATAATAGCACAAGATGTTATGATGAAATTTGTGCTGTGTGTTCTCTTGGTATTTCACATGAATTATGAACATTATAATGCTCCTGAGTACTTAATACATCATAGGTGAGAAGTTCTAAATGGAACAAATATAACTCACTGTTTCAAGCAATCCATTTGTTTTAGAAAAGAAAATCTCAGAAGGTTTAACAGGTTGGACTTGGCAAGTGGAATCATCAAGTTTCAGTCCATTTTCTTTAGATTCATTATCTAAACTAATAGCACCATTTAGTGAATCATTTTTTGGCAGCTCATGCTGGGATCTTTCTTCTTCAGCATTCTGACAGGAAGAATGGGAATTCTGCAATGTACGGACCACTTTTCCAATCAAAATTCCGTTAGAAGATATTATGTTGCAATTCCTTTTAAACAAGCCCTTCGACTCCTCAGATTTTCCTGAAGATTCTGCACCATAAGGGACCACATTATCAGAGCTGAGTTTAGGATTTCCATTCACGGCTGGCTCAACAAAAATTTCATCAGGAACCTCCTGTTTGGAAACATTAGTAGCAACTGACATTGTAGATGCATTTGAGGTAGACTCTGCTGCAGAAGAATTTGTAATTGTGGATGAAGGAACAGGCTTGCTTAGATCCTCATCCTCCGCAGCACTGCTAAGACAGTCAGGTTGTGACACAGTCTGACGTGCAGGCAATTTGTTATGAATACTGATAGTGATCTTCTGATTTTTTGATGAATCCGTATTTGAAGGCCTGGTAATTGCCCAGTTTTGAACACAAGCTGTTGGTGGAGCTGAAGATGGCCTTTTTAGGGTGACACCAACAGTATTGGGATCCTCTTTTAGGGGTCCATTTCCATTTAAACGACTTGAATTCTGTATTTAAAAAGAAAAGATTGAAAGATGGGTATGTGCAAACAGACCAGCATTTAAAGTTTTAAACCATGAAATTCTCCTACTAAACACCTAAGAAGAAGAAACACCCCCCTTCAAATACAAATGTTAAGTCCAACAAGTGTGTTTAATTCCGGCTTTTGTTTTACTGCATATTGGTATCAAATGAGCATCATTTTTGAAATCTACCCAAACATCTTAACACTGACAAGCTATTCCCAAATATATTTATTTTCCCCTTTAAACATTCCCTGAAAACACCAGAATAATTGTTCTGGTACTCAGGAACCACACGATTTGTTTTCACTGTCTCAGCTAAAGTGACACTGATAGGGGAAAAAAAAAAAATCTTTATTTATTTAAGCATTAATACACTACTTCAATCCAGAGCATAGCTCTCAGTGCTTTAGGAAGCTGAGTTGGAAGTATAAAGTAATGAAGTAGCAAGGCTGCACAATTTAGGATTAGCCACTGTTTGAATAATTGTGGCTGTAGCATGAGGGCTGTGAAGAAAGCCACAGTGTCAGAGGGAAAATAAAACTCAGGTGCTAAAAACACCACCCCCTCCCCCCCCCCGCCACCAAACCCAAAACCCACTATTGATTTGGTGCCATTATCTGTCCCCCTCAAATTACCTTAATCATATGAGGAGGAAGTCGTGGTCCCATAAATCCAGCCTGCTTATTATTAGCCCCCCGCTGACCAAGGAATGAACGGGGATAAGATGGTGCTGGCAAGTAAAAAGCACGTTCTCCAAGTGTCAAATCATAGCGCCTTGGGAAAAAAGCAGTGATCTTAGAGTTTTTCTTCCAGCCTATTCTTGGATTAAACCCCATCCTATAATTTTATAGAAGCAGTTTATATGACACAGAAGACATATACAGAAGACTTAACCAAGACTACAAACTGAAAATTAGATAATGGTCTTCCTACAATGACTATCCTTTTCAGAGCAATAACTTATCCTTACACCATCTATGGCCTTAATTTCTCCTCTTTTCTAAATTAGCCAGCTACAGAAAGCAGATGTATAGCAATGTACACAAGTGCAGCAGTTGAAGCTGCTGCAAGCAATGGAAGACAATAAATGACATGGGGAATTTTAGGTCAGACAGAACTAAATTACACAAATGGTAGTCTTTTCCTAGGACAGAAACAAAAACACTTAAAAAGAAGAAAAATATCAATAACAGGAAAGTAAATATATTCTGAACACATTTAGTATTTGTTATTACCTGATATAAAAAAGTACATAAGCCTGCTGATTGAGAACTGTTTTGATATCAGAAAGCTCTACTGAGGCATCATTCATTCGATACCAAAGTCCATTACCGGCCTGTAAATAAAGACAATGGTATCTTTATATGAGTTGCATGTTTTCCAAATGACATCACAGATAGAACACTACAGAACAAAACATACCAAAACAAATCAAACAAAACATATAATGCAACCTTTTCCCCTCAAAACAGTGGTTACCAGTAACATTTTAATTTCTTTGTCAGCACAGATTTTACCCTGTTAGAAAGCAAGCCGGTATCTACCTTTATGAAGCAGAGATAGTGTCCTGCATTACAGTTGAAACCACTATGTACAAGAACTGCATATAAAGCATAGATGAGTGGTTCTCCAATTGATTGGGACATATACGCTCGAAGATCCAAATATTCAGGATATTTTACATCCTAAACAGAGACCAAGAAGATTCAAAAATTATCCTGCAATACTTCACGGAATAGCCTGAGAAAAATGCTTCTAAAAACACAGACTAGGATTATATTAATATATTTTTTGATTCATTTAAAAATACTTATTCTCATAAACGACATTTAATATTTTAAGTTGCAGAGAAATGTTTTGTACTGAATTAGCTCTTTAAGAGTAAGGTATATTCTTACAGTTACACAGGAACTTCATCATTATTAAAAAAAGAAGGAAGAAACCATAGTTGTTATATTGACTTTTCTTGGACTATAATTATTAGTCTACAGTTATTGCCTGCAAACGTCAGCAACTTTTAAATGAGTATTCATCTTTGGGAAATCTCCCATTCTAAGAAGATAAAGTAGCATTACAGCTGTAAATATACCTTGTTGATCTTTCCACCTGTAAAATTTGCAAATCTCTTCAGTGATATTGTGAGAACGTTGGAAGAACGATGTATTGTATACCTCTTTGATGCAGGAACCATCTTTTTACACCTTAAAACCAAGCACAGACAAATGCTTAACAGCATATTCTTCCCCCCACAAAAGTCAAACATGTTTTCATCTCTCTAACATGCTTATGCTATTTGAATGATATTTACTTGCATAATATGTTTTTTCTTTTCATAAATCCATACACTGCATTTCAGGTTTGTTAATAGAGAGAAGATAGCAGGATATAAGAGGACAGCTCTACAGAACAAAGAATAAAGGATTTAGAACATTATCTTTTGATAGCCAAACAAATGTCTGAATACGTATCTTTGCTATGCCAAAAAGGTAAGGCTTCCCAACAACTCAGCACAAAACAGGACCAGGAATCTCTCCTAAAGGCAAGGTACCATTTCTTGTAACACCAAAAAGTGGCTAATTTAAATGTGTCCTGGATACATTCTTTCAACTTTCTGCAGGAATGCCAATATTAAGTGGAACAAGAGAATCTCAGTCCTCAGGACTAGAAACTGCGAGTAATTTCCAAAATGGATCATATTTCAACGTAAAAAATTCACTAGAAGGAAACAGGCATTCTGCAGGAGGGAGACACTGGACAGTAATAAGTCTGTATATACTGAGGTTGCCTGGAAAGACACTGAAACCATCTACAGTCTTCCCCCCAAAAATTGTTAATAGTCATTGCGCACTCAAAGGTAGGACATACAGAGCAAGCCCTGAAATTCAACCACTAGCACAGAGAAGGACTGAAACATGTCAGTTTACATCATCAAGAATAACACTGTTGATAGTTAACAAATAGAAATAATTAAATAGCCTCTTTTCAAATTCTGATGTCAAAATACAAGGAAGATAATTCCAAACTGATGGAGAATGCCTATGAACAAAAAAAGAGACCCACCCAGAATAAGAAAAAAAAAATAAAAAATTTATAAAATTCTATGAAACTTGTAATTAGATACAAAGTTTTGAGGCAGTAATCTTTGTTAGAAAAACTTATGGTAGAAAAGAAAAGGAAAACGTCAATTAGGAAAAACTTAAAAGTAATATAATAGTTTACCAGCAATGGAAAAGATACTGTACATATGCTAAACCCTTCTTTTTAAACTCACAAAAAGACTGAAACTTCTGGGTTTATTTGTGACTAAACCAATCACACCCCACATTAATGAAGGATCATGCAATTCAGATGTGAAGTGCTTATTACAGTTATCTTATTCTTCCTCAGCCAGAATCTGTAAACTATGAGAATTCTTCACACATATCATGTTGTTTGCTAGAATCCACAGATTAAAATGAACCTGGGATTAAATTGTTGTAATAGCCTATTGGATGCTCTTTATTCAACATCTGCATTCAAATGTACTAATTAACTTATAGACTTCTGACAACAAAAAGCAGCTATTGCAATTTTCCATTTAGAAGGATCAGACAGGAATGTTACAGAACCAAGCCTGGCGGTCTTTGCTTTTCTGTGTTTATGTTTGAATAACAACTTGTTTTGCTAAAATATCTTATACAAATGTTCAATGCTCTTACAATACGTAGAAACATTTTACATATTGATCAGCATGTAGGACATCTTAACTCCACATGCTTTCACTAAGCATAGGTTAGGTTTAGGGTGGCTTGTTTCAGACAACAGTAGTCTGCAGGTTTTACAATTCAAGAACTGTGCAAGACGACATTGTTCGACGAGCCAGCAGAGGTTGCTAATGTTAAATATCACCAAGTCTGTTCACATTCACTAAGACCCAATCTGACTTTGTTTCACAGTGAACACTAGGACCTTTGGGAAGCTGATGTTGCCTCCCACCCCACATCGTTGTCTGTAGCTCTGTGCTTCAGCTCACCACTACTTATCGGACATGCCTTTTAACTTCTGGCCATACGAATATTTCAGTGTGCAAGTTCACACTGACGAAGACTGACAAACCCCAGTCTAGACAATACTAGGAATAAGAGTCTAATGTGAGCTAATGGCCACAGTTCTTATATTTCCAAATTTTCAAACAGAAACACAGAAATTAGCCACTTAGAAACAAACATATTATTTTCCAAGCTTTGAATTATTTCAGTGTATTAGTTGTATAAACAAAACTAAATGAAAGAACAGAGAGCTGTGTCTCATCTTATTTCTAAACAAAGTCAAAAGATATCTTATGCTCCAAGTCATGCAATATGTTAAAAGTGTATCTTGTATTAAGACGTAATTAGTAATAATCTTACTTGCTACACTTATAGCTATTTTCACCGTCCAGTTGTTCTGGTTTCACAAATTGTTCTAGAGCTCTGGTGACAGACGTAACTGCCTGGATGAGTAAGAAAGTAGAGCAGTAAGTCACTGGAAATGCAAAATTTCAAACACTTACTAGCAGTTTACGAGAGAACCTTGCTAGTTCATACTTAAGTGACCTACTGTGAACCAGCAAACACTGTGAAGGAGGCAGAAACAGAGTACGCTGAGCATTTACTCATTTGAAAATGATTCTACTTCGAAATAAATAAATTTTGCAATGCCACGGAGAGCATCTGTGGTATGCTTTGGCATCAACAGTGAGAACAATCAAATCCATCAATCTAACAATAAATGTATATCAAAGTAGAATAATCGGAAGTATGAAAGTATCATTGTTGGTGTAGATATAATTATTATTTTTCCAGCTTAAATCCAATGCAAATATGGAGACCATTTACATGGCTTTCACAGAAGAACAAAGTCCAATCCACTCCCATCTACCACCAAGCTCTTTTGCCTTAACAGTATATGTTTTTAAGTAAAATGACTTTATTTTAGAAAGCTCTACAAGTCTTTACACATCTTGACCCATATTAACAAAACATCTTACCTTTATATCCAAAGTAATATCGAGGAATGGCTCGTACGTATCCGACACTGCTTTGCAGTTCAAGCACTTTACTGGAATCAAAAATACAAATGCTTAACGATATGTGAAAGAGACTAAGTGTGCAAATTTAAATCATTAAAACGTATTACTTCAGTCAAACTACAAACTCCTTTACTACAGACAGACAAAAAGACACAGACCACTTCAAAGGACAGTAAGATTTTTAAAAAGTACCTCGGGATCTTAGATATCCTCCAAATATTTGATAAATAAGTGTGGTGGCTTGAGAAGATCTGTCCAATCTGGAAATAAATTAATATCAGACCTCAGAAGAAGATTTAAGGCATGGAGTTTTTCTTTTTATGAAAACCAAGGACATAGATTTTAATTTATGATAGTAAATAAAGGAGTAAGAAGGGCTAGAGAACATTTAAAGTGAATTGGTTTATGCTTACTTGGTGCTTCCATTCAAGCAAGCTTTCTGCAAAGCATCAACAGTGAAGCATAAGAATTCGTGTGCATCCTCTTGACTGCCAAAATGGAAATGTTTTCCTATTCCTAATAAATGAGAAGGTTATTATATTTATCTCATAAAATGAAAGAAAACTCGTATTTCTAAAATCTCTCTTCTTTAAAGAATCAAAATAATTTATATGCATCAAATAATTCTTTGAGAAATAAAAAAAAAATATAAAAAACTCCCAAAACATCTAAAATTACTTACTTTTAAGGCCATTGATAACAGATGTAGGTTTGATGGCATTATTAGAGCAACACAGGACCTGGTTAATGTGAGTTTCCATAGTGCACATCATACAGAATCCTTCTTCATGACCTGAAGAGTGAAAAAAGAAAGCATCCCAGTCTCGTCAAATATACATTGCTACAAAAAAAAACATAAAAAAATAATAATCTTTAAATTATAGGTACAATGTCCACTCTCCATGCTACATCTTCTTCTCCTAAGGTGTCAATATCCCAACAGTTTTGTGACATTTTATTACGCAGAACTATATAGAATAAAAATGTCAATTAAGTCTGAATTAAAGTCCATTTTCTGATGAGAAATCTAAGTAACTATTGCAATGTCTTTTTTTTTCTGCAGGCTCACAGGAATGTGAACTCCACAGACTGCAGAATATATGAGGAAACAACATTGACATTGATGATACAGCACTAGGAGAGAATGTGTGTTATTTTCAGCACACTGCTGTTAGGTGAGCTTCATGACACAGAGCTAAGAATCCTCTGGGAGAAAGGAAAGAGTAAAGTAATGTACGTATTAGTATTTCTGCCCTCCTTTTTTTCAACAGGATTGTTAACTGAAATAATTTTAATATATGGTAAGAAAACACTGTTAAATTTCTAGGAATAAATATTAAGATACCAGACTAGAAAGCACACAGGTGCCTTTGTAAAAATACATGGATATGGATATGAAAAGAGGCTCCTAGGCTTAAATAAATTCAAGTATAAAAATGAAATTTAAACAACACAAATTCAAGGGTTTGAAAGATACAGAGTTTTATTTAGAATAAAATCAGTCTAAATTTTAACAGTCCCACACAAATTTCTATTTGATTTCATAAGAGATTAGCTTATAGTGCTTTCTAGGGTGTTGGCGTTTTTTTTTTTCATTAATGGGTCAACAGTAAACATATCATTTATCGCAGTATTAGTGCATTACAGTATAGAGGCTGTGAAGACTAAGAATCTACAATGCCAACGTCCTGAATTTTATCACCTTTCTACCAGCAGGAAACCCAAATGCCAAATGTTCATCAAATGCATTACTTTACAATGCACTTCATTATTCACATGAAGCAAGAAATGATCTTTTTTTGAAGTTTTACCATGGTGCATTAAATGAACAAATGCACTTTATATGCTATTCTGAGCCTCCTGTTAATATAATCATAGAATCATTTAGGCTGGAAAAGACCTTTAAGCATGTTCAAAGCCAGCTTCTACAGAGAAAATAGAACAAATACGGGTTTTCTTCACAGAATCACTATTGTTCTTTCACCTTTAGTGCTGTCCAACAGATTTATAATAATGTTAGAAAGTACTCACATGACTGGGTGTGTTCAAGAGAAAGCATGTAATTGGCGAGAGGAGGCGTGTAGGTCAAACATTGTAGAGTAGAATTAAGGAAGCATGTGTTGCCGAGATTCTGCAGTCCAACTCCAACACTTTGTGTTTGTTGCCAGTCCATACAAATTTTCTCAGGTGGAAACAGAATTCTTTGTGGTGGGGCAATTCCGTCATTAACAACTGCAAGTAAATTATATTTTAAAAGAGACGTATTGGTTTTGTTTTAAAAAGTATATTTAAAAAGTAGCATTCTGCAGGAGCACCCAGAAGAACCAACTATACTCCAAAACACAAAAACACTACGATGCGCAGCTTTAACAGTGCCACTCAAATTTGCTGGTCAACACACTGTTTTGGACGATAGTTTATTCATCTGTTTTAGTTCTTCTAATACAAGACAAACTACCCCTCTGATTTTAGTAACTTTTGCCAGGTTTCTTTCCATCTATAGTCTTTAATCTGATTATTAATTCAGTTGTTGGTTTTTTCCTAATTGTAACTTAAAACCGCAAACTCACACTTGTATGGTAATAAATATAAGTACTAAGACAGAAAAATAAGCAAGTAGCTGGCACAAAAGGTAACCCTACAGATATCAGATGTCTTCCTAAGCAGTGTTTTCATTCAAAGGCTGGTGAATAATGGAAGCCGTGAATAGCAATGGTAAAATGTACTTTTCTCTGCGTAACAGAGACGACCTGGGTAAGCCTGCGTATTACGAAAAGCTTCCATAATGGACTGTAAATAGATCAAAACTAAGTTACAAATAGTTTGTAAATAGATAAAACTATTTCAACGCCAGTCCCTTCGGTTGCCTTAGGGGGTTCACAAAGTTGAAGTCTATACTACTGAAGTCTTTACTCGTCATAGTCCCATTTTATAGCAGTGCAACAAATAAGAACTGCATTTTCTACTGTGGTTTTTAAGAAAAAGAGGGGAGGACAAAAGACACACTTACCTAGATCTCTTTGGGCAAAAGGCTTTGATTTTTGAGATGATCTACAATAAATAGCACCTCCAGGTCCTTTGTCCACAGAGACTTTGTTTGGATCTTCTGCAGGTGGTACCCGGCCCAAATTCGCAGTGCGTGACGTCATTTTTTTAGTACGGGGTTTCTTAGATTTGTCAGACCGCCTTGAAGATGACTTTTTAGATTTTGAAGATTTTGGCTTGTTAACTATGGTCATTGTTCATATCTGTAACAGAGGCAAAATTTCTGGTTGACATAAGAACGTCAAGAAGCATTCCAGAAAGAAAAGGAGAAATCTTGTCATTTAGTCTCAAATAACTTGAAGAGCTAAATAGCTGATAAGAATGATAAAAACAAGCAAGCAAGCAAGCAAACAAACCCCCTACCCAAACCTAAACTTACAAAGCAGAATTTTCCATCAAAACTGTATCAATATTCCTTTTAACTTCTGCAGAGCTGGTGACTGATGAGATTTCTTACGCTTTCATGGATTTTAATCCATTACAGTTATGAAGACTTTTTTTTTTTTTTAAAAAAAAAAAAAAAAAAGGAGTTGTGAGCAGTAGCACCTTCAAGTGCTGGCCTGTTGAGATCCAGGAGGAGCTGTTTCGCCCATCTTTTCACTCCTAGGAACCACACACTCCTGGGAACTCTGAGACACAGAGAATGGGACATAGCTCTGAGAAATCTTGGGAAAGGAGAGCAACACCTGTAAGTTTATTTCTGCCTGGGTTTCATCTGCCCCTCCAAGAAATATTTGTTTGGATACAATTTTGGCAGCAGTACTTGCAGTATTTTGCACCGATCACATTTACAACTCTTAGTATCAATCAAAGAGTTGAACCAAAAAGCATCTTTTTCAGTTCTACTTAGGTAGAGTTGTAGATTTTTCCGTGGCAAAACAACAGGGGAATTTAAGCTATAAAAAGGAAATGCTAAATGTAAAAGAAAGCAAAACAAACCCTTAGCCCCCAAGGACAAAGGCAATAACTAATATTAAATCCTTTTTAAAATGCTGATTAGGTTGCAAGATGATACATTTTTAATTATGTGTAATTGTGTGTGCATAGTAAGCTGCTGAGTAATTACATGATCAGTTGTCAATTTCTGTACATAAATCTTTGCTACTATCTTACTATAGCACATAGGGCATTTTTGAGTTTAGGGAAACTATAAACTTTACTGAGGTTTTAAAGCATAGGCTGCTTTGTTATACTGAAATAACTGGGAGAACAAAGCATAAAGCAGTTTCAGATTTACGGCACAACTTGATTGCTACTGATAAAACTTAAGGTAGATTAAACAAGGCACAGTAAATTAGAGAACTTCTAGTCCCACAAAGGACAAATTACGTGCAAAGCCTTTAATTAAATCTTTTTCCCTTCAAATTTTCAATTTAAAATCCACTCTGTACACATTTTCCATTTCTGAGAATACACAAAAGTAGAAAAATCCTTCTCATTTTACTGAGAAATGAAGACATCCTTGTCCATTCAGAAGGCTAACGTGTCAGTTGTTGGGCTCAATAATTTTCAGATAAGATCCAGTCTTCAAATTGCAGATACCAGTGGCATCTCCTTTTTCCAATTGAAAGTGAAAGTTTTTCAACAATGTATTTAAAACTTAGTTGTGGGACAAAAACCAGAATCAAGGCTGCAGTGAAAGGCAAACAGAAGAATATTATCACCAAAAAAGCTTGAGCGTTGTTGACCGAGGAGGCAAGCCTCACATATTTTTTAGTTTATTTTTGACAACTGAGTGATACATTACCAGATATCAAGCACTATACAACAGCAAATATCAACGCTAGTAAGAATAAATCAGATCCACCACTTCCTTAAAATACGTCAACATAACTTTTAATTTGGACATAACATCTCTTTGACAAAGAAGCACAAAACTATGATCACTGCTATTTTTTCCTCTCCCGTTGTTCGACTTACATACAGATTCTGTTCCTATACTGCTGCTGAACATAAATTTACGCTGTCATGTGTCTCGAGTGTTATTTCCCTGCGTGGATGTCACAATAGACTTTTTCCAGTATTTGGAGTTTTACATTAGCGTTGTTTAGATTTTTTTTCAGCAGTCTCATCACAAAACACATCAGTTATGACTTGGCTCTAAATATTTATATTTGGTCTCTGCTTTGCATACAATAAATCACAGCTCAAGAAGGTTTTATACAAGATCCCATTCATAACACTGCATTTAACCAGGGAGTAGCGATTATGCACATATCTCATTACAAAACAAACATTTTCGGTGGTGATCGTAAAAGGATAACACGCACGCAGAAAAACACCTAGGTAGAAGTAAGGAGCAACAGAAAACTACTATAGCGTAGATATGAAGACCAGGCACGCTCACGTCTCTAAATTACAAACTCCGCTTCCACACCACAACGCTACCGTAAGCAAAAATAAAAAAAAGGGGGGGAGAGGAAAGGAAATGAAGAAACACCCCAAACACACACACACACACACACACACACGCCGGGCTAGTTTTACTTTCAATAAAAAAATAATCCAGCCACCAAGCCGGGAAACGCGAACTTAATTATCGCTTTACCCTTAATTGGAGGCCAATTACGTACGTGAGGCACGGAATAACTTTAAATACTCTTTGCCCCGGCGGCGGGGAGAGAGTCGCCCGGCGGTGCCGGGGCCGTCTGAGCCCGGGGCCGCCGCTCGCTCCGTCGGACCCCGGCCCGTGTCACAAGCCCTCCCGTTCCACACGGAACCCACCGTCCGGCTCCGGCGCCCCTTTTGTTACCAGCGCTGAGCCGCAGGCACCGACCCGCTCGCCCCCGGCTCTGCCTTTCGGAAGCGGCTTCGGTTCCCGAGGACGTCCGGACGCCGAAGGGTGAGCGGCAGCTTTGGCGGCCGGGCACGCCGCGCCGGCACGCAACATGTCCGCGCCGGGGAGCGGCCGGGAGCCCCAAACGCGCACAAAACAAAACCGACCCCGCCGCGCAGGCGAGGCTGGGGCGGGGAGGAGGAGGAGGAGGAGGAGGAGGAGGAGGGTGGGTGCCGGGAAGCGGCTCCGAGGCCGGCTCCGCTTCTCCTCGCCTCGCCCTTCTCCCTCCAACTCTCGCACCACCGCGCACCTCGGCCCCGCCGCTCCCTGCCCGGCTGGGGGCAGGCCCAGCGGCGTGCCGCGCCGCCTCAGCGCCCGCCCTCCCCGCCCCCTCTTTACCTTTCCGGGCCCGAGCCCGAGCCCGCACCTCACCGGCCGGCCGGAGGCAGGACCGCGGCAGGCATCGCCCAACGGCGACTCCGTGCCCATGGCAACGCGCCGGGGCGGGGGGGGGGGGGGGGAGGCGGGCGGGGGGGCGGGAAGGGGTGACGAATCGAACCCGGACCCTCCGAGCGGGAGGGCGGCAGGCCCCGCGGGGAGCCGCCGCCTCGCCGGGCGGGGAAAACAACGCCGCTCACGGGACTCGGGGCGAGAGGGATGCCCGTCCGCCCTCCCGCCGGTAGCGGGACAGCGGGGAAGCAAACGCCGACTCCCCGCGCCGGCAGGAGGAAGCAGGGAGGGAGAAGCGGGCAGGGAGAGGCGGGCGGGCGCCGGCGGGACCCCCGGCGCTTAACGGAGGAGGAGGGCGCGGAGCGGAGGCATCGCGCCGGGCGCCGCCGCGCCGGGAGGGGGGCCGGCCCCGCCGGCCCAGGGGGTGGCGGCGGGGCTGGGTCCCTCCACCGCGTGCTGGGGACGGCGCCCCGCCCCGCCCGGGGAGGGGAGGGGAGGGAAGGGGGGGGGTCCCACCCCCTCCGGCTGCCCGCCAGCCAGGAGGGCAGCGGCCGAGCGCCCGGCCGGCGCCCCGGCGGGGTGGGCTGGGCTGGGCTGGGCTGAGCCGGCTGCTCCCGCCGGTCGCTTTTTCCCTTCCCTTTCCCGGGCCGGCCCCTCCCCCCCGGCCCATTGATTTCCAGGCGGGGAGACGCACGCGGCGCTGCCGGGCTTTGCCAGGCCGCCGCCAGGCCCGACGCTTCCCCCCCCCCTTCCCCCCCGGCCCCATTACCTGGCTCGGCCCCGCTTGACTCGGCGCTGCCGGGTCCCCCCCTCGCCGCAGCCCCCGCCTCAGCCCGGCCCGCTCCGCCTACTGTTACAGCCCGTCGGGGAACAATGACGTCCCTCCGCCGGCCTCTAGCATCCGGGGCCCGGCGCCGGCCGGGCAAGCGGGCGGGGGGAGGAAAGGAGGCGGCGGCGGCGGCGGCGGCGGGGGGGGGGGGGGGGGGGGGAGAGAGAAGCGAGCTCCTCCGGGTCACACGGGGACCAGCACCGCCCCTGTGCCGCTGCCGGGAGCCGCTAGAGGGGGCTCGGCGACCACCCCCCCACCCCATCCCGGTCAGGGCGAGGGGGGCCGAGGACGCCGCCGCGACGAAGGGGCTCCCGCGGGGCGAAGGGGGCGGCGTGGGCCCGGGAGCCCCGCCGGAGCGCAGCGCGGGCGATGCGGGGAGCCGCGGCCCCGCGCGGAGGTAAGGGGTCCCCGCCGGCCCCGCTGCGTGAGGGGACGACGCCTCGGCTCCCCACCGCCAGGCCGCGGTGCGAGCCCCCTCCTCGGCCGTAGCCTTCCCGCCCGCCCTCTGCCTGCCGGGCCGTATTCGCCCCTCGGCGATTTATCCCGCCGGTTGATGTTTTATCGCTCCGCGCTCGAAGAGCGGCCATAAACGCGAGCCCGGCCCCCGGGGCCGCCCACAGGGAGGCGGGCGGGCGGGCTCTGCCGGTCAGGAACGAAGGCCGGCACCCTCAGTGCCCGGCATGTGGCGGAGGGGCTTCCCGCCGAGGGCCGCGGCTCCCAGCGCGCCGTCGCCCGCCATCGAGTTTCCTGAGGAGAGCCCGGAGCCGCGCTTTGACGGTAAGCGGGGGCTGCCCTGTCCTCGGCGGGAGGTGTGGGGGAGCAAGGAGGCGACCCCCCCTTCCCCTTCCCGCGGGTGACGGCGGGGCCCCCAGCCACCCCCCGTGTGGTTGGCAGGGTGGGAAGGAGGGCAGAACCGCCGCCTTCCCCCTTCCCTCCCTTCCCCGTCGCCGCCGGGAAGCGGCAGCCGCGGGGGGTGATGCAAGAGCGGGCAGGCCCTTGGCAGCGCGCTGCCCTGCCCTGCGGCCGCTGCGGGAGCTCGCCCTCCCCCGGGGAGAGCCTCGTCCTCTCCGGTTAGCTTCTTCCCGGATGCACCTATAAAGGTTAATTAGGTCCCTAATGAGCGTCTTAAGCGTCTCGCTCAGTGGCAGCTCGTGTGGTGCCTTTTTGTGAGCCCGGGTTGTGTTGAAGCCGTGGGGGTTGGTATGTTGTTTTGATGTTTTGCTAAACGGGCGCATATGTGTGTGTGTAGATAGATAGATAGATACATACTGAGACCTAAATTCATTCGTCTGACTGTCCTTTTCCAGAATCGGACGTGCCGGCGGAGCTGCGAGTTGCCAACGGGTCGCAAAAGTTTGTGAATTTCACTTCGACCATCCAAAATCAGCTGCTGCTTGTGTCGCTGCTGGAGCATCTCTGCCACATGTACACGCACAACCCTGTTCATTCGAGGTGTTTGTTCCGAAGTTAGTAAGAGTAGTTCTTTCCTCTCTCTTAAACTGCCTTACTGCAATACATACCGGATTCTTCTCTGCAGAATTACAGTCTAATATCAATACAAAGCTGTAGCTCTCATCCCATTAGGACGAGCAATTCTGAGAAGGGGATGAGCACCCTGAGTCAACTTAATTGGGAATGAGGACCTGTCTTATTTTTAAAAACAGTAACAGAACATTGTTGTAGGTGCAAGGATCAGACAGTTCTGTTCCAGCTAAATCGTGCGAGTTGCATCATGAGAAGGGTAGCGGGATGAATTATGTAGCTGTTAATTCTGATATAAAAACACAGGTAGAAGGGGAGTTTAATAAAAATATTTATCAAGAAATAGCTGTAGCATAGTCTTCGCTAAGTCTTTCAAAATTATGGTCTGTGAAAATCAGAGTAAATGCCTTTTGAAGTCCTTTATTTTCCCTTAAAGTCTGCTGATATAATTCAGGGAGCTCGCATCTTTAGGTGTGAAGTGAAAATCTGTCTTTTGGGTATGCAACTTATCTTAGGTATTGTGTTCATTTAGGCACATACTTAATGCGTTTGAGAAACAATCTCCAAGGTTTTTCTCCTTACTATAAGTGATTGTAGAAAATAAAAGCTAATAGATCGCTTGTACTTAAAATTGAAGCCATTTATAGCATCCAGTAACGACAGTGCAGACAACTGTCATTTTTTCATTCTTGAAGTCTGATGTAGATGTTTGGCCCTGGGTCTTGCTATTATCTCTATCAAAACCAAAAATATCAGGGGAAGAAAAAAAACCCAACTAAATTTCCTCCTTTTGGGGTGGGGGGGAGGGGGGCGGAAATCAGCCTGGGCATCTTCCAAAGTATGTAGCTGCTTGGCTTCTCAGTGTACTTCTGTGGAAAATGGCGTTCCTCCATTGGTATAGTTTAAACCAGTTTCCCAAGTGGAATAAGCCTGATGAACAAAAGGAATGCCTGTTGCAGTAATCGTATCTGTCCTGTGGGTTTTGGCTGGTATATTCATGTTGGCAAGGGTGGGTTTTCCCCATTTTTCTGGTGTGCGTAACTGCGTCCCTAAGGCTTGCGTAGCAAAATTCCTGATTTCTTACAGGTTCACCTTCAATACATTTTATCTCCTTTAAAAGATAAAGTAATAGGCTGATTTTTGAAATACTGGTACCAAAGAAACATCTTAAAAAAAAAACAACAAACAAAACCAAACCAAAACCGCTCCAAAACTTATGATTGAGTTTGTTTTAAGACCTTGGAACTCCTAAAACTTTGAAGTACATTTTTGTAGCATCTTTGCATTTGTACCATCTCCAGTATCTGTTAGGTTTTTATCTGCCACACTGTTGTTTTACTCCGACTGAGAAAGATGTGGTGCTTGGCAGGGGGTGGAAGGGAGCGACTTCATTCTTTATTATGAGTATGCATGCAAATGTGTGAGTTTGTATGTGAATTAGAAAATCTTGACATTACCACTTTTTATTATAAACGTGTCCTCGTAATTGCAAACAGGCTTTGAATTTCTCTTTTCACTGATCAAAATTAGTCCAAGGGTAACAAGTAAGCGAATGGGTGGAGGTTTGTATAATTCATCTGCTGAGATAAGGAAGAAGAGGAGATGCAGTTGTGACCATAAAGGGCATGGCAAATAACTGTATTATGCAAAGGGATTCCCACAGAGCAGCTCTAGTTTGGATTTAATTAGTTTTTATTGCTAAGAATATGGGAAACGGCATTGGAGTAGGAGTGACTGTTCAGTTTTTCAGATGTGCTATCTTTCGAATAAGGTTTCTCATTTAAAAAACAACTGTTTATGTGGTCTTATTGGCAGGCTTTATTTAATGTGACCTTTCTCTGTTCCTTTGTACAGTACTTCGTCAGGCTTTCACAAGAACAGGGTTGCTCTCCCCTTTTGCATTCTGTGATGAATTTAGTACTGTAAGACTGCAGCATAATAGAGCCATCACCGAACTAATGAAAGCAGCTAATCGACAAATACTTAATGGGGTAAGCTTTGTTAAATTTCTTTGGCAACCTCCACATTAAGGAATTAACACATTATTGCACCCAAAGCAGCTTTGGTTTGGGGGTTCTTTTAACATTGGATTAGGTCTTTTTAATAATTATTCAAAATGGTACTCCCATTCTGCCTTAGCTGTTTGGGCTGGCATGTTCTGGTTCCATAGGTGCAAACCAAAGCTTTTAAAGCCAGCAATATTTTGTTCCTTATTAAATATTTTTTTTTTAATTAAAAAAAAATATCTTTATATAAACACAGAAAAGGTGTTTTAAGTATTGCTACAGCTTTTTTCAACAATGGTCATACATCCATTTTCGACTTTTAACTGTTCCAGTTGATGATGTTCACACCCTCGTATTTGTATTAGTGGAGGGCATAATTTGTATACTGCGTAATGTGCTTCAGGCTGAATCAGTCCAGTTTGCTTATCTCGTTGCTAGAACTAAGCTAGTTAATTTTGTCTTAAGCACTTTTTAGAGCCCTCGTTTTACCCTGTTTGCCAGCAGAACTCTAAAAGGGCAGTAATCTCTCCAGCAGGGAGATGTTAGCAGATTACTGGTGGGATAATAATACTTTAATTTGGTGAAGCTCTCTGTAGAATGTGAATGGCTTTCAGTAACCTCATTTTTTTTCTAAGAACATAGTTGTAGTTTCTGTTTTGATTAAGCTGTCCGTTTGGCATGGTAGACCTCTTATTCTGTACGGCTTGTTTTTATGTTGGGTTTTGTTGTTTCGTAGGAACTGGATAATGGAGATTCTCATGCAATTGGGTATGTATTCAAAGCATTTAGAAATATTAAACTTAACTCCTTTCCTAAAGTTCTGTGCTCCACTTTGAATTTAATTAGTACTGTGTTTCCTATTTTGGCTCTGAAATGTAGGGGGGGAAAAAAAGAGTGAAAATTTTTTCAAACTCTCAAAACAATCCAGTGAAAATTTCATCTTCAGTACAACTCTCACAGTTAGTGCCACCATTCAGGAAAACAAGATTTATCAGGCATAAACTTAAAGAAATCATCTTGATACCTCTGTTAACACAGAGTGTGGATTTGTAGCACATGTGCATGCTGTTGCAGTCTGCTGGTGTTCAGTATTCGTTATGGTAATGTCAAAGCATTTTCTTTTTCTTCTCATAATGTAAATACTATTTCTCGATTATGTATGCCTGTAGCCTATATAATACCTTACTTATAAATTGTAATTTAGTTTAATGCAGCCTAACTTTTTTGAATAGGGAAAAAGAAGTTCTCTTTGAAGCACAGACTTCACGATACTTGAATGAATTTGATGAGGTTGCAAGGCTAGGAAAAGGAGGATATGGTAAAGTATACAAGGTATTCTTTACCTTCCATTTATAACTGATCAGTATATATCTAGTTTTTCTTTGAAATTTAGAGTTACTGTTTTGGCTGGTTTGTTTATTTTTCTAAGAGAACACTGAAAATACTCATTTTCCAGTAGGACAGGTGCAAACCTGCACGTGTGAAGGATGTTGGCATTTCATTTCAAAAGGTGCTTGTTTCTGTTTGTCAGAAGCAGGCTATATCAGATGTTTTACTTTGTGTATTTTGACCCTTTTAAAGTGAATGAAAACTCTTTTATTTCTCGTGTGAAGTGTTGTGATGTATTGACTTAAAACAGCCGCAGGAACTGATCAGTCTGCGCGTCCCAATGTTCCAGTTGTGGCTGCGTGAAAAAAAGCAGCCTTAATATGAATGTGAACTGTCCAACCCGATGTTGAATTGTATTAAATACTTCTAGTGTATGGCTGGCCTAAGGTTCCCTGCCATGTGGTATGTGCCATGTGTAAGTGACAGTTGTGGTCTCACAGATTTATTGAGAACCTGTTTAAGCTGTTATCAGGACCTATCAGCATATTTTTTTTTTTTTTTAATTGATGGAAAGATAGCTGTAAAGCTATGTATTTCACGAGGATTGGATTAGATGCTTGCAGTCCTGAAGGATGGCAAAAATAGAGTATCCTTATTTTAGGCAGCTGGGGCCTAATCCCAGTTTCATTCTCTGATACGGGTGAAAGGTTATCTGAATGGAGTGCAGAAATTAATTTTTAGAAAATAGTTGGCTCTAAAGGATTTAATAATTCAGTAATCCAAACATATTAACATCTAATTTTGTCCTATTGCAATTGTTTTCAGGTCAGAAACAAGTTAGATGGTCAGTTCTATGCTATTAAAAAAATTAACATTAAGAAGGCTACAAGAAGAGATTGCATGAAGGTATTCTCTTTCCTGTGTTTCATCTCGTGCTTTAACTCCCTGTCTGCTCCAGCTGATTCTTATTTAATTTAGTAATATAGTTAATATTTCCAAAAACATCAAAAACGTTAATAAGATTTTTTTATGCATTCTGAGTTTCTAAAGATTTGACCCTATCAATACCTAGTAGAAAAAAGTAAATTAGAGGTATTTAAGTCCGTTAAAAGAACCATATTATTAACTTGAATTTGATCATCTCTGCAACTATGAAAATCATAATTTGTTTTAAAGCTTCCAAATTTTCTCCATTACTGTAATAATTTTATCTGTTCTTTCTCTGTCAGACAGTTGGGGTTTTTTTGTTATCTGTTGGATTTACTAAGCGCTCAGAATAAAGCATAGTCATGCTGTTTCTTTTTGGTCTTTTTAGGTGCTACGAGAAGTTAAAGTGCTGGCTGGGCTGCAGCATCCTAACATTGTAGGCTATCACACTGCTTGGATGGAACAAGTTCAAACAGTATGCCCAAAAGGAAAGTACAGCATATTGTGTAATTCTTGCTTGCATCCTGTTTATAACCTCTGTACTGTTATTTGCAGGAGAGTATTACTTCTTTGATAAAACAACTACTTTTTACAGCCAAAAAAAAAAAAGCAAACTGCAGGTGACCATCAGGTCTTTATGTCTCTCTGGGCACTTCAGTCTTTTGCCTAATAACTTATCTGTTATGTAATAATGAATTTGGAACACTGGAAGTATTAGCTTTGCTTCTGGTAATATATGAGGAGGATTTTAAAGTTGTGTGAAGTTCAGTGGAATGCAATGAAAAACTTCTAATGCAAAAAGTAGTGACTTGACAAAGAGAAGAACAAATACTGAGGAATAAGCCACTTCAGATATTGGGGGAAAAGTGATAGAGGAAAAAAAACCCCCACAAATTTGCTACCATGTTTTGAAATCTCAGAGTTGCAGCAAAACTAGAATAAGTTTCCCACTATGCTTCTCTGTCTATCTGGAAAAGAGTTTAGAAGAACTGAAAGAACCTGGAAATAAGTGCTGTAATGGCAAAAAAAAAAGAAATCCCTCTTCTCTTGCTTTCCACAGGAGTTTTTAAATTTGATTAATTGCATTTCATAGTTCTGCAGTGAGAGGGCAATTTGGGTTTTTTTGTGTGTCATCTACTGTCTGTACCTGTTGAGAGTTTATCTACTTTTATGTTCATTTTAAACCTTCCTCCCTGCCCCCCCCCTTTTTTTTTTTCCTCTTCAGTTTCTCTGTTCTTGGCTCTTCCCACACTTTGTCCTTTGGTCCCTTTGTAACCCTAATCCATGCGTCCCTTTCTTTCTTGTCCTTTTCCGGAATGCCTTTAGCAGTTAAATCTTTTGATCCTCTCTTAGTAGGAGGTTTGTTTATGCTCTATATGACTTTATTGCTTTCCAAGTCAGTAACTTGATGCCCAGTCAGCTATAAGCACAAAAGAAAATGCATAGGAAGTTGACAGTATAGTAAAACAGACAAGACTTTTTAACTGATGATACTGAGAATCTCGAAGGATGCAACTTTTTAGTGCTAGGAGTACTTTACAAGTATTTAATGGTGATAATGTAAGTACGTAACTAGAGCTATAGGTAGGTCCTGTGGTACTTCATGGTTTTCCTTGGCTTACAAGATTGGTGTTTCATATTTGCCTCTGTGTGCTAAAACAAACTGCTTTTTCACATAAGTATACAATTTTAATGAAAATTATTTCCAAAATATCAAGTGCCTTCAAAACAGCAGCAGGGTGATGCAAAGGATGGTGGTTTGTGGAGTTGCTTCTTTAACTGTGTATTATCATATACATTTTAAGGCCTTATTTTGGACAGGCGAACTTCTAGGTGAATATCTAAGAGAGCTCAGTGCAACCCATTCAGTGACCTTGTACAATATTTATTCTCATTAAAGGAAAAATGAAAAACCTACTAGGGTTTCCTCTTAGTAGACTAACAAGCAGCTTTTGCAGCAGCAGAAATAGAGAAAAAGATATCTACAGGTAAATTCAGTAAGATGCTGTAGCCTAAATGTTAATTTATAGTAAATATATGCATGCTTTGTTTTTTAAAATACCGTATTTATCTTTTTGTCCAATAGATAAAACAATAATGGAGTTGCAGCCATTATCTTTGGAGCAAGAGAGTAGCAAGTAAGTATTACAGATCTCAATGATAACATTTACTTGGCTTTAACATAAGGCTTTTTTTTTTTAAGGTAATGTTAAAAAGAGTACCAAATTCAGCATATATTGCACAATTGCTTTTTGCTTCCAAATGATAACTAAAACAAGTCTTAATTATCCTTGTCATTGTTTCTCTTGTTGCATAAGCTGAATAATATTACTGGGTACTTCTACCTTCTTTGGATCTCTCAGTTTCTGAGTGCCTGAACATAGTACTGGGCTTCAAGTTTACTTAAGTTCTGTGCCAGTCAGCAACACTGATTAGTACTGTGGAGTCTTATTAGAGCGATGGGGCCTTCTGTTTCTCAGAAGTGTCGATTAGCCCTTTCAGTAAGGAGATGGACTCCTATGAGAAATATGGTGTAACTTCCTAAGTTTAAAGGAATGAAGATGCATCACACTTCTGTCCAGTGAATGCTGTGACCTAGGACGGTATGTATCTATGAGGTCTCTGGGTCAGCTATGAGGAATCCCTGCTGGAGGAGGGTATTAAAAAGGCTGGACTCTCCACTGCCAATTATGTAATCCTGAAGTTTTATATGGGAAAGCAGCTGAACTCTTACTCTGGAATGCAGTTTGCAATTGAAAAAAACTTTTCAGAATGTTGTATCACAAATAGATGGTATAAAACTGTGTACATATTTTGATTTATCTTCCTTACTTTATTATTTTCAGTGATCACTGTCACATACAGAGTGTGGAAGGTGGTAGTTCAATTATCTTTGCTGACCTTACTTCACAAGAAAAGAAGTCCTGTGACAGTACCAGTCTTAGAAATCTGGGTAGTGAATCAGTACAGAATATGTGCGTAAGGAATGATTTTACAAACAGCAATAGTAAAGAGTTTATGAAACCAGATAAATGTGAGTTACCCATGGAATTACAAGAAGACTCTGTAAGCAGTGTTAGCAGTAGATCAACTGATGTGAAAAATCATCCAGCACGGGGACCTCATTGTCGTCTGGATCAAGATGCTAGCACTGAAAGTAAGTCCTGCACGGAAGAATGCTCCAAGAATGATGTAGCGCTCTGTGGAGACTTTGAGGTAAATACAGTTCTCTTTAGATATAAACTGCTGTCTAATTTAATGATGTTTGTAAAGTAGAGTTTGGTAGACAGAGGAAAGATTTATAATGATAAATTTTTAAAAAATGAAATTACTGCAATTACAGCCAAAAATACAGACAATTTTTACTTAAGTGTGTAACACCATTACAAGGAAGCTGACCAGAGGAGCTGGCAAAACTCAGCATACAAGAAAGTTTCCATGAATTAGTCACCTTGGGTCCTTTCAAAGTACCTACGTGAATAAAAAGTACTACTCTTGCATAAAAAAATAAAAATCAAACTTGAAATCAGCATTCAGTAATGGTGGCTAATTCGGATATTATTGATGAAAGGCTCTAGGTATGTAAGGTGGTGCCTATACAGTGTAGGATTACATGTGAAAAAGAGAGAAGCAGATTTGGGCAGGGAATCACCACTCTGCCTATGTTTCGAAAACTTCGTTGGCATTCATACCACTGAAATGTTTTGTATAACACAGCCAGCTGTGGAATGCTTCAAGCTTTTGCTATCATTTGGAGTTCCCTCTTGCAAGAAATCCAAGATTTTAAAGGTGTTTGCTGGAGTTGTCCAGGTTATCAAATGAACTAGTACATTATCAGAAACTGAGTATGAAGTTACATATATTAATAAATAATAAAATTCCATATCAAGAGATTGACATTTTTTTGCTATTTTATATTAATTACTCTTTTCTTAGGTCAGAATGAACATCTGTTCAGTATGTCTAGAAGACTTTAAACTCTAATTTGAATATTAAAGTATGTAGCTGGCTGTTTTGTTAGCTTTTATCATACAACAATCATTAAAATTTGAGGAACAAGCTAAAAAAAAAAAAAGCCAAAACTAGACAGCATTGTTGCATCTGCTTCTCGAATGCAGTAGATCAGTAATATTGTATTTGATGTCATTTTGGTATCTAACTTTTTTAGTTTAATGAACGAATTTTGTTTTTATTAGCATTAAAGAAAATAACTAAGGAAATACTATTCATATTACAGTAGCAAAATCATGGATCATTATTTTTCTGTTAGGTGGAGTATCGTTTGATGCTTCATATACAAATGCAACTGTGTGAAATATCCTTGTGGGACTGGATTGTTGACCGTAATAAAAGATGCAATGAGAGAACAGAGGAAACTTCCAGTAAGTTTCTTTCCTTTTTGGAATTTTGAGGTTAGTGACTTTTTGCCGTTTCAAAAACACTGTCTTAGGAGAAGCATCGGAAATTCCATTTTTAAACTATGCTGTTAAAAATTTCTTCTGCATCATAAATAAACAGAATTCAACAAGACATACCACCATAAACTTAAATAACTCAGTATAATTAGCTGAAATAACTTAGATTTTAAATTGTTTTGAGGTCCATACCATCTTGTCGATGTCCGCTGGACAATGAAAATTTTTCAAGAGTTACTGGAAGGAGTATGCTATATCCACAGCATGGGAGTGATGCATCGAGACATTAAAGTAAGTTCATCAAATTATTACTTGAGGTTCAAGAAAACACATTATGGGAGGATGAAAGCAACTTCATAGTTAAATTTGAGATGACCTGGGGTCTTAAGAATTTAGCTATGTTACATATGAAAAAACACATTGTCTTCTCTATACCAGTACTGTACTTCCTTTACTATAAGCATAGTACTCAATCACACTGACTTACAAGTGACTTATGATTAAGCTGTGGAAATGTTTTCTCCTTTCTGAAGCCATTTTCTTGTCCTGAGCAGGGATGGTCAGATTGGTTTTGTTTTGTCTTGGTCTCTCCTTAACCAGGGTATGACCTAAATTACCTAATTACCTAAAAAAAAATTCTTTCAGGTAATTATAAAAATAAGCAAAGCCCCTTGACTACCCCTCAGTTTGCTAACAGCATATCAGTTAGGTTTTGAAAGTATGTTCCAAGTTATAGTTACTTGCTTTTAAAAAAAGAAAAAAAATTCCCTCAGTTGCAAATAATTGCCATCTTTCAAAATGGTTGCTATCTCCACTAAGGGACTGAAATTGTAGGTGACGTTAGTGACTGAATGAAAAGTTTTGGTTTCATTCCTATTAAGAGTAACAAAGAGCAGGCTTAAATAACACTTCGAATGATTAGAATAGGATGCCCTTTATATGTTCCTGTGAAGGTTTTTTTGAAATCTAATCATAAGAATAGTTTTGACTTACTGGTTGGCTTAAATGTGAAGCACAGGTAAATATATCTTGCTTACCCCCTGCCCTTAAACTGACAGACTCAAATAGCAAGGAACTGAATGTGTGTTTTCCTGCTCTGCTTCCTACAGAGGTTCTCTGCATCTGATATGGTAGCTATATGAGGAAATTAGTGTAAAAATCATATTGATTATTAAAACTCCACATGTGGAAACTCGAAACTACTTGAAAAGACACAATCTTGGTTTTGGATTAATTTTGATTTTTCTGCCAACAGTTTCAGGATCAACAGTTTTTCAGTTTGCTTTCTTGTTTAGCATCCTCATGGCCTTATTGTCCGAAGTCCTGGTAGTTGTATAAAGAATTCTCTACAGTTACTGGGAGCCTGTTTTCGAGCCAGTGCTCATTGTTTTCACCGTATAATCTTCTAACAGTGATTTTTGCGGATATCTCGGAGACAGTAATTTCTGTGATAATGTTATAAGAAAGCATCTTAAAGCATTTGAAATTCTGAGAACGGAAGTCCAGTGGGTGGATGTCCTTGATTATCTCTTTGCTTCAGTGGATATGAGAAGCTTAGCAACGTATTAACAGTGCTCTATCTTTTAAATTTGATCTGTATTGAAGAAATAAGAGGGGCGTTTGCCCATCTCCTGTTAAACTGTTCCTGTCTGCTTTATACTTTTAACAGAAGATCAACTATTTCCTTTATGCCACCTGAGCAGGCCTCATGAATAGCCATTTGTCCTTCTTGATCTTGGGTATTTACATTGGCTCCATTACTTAATAGTAAACGGATGCAACCTGTGTTGATTGGAGAACCTAAAATTCTGCTCACTTTAGGTGATGCTGTGCACGTTGTAACATGAAGGGCAGTTCTTCCGCAAGCTGGACTGACAAAATTCATGTTTGCTCCAGAGGCAGTTGAAGTTGCTGTTACCTCTGTGTTTGGTGACCCTGCAGCTCTGTGAAGAGGTGTCCAGCAAGACTTGTCGGTGTCCTTTAAATTAAGATAATACTCAAAAAGGATGCATATAGGTGGAAAGGCATCATCAGACTGTTGGCCTAAACACAGAAGACCATCATATTTGTAATTACTCATTTCAGGATTTATCTGATGTCTCACATTTTGCAAGATACAGAGACACTTTTCTGTATTATCCTGTGAAGTTGGTTGATTTCTCTGAAATTTGTCTGAAATGGATGTCCCAGCTGTAAGTACTAGGCAAATTTAGTAGGAGAAGTTGAAGTGCTGTGTAGCCTCTTGTTACTTCTGTAAAATGTTGTTTTAAGTTAATTTCTTTTTATTAAGATGAAATTACTTAGACTAAATCTTCTGGACTGGTAGGGCATAACATAGTAACAGGTCCCAAAACTTCAGTTGTCAGAACAAATTTTATGAGTTGCCATGACCTTACAGAAGCTTGGTCATTAACTTATATTTGTTAACCACAGCTTCTCTGTGCCCAGCAGGAATGCCTAAGATGGTGTTAATGTGCTCAGTTCCTCTATTTCCTAGTTTTATAGCATGAGAAATGAGTCATCGTAGTTCAGCTTCAGGCCAATGAAGCTCACAGGAGAAGTGTAAGCAAGCAGAAGTTCCATCTCATCTGTGCATACAGACATAATCTGGCAGCGCTTGGGCCTCTAGATTATAAAATCTTAGAATGGTTTGGGTTGGAAGGGACCTTTAAAGATCATCTAGTCCAACGCCCCCTGCCATGAGCAGGGACATCTTCAATGAGATGAGGTTGCTCACGGCCCCATCCAAGCTGACCTTGAACAACACTTCAGTGATCGGGCATCCGCAACTTCTCTGGGCAGCCTGTTCCAGTGCCTCACCACCCTCACTGTAAAAGATGTCTTCTTTATATCCAATCTAAATCTACCTTCTTTCAGTTTAAAACTTGCCCCTTGTCTTGCACTGCTGGCCCTGTTGAAAAGTCTCTCTCTGTCTTTTTTTATAAGCCCCCATTATATATTGAAAGGCCACAGTAAGGTCTCCCTGGATCCTTCTGTTTTCCAGGCTGAACAACCCCAACTCTTTCAGCCTTTCTTCATAGGAGAGGTGTTCCAGCCCTCAGATCGTTTTCATGGCCCTCTTCTGGACCCACTCTGACAGGTCCATGTCTGTCTTGTGCTGGGGACCGCAGAGCTGAACACAGTACTCCAGGAGGGGTCTCACCAGAGCGGAGTAGAGGGCAAGAATCATCTCCCTCGACCTTCTGGCTGTGCTTCTTCTGGTGCAGCCCAGGATACGGTTGGCTTTCTGGGCTGCAGGAGCGTATTGCTGGATCATATCCAATTTTTCATCCACCAGTATCCCCAAGTTACTTCTCTGCAGGGCTGTTTGCAGCCTAAGAAGTATATTCAACCATTAGTGTTGTGTGTCTGAGTCAAGAGATACTACTTCTGGTTATGGTTTCTGTTCATATTGAGTAAACCAAAACTCACTTTCAAAATTATCAATAGATGTGATTCCACCATATGTTGTATTAAGTCAGGTATACTATCATTTGGGGGAAGAAAATTTATGTGATTGTTTGAACTATATGTAGCATCTTACTTAATAGCCATTTATGGATATTGCTAGAATTTGTCTTTTTTAAACTCATGTGAGTGTTAATTAGCCATCCTGCAGCAATGTCTCTACAGAATTCAACTGTGCTGTGGGTGCAGATGAATGGCCCTAGTTTTGAGTTGCCACCAATAATTTAATTTGATATCACCTATTTCATTTATTGGAAGAAATACTGAATAGTGTTTCATACTCACTTTTCCCATTCCATGTGTGAGTTAATAGATCTGTTTTAAACTTAACAGTTTGTCATGTGTTTTATATTTAGTGATTCCTTGAATAGAAGCCATTCCAAATTTTCAGCATTCATGTCACCAATCTATGCACAATTTTCCAGTTCTCGTACATGCTCTTTGAGATAGGAGACTCAGAACTGCACATGGTACTGAAGATAGCCATGTATTAATTCATATGGTAACACAATGTTTTCTTCTTTATCTTCCTCCCCCCCCCCCCCCCCCCCCCCCCAATTGGTAATGTACAAGTTGTTTTATGGACTGCTATTGAGCATTTTTAGAGCTGCCTGTTAACCATGCTTAAGTAACAGTCAACACAGAGACAGTTGTTACATATTTAAAATTGGGATTATTCTTCCCTTCATTTACATTTTCATGTTTATTTGCACTGAATTCCTTTTGTCGTTATACTTCCTACAAGATCCTTCCACAGTTCTTTGCACTCAGATCTCATCTTGATTTCTCTGAATGATGTAGTATTGCCAGCAAACTTTGTTATCTCACCATTCACCCTTTCCTACCCATTTACAGAGGTGTTGTTCAGCTTAGTTCTCGGCAGATTCATACCAGAATCCGTTGATGATAGCTTTTGCTGTGAAGGCTGACTATTTATCCCTATCTTTTCTTTTATGTCTTTAAACTAGTTATCTATGTGGGGACCTTCCCTCTTTTGTTCATTTTTTTTTTTTAAGTAAGATTTCTTAATCTAAAAGTATTTTCAAACACAAATTATAATCCTGATCAAGTGGTTACCTGGAGGGAGGGGAGGTCTATGAGGTGTAAGGGTCCTTCCAAGCACTTGCTGTTTCACCGACAGGATGATCAGCTAGTAAAGCTTCAACAGTGCTACTGTTATCTTCCATTATTACTTCATATAGCTCTTCATGGTGTGAATTTTATTTCCTCTACCCACAGGAAAACACAGTGGCAGGCCTACTGGCTGCTTTATGTTACTCATCGACAAGGGAACTGTAATTTTTGTAATGCAAATCCATAATCAGAAATAGAGGATTTGGAATCTGGCACTTGAACAGTGTTGTTCTTTGAGATGTTGCAGGATGTCTGGTTCTAGCATACCTTTGAAGTAACCGCATTATTCAGTGCAACATTTTAAAGGTACTATAAAACCAGCAAATTTCTACTTAGTAGAAAAAAAACCCCTGTACTAAGCAATAGTGCTATCACTTCTCATCCAAATGTCCCTAAGCTCAGAAACCTTGTGATACAGACTATGTAAAACCAGTAATTTTGTATTATGTTTTCTTTTATCAGGCAAGTATGGTGTTTTTTTTTCTAGATACATAATGCTAGCATTTCTCCTCCTTAGTGGTCCTAAAGCCAAAATATTTGGATAAAATTTCAGTTTTTCCAGTCAGTGGTCTCCACTCAAGTCTCTTACATAAATTTGGGGGTTTTTTCATAGCAACTTCCCAGAACCAAGTAGCATGTTACGGCTGTGCTTATCATATAGAGAAGTATATTTTGTTTTACATTATGTCTAGCCCAAAGATAATATTTAGTCCTTCTTCCTGCTACATCAGTTGGTCTAATTTGCTGTCTACTCTTGCCTGTTCACGTTAACATTACTGTTCTGCAAATTTCCCATTTTCTGCTCACACCCCTCCCCCCACTTTATCTTTCCACTAAATCTTTGGTTTTCCTGTTTTGCTTTTCTTTTTTTTTCTAGACCTTTCGTAGGTGGCCTTTCTGCCCAAATGGTGTTGCTAATGCATAATTTGGCATCAGCTATGACTATTTTTTTTCTTTCACTAATGAAAGTATTAAATAATTATCTTACACCTGTGGAACACTGGATTTTATAGACTTTGAAACAGCTGAAATGTCATAATTCTTTATATAGATATATTTTAGATTTTATACTGCCTTGTTTTGTAGCCCAGAAATATATTTCTACATGGATCAGATCATCATGTAAAAATAGGAGACTTTGGATTAGCCTGCAAAGACCTTCTTTGGGATGATGCAGACAAGTGGTTTAAGACAGAAAGGATAAATGGTAAGAGAAAAAAGCTTCACAGGTTTCAGTGTTTTAAGTTTCTATGATATTAAAACCATTAAATATTAAATTAAGTGAAATGGTAACAATGTAACACTAGCTGAGTAAGTCTAAATTGCCTTTTCAAAGGTTTAACGCATACTTCAGGAGTGGGGACTTGCCTCTATGCCTCACCAGAACAATTGCAGGGATCCCACTATGATTTCAAGGTAGGGAGGGTTTGGTGGTTTGTTTTGGGTTTTTTTTTCTATTTACACATGATGATAGATAATAGGAATAAAACAAGTCTTCCAGTAGGTAAATACATAGTATTTGGTAAATACATAAATATTCCTCCTACTGTTACACATAATGTTGTTGTTGAAACATGGATTTCAACTTTGCCTTCTAGTTTGCTACTAATGCAAAAAATTATTTGTGTTTCTAAGATAATCTTGAGGAATATATACAGATCTGAATTTGTGTTCCTTTAGTAGTGTCATGATACTTTTCATATCATCGTGAAACTTCATTGTTGCACAACTCCTTCACTTTGTGAATTTTTTCTGAGAAATCTAGTAAGTAATTAAAAATAGCAGTTATCCCAGAACTTTTTCTTCACCCCATTACCAGTCAGACATGTACAGCATGGGTGTTATCCTGCTAGAACTCTTTCAACCGTTTGGAACAGAAATGGAAAGAACAGAAGTTCTTACACATTTAAGGAATGGCCAAATTCCTCATACTTTCTACAAAAAATGGCCTATTCAAGCCAAGTATGTTAAACTCCTCACCAGTCAAAGATCTACAGAAAGACCAACTGCTGCTCAGCTGCGTGAAAGTGAACTGTTTCATACCACAGAACATGTAAGTTATGCCAATAACCTCAATCTTTACAGGATAAACAAATATAAAAAGAAAATGCCCTTTGTTTCCCTGCCTGTTACGTTTTTTTTTGTTTTAAATTGAGGATTGTGTGATTGAGACTCTTCCCTGATGACAGTATTTAGGCTACTGTATTAATGTTTCTGGTGTCTTTGCAATGAGATAAGTGGTCATTAAGTATAGGTAACTTTATAAAGACTGGACAGTTGATTTATGTACAGCTTGAGGTATTTATAGGTCAGAAAAGCTTTTGAAGTTTTTCATCAGCCCTGCAGAATCTTTTATCATTGTCCCCTTCCTTGCCACACTTTTTTGTTTGTGGATTAAGTTGTAGAATCAAATATGCAGAATAGCTGTGGTGCTGCAGAATGTGTCTGTAATGGATTGCAAACGCAATTCAAGTTAGTTAATAAGGCTTTATCCTTGCCTGTCGTTAAATGACGTAAACTGACTCTCATTTTCAGGTTATTTCTAACCTACAACAGAAGGTGAAACAGCAAGAGGAAGAAATAGAGAAACTGAGAGAGACAATAAGACTGCTTTCTGAAGAACAAGGTGAACATATGAGACTAGGTTCTCCTGTTTAAATACAGGAAGAACTAACCTCTACTGTATGCTAAGTTATATAAAATGTTCCTTTTTTTACATAAAAATATTTCAATGGCTTTTGATTTTCCTGTCTGCTCTTTAAAGGTATTCATCTTTTTATCTTGGTTCAGAAGTCTCCAGTCAACAGTAAGGATTCATGTTGCACTTAAATCATACTGAGGCTAACTTATGTAAATAAGCATTTTGGTTACAGGGGAAAATAGAAGGAAAAAGGAAAAGTGGAGCCTGTATTTACATAGGACTACTTTAGGTACCTTATAATCATTAAACAAACATGTTATGCATCAGTTACAAAAAAGGAAGGTCACACCCAAAAGGTAGTTGTCATGTTTTTATTGACTTGAGAATTCTGTCCAACTGTAGTACATGAATACATCTCAGAAGGGACTCAAACCACTGCAGCAGGCATGAGGTGGAGTAAGATAAAAATAACACCATTATGAAGAGTACAGGCTTATTTTAGTAGCTTCATAACAGAAGTGAAAGGTGCCAAGTTCTCACATGACTTCATCCATTTTTGCACGTTGGCTGGGGCAGCATTTGCACTACCTGTCTGCTGAAGTGCACACCACGCAACAATGTCTGCTACGGTGAGTTCATTTCCCACCAACCATGGTGTCTTGCCCAGGGCAGCATTCATAGAGCGCAAGACTGCTCCTTTTTCCTTACTGCTACCTTCTTTTAGCTGGAAGATGGCTGTATCAACCCAGCTGTCAATCAGAGTTGAAGTAACTGCATTGTACTTCTGGCCAAACAGGGAAAAGAGAAATCTAGAGATGTTCCCCTCTCCTTCAATAGGACACATTGTTTGAATGCTAAACTTCATCTGGGGTTTTGGAACTGAAATTAAGAAAAGAAAAAAAGTGAATACCACATGGTAGAGAAGTTAAATGTAATGGTAATTCTATGATGTATTTTGTTTGTGATGCCAGCAACACTGTTAACTTCATTAACCTGATGAACAGTTTTCAGTTTTCTTAGTGTAAATACTTAGACTAAGGTGGGAACCTGGGATGGAGAGATCACTTTTTGCAAACTTCAGCCCAATCTCCCACCTCATTTCTATTCTAGTTAACTTATTTGTAGAAACTGAAAAACACTTCTATAAAAAAAGGCCCTGTGGGTACAAACAACCATGTAAGTGCCACATGTATTTTAATAGCAGTAACCACAAACAAGAATCTTCCCCCTCTGTCCCCATCATCATTCACAGCTATAGAGAGCAAAGATAGTATCTGCAGTACATATCCATCATGTCAGCACAAAGCATCTATTCTCACAGTTTTATAGCACAAGTTTCATTTGCTCACCTATTGTAAAATACTGATCTACAAGATAACTACATTCTTACCATCCTTCCAAATAAGAGTAAAGCCCAACTGATATTCATGACGTGGTTGCTTCTTAGTCTGTTCTCCAAAGCATTTCAAGAGGTTTTCTGGCACGCTTTTCACTGATGAATGTGTGTGAACAGCTGATAATATTTTATAGCGTTCACAAAGCAGGCTGTGTAGTACCAATAATGACAGCGGAGGTAGAGAAGGATTTGCGTTTATTACAATATCTTTCAGGGCACCATAATCCTGAATGGAAAGTAAAACATTCAGCAGGTAAGACACATTCCAGATCAGACTCTGAAGTAGTAGAGTTTTCATTTGACACCAAAATGTACAGAGTCATGCATGTGTATATCTGAAATTCTAATGACACTCAAATCAATTCAAGTTTGGACATTTAAAATTTGTTTAAGCATTTAAATATCTTCCTCCCATAACCTATAATTCAAGAACATGACTGAGGTAAATTCTAGTCCAATCTGAAAGCAAAGTTTCCAGGTGGTAACAAACAAGAAACCAACTGTCATAATTTCAAAATTAACCATTCTAGCTTGGAATTACATCCAAATGAGAATATATAGCATTTAGTATTTATAAATGTTTGTATCTATAATCTGGATGCCTGTTGTAGTTTAACCCCAGCCAGCAACTAAGCAACATGCAGCCACTTGCTCACCACCACCACCACCCCCACCCCCGTGGGATGGGGAAGAAAATTGGAAGGAAAAGAGGTAGAACTTGTGGGTTGAGATAAGAACAGTTTAATAAGACAGAAAGGAAGAAAATAACAACAATAATAAAATGACAATAATAAAAGGATTGGAATATACAAAACAAGTGATGCGCAATGCAATTGCTTGCCACTCGCTGACCGATGCCCAGTTAGTTCCCGAGCAGCGATCGCTGCCTAGGCCAACTCCCCCTCAGTTTATATACTGGGCATGATGTTGCATGGTATGGAATACCCCTTTGGCCAGTTTGGGCCAGCTGTCCTGGCTGTGTCCCCTCCCAAATTCTTGTGCCTCTCCAGCCTTCTCGCTGGCTGGGCATGAGAAGCTGAAAAATCCTTGACTTAGTCTAAACACTACTTAACAACTGAAAACATCAGTGTGTTATCAACATTCTTCTCATACTAAATCTAAAACATAACACTGTACCAGCTACTAGGAAGAAAATTAACTCTATCGCAGCCAAAACCAGGACACTGCCCAAAACAAAATGGTAGTTGTAGGTTATTTGTAAGGATATAAGACTTGAATATGAAGTTCTGAGTGTCCCAGATTTTAATGCCACCCTTCCAACCCTGAAAATCTGAGAGCAAAGAAAGTACCTATCAACTTACATACTCAAGTAAACTTACCTTTCCAAGCATCAAATCTAAGTCTGCTCCATTTGTTGTCAAAGGAGAACATTCATCAGTTTGAATTATATTAGTTACATCAAAGTCAGCATCTGGGGTTTGTATCATCTTTGAGAGACCATCGACAGCACTCTTCAGTTCATACAAGCGTTTTAGAATCTCCTCCTGGCGGGATTCAAGTGCTTGAAGTGACGGGTCAACCTCTTCCTATAGAGGACGAAAAAAACCATCACACAAATGGTCACTCAGTGCAGTGTCACAATCATCTGCAGCTCACTTGACAGTAAGTTTTGAAGGACTTTAAACACATTCAAATAACCAGAACATCATGGAATGTCATGATCTTATGTCTATTAGTTGTCTCTCTTCTTTTGTCTGTATGAATGTGGTGAGAGATGGGTTATTTAATCAAATCTCCAAAATCCTCCTGCTTAACTTTTTTAAACCACTAGCTACAGCAAACTCTGTAACGTGGTTAAGAATCAGACCACGACCACAGAAACTTCAAGTTGGCAGTGAAGTGCTGTATTAAAACCTGAAAAACCAAAGTCACCTTGTCAGGATTCTCCTCAGCCCAGAAGAGCAGACTGATAAGAGTTTGTGCTGAGGCTGCCAAACAAAGAAACTTTTTGACAATTCAGGTAGTAAATAAAAGTAAAAAAACCCTGCAGGTTTAGATGGATGGTGTACCATGCAAAATCACTCTTTGTAGCCATTCTTTGTTTCAGAGAATATAAAGTATAGAGAAAAAAAGACCATAGGCTTTGTTAAATGTTAATCCCAATGCATCTTTCTGTTATCTCAAATATCTTGCAAGTCTCTTATGTTACAATGCTGCCTCTTTTAAAAGATGAAAAATATATTCCTGTGGGAGGTTTTAAGTCTACAAACTTACAATAATATAAAAAAAAAAATCTTTATACAAATAATCCAATTCTAAGCATCCTGAATAAGGATTAACAAAACCCAACTTATTGACCAAACTTCCTTCTTTCAGTCTCACAGATAAAGAGATAACAGGCAAGGTATCCAAGTGAAATCTTGATACCCACTTACACAATATTCTCAAAGACAAGACACGGAAACGCCTCTTAAGTGACCATTATTTGGCTAGTACATAATTCTGTGAAATAAAAATCACTCTCAGAGGAGACTGGTCGTTAATACTTTGCTGTTGCAACGGGAGGGCATCTTAGCAGGCACTCCTGTGAAGTTCTGCCCCAAGTCTGCTCCTACTCAAGGATCTCCACCAGCCATCTGGGTGAGGAAAGCAAGTACTCACTGAAAGGATGTGATGGCATCGAGCTGAAAACGGCCACGAGCAGCCCAGAAGAACCCAAAGCATTCCTGACTCTGGGGAGAGGCTGAAGTCAACTAGATTAACGCAAGATAAACATTTCGTGGTTTTGCCTGATTTAAGAAGGAAGGAACTGAGACTAAGAATAGAGGGTGTGTAGCTGCCTCGTTCCTATCTCAGCAGCAGAGAAGAAAGCAGACCCGAGCCAAGAGAGTGACGATGCGGCAGGAAGGGACAAGGCCTGCCGGGACACGGTCACCGAAAGCACGGGCCCCGCCCGCAGCTCCACACCGGCCCAGCGAGGCCGCAGAGGGCCCCGCCAGGCTCCCCGCCGCCCGGGGCCGAGCACCGCGGCCCGCGGTCCGAGCAGGCCTTCCCTCCCCTCTCGCCCCGCGGCCGGCCAGGCGGGGCGGGCCCACCCGCCGCCCCCCTCCTCCCTCGCTCCTACCTGCGGCAGCGGCGGCGACGCGGCGGGCGCGGGGAGGCGGTGGAGGTTGGGCAGGCGGTACATGCAGGAGGGCAGCTGCTCCGCCAGCACCTCCCCGCCGACCCTGTGGAAGGGCCTCACCTTGTACATGGGCATGGCGGCAGCCGCCCGCACCGCGCACCCGCTCCCGGCCCGCCGGCGGGCCCGCCCGCCCGCTGCGCCCATTGGGCCAGACGGGAGCACGGCGTCTTATTGACTCCCCCGCGACCCAATGCGCGCTGGCGGCTGCCGCACCGCCTCCTTGGCTTCTCTCTATTGGCCAGCGTTAAGCGAGTCTCCATAGGGCAAAAGGTGCAGCTGCCGGCTCTGACTGGGTAGCCCCGTTGACCAGTTGGTGCCAAGGGAGTCGGGATTTCGTTTGACACTGGCGGGCTCTTTTCCCCAGCGGCCAATGACCGAGCGGGGGCGGAGCCTGCGGGGCGGGGATCCTGAGGCGAGGACGGCCCGGCCCGCTGGGTCCCGATGGAGGAGGCGGCGGCGCCCGGGTGAGCGCCTGCCCTGCGGCGGGCTGGAGCGGGGCTCGGCCCGGCCCGGCCCGGCCCGGCCCGCGGCGGTGCGGGTCGCACCCCTCTTCTCCCGTCTTCCCTCCCCTCCCGGGCCGCGTCTCCTCACAGGAGGCTCGGGGCCTCGCTCCCCCGCGGTGGGCCGTGCCCTGGCCGCTGGCGCGGTCGCGGCCTCCTCGGCCGCCGGCGGCTTCTCGGTTCCCGCCTCCCCTCCCGGCTTGCTCGGGGAGGCCTGTGGGCCTTCTCGGACGCTCCGCAATTGGATGCGGCCGCCCCGGGGTATCGGTGTTTTCCCCCCCTCGCCTCGCCCGTAGGTGCCGGTTGCCCTCGCTTGAGAGGAACGGAGGAGCGAGGCGCGGCGCGGCGAGCCTTGACCGCCCGCTTTGCGCTACCATGTGTTTTCTTGTCCCTCCTCTCTTTCAAGCCTGCAGCCTGCCAAAGCCATCAAGCCCATCGACCGTAAGTCCGTTCATCGGATCTGTTCCGGACAGGTTGTGCTGAATCTTGGTACTGCCGTGAAAGAGTTGGTGGAAAACAGCCTGGATGCTGGAGCTACCAACATCGGTAACCTTCTCAATCGTAATGTCGTAAAATTTCATAGACTTCTAAAGTACTTCTATTTCCTCTGTTAAAACAGAGTGCATTTTAACAGATCTGTGTAAATACTTTCTATTTCGGTCGAGCATCTTGGCAGTGATTTTACATCTCCGATAAATAAGGCGTTTTGATTGCCAGGCTCCAGCTGGGCTCCTAGAAGCATGTGATTTTGTCAGTACTTTATTTGTAGCCCTTTTTGCCACTAAATAAGGTCCGTGGCCACCAGCAGTGGTGATTAGGCTCTGCTAGCCGATGGCCTCAAGCTAGCAGACGCTCAAGGCAGGGCTGCAGTTACCAGAGCTGCCAGGATGATAGCTCTTACAACTGTTCAGGCAAAGGTGCAATGAAGATCAACTATCTGCAAGTACAGACTGGTTTGCGTTAGATTGCCCTAACTTTTGACAGCTATGAGGATTTTTTGTTGTTCAAACTTGACATAGGAAACTGTTATCTGGTAAAGTTACTTTGTAGGACAAAATTAATGCTGAATACTGCATATGAATGTACAGAATTAAAAGACTTTATTACTCAATTTTGTAGATATAAAACTTAAAGATCATGGAGCAGAACTGATAGAGGTTTCAGATAATGGAGATGGAGTGGAAGAGGAAAACTTCGAAGGCTTGAGTAAGTTGAACCTATTTCATAATTTATATTTGGACATTTTGAAAGCATATTTTCAGTGAGAAAGCTACTTTTTTTTTTAAACAAATTTCCAAAGTTAATAATTTCTATCAGATACTTAGCTTTTACGTAATGCGTGACCTGCAAGACATGGAAAACTAGGCTGGACTTCTGTAGTGCTATTGTGGTTATAGTTTTTGTAGCTCAGCAGTAGTCTTTGATTTGACTGCTTATTTAAGTGCAACCAAGAACAGAAATGATTATAGAAGAGAAACTCCTATAAATGTTCATTTAGACTCATTCGTGTTGAGTCATCAGTCATTGTTGAAGGAGTCAAGCTTTGTGAAAGTGACTGCTTTTGAGAGGTGAATTATAACCTTGAATATTTGCTGAAAGTGAACTGACATTCCATGCCCGACTGTCAGATTTTCCATTTGCTAATTTTAAATTGCACAAATGAGAGCAGAAACAGTACTGTATGATAAATGTAACTAGCCATTGCAACAGAAATACCCACTTTTTTTTTTTTTTCATATGATGAGTAGGGATCGCTTTCACCGTAGGTTATTACTCAGTAACTTTGTGTGTTCACAGTATGTGTATATGTTACATCAGAAACTCTTTCTCGTACTGTTGCAGGACAGTGAAAGTTCAGGAGTGCTGCTACTAACTCAGTTACCCGGTGGCTAGCGCTGCACTGATTGTGTAGATTGAGTCCTCCTCGGCTGTGGTTGTAGTGGAATAGGCTTATACCTGTCCACTATATACCATGCACAGCACAGCACTGCAGTCATTTTCTTGCAGGGCAAAATCTGGGACAGGTACATCAGTAGCAGAGGCAGGTACTGTGTGTACTGCTCAAAGGCATCTTGTAATGCGTATACCAATAATGCTGTGTGAATTTTGGGTGTAAGTATGGACTAACGGTTGTATCTAAGGATTTTAAAGAGATCTTGCTTATAGGAAAAGGAGAAAGGAAATATTAGGTATTTAATTATTTTGTAACTAATAACTGTGTAAAATACAATGAATAATACAGAAGTTTTTTTGCTTCTTGATATGCATGCAAAAATCTACTTGCATAGACCAGTGACACTTTAAAGTGAAATATATATTTTAACTATCTTTTTCCAGCTCTGAAACATTATACATCAAAGATACAAGATTTTTCTGATCTAATACATGTTGAAACATTTGGGTTTCGAGGTGAAGCTCTGAGTTCACTGTGTGCATTAAGGTATTAATATTAAACTTCTTATTAGTTGAAAGTTACTATATGCACCAAAATAACCGAAACCGACTTTTCAGTTTACCATTATTGATAAAATGAGGCTTTGGAAACTTCTGGTTCCTTAATGTTAGGTCAATTTTGAGCAGTAGGTTGCATGACTTCCTGAGTCCTTTCCATCCAAATTTATTCTATGATTCTAAGCATGTGAAATTATTCTATGATTCTAAGTGTCTGATTTGTCCTTTTATGTATAAAATGTAGCGTTACTTAAGTATGCAAATCTTTGCAGGATGGAACTGTCTGTTTGCATGAGTGTTTGATCCTCTGACGTGAAGCACTATAATATCTAAGTGCTGTGTTTGCTAGGCTGTAACTCATTAAAACTGTATTTAAACTCCTCCCAGACAGACTATACATTTGAAATGGCACAGCTTTTGTACACGGTTCTGTGCATCAGGAATATTCAGCTGTTAGGTATTAGTATGAGGCATGTAGTGTGCGACAAAACCAGACTTTAACGTTGCATTTTATAGGAGAAGAATGAAAGGGATACAAATAAAAATGTTTGCGTTGTAGCTGGGAAAATGTTATACTACTCTTCAGGTATGTTTTTAGTTGTTTGTGGTGAAGAGTTAATTTTAATTAAATTAATAGTATTGATGTAGTTTCTATGACTGATTAGATCATGAGGAATGGATAAGAAAATGCAGTGCTGTAAGTAATTCTGTTGCCTCTTTCCCTCCATTAGCGATGTTACCATTTTTACCTGTCATAAGTCTGCAAAGGTTGGGACTCGTTTGGTATTTGATCACAATGGTAAAATTACTCAAAAAACTCCTTTTCCACGACAGCAAGGAACAACTGTTAACATACAGCAGTTATTTTATACTTTGCCGGTGCGGCATAAGGAATTTCAAAGAAACATTAAAAAGGTAGGTTAGATCAGAAATTATTCATTTGAAGGAGTGTCATACCCCAGAATTTATGCACTGCTGAATGATACTTCATTCTCTGTAGAATACATTGATTATGTCAGACTATTTTGTGCCTGTCTTATATCTTCATCAAATAAGAAAACAGTCTTCCTGTATGCTTTCCTCTTCTGTTTTGCAATGGTTGGTTTTAGAGGTACATTCTCAAATTTTCAGATTTTTAAAAGAACCAATATCATGATGACTGTTGTGTATTTTAAAATCAGGGACTCCTGTGTTATGTCTAAATATCAATCTTGTAAACATGCAGTTTGTTTTTAAGGACGCTATTTTTCACTTTTTTTTTTTTTTTTAATTTAGTTTGTAAAGATTTAAAGAAATATTACCACCACCACCCCTTTTTGTGTTACCTGCAAATATTTAATGTTTTGTTTATAAATTTTTGTTTTAAGAAGAGACATTTCATATAAATGTAAACTTTTTTTTTCTTTAATAGGAATATGCAAAAATGGTCCAGGTATTGCAGGCATACTGTATTGTTTCAAAAGGAGTGCGGATTAACTGCACTAATCAAGTTGGCCAAGGGAAAAAAAGCTCTGTGGTATCAACTACTGGAAGTCCTAGTTTAAAGGAAAATATTGGAGCAGTGTTTGGGCAAAAACAGGTATTACTTTTGTTATTGAAAAGAAAGATAATATAGCTGAATAGAGAGATTTTTAGTATCTAATAGAGGGGGTATAGGAAACCTTTAAAAACCGTAGAAGGATGGAGCATGTGCTGGCTTCTAGCACAACCTACAGGTTGAAAAAGGAGAAACAGTTCAGCCTCCACGGATTCCCTTGAAGTTTCTAAATCTGCTTAGAGATGTTTTGAAGGAAGAGAAATTATTTAGGAGAAAGGGTTACTGCTTAGTATCTCTCTGAAGCCAGTTTATGAGCTGTTATGCCAGCAAGCCTCTGGAGGTTTGTGCTTTTAAAAAACAGTATGGGCACCAAGGTCTGTATGTAACAAGAACAAGCAATTTAAAAAAAAAATCATAAAAATGTTGTGTTGTGAAAGTCTAATTGGGGAACAGAAAACTGAGGTGTTTCTAGCTTTTTCAACCTCTTCCTGTGAAACTAAATTTCATTAGTGTTCCGGTTAACCTAAAGGTTAACTGTTAATGGGATTGCAGTCAGCCCTTGTAGAGGTATGGACTGTGATGCTTTCTAGATAATATCTACAAAAATAGTTGTTATCCTCTAGAAGAAAGCAAAGATGAAAAAAAGCATAAAAACATCCTTCCTACAACCATATATTACAACCATCAGGAATATTGAGTGGTTGACAGCTGCTTGTTGTTGATAAGCACTTCCTCCCTTCACAGTGCCCATATAGAGATTTCAAAGCCTGTTCATGCTGTGGCTGAAAGACTAGATGAAAGATGTAACTTTGTTTTGCTACATAGCAACAAGCATAGCTGAAAATTCAGTGTTGTCTGATGTCCTGGTTTAACCCTAGCTAGCAACTAAGCACCATGCAGCTGCTCACTCACCTCCCTTACAGTGAGATGGAGGAGAGAATCAGAAGAGTAAAAGTGAGAAAACTCATGAGCTGCGATAAAGACAGTTTAGTAGGTAAAGCAAAAGCCATACGCTCAAGCAAAGCAAAACAAGGAATTCATTCCCTGCTTCCCATGGGCAGGCAGGTGTTCAGCCATCTCCAGGAAAGCAGGGCTCCATCGCACCGAACGGTTACTTGGGAAGACAAACACCATCACTCCAAACATCCTCCCCCTCCTCCTTCTGTACGCTGAGCATGACATCACATGGTCTGGAATATCCGTTGGGTCAGTTGGGGTCAGCTGTCCCAGCTGTGTCCCCTCCCAACTCTTGTGCCCCCCCCAGCCTCCTCGCTGGTGGGGTGGGGTGAGGAGCAGAAAAGGCCTTGGCTCTGTGTAAGCGCAGCTCAGCAGTAACTAAAACATCCCTGTGCTATCAACACTGTTTTCAGCACAAATCCAAAACATAGCCCCATACTAGCTACTGTGAAGAAAATTAACTCCATCCCAGCCAAGACCAGCATATCTGAATAGAATCTTTAGTTTATAGCCTGCGTATATAATATCAAATACTTAAATGTAAAACCAGTAGAAGATGCTCTAATGACAGAAAAATAATAGTGGCATGACTGGGAAAATGTTTGTGATAAACACACCTGTACTTAGGCAGCTTGTGATTCAAATAGCTGCTTCTTTCAAAAGAAACTTATGTTATTCTTTTTGCCTTTTGTTTTTGCATAGAAATTGATTAGGTCATAGGTATGTAGCTGGAGAGTCCAAATTGTGTCAGTTGTTTTGTTCCGTCTGTGTACATTTTGAAGTAAAGGGCTGTGAAATAACTAAGGCAAATGTACTGGTATCAGAGGATAAGAACAGCCATTCATTAAGGCATTGTTTCTGTTTCTCAGTAAGCAGTGCTACTGTCTTCTAGTAGGTTTGGGTATTTTAAGTATTTGACTTGGTCAGCAAACTTGAAAAGCCCCACCATTTTATCAAATAGATTATAAGGCTGACAACAATAAAATAAAAGGAAAAAATCTATGCAAGTTTAATGTTTCACTCCCTTCTCTCTCTCTCTTTTTTTTTTTTTTTTTTTTTTTTAAGTTACAGAGCCTCCTTCCTTTTGTTCAGCTACCTCCTAATGAAGCTGTTTGTGAAGAATATGGACTCAACACTACTGACATGCCACAAAATCTTTACAGGTAATTAGAAAAGTACAAACCACTGTTGCCAGTGGCATTTTACCATAACCCAAAATGTAAAAAAAAAAAAAAAAAAGTGTGGCGGTTAATAGTATTAAAAATAACTAAGAACAGCACAGTAGATATTAGTATACAGTTTGGGAAAGACCATCACTTGATTTATGATGAGTGGGAAGAGCAAAACTACTATTCCTTGTCCTAGTTAGTTATATATTACTGTAATCTGCTGAATGTCACCTTTGTCAGTGCTCTGAGTAATTGGACAGATGAATTGCATCCATTGTTTATACCAGTATTTCTTCAGTAGTGTTACTGAGAAATGATATAAGATGAATGTGAATCAGTTTGTGTAAATAAATAACCCTTCGCTTCAAGAAAGCGTACTTTTTTTATCTCTCACTACACATGAGATCGGCAAACACGTGCATCAATATCTGACCAATGACAGTTCACAACTGACCTCTCTTCTTCTGCCTTCAGAGCAGAAAAATTACAAATGCCACCTCTTCTGAAATCAGGGTGAGCTACTTTTTCAATTGTCTGATGCCTTTTTGGCACTGAACATCTAGCCTTTGTCAGATAAGGAATTGGGAGAGGAAATACATATATGTATTTACTGATGCTGTATAATAGTCTTTCTTTTAGACCCTTATAAAATACTCTTCCATTAAATATGCTCAGAGTCAGAAAAATTATTTTTGCTTTGCTCCTCCATTTTACCTTACTGTTATATTATCATTAATGAACAGTATTACAGGCTTCATTTCTCGTTGTGATCATGGTGTTGGGAGGAGTACAACAGACAGACAGTTTTTCTTTATCAACCAACGTCCATGTGATCCAGCAAAGGTGAGGTTTTTATTTTTCTAACGTCACCAGTGCTGACTTGTTCAATGTCCTCTGAAAACCACTGGATTAGTAGCTGATGCATATATTTGTGGCTTGATGCTGGAATTTCCTGTGTCTCAAGTTTTTGTCTTCATTGTATCTATTTGTGTGAAGAAAAACTCGATCATCCAAGATATGATTTAGTATAATACACTAAAATTGTCTTGAAGGGGGTTGAATAGCACATACTGGTGGGAAATAGAAGAGAATGGTATTGACATTTATTGTTTTTTCACCTTCTCTGCAGGTTGTCAAACTTGTGAATGAAGTTTATCACTTATACAATAAACACCAGTATCCATTTGTTGTCCTTAACATTTGTGTAGATTCTGGTAAGTTACAAGTAATTTTCAGTAACTTCAGTAAAGGCTAGAACTTGATTGAGGAATAAATTGTATTTATTTAGAGAATATTGTAATTTTTATCTGTATGACTTCCTGTACTGTGGCCTTTTTTTGATCTACAGTTGGTGAGGGAGAGATAGGGTCTAGCTGTGGTTCCACCTTTTTCCCCTCCACTTTTTTTGTACTCAGAAGTAACTTCTTAACTCAAGTAATGAGAAAAAAGGCTATCTTTTGGTTAGCTTAAAAACAAGAAAACTTGTGTCATGTTATTGCACAGAATTAGCTTCTGTTTTATTTGCTGGAGTGTTGAGACAGTTGAAAGTTTAATTTGCAGACATACTGTGAATGTTAACTGTAGCTTTGGTTTTAGTCCTGTGAAATAAAAATGGAGGGTGAAAGGGCAGAAAACTTTCATCCAAGGGTGGATTATTTTTTTTTATTATTATTATTTTTCACCTATAATGCGGTTGTTTTTCTTTTTTCTTTAGAGTGTGTTGACATCAATGTAACTCCAGACAAAAGGCAAATTTTACTTCAGGAGGAAAAACTTCTATTAGCAATTTTAAAAACTTCTCTGATGGAGATGTTTGGTAGTGATGTTAACAAACTGAATGTCAATCACAAACTTTTGGACATTGCAGGTAGGACACAAAATGTGAAAGTTTTGCTTGATATATGGTAGAGAATAGAAAATGGAAAAAGGTGTTTTTAAGAACTCAAAGAAATGGAAGAAAATATCTGGCTGCAAATTGATATACCTTTCAGGGCAGATTTTTCATGTATTGCTTAAATTGAAAGATTATTGACATCACATAATAAAGGAGGACCCTAAGTTACTAAGTGATTGTTATGGAAAGTACGCATGCCAGCACAACATGATTTACAGTCAACTTCGTGGGGAAAAAAATAAAACAAAATTAATCGATAATGCTTGAAAAAGATTCTCCCGAGATATTGGAAGAGATCTGTTGTTTCCTTTATTTAAATGTCCTTGAGAAAGAATAGTTAAGGTCTTATAAATGCAATCTGAAATTTGAGTACAAGCTTGTTGAATTTTTATTCTTTTATGATAACTACAGAAATTGCTGTTTCTCTTGTGACTGTATAATCTTTCAAATTTGCTTTTCTGGGTTAACACCACCTCATCCTCCTCATTGCTTTCAACAGAACTTCTAATTTCCTTTTTTACTAACATAGAATCAGTTGTATCCTGATTCTTACTGTTATTTTAAATTCATCTTTAGTAAAATATGTGTCAGACTGACAGTCTGTGAGGCTGAAGTCCTCTAATTATCTACAAATCACATACAAGTATCTCCTTAACACCTTGAGAATGGACTTTTATAGTGACCATTAAAGTGTAAGAGCAATTCACTTTTCATCGTCAGTCATTAAAGTTTTTTAATAATAAAAATAAACATGCCGAGTGGGCTGATTGCTGTTCCAGTTTAAAAAGAGATTACAAATTCATTCACAGAAGTACCGTTAAGTTTCTTAAAATGTAACTGCTTGTCTGAAGCTTAAGGGCTCCTTTGAGGAGTTTGCTATTTTTCTACTTCTCTTTTCATTCCCTTTACCAAAGCACGTCATTTAATGTTTCCAGCTAACTTAGAATCTCGAAATATTCTTTATTCTGGTTTTAATAGGCAACTTGAAGAAGACACTTCCTGAAGAGACAGAAAAGCCTCAGGTAGAAATGTTGCCTGACTCTGAGACTGAAAATCCAAGTGGTGAAGGAAAAAGAATAATGACTCTTGCCAGATTAAGGGAGTCGTTCTCTCTCCATCAAGTGACAGAGAGTAATTTTCAAAGCCCTAAAAAAGTAAAACAGCAGCACAGCTCCTCTAGACAAATGTCACTTGATACCACTTTGAGTACTGTAAAGACTCAGAAGGCTGTCTTGAGTAACGAGTCTGAGAGCTGTCATAAGATGGACTCAAAGATGTCAATTCCACGCAGATATCTGAGAAAATTAGAAGATAATGCAGATTCTGGATTCTGTAGCACTTCTGAGTCAGATGCCGCATGTAGTACACCAGAAGCTGGGACCTGTGTCAGTACAGAAAGTGTAATTAATCCTCCTGAAGAAGAATTCTGTAGCTCAGAAGAACAATTTCAAAATGAATGTCTTAAAACTGTTGGATGTAGTGAGAAATCATTGGAACGTAATGTTCAGGTCTTGGGTGCTGAACATAAGTTAAATCAAGTGAATGACTGGACTAATCAAAATAAGTTTTCTCAAGAAGCCAATAGTTCTTCCCCAAGAGTAAAATGTTTTAAAAGCAGGAGCTTTAGAAGTGAAGCAGATGACTTCAAGGCAGGTAAATGTCCTGAAGTGAAGAATACTGGGAACTATATGCCAAGTGTTGATGTACTGGTGGAAGTTAAAAAGAAAACCGTGCCACTTGAATTCTCAATGAAGGTCTTGGCAGAAAAGGTAAAAAATGTAATACAGCAACAACAGAAAAGTACAGAAACACAAAATTACAGAAGATTTAAAGCAAAAATTAGTCCTGGAGAAAATAAAGTAGCAGAAGATGAATTAAGAAAAGAGATCAGGTATTTTCACCTTCTTAACATATTGTATTCATCAGTTAATAAAAATAGTTAGGGAAGAATATAAGACCTGTCTTGGGGGCTGGGCAAGAGGCTTATATCTACTTGTTAGTTTTGGATATATCTTTTATTTAACTTACGCCATTAAAGTGTCCGTTTGACAAGTTATTTTACCTGACAGAGCAGCCTTTTGAACTAAGTGCAAATGGACTATGGAAAAAGACACTAAAAAGGCGACAGACATCATAGATTTGGCTTGGTTCAGACTTGTAATTTGCAGTGTAGTCAGAGGAACACCAAATTTCATGATGGATGAGAACACTCTGAAAAGACTCTAACTCCTATTTCTCCCTAGTGTGAATTTGAAATTTGGTGGGACATGGCTGTGAAAATAAGTTCCATTCAGGTGGTCACCGGATAATAAAAGTACATGACTTGTTAATTTTGGATTAAAAAAAGTGTTAGGAAGGCCTTCTAATTCTGAAAAGAAGGCAAATATGTTAGCTGCCTTACTTCAAAACTGTGATGCTGCCTTCAGTGTTATTCAGTTGGACTATCACCATACTGCCCATTTCTAATTTTATTATCACCAGTGGCTATATTTAAAATGGGAGAATCTTGAATGATTCCTGTCTTAATGATGGATTATATTCTGCCAGAAATGACCTCATCAGTCAGTGGCAGATGCAGATAACTGTACTTTTTCACATTCATATTCTGCTTAAATGAGATTTTTTTTTTTAACGTAAAGTGTGTTCTGCAAGGGAGAAAAAGATGGTTTTAAGTTTTACAGTCTAGCATGATAACTGATGAGGTGTAATTTATAATCTGTTTATATTTTCTATATACAGTAAAGAAATGTTTGCGAAAATGGAAATCATTGGCCAGTTCAATTTAGGGTTTATAATAGCAAAGTTGAATTCTGATCTTTTCATAATTGACCAACATGCTACCGATGAGAAGTACAACTTTGAGATGTTACAACAACACACTGTTCTTCAAGGTCAGAAGCTGATAGCGTAAGTATTTTCAGTGTTTTAACAATAATAATTTGTAAGTTTCATTAAGTGTTGCAGAAGGATGTCTATGATTATACTTATGTAGCATTTCACACATTCAAAACGCCTAAGACAAAAGTTGGTTTTATATCCTGTGTATCAAAGAGTTAATCTTCACATGAAAAATAAATTCCACAGATACAGTCGTAGCTATGCAGTCAGTCAGCGGTCAAACAGATTTCACAGTGGGCTTACACGGCAACCCACAGTTTTGTAAGCACGGTCATACAGTGAGGATATTGGAGACTGCTGTTGCAACAGGGAGTGCTGCCCAACCGATTTAACTGTGCAGAGTAGACTTGGAAGTGATGTGTTCAGTAGTAAGGGTTTTTTTTTAACAAAGCAAAGTGAAATGTTTATAATAGAGAGCTCTGTATTAGTATCTCTACATTGCTTCTGAAACTTAAGTGGTCTGCATTATGTGCCTATGCAATACCATATTTTTCTCTCTCTTTCAGGCCTCAGAATCTCAATTTAACAGCTGTAAATGAAACTGTATTGATTGAAAATGTGGAAATATTCAGAAAAAATGGGTTTGATTTTGTCATAGATGAAAATGGTGAGTTTGGGCCAGAATTACTGGAAGTAAAAGAAGTTCAACAGTTTAATCTCATTTATTATGTAAAAATCTTTTTGGGTAGATTATCAGAAACTTCAAAATAGTATCTATTATGGTGTATGGTTTGTTTGGTTTTTAAGACTTGTGATTCTGTGGTCTCTTTGCACTATTTAACAGAACATTGTAAAGTATCTCACCAGCCTTCTATAGAAGTTTCTGAAGACTCTTTGGAGTCACTGTTTGACTATGTGGCTGGATGTGTATTTTCTGGATGTGTTATACTGGTACACTTGCAGGTCGCAGCAGGGTTAGATGCAGGGAAATGATAAATCTAGTAATTTTAAATTAACAGATACCATTGGTAAATAATGTTCTTTGGTTTTCATTACAGCTTTAGCATTGACTTGCTGCGTGCTCTTAAGTGCGTTGCCTAACCTGCAAGGTCCTTACTGTTTTCCTTATACAGCAAGAATAATGAAAGTGCTATGTGTTACCACTTTGCTATTTGGGAAGTCACTACAGACTTTTTCCATATTCTTCATTCCAGAGTCTCCAATTTTTGCATAAAATGTTATTATCAATCTCTTACCAACAAAAAATCCTTAATTATTTTGTAATCGCATAACTTCAAAATAGCTTCATAAACCATTTGTTCTTTGAAATTGAAGGGTTTGTCAGAAATAGGTCTATCTGCTTTCAAGTGTACAGGCAATTTTTTTTGTTAATGTTGAAAGGGTATCTGACATAGTTATCACTATGGTTAGTTAATAACATCCATCAAGAGACTAAATGTTTGCATATATGCAGGTTACATCCTATTAATGTACCAAAGTAGTTTCTCAATTTTTATCTCAAGAAGTGGTAATTTCCTGTAATGCTCTTTTTTCATTAATTACTACAAATCTTTCAGCTCCTGTAACTCAAAGAGTTAAACTAATATCGCTGCCAACAAGCAAAAACTGGACTTTTGGTCCACAAGACATAGATGAGCTGATCTTCATGTTAAGTGACTGCCCTGGAGTCATGTGTAGGCCCTCCAGGGTCAGACAGATGTTTGCTTCTCGAGCTTGCAGAAAGTCTGTAAGTACAGCACTTGATGCTTGTTTTCAAATAAATACTGTATTTTCTGTTGTATTACAGGTGGCTGTATGTATATATATTGCAGGGGAAGTTTATTTACTATTGAGTGTCAACAGCTAATATCCTTTGTTTTGTTCCTTGTGTTTTTGTCTGGTGTAACTTGGGGAAAATATCTACTAGTTTTTTATTTTGTTTCAGACTAGTGCACTTACGAACATACTTAGCCGTGTTTGCTTTTCTGTTCATTTTGTAGGTCTTTGTGCTTTTAATGCCTTGCACGGTATTTATTTGCTCTAGTAGCCAAACTACTGCTCTTATCTGTGTCGGTTGTCATTATGGAGGAAGAAAATAATAATTGGGGTTTTTTGCTTTTACTTGCAGGTGATGATTGGAACTGCGCTGAATGTGCAGGAAATGAGAAAACTGGTCACTCATATGGGTGAGATTGAGCATCCCTGGAACTGCCCCCATGGAAGGCCTACTATGAGACACATCGTCAGTTTAGACTTGATTTCACCAGAATAAGTTGGTTTCTGTTTATTAACATTTCCTATTTTAATTCTTGATGATATTTTGAGCTTTTATCATGACTCTTATTTTGAGTAAAAAAATTTTAGCCGGTCTTCAAATTTGAAAACAATAGCACTTAAAGGCATTCAGCAGGGTTTCATTGTTATTCTATCAAGTCAACAATATCAAGGTACTGGAATTCATGTGTAAATAACGTTTCTTTTATTGCAATTTACTCAATGTGTTACTTATTTTTGCAATCAAGACTTTAAAAAAATAAATATAAATGTTTATATATAAAGATCAAGAGTAGGTGAACCTCATTTATAGCAAGTACACTGATTCTTAAGTGGAATGTGAATTTGTCTCTAGTAATGCCATAAAACAAACGTTTAACTTTCTATGTTTCTACATCCTGTATATGGTAATTTTAAAGAAAATGTAAATGATATACAAGTGAAAATACATTTTTTACCTTATACTAAAGCTGGGTTTCATTAGATGATTCCTTCAAGCATTAATATTGCCTTTAATGATTAACTTACTGGTCTTTGTGTTTAAGGCTTGAATAGAATAATTCATCTGGCTTATTTACTTTTAGTTATCATTGTTCCCATCCATATTCCAAACATTTTTTTCAAGAACAGGGATTCCTTTTCTGAGAATGAAGGGTAAAAAGCTGTCTCACCAGGCACTGCCAATCAGGTCAGTCCAAATTCTCTCTCAGTAGCACCAAAATAGTTAGGAAATGGTCTTTTTGAATCAGAAACCCCTTAAAGCAAATAGCTAAGCTCTTCCACTGCTGTAGGACCAAGGTTTGACCTAAGAAACCTTTGTGTGTGTTGGTGCCTCTTCCTTAGCACCTCCGCGCACCGCTCACAGCGCAGTGTGGCTGTGGTGCTGCTGCTGTTCCTCACAGAGCAGCACCGGCCCCTTCTCTCGGCTCTGCGGCTGGCGTGGCGGGCATCGGCAGAAGCCGTACACGCGTTGTCTGTCACCGCGAGTGGGAACGGGCCAAGTACCACGAATAAATTGTCTGTGTTCTGCGTGGAACATGTGCACCGCCTGCTACCCGCTGTTCTGCAGCCGTGGTCTCTGCGTGTTAAAATGAACCCAGACAAGGCCGTTTCCCCCTCGTCCTGTGTAACGCAGAGTTAACCGCCGGACTTCACGCAAGGACAGGCTCTCCTCAGGGCCGGGCTAGGCTGCCTGCTGCAGCGGGGAGGTGGCTGCCCTGAACGCAGCGTGGGGCGTCCCGGGCACCGCGGATTTACCCCCGGCGGGGCTGTCCCTCGCCGGCGGGAGGGCGGGCTCGGCGCCGTCCCGGCCGGGGAGCGGCGGGGTGCCGCGGAGCGGTTGGTATGGTTACGGCAGCCATCGCCGCACTGCGGCTGCGCGGCGGCGGCGGTTGTGAGGCGCCGGGCGGCGGCGGCGGCCTGGGGCAGCGGGGGGGGGATCCGGGTCTGGCGGGAAGGGCTTCAGCACCGGGCTGCCCTCGCCGTCTCTCGCTGTCCCACTCGGGCCCTTCGCGCCGTTGACAGTTCCAGGGAGAGTAATTGCCCGAGTGGAACGAGGCGTTGGCTGGAAGCAGGCAGTGGTGAGAACATGGCGCTTGCTTGAGGATGTCCCTGTCAGCCCCCGCCACTGCAGCACGGGCGTTTGATTCTTGTTGTGTTATAAAGCAGTGATGATCAGTCTGTGAAATGAGTGGGAGTTGTGATTACAGCTGTTCAAGTAGTCCTGTAACCTTCGAGTAGTTCTTAACTGGCAAAATAACTTTATAAGCTGTGGTGATTAGTCTGTGTTGTTCAGTCTGCAGCTCAGAACTTCGCAAGCAAGTTAAATCAATAATACTAGCGCAGCTGTGACTTTCAAGAAACTCGCCATACTCCTGTCTTTGAGAACTGGTTTTCAACTCTTCCACGTGGTTAAATCTGGACACCTAAAGATCTCCTAGTAAAGATGGAGACCTCTATGTAGCAAAAGTAAATCTACTGACAACTTCTGTTGTCGTGGTTTCGATGGACCTCTTAGAGGTAATTCACAGGCAGTGAATTAGCCTTGCGGTCTGCCTACCACAAGCTGAAACCATTGTCTTGAGGAACTGTTAATACAGAAATAACTTAAAATATGTTCATGTATAATAATTAAGAGAAGATGAATAATTTTTCATGTAGTTCACTGTTTTGTTGGTTTTTTTAATCAAATAGATTATGGGGGAAAAAAATCTTTACATGAGACAGTAAATGTTCTGAAAGAAAATACACATTGAGACAGCAGTTATGGCAAAGGATAAGAAGAAAAATGGCAAGAAAGCAGAAAAATCAGTACGTCCTCCTATCCCTGCACAAGATACTACAGCTGAGAGTAGTTCAACGAAGCTGACAGATTTGCAGACCTTAATGAATGGAGTGGAAGAAACACAGGCAAATTCAGTGATAACGGACAAAGAACCAGAGGTGGTAGAGGAACCTCCAGTCCAAGATGCTCCTCAATACTATGAGGAGCCTATTCTTACTCAAGTTATTGTGAAAAGGTATGCTTGTTACAAATACATCAGTGAAGTCATGAATTCTTATTTAAGTATCTCTAGTATACCCAGTGTCATACAAACACAGATTTGACTCTTTTTTTTGAGGCAGTGAAGTGGGTTATTCAGACCTAGTAGCCATCACGCCTTACGAGAATGTTACATGTGGAATTCTACTGCCTTCTTGCATCCTAGAGTGTTGCTGGCACGCTCTGCCTGCCAGAAGCCTCATTCTTTTAGCTTGTTCACCTATGGTGAAGTTTTGGCTAAGTATACAGACAGTTGGTGAAGAAAATGTAGCTATTTAATTTAATGTTTTGTTGTTGCTGCCTTTTAATGTTTGGTGCTGCTCATATCCCTTAAGAATATCCTAAACTGAGGAAACAGGTGAATGACAGTGTTAACCAAAGCCTTTTGTAGTTCAAGGGGGCTATATGTAATGTTTCACATACTGACCAGGTTTCCCTGGTTGTAAGCTACCGATGTCATTTGTTTTCTTAATTGAAAGAAATATGGGTCTGAGGCAACACAAAAATTACATGAAATATTACAAGGAAGGTGCAAAAAGTTGGAAATTTTGTTGTAGCTTGTTTTTGTACACAAGATGCAACAACTGGCCTATATGTAGACCATGGTAAATCAAAGGTCATTTATTACATGTCTGCTGTGATTTAGGTCTACTGGCAGTGACCTGAAATCTTCATCTTTAGTTTGTTTTCCTTGTAGCTACGAAGGTGAAAAAGTCCATGGATTGTATGAGGGTGAAGGATTTGCATATTTTGAGGGGGGAAATACATATAAGGTGAGTGTATAAATGTAAAACCAAAGTAGTAGTGGATCAAGTTCTTTCTCTAGAACAGGCAGGCTCGCTCTTTTAATGCAGGTGGAGGTTGAGCACTCAGAATGTGTAAGCATTGAAAGCTCTGTTGGTTTCTGGCATTGAAAGTCTTCATTTGAAACTAGTAGTTGGAGGGGAATTAATATGCAAGATTTCAGAAGAATGACAGTCACTGTAGACTTCAGTTGTGGTAAGAATAAATTTGCAAACGATGCCGTTCTCTTCATTTTGAAGGGGATGTTTTCTGAAGGGCTTATGCATGGACAAGGGACTTACACATGGACTGATGGAGTGAAGTATGAGGTAAAGTGCAATTTTACTTAAAACTGAACACAATTACAGCCAATTAGATGTGCAAATTCAAGCAAGTAAATTGCAGTAATTGGTACAGTATGGGTGGCAAAGGCAGAACTATGGCAGTGATTTCAATCACAAGCCTGAGTTCTCCCAGATACTTGGGGAACAGTGACATCTAGTTTTTTAGATGTTGTAATTTAATCTTTTAGGGAACATTTGTTAAGAATGTGCAGATGTTTAATGGCCGTTATACATGGAACGATGGCAGCATTTATGAAGGATCAATAAAGAATGGAGTTAGGCATGGATTTGGATTTTTCAGGAGCGGTACTTGTCCTGTTTCTTACATTGGCTATTGGTGTAAAGGCAAAAGACATGGAAAGGTAAGTAAGAACACCAAATGAGAGCGTGGTCTTGGGTGACTACCTTCTAGAACAGCAAGCACTCTTTGTGCAAACATTTTGCAAAAATGTTTTGTGCTGTTGCATGGTCTTATGCTATGTAGAGATTTGTTTTTCCTAAGGAACTTTCCTGAAGTTGTGAATGCTAATTAAAACAGTTGAGGTGGGACTTTGTTTGTCGTAAAAGGAATGAGTGGTATCCTAAAAGAGTAATTGGCCTATTATGTGGTTTGTTCTTTACGCTGCTCTGAGCAGATGATGACAAAGTCAAAACTGACAACTGCATCAGTAGCCACATAACAATGACAGAACAATTAGCTTCCCAGTAATTACAAAGTGATCCCACCTCTCAAATGTGTTAAGCCGACCAAGTTTGATAATTACAATTAAGACTGCCTTATCTAGTGTAAGTAACACCTAGTTCCAACTTTTCAAAGGCAAGTAGTGCTTTTATCTGTCTCTGTTTTGTGCATCCAGATTGGGACAGTCTTCTGGGCCTGACATTTTGAAGACTGATACTCAGCCTGTGATGAAAATCCATTCTAATCACGTGGTTTTGTTCTCTGTCACTAATGAGACATTAAAATCACACAGGCTGCTGTGGATGGTCACCAGTGCAATGGTCTGACCAGTTTGTTCTGAGAGGAAGCTATCGGACAGAGAAAGATAGAACAATTAATGCTGTAGAACTACTGTTGGAAGTTGAATTCTGAATGGGTCAGAAAACTGATCTACCTCAGAGTGACTACTGTGATTAAATTGCCAAAATTAGCTCTCTGAAAGTATTTCCAAGTGGTTTGAGAAACATGTGGACTTTGATGTAATGTAATATGTTGGTTTTTTTTGAACACTTGGTCTTTTTTAAGGTCTTAACTAATATTCATCAAAAGAGGTTGCTTTTTTATTTAATTTTATCACTTCAGTTGCTTTCAGTACAGTGTCTCAAAGTGACTCTAAATAAGAGTGTAATTACATGTGTCTTATGTAATTTGTATGTGATGTTTTATTAATGTAGAAGAATATTGAGGTATTTAAATTGACTATACTGTTTGTTTCAGGGTACCATGTATTATGATCAGGAACATACCTCTTGGTATTCAGGCGACTGGGTAAATAATGTCAAAGAAGGATGGGGAATGAGATGGTAAATGTGATAGCATTTGTTCTTACTGGGTTTTGGATTTTTGTTGGGTTTTTTGTTGTTTGTTTTTTTGGGTTTTTTACAGGTGTTATCATACAGTTTCTCCTGTTGTTTAAAATGGATACAAATGCTACCATTTCATAGTAGCATGTACTTTCTGCAGTGGGATAAATAATTGTACGAAGTCCTTTAAAATAATAAAATAGACCTTCTCTATAACTTTATATTTTTATGTTGGTATATTTCTACTGAGTGTTCCCAGAAAAGAATGTCTAAAGACAAAATCCAAAATCAGCCTTGGTAAACCACAAAACAACACTTAAAAACAAATAAACTTGATTAATTTGAACAGATGGAGCTGCTTTCATTAATAAATGAATTATTTATGGAATTCTATATAAAAGAAGTTTTGATATGGCAAAGACTCTTTGGAAAAAAAGAACTGGTTAATATTTTTACAGTGATTTGTAAGTTAAAAAGAGGAGGTAAACAGTGGGTACAGTTAAACCTCTGTATCCATGTCACAGTCAGCCAACTTTCAAAGTAATGCTAATATTTATTGTTAATAAATGCTAAACTTATTAACAATGAGGTTTTGCATAAACCTTGCTTTCTTAAGATCCACTCAGAATTTAGTACGACTGAGTCATTAACTTTTATTGTTTTCTTGTAGCTATAAGTCTGGAAATATGTATGAAGGTCAGTGGGAGAAAAATGTACGTCATGGAAAAGGAAGAATGAGATGGTTGACAGCTAATCAAGAGTATATGGGACAGTGGGTGTATGGCATACAGGTATTAATTTCCTCCCCAGCAACCTCTTTAGTTCAGCATCTGTCCATTACTCTAGTAAAACTAGATAGGGAGTTTTGTGCAATATCAAAGGAGTGCTGTATGATTTTCTGCCAGTTGAGATAGCAGAGGAGTGCTGTTTATTTTAAATTGATTCTCAGGTTAGCAATATTCAAATTTTTAAAAAGCTTTTGACTTAGTCTTACAAAATCATAATTTAATTATCTATTAGAAAATGAAAAGCTTTTCCATAAAAAAAGTTTAAAAAGTTAAATATTTGTGACTATACTTAGCTTGAGATGTGATTTCAGCAGTGAGTATATGTGGCAATTTGCTTCTGTGTCACCTGTGAAATATTATACCACACTGTTCCCTCTTGTAAAAGTTTTGTGATGGAAGGAGAAGATTTCTGGCATTTTCTGTTCCTGCCATTTATTATTCTGGAAAAAGAATGTGAGCTACTTCCTCTGTCTTTTCACTATGCATAAAATTGTCGAGGAGTCTAGCTTCTGGAACATGGTGGCGCTCTGTCTGGCATGGTTTTCCTCACCTGGCTGTTCAGCATTACAGTCAAAAGGCTTCAGGCAGGAACGATGTCTTTAGGAATCCTGTTGGAAGAGCTTGCTGAAGTATGTGTTGATTCAGTGTATCCTCTTGAGTGCTTCTGCCATGCACCTTTGTAGAATATAGTTTTATGAATGGTTTGAAGTATTACAGCTGTCAACTGGGTGCTCTTATTTGAGAGACTTGCCAACAGTGACTCTTAAAGATGCCTAGGTGGTTTCCCTTTTTGCAAGTCTGAACGTGTAGCAATAGCAGCTCTTCTGGTGACATTCTTTTTTAAACACACAATTTTTTTTCAGCATGGATATGGCACCCACATATGGTTTTTGAAGAGAATGCCTAGATCTCAGTATCCTTTAAGGAATGAATACATAGGTGATTTTGTAAATGGGCAACGACATGGACATGGGAAGTTCGTGTATGCTAGCGGAGCAGTGTACGATGGTGAATGGGTTTGTAATAAGAAGCATGGCAAGGTGAGTATTGACAAGTAGAGTAAGGCAAAACTGCAGACAACACCAGAAGAGACTATTCTGCTCAGTACAGTGTATCTCTAGATTTCTGTACGAAAAACTACATCCAATTTGCATTGTGGATGGAATCCCAACATAAAGGACAGAGTCCACTGAAAGCAGTAGGAGTCCTTCCCAGGACCTTGCTGGGCCACAGATTTGATTCTCTGGTTAGATGTGTATTATGTCTATAAAGAAATAAGTTTTACTGTGGAGATTTTCAGTGCAATAGATGCATCTTGATTTTTGTAGTGGTTGGTCAGTATTTCACTCTTACACTGTGAGCTAATGGATTTCAAACTATCCTTGCACAGAGATGTTCACACATTAACATACTGTTTTAAAAAAACTGTGAGCGAAGTGCCACATATGCAAACTAAGGATTGCAAACAGTCTTTCTATATGGGGGGGTGGGGAATGTTTTTTCCTGAAAATACATTTCAAAATCAATCAGATATCTAGGCAATTCTTCATCCCAGCAGTGTGCTCTAATTAACAGATGACAAGTTACTTTAGTAAAGAGGGTAGGAAAAATTATTTTGCTTTATTTTCTCTCATATATTGCATTTTAGCCAAGATTCTTAAAAGGAAATTTGATTGAGAGCATTAGTGTTATTTTTTTCTGATCTTTGATTTATATTTATATTGAAATTAATCAAATTGATCTGTCTATAGGGCAAGTTTGTCTTCAAGAATGGTCATGTTTATGAAGGAGAGTTCACAGATGATCATATAGTAGAATATCCTGCTTTTCAAGTGGATGCAATGAGTGCAAAAGAGCTGAATGCCATTTGCACAGGAAGTAATTTTGGCACTGGTAAGCAGATTAAGAAAACAAATTCTACTCAGTTCACAGGGTTTTGTTCCTTTTTACTGTAATGTGAAGCTATTTGTATTTACTCAAGAGCCAGACATATTTCTTCAAAGAACTTTGATAAAGAAGGGCATTGTCTTAATAATTAATGACTTTTGTTCCCGTGCTTATTGTTTCCTGTGCATGACACTGAGTGACACATCCACACTACATCTTGTAATGCTTTTGGAACAGTGTTGTCTGAAAGTTTCATAACTTACGTAATACCTGCATTTCCTTTTGATTAGGCGTTGGAGGTGACAAAATTACTCTTCAGTTGTTATGCTGTTGATTATGAAGTCTCTACTCCTCACTAAAAAGGACTCTATTATTCTCAGTTCAAAGTCAGTAAGATAAGAAGGAATGATGTATGTTTTATTTTCCTTCTGTATGTGTGTATATTTGTTTTTTTTAACTTCACTTTAGTTTGTTCTAATTTATTTTACTTGCATGGTAGAAAATATCACTATCGTTAATGGTTTAGAAAATACTTCTACTCTGGGATCAGATATTGAGTTGGATATATCTTCACTGCTTGACTTGTTGCCAAGGGAAGAAAGACATGAAGAACTGAAACAAGTAAGAGTCTACTGTTTGATATTTTCAGTTTTCCTCTGCAGTATGTTTCATAATATTTATTTCTGGTTTATTTGTATTAAAATAACTCTTTCCATTGAAGAATTTTTAAAAAATCTGAAGGCCATGAAAACAGAAAAGCAAAAAGAATTAATAGGCAGTATTGCCTCTTCCTGAGCTTCCACTAGAAGTCAATAAAAAATACATTAACGTATCTGGAAGGGCACTCAGCAATTACCTTTAGCTACGGTGAGGTTTGTCTGCTGACGGAGACTAATGTATTTTTATCAGTCACCAGAAAATATGTATTATAACTACATTTGAGTAATGCTGTCATGAACACTTAACCAGGAATATGCTCTTCAAAGTTACAAGATCAAAAGCATTATATTCCCAGTTACAGGATCAATACAAGCTGATCCCTACTTGATGTGAGACAATGCTGAAAACATATCCTGCTTTATTTAGGTAGAATTTGCTGTGTTGAGGCATATTACAGAACTGAGAAGAGTTTACACCTTCTACAGTGGCTTAGGCTGTTATCATTCTATTGACAACACCTTCCTCATGACTAAGCTCCAGTTTTGGAGATTTCTGAAGGACTGCCAGTTTCATCACTCCAACATAACTCTTGCCGAAATGGATCGGATATTGAGCGGTTTGTATTTCTGTTGATTGGGGTGGAGAATCTAGGAATTTTAATAGTAAGCTGTGGAGAGTTGGAGTGGCAGGTTCTACTGACTGCTCAGCTCTGGTGCTTAAGGAGCTCTGAGTGAGTGCCTCTGTGCCTGTGCCTTCTCAGTGGATCCACTTCTCGAAGCACTTCAGGTGCTTAGGTGAGAAAATGCAAAATTGAAATACCACTTAAAAAATTGTTCTAAAGAGCCATCTGTTCAAGTATTTTATTCACCCCTGGTCTTGTCATTACTATTACATGTAGTTTTAAGAGATCTGAGAAGAAGTAGAAGAAACAAATATTTTTCTTTTTTTTTTTTTTTTCCAAGTGCTCTTAACTTTGGCTTGCATGTAGTATGTTTTTTTTCTTCCATAGAGCCAGTTAATCAATCAATTCCATTTAGACCTGCAGTGGGATGCACTGCATTGTCCCTAGTATCTGAAGGGCTTAATTCCAACTTTGCTTCCCCTTTCATTCCTATATGCTGAGTGAATGCATTTCTAGAACCAGAGAATTTCATAAGATTCAGCTATAGGTGGATGGTTCTCCCTTGACCTGCTTGTTTGGAAGGGATGCTATGTCTGGTCTGATTCTTCCAGGAGTGTGTTAACACTGTGATAGGTAGAGGTGGAGAGGATAAAAAAGTCTGACAAGTCAGTATGCCTATAAGCATTTTAATGTACATGATAGCAATAGACACTTATTTTTTAAATTTTTTAGGTGATAAAACACCACTTGAGGAGATACATTGTCCACATGAGACTTTACTGTTCAGAACATTTTTGTCTTACCTTATTCGTCTAGCATTTCATCTCTATCATGAAGGCCACAAGTAAGTTTCATCTTTTAGTGAAATTTATTTCAGTGTAATCAGTTTGAGTCTTCCCAGACAAGAGTATTTATGTTTCAACTGTAGGGAGAAAGGTCCTTATCTGCATAAGTGTTTCTTAGAAATGATGTCCAGGAATGTTATTCCCACCGCCTGTTGTATCCAAGGTAAGTAATGGTATTTCTTTTGTGCTGTGCAGAATTCATCAATTAGTACCATGTACATCACAGTTTTATTGTAACAGTTATTTTTTCCCCATTAATTTTTAAAGGTGTCTTATTTTCTGAAGAACGATGTACAGTTTTTGCCATGAGCTACATTGACAAATGTTGGGAAATATACAGAGCTTTTTGTAGACCGAGTACCAGACCTCCATTTGAACCCACGATGAAAATGAGGCACTTCCTTTGGATGTTGAACGTAATAATCTAATTTTTTTTTTTAATTTTGTGTGATTAGATGTGCTTTATTTGTTCAGTTTATGTGACTATTTTAAAATAACTCCCTGTGGCTTCTGCACAGTTGAAAAGTTTAAAAGGTAGGAGCGATCTTATTTGTACAAACTGTCCAACAAACATTAAAGGGACAGTTGTTCTACAGGAATTATTTATGTACTTTTGCAGGATTGAATTCTGATTTTGTATTTGATCATTTCAAATAATCAAATATTAGACAAATGTGCTTTAAGCAAATATAAATATTTTTGCTAGCTTCCCCGCCCCCATCCTGTAAAATGTATGTACGAAAATGCCTTACTGGTAGAACTCAAAGACAGACAGCTTTTGAAATAACACAGTAAACCATTTTAATAATGTATTAATTTAATATACTGCAAGATGAACATGTGATTCTTACTAAAAATATATAATTTGGGAACAGATCAAGATTACACTGAACCTAGGGAACAATTCCCATTGATATGACTGGCTTTTGAGTCACTGTCACTGTTTAAATGCAAGACTTTTTTTCATGAAAAAAATTAATAAAAATATTGGATGGCAAAATTGTAAATTTTTTTATTATTATTATTATTATTTATAAGCTTTCACAAGTTCTTTCTTAACACTGTTATTGCAGTCTAGGGAAAATTCCCATTGACTTCAGTAAGGCCAGAATTTCACTCTGTCATTAATTATGTACGTGGAAATAAAATTTGAAAGCACTAGAAATTTTGATACAGGCTTTAAAGGGAGTTAGATTAGGTCCATATGGGAATGCCTTAAGTGCTATTAACATATTTACTCTTACCCAGGATTTTAAACTTCTCAGCAAACAATTAACTGCTTCAAAACTTGTGGAAATACTTGTCAAAGATGGGCCCTCTCTACATGATAGCAGTAGTACCAACCTGGAGCCAGAGGTGTGTATGAAAAAACATATCATGGTTCATTGCTACAGGAACAATTAACATTTCTTTTAAAAAAAATGCTGCAAATACTGTCCTATCTGCTAGAACAGGAGGAAAAATAATTTATTCCAAAAAATAAAGAGTGCAAACTTGAGCCTATTTTTGCCTTCCTTTGTTCTGCCCATATCTTCTAGTTTAGCTCACGTACTTCTATGTTTTTCTTATGTTACCCCTCTTAGTACAGTCTCAGCATACCTGACCATAAAGATAGTTCCTTAAGAGTGCCGTAACCCAGAGGGTGAAATATCATTTCCAGGAGACTGCTGCTAGTAATAGTTCTGTCTGTGGGGCAGTTACCTGTCAATATGTGTATACGGTGATTATACAGGGATGAATCTCAGTGGTTCCAGCTGCTGAGGCATGCAGTGGAAATGTTAAGATAGGTCAGTAATTAAGATGTGAACCTGCTGATCCTGAAAATCTGGTGTTCCAAGAAACCTGATTAGGGACATGTGAAGTGCTGCCACCTCAGTGAGGTCCAGTAGTGACTATAGAAGACACTTGTGCTGCCTGACAGCTGGCCTGCTATAGAGGATCTTCACCCTTAAAGAATTAGCTCTTACACAGCGATGCTAAATGACTTAATCAAATTTATTGCTTTAAACAGTATCTGATAAACTGAACACACAGTGTAAGTCTTACTAAGGGATTCATTATACACCCATTCTTGGTGTTTCTGGAAGCATCATATGCAATTAAATGTTAAGGTAATAGCAATAGTTGTGTGTTATTTGTTAGAGAAATTTCTCATAGCTCCAGAGACAGCAAAAAATCTATGCAGTATTTTATTTC